>NC_084478.1:13081794-13736794 GCF_027409185.1 Cynocephalus volans
AACTGGAAACCATCACGTTAAGTGAAGTCAGGCACAAAAAATAAATACTGCTTGATCTCACTCATGTGGAGTTAAAAAAAAAAAGTGGTTCTCATAGAAGTAGAGAGTAGAATAATGGTTACCAGAGGCAGGGGAATGGGTGGTGGAGGAAGAAGGGAAAAATGGGGGACTAATGGGTACAAAACTATGCTGTCTATCATAAGTGAATCATTGTGCAGTATATGCGTGTATTGAAACAGCACACTGTACCCCAGAAATACGTACAAATAAATGTTAAAATAAACAAACAAACAAATAAATAAATAAATAAAATATGCAAAAAAAAAAAAATCTCCCACACGTCATTCTTTTGCATTTAAATGTTGATCAGCTTAGAGTTTACTTAGCTGAGAAGTGAGTTAGGAATCTATGTGAGGTAGAGTGAAGGCTAGCCTGTTTTAGAAATGAGATTCCAAAAATTCAGTGACTTAGAGTACAGATCTCACAAAGGGACTAAGAGGGACATTCCAGATCAATGGGTGCCATGGTTCCAGTCACTCAGGGATTCAGGTGCCATCTTGTTTCTCCTCTGTCTCCTAGGGTGTTGTCCTTGTCTCTAGCTTGATGCTGGGGTGCCCCACGTGGAAAATACATTCGCACTACCACGTTATCACATACCAATTCCTCAAACTATGTACAAATTTGAGTCCATTTCTCCTTAGTCTATCTGCTTATTAATGCTTGACTGATACACTTTTAAGATTATGCTAGCTTTGCAGTGTGTTTTAATATCTCACAGACTGAGTACACCTTCCCCCACTTACTCTTCTTTTTCAAAATGTTTTCTGACTCTTTTGCATCTTTCTTTTTCCACACAAATGTTAAGATAGCTTATCTATTGCAGAAAATATGTTCTCATATTTGAGATTTTCTAAAATTTGTAGATAAATCTAAGGATTTCCTATTCAAGCGTTTCCATCCGTTCAAGACTTCTTTGAGTCCCCTAGTCGTGTTTTAAGTTTATTAAATATACATTTTGCCTATTTCTCCTTAAATTTTTAAGTGCCGATTTATCTGGGTATAGAACTTTAAATGATCAGGTATTTCCTCTTAGCTGGTAGAAGATATTATTTTACTGTTTTTCTGCTTTTTTTGTTGCTTATGTGATTCCTATTATCAAACAACTTCATTTTCATCTGTAGGTGATTCTATTCTCTCTGTTGCTGTTAAATTTTTCTCTTGATTTTGTGTTCTGAAGTTCTAATATGATATGTACAAGTGCATATTTGTTTTTGTTTATCTACTCTGAGAATTCACGTCTTTCATCAACTCAAAAAATCATCAGCTGCCATCTCTTCTCTATTGCCACTTCCACATTCTCTCTATTCCTTCCTTTGGAACTCATTAGACATGCGTTGGAACTTCTCATATTATCCTTTAAGTCTCTTCAACTTTCATCTTTCCCACTTTTTAATCCCTCTGCAGTACATTCACGGTAATTTTCTCTAATCTATGTTTCTAGTTCACAAATTTTCTCTTTAGCTCTTTAACCCACTCATTGAGTTTATTTCAGTGACAAACTCTTTTCCCCTAGAAGTTCTCTTTTGTCCTTGCTAAATTTCTCGTATAGTTTTGTTGTTGTATCCTGTTATTTTATTATGGTTTCTATTCCTTCTTTCATGTTTGGAATCAACTCAAACCATTTATTTTATGGTCCTTTTTAGATGGTTTTATTATCTTAATTTCTCAGGCTACTAATCCTCAAGTGTGTTGTGTCTGCTAACTCTCCATTATGGTAGATAATTTCTCAATTTTAGCAGGACTCTTCCTCTTGTGGGAGCCCTAAATGACCTGGGTCATGGAAGAGCCCTTGCCATGGGTCAAATGTGGACCCTAAAAGTTCATGTATTGTAAACTTGATCCCCATTGTAACAGTGGTAAGACAGTGGGAAATCCAATTATGGTATTTGAAAAATGTGGCCTTTGAGAGGTGATTAGATCATGAGGACTGTGCCCTTGTGAATGGATTGATCCATTTATGGAGTGATGGGTGTGGTTCTGATGGCTTTATAAGGAGGGCAAGTGAGCAGATTAGCTCTCTCTTGCTCAGCCTATTCTTGCCATGTGACACCCTGCACTACTGTAAAGACTCACCACCAAGTAGAAGGCCCTCATCAGATGTTTTTCCTGGACCCTGGACTTCCCAGCCTCCAAACCATAAGAAGTAAATTTAAATTCTTCAGAAATTACCCAGTTTCAGATATTCTGTTATAAGCTACAGAAATGGACTAATACAGCCTTGTAGTGTAGATGGCCTTTGTTTCTGTCAGATACACCAGGGGCTGGATGGGGCCAGGTTTTCCATTAATTTCCCATGTTGGAATTTCCATGCCGCAGGGATAGTGTGTGTTCAGTCTCCATAAATGTGTGGCACAGGCTTGAGATTTTGTTTTCTCATAGGATTGTTTCCCACACCCTCCCGTGGGGTGTCCACAAGAAACAAGCTTTTTTGCTACTTTCCTGTGTAGATGACAAGTTTAACTAGTCCTCCCATTCATGAAGAAGGTAGTTAGTCCATGTCCCAGCTTTATGATAGGGTCTCAGCTCCATCCAGCTTCCCGTTTGGGGGGGGGTTTGGGGGAGGGGGGATGTCAATGTTATATCTTTCATTCCTATACTGGGTATTAAATCCTCAGCCCCTAACTGTGAGTGTCTATGTTGGGATAAAATCACCTTCTGACCCAGGAAAGTGAGGCTTCTTTCCAGCTAGTGTGTGTATTTCATATTTGTATTATACTTTATACAACATGTGTATGTGTTTGGAGAAATACGGGGAGCATGGGATACATTACCTCAATCTGGCCAGTTGCTACAACTGGGAGTGGAGTCTGTTTTCAATTTTTCAATACTATAAATAATGCTATGATGACTCTCTTTGCCCATTAATCTTATGAATATCTCTGGTTATTTTCTTTGGACAAATGCCTAGAAATGGTCAAAGAGTGTGAACACTTTTAATATATATGTTGCCAACCCCAAAGAATGCACCACTTCACCTTCCCTGAGAATTTCTGTTTTTCTGTGCCCTTGCCAACATTTGAAAACTGTTTTATAAAATCATCACTTAGTTAGACAAAGAAAGAGAATCTGAAAACAATATTTTTTACATTCTTAACTGGTTAGAAAAAAATAAAAAGAAGAATAAAATTTTGTGACATGAAAATTTTATGAAATTCTAATTTGAACATTTATAAAGATAGTTTTTTGGAGCACAATCATATATACATTTGTTTACATATTGGGTATGGCTGCTTTCAAACTACAGTGATAGAAATGAGTCGTTGTGACGGACACCTATGACAAGCAACACCTAAAATACAGTCATGTGCCACATAAAAACATTTTGATCAACTACAGACCACATATACGACAGTGATCCTATAAGATTATAGGGTGTATTAGTCTATATCATCTAGATTTACATAAGTACATTCTATGATGTTTGCACATCAACAAAATCACCTAACAACACATTTCTCAGATGTATCCCTGTTGTTAAGTGATGCATGACTGTATATACTCTCTGACCATTTATGGAAAAGGTTTGCCAACCCCTGTTTTAGGTAAAATAAGCCCATACACAAATAAACTGTGGTATGTCATACAGTGGAAGACCATCATTGAGACCAAATGTACTACCACTACACACAATGACACAAATGAATCTCACAAACGTCAAGTTGAGAGAAAGAAGCCACATACAAAAGAATACACGTAGCATGTTGTAGTGGATTGAATGTCCCTCCAAACTCATTGGAACTTGAATTCTGTCCCTCAAGTTTTAGGTACTAAAAACTTGGCCCCCATTGTGACTGTTAAGAGGGCGGGAAATCCTATTATAGTCATTGAAAGGTGGGACCTTGAAGAGGTGATTAGATTGTAGGACCATGCAGTAGTGAATGGATTAAAAATGGTGGTCAGGGGCATTGGTTTGAGAGCTTTAAAGAAAGAGTGAATGAGCAGTTTAGCCTCTCTGTTCTCTTTGATCCACCATTTTTGCAATTTGATACACTGACATCACTGTTGCCACCACCAAGGCCTTCACCAGCTGTGTTCCCTGGACTTTGGACTTCCTAGCATCAGAAAGTGTAAGCAATCAATTTTGTTTGATTTATAAATCACCCAGTTCTGTAGTATTTTGTTATAAGCAACAGAAACAAACTAATACACGTGTCCCATTGATATAAAGTTTAACAACAGACGTAAGTGTCCTCTGCTGACAGAAGTCAGGAGAGTGTTAATCCTTTGAGGATGGGATAATGACTGGAAGAGGCCTTGAGGGGGCATCTCAAGTGCTTACCCAGGTGCCAGTTATGTGAGTGAATTATACCTGTAGGTAAGTTATAATTCAACAAAAATTATTGAAAGAAAAAAAGTTGGGGGTGGGGTGGAGAGCACTGCTTGGCCTCATCTGACTCCTTAGGAAGTCCTCTTAGCTTTGTTCTGTGATGAACAGGAAATAGGTTGCCATCGTAAAGGCCTAAGTATCAGTTTCTGATACTTATTTCTGTGTAACAAATCACCCCCAAAAATAATGCTTAAATAACACTGTATTATTATTTGCTCATGATTCTGTGGGTCAGGAATTCAGGCAGGGCTCAGCTAGTTGGTTCTTCTGTTCCATGGGGCATTGACGACAGTCGTGCACTGGGCTGCACAACTGCCTGGGATGAAAGGTGTAAGAAGCCTTAAGTTACATTGTCTGACACCTCAGCATTCCTTTCCATGTGGCTGGCTTGGGCTGCCTAACAGCATGGTGATCTCAGAGTAATCAGACTTCTTACATGGTGGCTGACCTCCAAAAGCAAGAAAGTGGATGTGCCCATTCTCTTAGGCCTGGGTATGGAAGTCCTACAACTTCACTTCTACCATATTATATTGGCCAAAGTAAGTCCCAAGGCATGTCCATTCAAGAGGGGAGTTAGGCTTCACCTGTTGATAAGAGGAACAGAAAAGCATTTGTGGCCTTCTTTGATCCACTCAGGACTTTCCGTAGGGTGATAGCTGAGCTAGTTGGCCCACTTCCTAGGGCCCCTCGGTTGCTAGGGCCTCCACTGATTGCTGCAGATAACCCCTGCCCCTTTCCATATCATGGGAGACTTCTGCTGAACCATTAATGTAACATGTTTATGTTCCCATCACCCAAGTGCCATCTGCATTAACTTCAATAACAAATACACACATAATTTAATAATTTGCAGAGACAATTTTTAAAATAAATTGAATTGGAAACTCAGCTTTTCATTTCAAACAAATAAATGCTACTATGTACTCTGTTGAGCACAAAATTCAAGCAACACATCACTGAAACAGTAATTACTATCACCTGCACCCTTGTCTAGATGTTTAAAGGCCATGGGAATCACCTGAGGATTTTGTTCTGTAGGTCTGGGTGAGGCCCAAGACTCCCCTGAGACTCCCCATTTCTAATGTGGATGCTGATGGTGCTGCTCTGTGGACGCTATTGTTGGGCACAATCAGACCACAGTGGACTTCAACCGGTCAAAGCTCAGTAACTTCCAAAGCACATACAGGCTGCAAACAGGGTTATTTGGACGTGCCAACAACACTTTCTAGCTCAATTGGCATAGAGTTAAGCTGGTCCTTTATGTTTTTATTTTTGTTTGGTGGCTGGCAGGTATGGGGATCCGAACCCGTGACCTTGGTGTTATCAGTATCATGCTCTAACTGTATGAGCTAACTGGCCAGCCCCTTGGTCCTTTATAAGGAGCGTAGATCAGTTGGTTATTGATGAAGTAATTTATTCAGATGACAACCAATCTCTGTCTCCCTCTCTCTCTCACACACACACACAAATCTATCAATGGGAGAGAATGTGACAAGGGCAGAAAATTAGATTCAGATTATGCAAAAACAAGAAGACAAACACTTTAGGAAGAATGCAACTTGTATCATATCAGGTCTTGTCGGCTCTAAGCAGGCTCTGGAGAGCTGAGCAAGGTTTCTGAGTTTGAGTAGAATTTATCTGGTAGACAGTATCGGTATTTGATCATATTATTGACACAGGGTTGCAAAGATGGATTTGTGTTTTTTTTTATGTGAGCACGTTAATTTGGACATTGTACAGCCCTTCAGAAGCATTGTTTGTGTACCTCAAGAGTGTCATGTGTGTATGTGTGCACAAAAAAGATTTATTCAATTTCACAAATTTGATGGCCAATTTATCTGTTACAAGTTCAATGCCTACTTTTTCTTTAACTTTAGAATTCAGCCTAGAAACCTTGTTATTCTTTTCCTTTTTTAACTATATTGTAAGTCTATTATTTATAGCAACTACTTTTAAGGAGCCTTCAGAAAATGATTGATCCTGTTTGCAAACTTAATTCAACACCTTCATGCATTCTACAGTACATTTAAAAATTAGCATACTGCATTCGGTTCTGATTTTTTTGTTTGTTTTTCTTCTGACCGGTAAGGGGATCGTAACTCTTGGCACGGTTTTGTCTGCCCTACGCTCAGCCAGGGAGTGAACCGGCAATCCATATAGAGGATCCGAACCCGAGGCCTCGTCGCTACCAGCGCCGCACTCTCCCGAGTGAGCCATGGGGCCGGCCCCGGTTCCTTTTTTAATCACTTCAGTTGTCTCAGTTAACAGATGCATTCTCATGTACACAAATAACTCTTTTAAATCCAAAGAATTGAATTTACAGAGTGAAACTTAAGTTTCTTTACGTGTTCCAATACTGCCTATAGAATTAGTTTTCAACTAAAACCGTAAGTTTAAATTACTCAATTATAAATTTTACAGTGACTCCCAAAGCTCAGAAATTCTTTTAAACTTTAGAAATGCATCAAATATCAATCATACACAGGTTCCTTCTGCACCCCAAATATGAATCCTATAGCTTTGATTCTCTTGAATGTTTCTATACTTTTCCTAAATCCTCCTAGAGCTGAAAGATTCGCCCCTATTCTAGATGATAGTTACCATCCCAGTAACTGAGCCTGTGGGCACACACAAGATTTGGGCCAGACCTTGACTACGTTCTTGACAGTGACCCTAATGGGATACATGTGCCCTATTAATAATTGCTCTATCCATAATGCCATGATTCATGGGAGGTGGTTTCAAGGCCCCTGACCCTTACACATTATTGATTCTTCTAGGCACACATGGGCATTTATAGGGCTGACAGCGTTAATCACTTGATGGGATTTTGCATTTATTTGGCTCTCAAGATATGTACTTTTTCCTCTAGCTCTAAAGACCTTTGCACTTAAAGGAATCTTGTGGTAGGTAAATGTCCTTTCTAACTGTTCATAATGACCTTTGGAATCCATGAAATCTTTCTAGAGGCGTTGATTAGATTTGGGGTTAGGGGAAGGTTTGCCTCGGAAGTGTGGGTGTTTTTTCTCTACAGGCACATCATGTGTGGTGTCTCTCTTTTTGTGATGTCATCAAGAACGAATTTTTTTTTTGGATATTCCAAATAATATTTAATTTTGGCTATCTCACATGGCTTTGTCTGAGCTGTGGTCACAGCTTTGAAGGTTATTTGATTGACAAGAAGATGTGATGTATATTGTTAACAAGATAATACCTTATTCATTCAGCAAATATATCTTGATTATCTGTTCTTTGCAGATATACTGTGGAGAATAAAACACATTTTTTTCCGTCTGTTGCATCTTGCCCAGGGTTTCTCAGGCTCAATACTGTTGACATATTGAGCTGGATAACTCTTGTCGTCCAGCACTCAGTACGAGGTTTAGCAGCCTACAATCAATGGCCTCTGCCCACTGGATTCCAGTAGCACCGCCCCTCCCCCCTCCCTAGTCTTGACAATCAAAAATGTCTCCAGACATTGCCAAATGTCCCTAGGAGGCAAAATCACACAAATAAGCACAAATACAAACTTGATGGGGGCTATTGAGGGAAATGGTGTGGTACTATGAGAGATAGCAACAGACAAATCCTGGTGTCTTCGTCCATTTGGGCTGCTATAACAAAGTACCATAGACTGGGTAACTTAAAAACAACCTGACATGTGTCCCTCACAGTTCTGGAGGCTGGAAGTCTGAGACCAGGGTGACAGCATGGTCGGGTTCTGGTGAGGGCCCTCTTCCGGGTTACAGACTGTCAACTTCCTGCTGTATCCTCACGTGGCAGAAAAAGAGCAAGCTAGCTCTCTGCCTCTTCCTTATATGAGCACTAATTCTATTCATTAAGGGCTCTACCCTCCTGACCTAATAACCCCCAAAAGACCTCACCTACTAATAACACCACATTGAGGGACAGGATGTAAATATGTGGATGAATTTTGGAGTGACACAAACATTCAGTCGGTAAACACCTGGTGAGGAAAAGTGTCTCTGAGAAAGTGGTTTTCAAGTTCTGATCCAGCCCAGGAGTCACCAAATGTTTTCTGCAAAGGGGCAGAGAGTAAATTTCATCAGCTTTAGGGAACGTGAGGACCGCTGTTGTCTGTATTTCCTGGAAGCTGGTAATCAGATTCACAGGTTTTGATCCCATTCAGGTTGGACTTTTTTGCGAGACTGCATCACAAGTGGTGTGTCTGTCCATGGAACCACATCAGGTCTGGCCATCCCTCTTTTGTGATGTTGGCAGACATTGATGCTCAAAGCTGAAATCCAGTCAATCCTTGGAAGTTCTATTCCTTTATTTTAATCCTAATCCCATCACTCCTTTAAAACATCTAGACTTGGTTATTCAAAGGTGAGTATATACTGCAAAAAAAAGAAAAAAGAAATTAAAGCAAACAAATTTAAGTTTTCTAGTATTGGAAAAATAAACAAACAAAATAAAATGATCTAGAATGCTTCTATAAAGAGATACTTCCCTCATCTACACACAGACTGGGTAGTCAGGAGTCCAAGGCAAATGAGCACATGGCAAATAGGAACATTGCTGGTTTGTCTCTGGTCTATACTGCTTGTTGGCTGTTACAGTCTACGTAACACACTCATGGAGTGAAGCGTGCCATACATGGGGCCTATAGGTTTGGCGAGATTTCTGGGGGCTGCCGTGGTGGGCATCTGCTTTGTGGGATTTCCTGGCACTGACTGGGACTCTGTGAACAGAGTGCTGTAGACTCTTGCCCCACTGAAGCAGCGGCAGGAACCTGGGAGCAAGGTGCCAGGTGTCCGAGTTTCCCAGGGCCACCGTAACAAAGTACCACAAACTGGGGGGCTTGAAACAACACAGCTGCATTCTCTCATAGCTCTAGAGGTCAGAAGTCTGAAACCAAGGTGTCAGCAGGACCATGCTCTCTCTGAAGGCTCTAGGGGAGAATCTGTTCCTTGCCCTTGTCTTAGCTTCTGGCGGTTGCCAGCAATCCTTGGCATTCCTTGGTTTGTGGCCACGTCACTCCAATCTCTGCCTTCATTTTCACACGGTCTTCTCCCTGGGTGTCTGTGTCTCTTCTCTCCTTCCTATATGGACACCAGCCACATTGGATTAAGGGCCCACCCTCCTCCAGTGTAACCTCATCATAACTAATTACACCTGCAAAGACCCTATTCCTAAATAAAACCATATCCACAGGGGTTAAGACCTCAACCTATCCTTTGGGTTGGGGCACAATGTAACCCCCAACACCAGGGAACCTGGGCAGTCAGGGCGAGTGGAGGTTCTCCCCACCAGCAGGGTTAGGCTGACCCTGGGGAGATAACTGGGCTGCCAGAGAAGGCTTCGGCAACACATGGTTTGATTTGCACAGATCATTTCCCCCAAAGGATCCCCTCTGCTGTTGCTGAAAATTGCTGTCCTTTTGGAATTTTCAAAGGACACAATGACTAGAAGTCAAAGGTATAGACAGGGCTGGCTTCACGGGCTGCCACTTGTGCAGTCACACAGGGCCCCATGGAACAAAGGGCCTGCACTTATGTTATTGCTCTACTGTCGCCATCTTGAAATTCTTCAGAGTTTTTGAACAAGTGGTCCTGCATTTTCATTCGGTACTGCAAAACGTCGACCACAAATTATGTAGCCAGTCCTGGCTAGGGACACTGGGCAGGGGAGATGCATAGGAAATGAAGGCAAAAATCACGCTCTGCCTTCAGTATGGTTGGCCTGCAGCTGGCTTTTTGTCCCGTTCTACTTCTGTGCCAGGGAGTTCAGACTAAACTTCACAACGACACAGCTTAAAGCTGAGTCACAAACAGAACCAGGCTCTTCAATGTGCTTATTACGCAGAGCAAGCGTGAAAGCGGCCTGGTGGCTGGCGTAGGATTCATTACCTCTCAAGTGATAAAAAAATTCCCTACTGATTACGAGGTGAGGCAAGGCAAACACTGTTCAGACGGCTCTTTGCATCAATATCATAAAATCAGTTTTTCTAGATGCCTGCACCCCCGTACTTTCCCCTTCTGTGGGATCTAATACAATGCTTCTCAGCCTATGGGGTCTGGGGTGGGCGTTTCAATGAGCCCTGCTGTGACACTGCTGCTCCACCCCCACACTGTGAGCAGAACCAGGAGCAAAGAGTGACTGCTTATAAAGTCAGGCAGTATGGTGGCTAATTTTATGTGTCCACTTGACTGGGCCATGGGGTGCCCAGATATTTGGTCCACCTTTATCCTGGGTGTGTCCATGAGGGTGTTTCGGGATGCCATTAACATTTGAATTATAGACTGAGTAAAACTGCCCTCTCCAATGTGGGTGGGCCTCGTCCAATCAGTTGAAGGCCTGAATAGAACAAAAAGGCTGAGGAAGAGGAAACTCCTGCCACCTGACGCTTTGAGCGGGGACATTGGTCTTTCCGTGCCTTTGGACTTGAACTGAAACATCAGCTCTTCTTGAGTCCCAAGCCTGCTGGCTTTTGGATTGGAACTACACCATCAGCTCTTCGGGTTCTCAGGCCTTCAGACTCAGACTGGAACTACACCATTGGCTCTCCAGTTTGCCGAGCACACATCTTGGGACATGTCAGCTGCCATAATTACATGAGCCAATTTCTTATAATCTCAACCTCTCTCTCTCCTATTGGAACTGCTTCTCTGGAGAAACCTGACTAATACAGGAGGTCACCTGGGATAGCTGAACTTCAGTCTCAGGGCTCATGCTGTTTAGCACTATCTAGATACATTCTCTTAGCCTTGTTTTCCCACTGTGAAGCCTAGGGAATATAATATTATCATAAATTACACACATTCTATTGGGTTTCTCAACCTCGGCACCAGTGACACTGGGGGCAGATTGTTCTCTGTTGTGGTGGGCTGTTGTGTGCACTGTAGGGCATGTGGCAGCATTCTGGCCTTCACCCACTGGATGCCAGTAGCACCCCTCTCCCAGCTGTGACAAGCAAAATGTCTCCAGACATTGCCAGATGTTCCCTGGGGGACACAATCGCTCCTGTCCCAGCTGAGAATCACTGATATATAACAACCATCTCAGGGTTGTTGCTCTGTGTGAGGATACCCGTGTTCAGAAACTGTTCCATTCATGCTACAAAAGAGACTCATTTGTAACCCTAGTGTCCCTAAATGAAAACAACAAAAAAACGATTGCTCATTTCTGTGTCAAATAAATCCTCCTTCTTGTCTCTGCAAGCCTGAGATGTCTGAGCTGCTCTGCTTGACTCATAAAGCAGAGGTTTGCAGTTTTAAGAATGTGTTTTTCTATATGCACAGGGGACCAGAATCATAATCCTGAACAGGAGAAAACCAGCTCGGAGGAAGCATCTTGCAGCGTGCTGGCTCACAGCAGCTCCTTCTTCCTGAACTGACGGCTCACCTGGAATACACTTGAAGTCAGCTCATTAGCCTTTTGGTGAACAGAACCCATGGGACGGGAAGGAAAAGAAGTAAAAGACAGCACTGGGAGGGGAGACCTAGAGAGGAAAGAAGTGGGGGACTTCGAATTTTCTAACTTTGAGAGAGAAACTGATCTAAAATTGTTTAAAAATCTGAACTTGAATAACTCAGGGACAAATCGAGCCTGCCTAAAACATGACAGCCATTCATCAATTCCAAAGAAGACGCTGTTTTGCAATGAGCACCCAGACAGAGCACAATAAAGCACTAAAATGAACCAAACACAGACTGGCTGGCTCAGCCACACAGCTGACTCTCCGGGAATACCCCGCATCTCTTTCGAGTGGAAGATTAGAAAATGAGAAAAACCTTCATCTCAAAACTGGACGCGTCTCCACAAATCAGGGAAGCCTTACTCGAGACAAGCCCTCCCAGGCTCCCTTTCCACACACGAACGCTAAACAATGACTTTTTGGTTACAAGTCAAATGAGAGTCTGAAATTTATGTTTTTGCATAAAGCAACAAAATAAAACATCAGAGAATGACCCCACCCCACCCTCATTCCAATTCCTGAGCCCGGGGAGAGGTCTCTTCCGGCATCAAGACAGGAATAAACAGACAGCTCTTCTGATCTCCAGGGCTCCTGCATCTGCATTATTGAAATAAACGACATGCACCCGTAATTGAGTAATTATTTCAGCATTTAAAGAATGCCAAACAATGAACCATTTCTTCCTCAGACCCAATCCGGCCCATTTCCGTTTTCCTTTTAGCACAATGTGAGAATTACCCAACGGTATCACTTCCTAGAACATTCTGTGGTTGACACAAGGTGGGCAAGACTTCTCTGGCAGTATTTCTTTCTCTCATTTTAGACTTGATGATTGCAGCCTTCACAGATTTTCCTTTTCTAGAAGCTTCTAAAGTATTGAAGGTGTATAGATCCCATTTTGTACCTTCCTTTTTAAAATAAGTTCCCCTTTGGGGAGAGGAGTGGGGAAAGAAGGCAGAACCTAATAGAGTGAAAATCTTCAAACTCTGTCCTTGCATGTTGGATTTACTCCTTAACAGGCATTTTAAAGAAAGTATTCTGTGGGCTGGACGGCTAGCTCAGGGGTTACAGTGCGGTGTTATCACACCAAGGTCAAGGGTTCAGGTCCCCATACCGGCCGGTAGCACAAAAAAACAAAGTATTCTGCAAGTTTCCATCACCGCCTTTTAACAGCTTCGGAAGGGAATTTCCCAGCGGGTCGGGTAGGAAGAGAACAGAAGTATTTCCATCTCCTTTACCCAGAGCCTAAGTGGATTCTTTCCTGAGCTGTTTCTCCATCTGAGATCGGATGGGAGGATGGGTCACAACGACGTTCACACTTCGGTTGTCGGCAGGGCTGTGGTTTTAATGTGTAGGAAATAAAGAATGCAGAACTGTGCACTCAGTTAAGACTAGAGACTCCTTTCCCCGGCAGTGTTTTGTGTGTGCACGGGGTTTTCTGTCCACCATGGAAAGCCCCGCTTGACTGTAAGAAAGACAGGCCTTATCCTCCCTACCAATTACACACACACACACACACACACACACACACACACACACACGACCTCCCAATTTACCGCAAAGCTAGGGCGTCCCTTCATCTCCTACCAACTTCTCCTTCACAACTCCACTCACAAGTCTTTAAGGACACTCAGCAGACGCCTGTTCCAAGTCAAAAAGGGCTAATGGTGTAATAAAGAGGTCTCGGTCACCCCAAGTGCTGGCCTCTTGCTCTCTGCTTCAGCTCCTTTTAGGAAGACAAATGCAACGGCCCCGCTCCGGTTATCTGAGGCAGAGTGGTCCGGGGGCGGTGGGTGGGCACGTGGATTAAGCTTGTTCAGGGAGGGTCTCCACTCTGTCTGCCTCGCATGCCCCGTCACACTTTCTCCTCTACTAATGTGCAGATGAAATTAGGAATACCCACAGATGTTGTCGTGACATTACACGAGCTCGTATTTGCTAAGTGCTTGGCCGAGAGCAAGCACGTAGGAGACTATCTTAGGTCGGGCTCCCTACAATGGGTGCTTCTAACAGAGGTGGGGGTTCTCGTAGAGTGACTGATCGTGTACGTGAGGCAGGACAGCACAGGGGAGGAGCTGGCAAACCTACGATTTCGGGAGAAGTCTAGCCTCAGCCCGATCCCATGGGGACCTCTCGAGTGTGAAGGGCACCAGTGTGTCCCAGCAAGACAAGGGGGCTGGGCTGTTATACTGCACAATCAATCCCTGGGGGTGGGTGTAGCCTCTCAGACATCTCTTGTCAGTGTAGGGTTATCCTCATTATCCTCTGGAAAAGGCAGCCTGACATAGCCAAGGGGGTTCGGGGGGGTGAGGGGGGCTGCAGCATCTGCTGCACAGATCAACAACGGTTGGATGACAGCATCTCTGCATGCTAAGGGGCCAGAGCTCAGAACTCAGGAATCTGAACACCTGAGCCTCAGTTTCCTCATCCAAACCATCTTCCCTTTGGTCTCACAAAGCCTCCTCTGAGTCCCAGCTTGAGGTTGGCACCCTGGCTTCATTTGTAGACAAGTCACAATTGTACTCTAATTGTACAGACTCCATCCTGTTCTCTGCAGCAGCCCAACACCCAGCTCAATGTCCACAACGCACATTTGCCACCAGTATGAACGTGTAGAGAAGATCTGTCAGCTTCAGCGACGCTCCCCTCTTTGGGCTCCTAATTGGATGCAGCGTTCCTGACCCCTTTTCTTCATCTGATGCTTTTCTTACCTTGTCTTTCCTTCTGTGAGTCCTTTGACATGTGGTGGACGTGTTTCTCCCTCTCTACTCACCCCTCTCCACAGAGGTTGGTTTCACTCCAATGTGCTCCAGCCCCATTCAGGATTTGGGATAGATCTGTGCCCCGATCTGTGACATCCTGAAACAACAAGGTGCCCGAGAGGGTGGGAATGCAGCTTCACAATAGCCATGTTGGGTGGTAAGGTGACTACTCAGTGGGCAGGAAGGAATGGAAAAGACAGCAGTGGCAGCCTCATTGGCGATAACTCATGCCAATCAGAACGGAAGGTGTCAGAGCAGGGACATCCAGCCCTTGGGATATACTCTGGCACATGCAATATCACAACATATTTGCTTTTTTGACTTTCCCTTGGACGCTTAATTGTTCATGTGTAACTAAAAGAACTCAAGTGGTGGAATTTCTAGCACAGATCATGCAGGTAGGGGTAGATGGTACTTGGGGAGCAAGGAAGTTTCTGTGTTGTAGTGGGAGGTGAGGAGGAAAGATTCCTTGGATAGTCTCCTGGCAGCCTCACATTTTTCCATCTTGTTTTTCTTGGGGTTTTTTTGGTGGTGGGCGGGGAAGAGGGATCGAACCCTAGACCTTGCTGTACAGTCTTCTTTACTAAAACAACTTTTCCCCTTGTAAAAGTAATATTACCATTTTGCAAAGGCTCTGGAAAGTAAATAGCTTTTGCACAATCCCACCGAAGGAACGCAAACTACAATGAGCATTTTGAGACATTTTCTTCGAGTCTCTTCCCCTATGTATCTGCATTTGGATCACTGTTAGACTTTTTCCTAGACCTTTTTCTATCACTTGAACAGTGTTTGAAATCCTCTCTGATACTTGCTGGCATTTCCTGGCATAACGTCTTACCGCCAGGGCCTGGAGCACTGCAGGAGCTGGGGGATCTGGAGCAAGACACAGCTTCAACTCTGGGCCTTCAGTGTCACCAGCTATGCGACGTGAGGGGAACAGAAGTTACCATACAGGTTTAATGTTTTAGGAGCTGACCTGGCTTCCTCCCGAGCAACTGCCTACTTGGATTTCTGCTCCAGCTGTCAAACTCTGGGATCCCACAGACTGAATGCAAGAGCTCAGGGAAGGTCGAGGGGCCCCCGCCCAGAGTGGGAAACCGGGGCCCGCCCTTCTGGGGCTCTCCGGGCAGGGACGCGACGTGGCCACCTGCCCAGATCCTCGCTTCCAGGTGCGTCCTCCCGCCCCCCCCAAGAGGGCCGGCTGCGCGTTCCTCCTGCAGCTACCGAGCTTCCTCGGCCTCCCCTCAGGGACTTTACCCACCTTCCCAGGACCAGCTTGGGGGATCGGGAACCCCAGGGCGGAGTCCCCGACCTCCACGTGCGCAGAGGGGAGGACCCCAAACATCCCCGGCCCGGGAAGGGGTCAAGCGAGGTGACCGCTCTCCCCGCCGGGAATTGTTTCGGTCCCAGGAATCAGCCCGGGTGGGGCGCCGTCCTCCCCGCCCTCCTTCCTGTCCGCGGTGGCCCGGGGGCGGGCGGACGCGGCGGCGCCCATCCTGGCCCGCGTGCGGTTTCCCGAGGCCGGTGGAGGGGGTGGAGCGGGAGGGAAGCGGGAGGAGGGAAGCGGGAGGAGGAGGCCGCAGGAGGAGGAGCAGCGGCGCGGGAGGGATGAGGGTGAGGTCGGGCAGCGGGGAGCAGAGGAGGAGCCCCCGAGGGAGGCCGAAGGAGGGGAGGCTGAGGGAGGAGGGGTCAGGAGGAGGCGGAGCAAGGGCGGGGGAAGGAGCCGGAGGCGGCGGGAGGAGGAGGAGCGGCTGACGGGGCGGAGCGGCGGGGCGGGGCGGAGGTGGAGCCTGCGTGCGCCCGGCCCCGCCCACCCGGCCGGCCGGAACAAAGATGGCCGGTCGCGCCGCGGGAATGGAGGGGCCGGCGGCACCGGCGGCAGTGGCGGTGGCTCTGAGGCTGTGACTCGGCGTGCGGCGGTGACCCGGACGACCCGGGCGGAGCGGGCGGCGCGGACAGCGGCGCGCCAGGCCGGGCGAGCGCCGGTGCGCGGGCGGCGGGCGGAGGATGCGCCGGGCGCGGCGGGCGGCTCCCGGCGGCCACCCCCGCGCCCCGGGCGCCGGGCCTTAGTACTGGCGGAGGAGGCGGCGAGCGCGGGGTGGTCGGGCGGCGGCGGGGCCCGCGCCCTTATGCCGTGGCTGAGCGGCGGCCGGCGGCGACAGCCGCGGGAAGCCCCGGGGGAGCCGCCGCCGGCCGCGCAGCCCCAGCGGGAGCCCCCGCCTCCGCCGGCGCCTCCCGCCGCGCACCCCACGCTCCCCGCGCCCTCTGCGCCGCCGCAGCGAGTCCGGGAGAGCGCCGAGCTGCCGCTGCCCGCCGGCTGGGAGGAGGCGCGCGACTATGACGGCCGCGTCTTCTACATCGACCACAACACGCGCCAGACGTCGTGGATCGACCCCCGTGACCGGTAAGGGGGCCGGCGGGGGGCGGGACCCGGCGCGGACGCCAGCACCGGGACCATCGGCCGGCGACGCCGCGGATGCGCTGGCGACACGTCCCGGCCAGCGAGGGGCCGCCAGGAACCCTGGGGCAAGGATCGGGACGACCCCATTCCCGGGGCCAGGGCCAAGATTGGGACACCCTTCCTCACCTGGCCCGGTGCGACGATCGGGGCGTCTCCGTCCCCGGGCCCGGACTCACCTGGAGTCCCCATCCCTTGGACCCAGGGAGAGGATCGAGGACACCAGGAGGCCTGCGGGTGTGGGCGAAGATCTTGCTTGCCCGGGTCCCAGGCGAGGATGTGATCGCCCCCGTCCCCCAACTTCCAATATTCTTACTCCCTGGGCTCTGGGTGAGGATCACGGTTCCCCCTCTGCGGGCCTCGAGTCTCTGGAGCGCAGAGCCCTGGCCTCCTCCTGGTACCCCGCCGCGGGGCGGACACACTGACTCGGTTCCCTCACGTCACCTACTGTCCGGCGCCTGGGAGCTGGGCGCCTGGAATTTCCTCTCCCGAAGCTGACAGATGGGCCACTTTTTCTTTTTCTGCGGCGGCCTCGCCCCTGTCTGCCCCGGGACTCTGCGGCCCACCGCCCCGGCTCTGGCCCCGAAGGCGTCCCGGCTCCCCGGTGGCGAGATGAGCTGTCACCTTGGATCACAAACGGGCGCCCGGCTTCGGGGCGCGGGTTCCTTGTCCGGCCGACTCAGCCCGGTTTCCTTCCAAAGCCTGGTGCCAGACGGGCAGTTTAGGGGTTCTCAGCCCTTTTGGAGTTGGGAGAGCCTGTTCCCAAACTCTGTTGGTTGCTCTTTAGCGCCTTAAGAATCAAGTGAGTTAAAATTTTGTTTGAAAAAACACTTGTGTAGGGCGGCCAGAATGGAATATGATTAGTCCCATATGCTTTTGGAGTAAACGAAAAACAGTTGTATTTTAAGTTTCCTTTTTGTGCGACCTATGCGTGGGGCACGGAGTTGTCTTATTCATGTAAATAAATACGATCAAAGTAAAAAAACTGATTCTTCTAAAAGCACTACCAGATTTCATTTAATGAATTTCACGAGATGAAGCTTTTCCTTAACTTTCTGCTCTCCTGTCTATGGATTTCAGTGGTGCAACTGCTATTAGAGAGTTGTATTTTTGTGGAATTGGGAGTTCTGTTGAAACCAAGTGTTTCCACTGGTTATCTGATATCTTGTCCTCCCTAGAGCAATTTCTTTCTCCCGGGGCCTGAGTGCCAAAAAGGAAATACTGCAGGCTTCCCAGTGATTTCAAGATTTGAAGAGGCGCAGTGGGGTGACATTGTGCCTGCTTCCTCTACCTGCACAGGAAAGGCAGCGTGCATGGCATTGGCATTTGAAAAGGAACTCTTGAGGAGGGACGCTGTGGAATCCTTTGAAGGTTTATCTGGGTTCAGATAGGGAAAAACGAAAGAAAACAAAAGCATTGTGATTCCCTACCATTCTCTTTAAACATTGCAAACCTTTGGACTCAGAAACTAATATAAATCTTAGCACAGTTTTATGGGTTAAAAAGATGCTTAGTTATTTTGAAAATCAGGTGAGATCATATTAGAATTTTAACTGAAGGCTAGAGCCCCTGCTGGTTGATCAAGCCTTGGATGGTTCTAGAATTGGTTGAAATGCTTGGAATGTGGTGCCATTTTGTACCGTATGTCTCTTAAAAACCCAAACGACTGGGAAATGAACCAGTTAAAATTATTGTTTTGCCTCGAAAAGGCAGAGCCCCGTTTTATGAGGGTAACGTAAAACAGTTGTGGTTATAGTGGAGTGGGGATCCATGATGAAAGATCTAAATGGAAGAATTTTCATTTTAATGGTGTAACCTGCAACATAGGTGGGCAGACTCTACAGAAACCAGTTTGTAGAGTCTTCATTTCCATGTATTTCATCTACATTTCATATGCTTTTTCCCCCCAGAAATCAGTTTGTTACTGAATAACATTTTTCACTCTTTTCAGACATAACTTTGTTATAGGTTTTCAAAAGGTCCTGCTTCTAGTGCTAAAAGTGTCGACTGAGTGAACAAAAGTGGATATTTTACATTTTTTGTAAAGTAAAAACGTGTGTACTTTTCTGAGACACTGTTTTTATAGAGAGAGAAAATTCAGCAGGGGACAGCTTGAACTTCAGCTCCCATAATACCTTGCCTGAAATATGTATGGAATGTTCAGCAAGCCACAGACATGTAAGTGGAGGGCCAAAGGCTGGAATAGTCTTTCTCAGTCCCCTTTCAAAACAGAATGTTGCCGATTTTTACAGGTGACCGGTTAGCCTTTAAAGTTGTAATTAACTTTTATTGTGTGGAAAGAACTGTATGTCAGAGTGCAACGTTTTCTCCATGTGCATCTGACAGTCAAAACCCTTTTTGTGTCACATTTGATTTGAATATGTTATTTGGGAAATAAGGACTTTTACCCAACAGCTTCCAAATAGAGAACCGACAGGAGAGGGGCAAATGAACAATCGATTTTTCAAGAAACTGAAATTATGAAGGAATAAATTAATGTAGTAGGTTAGGCAAAAATTGTTTTTGACTTTAAACATCATTTTCTGTATAATTTATTACAAACTGTAATAGCATAACACACGCTGCTGCATGCAGAGTAACTGAAGGCCAAGGGTTGTAAACAAAATCTCTTCTAGGGTTTTACAGTAATTCCATTCATTGTTATGTTTAACGAGAACGGATACTGCCAGCTCAGGGCACATTGGTGAATTGCTGTAACTCTACTTTTTAAAGGGACAACAAAGAAGATGCAGGCCTCCGGAAACATCTTTACAGATGTGGCTACAGATGTGTTAAAAAAATTCTCAGTATTTTAAAAACAGAATTTTGTAGTTTGATTATGAACCTACCTTAGGTTTAAATTCACTATTTCTGTAGATTGACACTGTGCATATAATTTTCATTGTTTACTGTGACTGATACCTGAAAACTTTGTTAAAAAACAGAAAGCTGACTTACCATTTCTATGGCTGGTAGTTTCCTTGCATGAGTCTTGTGTGGTTTCCATTAGTGACACACATGTATTCTGCATATGTTAACTCAGAGTACAGGGACCACCATATAAAAAGGTATTTGCCATTTGGGCAGAAAGTGTAGGGAGAACATTTTTGCCTCCTTTGTAAAGTTTCACTGGCTTCGACAGTCTTGTATATGTGTGCTTCCAGAGGGCTGTTTTGATATTAATCCTATAGATGGACCGAGTGGCTGAAACTTAATGTTCTGTTTCCTGTAGTTCGGTTGGAGTTGTACGGTACTGGACGTGCCAGCCACGAGCAGCTTAAGAATGGTGGACGGTATCACATTTGAGATCAATAATCGTGACGATGGTGGAAGACCAAGATTATGTCATGGCATGAGCTTTTGGGGACCCATTTGTACACTAGATGGGATTTGACCTGCACTGCATGGAGAAATTCAGTGGTATATTAAAAGTCCTCTGAACAGGGTTTTGCTTAGAGGAGAAAAGAGTGTATACCTCTGGAATCTGCCAGGTTGGAACCTCACATAACAGAGCCAGATAACATCATTACCCCCTTCTTGAAACCTTTATACAATTAATAAGTAGGTTTACTATATTTACTCCACAGAGCCTATTTCTGGATTATATAAACTGTCCTGGTTGAACTTTGTGATAAACAAGCAACGATTTCTCCATTTTTCATTTTTTAAGATTATAGACAGTGTTTATATGAACATGGGAAAGTGTCTTGCTTTTAAGGCCATAAGGGGTCAGCCCCTGGAAGAATCTTCTCTTGCTTCCATTGAGATCAGCAACAACTACTTCTTGGTCTAATGTCTTTCTTTTCCTTTCCTTCCTTTTTTTTGTTTTTTTGTTTTTTGGTTTTTTTGTTTTTAAGAAAAGTGAAGTAGAAAAGTCATTCATTTCCAAAAATAGCTTGCGGATGTTTGGAAACCTCCAGGTTTCCTTCTCTGTCCTTCACTCTGATTTCGGAAGTGGAAATAACATGTATCACTGTCTGTGGTAGGTTCTACTTCAGGAGCCCATAGGTCAAATGACATGTTCAAGGTCACCTGGTGAGTTGTGGGGGGGGGGCTTCTTGACTTCTAGCCCAGGTCCTTTTGCTAATGTTGGCTGCTTTTCCAAAAAATTCTGTGAAATTAATCTGGTGGAATAAAAGCAAAGTTAAATTTTACTGAGTTCAGCTATCCCCGCTTAAATCTAATAAAGTGAAGAAATATTTATGAAGATTCTTGGCCTTCTGTTTGCTGGGACGGTATATGGAGACCAAGTTTGTCTGCGAGATGGGAGACAGACATATAAAGTGAAGGCAAGAATGGTGGCCAGGCATCCCAGGATTAATTCAGTTCCTCAGGTGGCGATCCCTTCTGAGACAAGGAGAGAGGGCTCCCTTGAGCCTGGGGCAGTCTTTGTCCTTGTCTGTCCACCTCCTGGGGTGAGAGTGTCTAGTGCTTTCACAGAGCTGGCTGAGGTAAGGGGCAATGTGAGAAAAGTGCTGGAGATGAGGAAGTGCTGGGCATGTTCGGAATAAGTGAGAGAATCAGTCAACTTGACTGGGCCCGAGTTTTCATGTAAGGAAGGTAGGATTCTGTAAGACCACACATAGCTTAGAACCCCACAGCTTTGGCATTAGAAAAGCTAGAATCATCTTGTTCAAACTCCTTTTTTTGCATTGAGAGCCACAAGCAAGGGAAGTGTTCTGCCGCTAGTTAGAAAGGCAGGGACTTGGACCCCTTCTGACCCCCAGTCCAGTGCTTTTTCCAATACACCACGAACTGCCTGAGTCCCACGTGTTTTTAAGCATCCTGCCTCTGTTCAATCGTTTGTTTGTTCATGCCTCCATTCATTCATTCACCAACCATGTGCTTTTTGCATAGCCTGTCAGCCCCAGGTGTTCTTCCAGGGTTTGGACCCCCATTGGGAGCAGCAGCAGACAGGTCCCTGCCTCTGTGGGGCTTCCGCTGGCTTGTGTCCTTCTCCACAGGGCTGCTCCATGCTACTCCTGTGCATGGGCTTCTCCCCACTGGGATCCCTTGGCTGTGATTGTGGGGGACATATGCTGTGTGCTCCAGGCATTTGCATGGATGCTGTCATTGAAAGCCCACAATGGCTGCACCAGGTGTAGGTGGACACATGAAACTGAGGCCAAGGGAGGTTGACTTAGTGGCCGTGCTTCCTGTAGCCAATGAGGGGCAACATCTGGTCCATTCCAGAGTTGCGGCCTGATCTACACCTGTCCTTGACCCTACCTCGACTAGGTCACTGTGTGTCCCTTGCACTGTGTTATAGCAATTGGTTATTTTTTCTTGCGTTCATTGTTGTTTGATATTTATTCCCTCTGTGGTATAATGGGCCTTCAAAGATGTCCACAACTTGGTCCCCAAAACCTGTTAATAAGTTACCTTCCATGGCAGAAGAGACTTTGCCATGTGATTACGTTCAGAATCTTGAGATAGGGAGATGATCCTGGATTATCTGGGTGGGCCCACTGTAATCAAAGGGTCCTTACTAGAGGGAAGTAGGAGGGTGAGGGTGAGAATGATAGACATGTGACAAGGGAAGCAGAGGTTGGAATTATATCACCATGAGCCAAGGAATGCAGGTGGCCTCTCCACACTGGAAAAGGCAAGGAAACAAATTTTCCTCTAGAGCCTGCAGATGGAATGTAGCCCTGTGACACCTTGATTTTAGCTGAGTGAAACTGATTTTGGACTTCTGACCTCTAGAACTGTAAGATAATAAATTTGTGTTTATTATTATTATTATTATTAGTTTTTTACATTCATCTTTTATTTTTTATTTTTTATTTTTATATATATATATTTTTTTTAATTTTTATTTTGTCAATATACGTTGTGGCTGATTATTGCTCCCCATCACCAAAACCACCCTCCCTCCTCCCTCCCCCCCCAAAATGTCTTTTCTATTTGCTTGTCGTATCAACTTCAAGAAATTGTGGTTGTTATATCTTCTTCCCCCTCCCCCGTTTGTATGTGTGTGTGTGTGTGTGTGTGTGTGTGTGTGAATTTATATATTAATTTTAAGCTCTCACCAATAAGTGAGAACATGTTGTATTTCTCTTTCTGTGCCTGACTTGTTTCACTTAATATAATTCTCTCAAGGTCCATCAATGTTGTTGCAAATGGCAGTATTTCATTCGTTTTTATAGCTGAGTAGTATTCCATTGTGTAGATGTACCACATTTTCCGTATCCACTCATCTGATGATGGACATTTGGGCTGGTTCCAACTCTTGGCTATTGTAAAGAGTGCTGCGATGAACATTGGGGAACAGGTATAACTTCGACTTGATGATTTCCATTCCTCTGGGTATATTCCCAACAGTGGGATAGCTGGGTCGTATGGTAGATCTATCTGCAATTGTTTGAGGAACCTCCATACCATTGTCCATAGAGGCTGCACCATTTTGCAGTCCCACCAACAATGTATGAGAGTTCCTTTTTCTCCGCAACCTCGCCAGCATTTATCGTTCAGGGTCTTTTGGATTTTAGCCATCCTAACTGGGGTTAGATGGTATCTTGGTGTGGTTTTGATTTGCATTTCCCGGATGCTGAGTGATTTTGAGCATTTTTTCGTATGTCTGTTGGCCATTTGTATATCTTCCTTAGAGAAATGCCTACTTAGCTCTTTTGCCCATTTTTTAATTGGGTTGCTTGTTTTCTTCTTGTAAAGTTGTTTGAGTTCCTTATATATTCTGGATATTAATCCTTTGTCAGATGTATATTTTGCAAATATTTTCTCCCAGTCTGTTGGTTGTCTTTTAACTCTGTTAATTGTTTCTTTTGCTGTGCAGAAGCTTTTTAGTTTGATATAATCCCATTTGTTTATTTTTCCTTTGGTTGCCCGTGCTTTTGGGGTCGTATCCATGAAGTCTGTGTCCAGTCCTATTTCCTGAAGTGTTTCTCCTATGTTTTCTTTAAGAAGTTTTCTTGTTTCAGGGTGTATATTTAAATCCTTAATCCATTTTGAGTTGATTTTAGTATACGGTGAGAGGTATGGATCTAGTTTCATTCTCCTGCATATGTATATCCAGTTATCCCAGCACCATTTGCTGAAGAGGCAGTCCCTTCCCCAGTGAACAGGCTTGGTGCCTTTGTCAAAGATCAGCTGACAGTAAGTGTGTGGGTTGATTTCTGGATTCTCTATTCTATTCCATTGGTCAGTGTGTCTGTTTTTATGCCAGTACCATACTGTTTTGGTTATTATAGCTTTGTAGTATAGCTTAAAGTCAGGTAGTGTTATGCCTCCAGCTTTATTTTTTTGCTCAGCATTGCTTTGGCTATGCGTGGTCTTTTATTGTTCCATATAAATGTCTGGATAGTTTTTTCCATTTCTGAGAAAAATGTCTGGAATTTTGATGGGGATTGCATTGAATTTGTATATCACTTTGGGTAGTATGGACATTTTCACTATGTTGATTCTTCCAATCCAAGAGCATGGGATATCTTTCCATCTTCTTGTATCCTCTCTAATTTCTCTCAGCAGTGGTGTGTAGTTCTCATTATAGAGATTTTTCACCTCCTTGGTTAACTCAATTCCTAAGTATTTTATTTTTTTGGTGACTATTGTAAATGGGCAGGCTTTCTTGATTTCTTGTTCTGCATGTTCACTATTGGAGAAAAGAAATGCTACTGACTTTTGTGTGTTCATTTTGTATTCTGCTACTGTGCTGAAGTCATTTATCAATTCCAAGAGTTTTTTTGTAGAGGTTTTAGGCTGTTCGGTATATAGGATCATGTCATCTGCAAACAGGGACAGTTTGACCTCATCTTTTCCAATCTGGATGCCCTTTATTTCCTTCTCTTCTCTGATTACTCTTCCAACACTATGTTGAATAGGAGTGGTGAGAGTGGGCATCCTTGTCTAGTTCCTGTTCTTAAAGGAAAAGCTTTCAGCTTTTCCCCATTCAGGATGATATTGGCAGTGGGTTTATCATATATGGCTTTAATTATGTTGAGATACTTTCCCTCTATCCCTAACTTATAGAGGGTCTTTGTCATGAATGAGTGCTGAACTTTATCAAACGCTTTCTCAGCATCTATAGAGATGATCATATGGTCCTTCTGTTTGACTTTATTGATACGGTGTATCACATTTATTGATTTGCGTATGTTGAACCAACCTTGCATCCCTGGGATGAATCCCACTTGATCGTGGTGAATAATTTTACGTATGTGTTGCTGTATTCTGTTTGCTAGTATTTTAGTGAGGATTTTTGCATCTATATTCATCAAGGATATCGGCCTGTAGTTTTCTTTTTTGGTTATATCTTTACCTGGTTTTGGTATGAGGATGATGTTTGCTTCATAGAATGAGTTTGGGAGATTTGCGTCCATTTCGATCTTTTGGAATAGTTTGTAAAGAATCGGTGTCAATTCCTGTTTGAATGTTTGGTAAAATTCTGCTGTGACTCCATCTGGTCCTGGGCTTTTCTTTGTTGGGAGCCTTCTGATAACAGCTTCAATCTCCTTTATTGTTATTGGTCTGTTAAATTTTCTATGTCTTCATGGTTCAGTTTTGGGAGCTTGTGTGTGTCCAGAAATTTATCCATTTCCTCCAGATTTTCAAATTTGTTGGTGTATAGTTGTTTAGAGTAGTCTCGAATGATTCCTTGTATTTCAGATGAATCAGTTGTAATATCTCCTTTTTCATTTCTAATTTTTGTTATTTGAGTCTTCTGTCTTCTTTTTTTTTTTTTGTTAGCCATGCTAATGGTTTGTCAATTTTATTTATCTTTTCAAAAAACCAACTTTTTGATTCATTGATCTTTTGAATTGTATTTTGGTTTTCAATTTCATTAAGTTCTGCCCTGATCTTAATGATTTCTTTCCGTCTGCTAACTTTAGGTTTCGATTGTTCTTGTTTTTCTAGTTCTTTAAGGTGAAGTGTTAGGTTGTTCACTTGCCATCTTTCCATTCTTCTGAAGTGAGCATTTAATGCAATAAATTTCCCCCTTAATACTGCTTTTGCAGTATCCCACAGGTTTTGGTATGATGTATCATTGTTTTCATTAGTTTCAATAAATTTTTTGATTTCCTGCTTGATTTCTTCTTGGACCCATATGTCATTAAGTAAACTGCTGTTTAATTTCTATGTGTTTGTATAGTTTCCAGAGTTTCGTTTGTTATTAATTTCTAGTTTTAATCCATTGTGGTCTGAGAAAATACATGGGATAATTCCAATTTTTTTTAATTTATTGAGACTTGATTTGTGACGTAATATGTGATCTATCCTGGAGAATGATCCATGTGCTGATGAGAAGAATGAATATGCTGAGGTTGTTGGACGGAATGTTCTGTAGATATCTGCCAATTCCAATTGGTCTAGAGTCTTGTTTAGATCTTGTGTTTCTCTACTGATTCTTTGCCTAGATGATCTGTCTAATATTGACAGTGGGGTGTTCAGGTCCCCTGCTATTATGGTATTAGTGTCTATCTCCTTCTTTAGGTCTAATAGAGTTTGTTTTATAAATCTGGCTGCTCCAACATTGGGTGCATACATATTTATGATTGTTATGTCTTCTTGATGGATCAGTCCTTTTATCATTAAGTAGTGTCCCTCATTGTCTCTTTTTATGGTTTTTAGTTTAAAGTCTACTTTGTCAGATATAAGAATAGCTACTCCAGCTCGTTTTTCTTTTCTGTTTGCATGGTAAATCTTTTTCGATCCTTTCACTCTTAGTCAATGTGAGTCTTCATGGGTGAGGTTGGTCTCTTGTAGGCAGCATATACTTGGGTCCTCCATTTTGATCCAGTCAGCCAGTCTGTGTCTTTTGATTGGGTAATTTAAGCCTTTTACATTAAGGGTTGTTATTGAAAGGTGTTGATTTATTCCTACCATTTTATTGGTTGTTTGGTTTTCTTAGGTGTATTTTGTTCCTTGCTTTCTGATTTACTGTTTGGTTTCTGTGTTTGTTGGTTCCTTAGGTTGTACATAGCGTTTTTGTTTGCTTGTTTTCTCTTCATGAATGCCATTTTTATTATCCTCGTGGGTATTGATTTTTCTTGGGTTTTTATGGCAGTGGTAGTTATTTTTCAGGAACCAAACCCAGTACTCCCTTGAGGATTTCTTGTAAGGGTGGTCATCTGGTAGTGAACTCCAGCAGTTTTTGCTTGTCTAAGAAATATACTATTTGCCCTTCATTTCGGAAGGATAGCCTTGCAGGGTAGAGTATTCTTGGCTGGCAATCTTTGACTTAGAGTATTTTGAAAATATCATCCCATTCCTTTCTAGGTTTTAGGGTTTTGTGATGAAAAGTCTGATGTTATTCTGATTTGGGCTCCCTTATAGGTGATTTGACGCTTCTCTCTTGCAGCTTTTAAGATTCTCTCTTTGTCTCTGAGTTTTGCCAATTTGACTATAACATGTCTGGGAGAAGGCCTTTTTGGGTTGAATACGTTTGGAGATCATTGAGCTTCCTGGATCTGAAGATCTGGGATTTCTCCTATACCTGGGAAGTTTTCTGCCACTATTTTGTTGAATATGTTTTCAATGGAATCTCCATTTTCCTCCCCTTCTGGAATACCCGTGACTTGGATATTTGAGCATTTAAGGTTGTCTGATATCTCTCGCAGATTTTCTTCAATGTCCTTGATTCTTTTTTCTTTCTTTTTGTCTGCTTGTGTTATTTCAAACAGCCCATCTTCAAGTTCAGAGGTTCTCTCTTCAACTTCGACAAGCCTGCTGGTTAAACTCTCCGTTGTGTTTTTTATTTCGCTGAATAACTTCTTCAGTTCAGCAAGTTCTGCTACATTTTTTTTCAGGACATTGATTTCCTTGTACATTTCCTCTTTGAGATCCTGTATACTTTTCCTCATGTCATCGTGATGTCTAGCGGAGTTTTCTTCTATCTCATTCAGTTTCCTTAGAATTACCACTCGCAATTCCTTGTCAGTCATTTCAAGGGCTTCTTGTTCTATAGAATCTAGAGTTTGAGATTTATTAACTTTTGGTGGTGTACTTTCTTGATTTTTTGTATTTCTGGTATTTTTTTTTTTGATGTTTATTCATTGTGGCAGGGGGTTTCACAGTCCACCAGTTTGAGACTATTGACTAACTAAGATGTTGCTGTTGTTGCCAATTTCGTATGGCTACCTCTGTGACTGCTCAGTTGGCCTCTAGTGCCTTGAGTGTATGGTTGCCTCGGGTCTTGGGCCTCTCCGGGGAGCCACCTTTCTGGTCAGCTTGGACTCTGCTGGGCTGCTGGGTCACGTACCACAGGGTTTGTGATCTCTGTTGTGCTTTCACTTCCCATGCAGGACTTCTCCCTGTTCCGTGTGCTCTGGCCCAGGCTGTTGGATCATGCAGTGGCGACCCCACAGGGTGTGTGGTTTCTGTCGAGTCTCCGCCTCCCTGGCCGCACGTCTCCCCACTCTGTGCGCACTAGGCTGGGCTGGGACGTGTCTTCTGCAACCCTCATCTATCAGCTGGGCCTTCAAGACCCTGCTCGGCTTCGCCTTTCCCAGGAAGTCTACCAGGTTTCTGGTAGGCACAGACGACTGGTCGCTCTGGTTGCCTTTGTAGCACTGTGTAGATCTTTCTCGGGACTTGTTCACCTTTGTATCCCCCCGGTATGGATCGAGTCTAGCGCCCGCCTGCAGCCAGCTCTCCGGCAGGTTCAAACGGACTTGGGAACTCTCCTACCTCACTGTTCCCAACCAGCAATTGGTTAGGCGTTTTTCCGAACAGGTGGCCGCAGAGATGGTATCTGCCTCCCAGTAACAGGGAGTTTACCGGTGCCGGAGTCTAGGGTGTGTTGGAGTGATAGTCGGCCCCGCCCGTACTTCCTTGCCCTCCCAACACTGGCCGAGGACGCCCCACGCCACCAGCCCCACCAGCGAACCACGGAGGGAGTGGGAAGGGGGGCTGGCCCGCAGGCCCCCGGAAGCCCCGCGCCAGGCCAAGCATGTGGGAAGGCTCAGTGAGGAACCAAGCGGAGCCGGGCCAGAGCTGCCAGCACCTGGGAAAATGGAGGCTGCCCTGGGGCGGTGAGTGAACCGTTGATGCTGGCGGAAGCCGGGTGGACGTCAGCCCCCCAGCAGGGCTGGGCCAGGGGTCACTCACAGGGCTGTGCCAAGTCGGGCGCTCACTCTCTGCCTGTGGTTTGTCGCCTTCCCCGTTCTCGGCCACTGCTGCCTTGGGCTGATCAGTCGGTCCCACGGCGCAGCTTGGGCGTTCCCAGAAATCTTCTTTTATGCCGGCCTGAAACCTCGAATCCTGAATAGGGCAGCTGGTCACCTTCAGCATGGCCCTGGCCTCCAGGATCCTGTCTGCATCCACAGCAGCCCTGGCGCCGTGTTCCCTGTTTAGATACTCGCTTTTGCAGCTAAGAAACAGTTCTTTTCCTGCTCCAAACTTCAAAGCTGTTGCCTGTAAATGAGGCAGCCTCTCCTGCCGAGGGCAAAGTCTAAATTTGTGTTTTTTTAATCCACTCAATTTGTGGCAACTTGTTACAGCATCAGTAGGAAACTAACATACCCCCATGCATTGTTTTTCCAGTGAGCATGGAAGCATCTGGTCAGTTTGGTGTCATTGATAACAGCCGCAACAGCTGACCTTACATGCCTAGGCAGGTACTGTGCTCAGCATTTTACATCCATTTTCTCTCCCTGGCTGCTCACAGTACCCCTAGGGGGTCCTCATTTCTTGTGGACTGAGCATGCAGAATCACTTCCGCTGGGACTCATGTCACATGCGACACACGGAGTCACAGCTGATGAGTTCACCAAATACGGGTGTTGCGCAGGTTGGATTTCTGAGAGAAGAAGCCAGTTGCAAACTACTGGAGGTTTTCTTGGATGGTGATGGGCCTGAGCTGGAGAGATGAGGGGCGCTAGGGCTAGAAGAGGCAGAGACAGCCTCAGGGAAATCGTGAAGGAAACGAGAGGTGCGGAGGACTTAACCAATGCTTGGACACAGGCAGGTGGGATCAGGAAGGGGTTAAAGGGACCTTGCTAACACCTTCGGAGTAGCTGAGACACACCGGGGCCACCCGGAAGGCCTTCGAGGGACCCCGCTCAGAGGCCTTCGTTGTTTGTTGTTGTTGTTTTGTGTGTTCAATAACTTGGTTACATAGAGAAACATGTTGAGTCATTCAAGTTACTGTATTGCTGATGAGCAGTGTTCTAAAAAGAATCCAAACCAGCAAAGTGTTACTTTAGACCAGGGTTTCTCAACCTCAGCACTGGTGATTTTGGGGGCAACGTAATTCCTTATTGTGGGGACTATTCTGTGTGGCATGGGGTGTTTAGCTGCTTCCCTGGCCTCTGCCTACTCAATCTAGAGGCAGGTAGCAACTCCCCCCTCCCCCTGCCAAGTTCTGACAATTAAAAATGACTCCAGACTTTGCCAAATGTCCCCTGGGGGCAGTATTTCCTGATTGAGAATCTCTGAGCTACCTCTGTCTACCTGGGTACGATGATTGATCTTTAGCAGCCAAATTTGTGTCAAGCAGCTTGTCAGCTTCCGAGATACTGCGCAACAGAGGGCAAGACGATGGAGGCAGCATTGTTGTGTTTCCATGAAGAATGGACGTTAAATATGCTCACATGAAAAACCCTGAACCACTATGTGAAACTGGGACCATATATTAGTGCGAATGCATTCTTCAGTTCCTAGCATACCATTGATTAATAGGCACTTACTGACTGTCAAGAGTGTCTACATGTGCAGTGGAACAGGAGCAGCACACTTCAGCCATCTGCAGCAGCCTAGACAGCTGGCCCGGCCTTCTGAATGCATGCACAGGAGGTGTCAGGCTGCCTGAGATGCCCCTAGCCTTTTGAGGATTGCTCCTGCCTCTGCTCAGAATGTCTAGAAATCTGGAGCAAGGAAATCTGGAAAGGCCGCTTATGGTGCTGTGTGATCTCCAGCACTTTCCTTTCGGAGAGTATTCTTTTTATTTCTTTAAAGTGGAAGAGGCGAAGGGAGAGTGGGAAGGAGGAGGGGCAATGTTGATGTTGAGGATGTGGAGGGGGAGCTGGCTGTGCCAACCTGCAGGCGACCAGCCTTGCGGTGTCCCTGGGTGGGTCTTTGAGGCAGGTGGGAGATGTCCGAGCAGCTCCTGTGCACCAGCCTCAGGGCCAGCAGGAGAGACAGCACTTGCCACCACGAATGTGGCCTTTGTGGGCCGCCCGGAACTCGGCCAGGAAACCAAAGAGCTACTGCAGGCGACGTGCTTTTTCTGCCACTTAGTCTCGGAGTGTGGCGTCAACTGGATTTGCCCTGAAAGTTATCCCTGTCTTAAAAAATTGAGATATCATTCATGTAGTATAAAATTTACCATTTAAGAGTGTACAGTTTAGTGGGTTTTGGTATATTTCCCAGGTTGTGTGACCATCAGCACTGTCTACTTTTCGTCATCCCCAAAAGATACTCCCTGTCCCTCAACACTCATTCCCTGTCTCCTCCCCGGCCGCTGGCAGCCACTCATCTGCTTTCCATCTCTATAGATTTGCCCAATCTGGAAATGTCCCAGGGACCTGTCTGTATATTTCTTTACAACTTCCAGTGAATCTATAATTATTTCAGAATAAAAAGTTTTTAAAAAAGTGTTTTAAAAAAGGAGCCAAGCAGACATCTGGTTATTTGTAAGTTTTTAAAATTTAGCATGGTGCTGGTAACCCCAAGGTCAGGGTTCGTATCCCCCTATGGGCCAGCCGCCACACAAACAAACAAAATTTAAGTCATCTCTTTTCCTTGCACTCATTTAGATTTTGTTCTTTGTCTACACAGTTCCTCTCATACAGTAGGTCCCCAATAAATGTTTTCTGAATGTAATTATGTGTGTAGAGACAGGTTTTATTTCTTGATAATGATCATTTTGTATTTCTGTATTTCACTGAATTTTTTTATATATTCTTGAGTTCTCAAGAGCAGTCCCTCCTTGCAAGCTGTCAGAGCCCCCATTTTGTTGGGGTGGCCACTCCTCGTTTTGACTCAAGGGATGTGACCCTTTCTGTACGTCCTGTTGAAGTCCTGGTTGCTCTATGCCAGTGGGTCTCAACTGGGGTGGGTGTGTGGATTTTGCCCCTCAGAAGGTATTTGGCAACATTGGGAGATATTTAGTGTTGTTACAAGTGGGGGTTGGCTCTCTTGGCATCTAGTACACAGAGGCCATAGGTGCTGCTAATTGTTCTACAATGTACAGGACAGCCCCACCACAGCGAAGAAAGGTCCAGTCCCAAATTGCAGTAGTGCCTGAGATTGTGGCATGTAGCATGTAGGCCTGCAATTGGCTGAGGCAGGAGCACGTGACCCAGAGCTGTCCCGTGAGCTGAGAGGGGAGGTGTGTGTCAGGTATGGTTGGGGAGAAGCCTCCTTGTCCCCGTAGACCTGCATGGAATGCAGTCCTTCTGCTAATTAATGTCCTGTCTCCACGTAAACCTGGAGCTGGGCAGCCTTGTTGCTGCTCCAAACACCAGGAGCGAGCTGGCTGAGAAGCCGAGTTTGGCAGAGTGGAAAGACTGTCTTTAAAACGGTGGATGGATGGATGCATTAAGCTTCTGGAGCTGTCTGCCCTCAGCACTTTTTTTTTTTTATGTGAAATGAGAAATAACATGTCCTTATCCTTTTAAGCCGTTGAATTGGAGTTCTGTCATTTGCAGCCAGCGAAGACATCACCCCGCAGTGTTCATCATTAGCCTTCTCATTGGGGGCATAGGCTGCCACTGAGCAGATATATTATCGCTTATTAAATATTCCTCTACTTAGATTGCCCCCTGATATTTATGATTAAATATGTATTATAGTTATAATGCTGCTTATATCCAATTAATTTCTCTGTAGTCTTTTGTGTTTTGGCTTCTTTTGGCGGCTGTCCCGTACAGGGATCAAACCCTGCACCTGAGTGTTATCAGTCCCACGCTCTAACCAGCTGAGCTATGGCCAGCCCAGTTTTATTTTTTTTCACTTTTGTCTTAGGAGATTATTCTAGGCATGGGATGAATGCAACCCAGTACTTTTTATTTTTGTGTGTTAATACACTTCTGTTTTGGAATGTTTTAGAGTTACAGAAAAGTTGCAAAGATTGGACAGTTTCCCCATTGTTAACATCTCACATCAGCATAGTATATTTGTCAAAACCAAGAAGCCAACCTTGATACATTACTATTAACCAAACTCTAGAAGTTTAGGTTTCACTAGTTTTTCTACTAATGTTCTTTTTCTGTTCCAGTGGTGCTTAGAACTGTTAAATTGGTGATATTTGCACAGTTCAACCCAATATCTGTAAGTGTGTCCTCCATCTGTGTTTTGTGAGTATTTTTTTAATACAGTTGACAACCTTGTTAGACTTGCTCCGAGGCTTCACTGTAGAGTGCAGGGATTCTACAGGATTTTGGAATCACAGACCCTGGGAAATCTGACACAAGGTAGGGATTCTCTGTTTGGAAAAAGGTGCCAGCACATGGAAGCTTTCAGGAGGATTACAGAGCTCTGGAAGCCCACTTGTGGTTCTGAGAATAATGGAGGCTTGATTTCAAATGGGCAGACACCCCCAGAGATGCCTGCCCCACATTCGCTCTATACGTATCACTGAGTGAGTGAATGCACGCTCATGTATTTTACTATCACTAGCCTAGGTACGTCATAAAGGTTTCATTCAACAGTGATTCATGGAGAACCTTCCATACTTTCTTCAACTCCTCCTGGCCTCATAACTATCCAAGTGCGAGTGGCCCTGACTTCAGACATGAGCCTTCAGTCTGACTCCTGGCTCTGCCATTTGCTGTGTGCTCCAAGGCAGGTTATTTGGGTTCTGTGAGCCTCAATTTTTTCTTGCATAAAATGGGAACAAAATATTTGCCTTTGACGTTGTTTTGAAGACTCAATAAGACGAGGTAAAGCACTTAGGGCAATGTCTAGTGCAGAATGGGCATTTACATTTTAAGTTCGCATCATCATGTTACATAGTCAGTCAGTTTTGTGATTCTTCAATTTCGTTACTCTTCTACCTATCAAAATGTTCTCCCTCCATCATGACACTTCTGTTCTGAGTTGCTTCCTTATTTTCCACATGGTTGGGTAGCACTGGAGGTTCACCAGTGTCAGAAGTGCTCAGAATTTGTGGTAACTTTTTCCTCTCTACTTGTTCTTTGCATTGTCTTGGTTTTGTGGCTGGGTGAGTGAAGTTGCTGGAAATGAAATGTTGCAAAAGAGAGAGACCCGGTTAGAGCAAAGCCATGGAGCTTTTTCTGTCAAAGGCCAGCTAGCAAATATCTTAGGCTTCACAGGCCGTAGCATCTCTGTTGCATCTGCTCCACTCTGCCCTTGTAGCACAGGGGCAGCCATAGACAACATGTAAGTGAATGGGCCTGTCTGTGTACCAATAAAACTTTATTTACAAAGACAGGAGGCAGGCCAGATTTGGCCTGAGGGCAGTTTACCACTCCAGGATGGGTGTCATTCCTGTTTGTTTAACATGTTAATACAGCCGAAGCTTTTGTGTTATAAACTTTCTTTATTGTTGCATTTGCTTGGCTACAAATCTGACAATACCCTGAATGTGTACAGAATTATGAATTTCCAGGTGTGGATGCCATCATGTTCTGGAACTTGAAATTCGTAACATTCAGTGATGTTAGAGACTTAAAAAAAATTCATGTCATATGATTAGATGTTGTTCCGTAACTGATAGTTCCTTAATATTGGACAGATACTAAGAATAGGTGAAGTAGATTCAAGGTTAAGATCTTCAGCCACATCTTCTTGGCACCCTTGTACGATATTCTACAAGGCAGTTTTCATACGTGTCTGAATAGCTCTTGGATGTATGTTCAGATGCTCGGATGAACTTACTTATGGGATCAAATGAAGCTGGCCCAGATCACTGTGCTGTTTGCAGTCCGAGAGTTTCCTTCCAAGACCCAGAATGGGGGGAGGCGTGGGCGGCCTGTCCATACTGACCACTTGGAGATTCCCCGATCTTGTGGGGTTCACATGCCCGTGGTGGGAGATGGGAAAGTGGGTGAAAGGGGATTGAGAGAGGCAGCAGAAAACAGTTAACAGTTAACTTCAACATCAGCTTAGGTGTTTTAGCAGCATGCGACTGAAGCTGTAAAAGATCTTCCCACCGTTAGGCTCACTAATTCCACTAAAATAGTGGTGGTTCTCAGCTGGAGGCAATTTAGCTCCGCAGGGGACATGTGGCAGTGTCTGGAGACATTTCTGGCCATCCCTCCTTGGGGATTTGGGAGTGTGTGCTAAGGGCATCCTGTGGGTAGAGATCAGAGATGCTGCTAAACGTTCTTCAGTGCACAGCCTGGCCTCTGATGCTGGAGAATGAGCCGGCCCCAGTGTCAGTAGTGCTGAGGCTCTGGGGTTCCAACAGTGAACCATGCTTGGACAGCCCTTGCCCACGTGGGGCTTCCATTGCAAAGGTGGCAGATAGCCATAACTGAGCATGCCAGTGCCATACAGGGCCAAATGCTGGCAGGATGAGGCTGATGGGGTGTGGGCTGGGGTGTGGGTGGCTGTTTTGTGCAGGGTGTCAGGTTGCCTTTGAGCCGATGCCTGCAGGGGGTACGGAGGCAGCCTAAGGTATCCAGGGATGGGGGCTGTCTGGGAGAAGGAACAACAGGTGCTGAGGTGAGAGTGACGAGGTGGCCCTTGGAGGACCTTGCAGGCCTTTTCAGGGACTCAGATTGTGATTCTGAATGAGACAGGGAGCCATTCTATTGGGAAGACAACTTTGTATTGCAGTCTCTCTGACTGCTGTGGGGGTCTAGAGGGTGGAAGCTGAAGCAAGAAGACTGGTCAGGAGATGGCTGATGTCCCCAGGTCCAGGTGATGGTGGCTCAGGCTGAGGAGGAGCAGCAGGGGCACCCCAGACCTTGACGTAGTTTCTCAGGGCCCTGGACACTATGTCTTGATCCTCGTCTGATTCACCCCTGCTCCTGAGGCCTTCCCTCAGAATCCTTGCTGGCTTGGGGATGATGTGTCCTGCCAGAGTGGCTACCAAGGCTGTGTGCTTGGGTCAGCACAGAGCAGCTGGGGTCTTTTGCCTGCCCTCTGCTGAGCTTTGCTGCTGGGGCTGCAGCAATTCCGTGGAACATGATGCGCTATGCAGCGCACGCGGAATGTTCTTATCATTTTAGCAGTTGGCTGGGTACCTAAAGACGGCGTCTTTGAAGATTTGTATATACCTTTTGAATGCCCATATAATGTTATAAGTTCCTGTGTTGAAACAGGTATTTTATGATTACTTAAAAAAAAAAGTAGTGATCAGTGATCAGTTACATTCTATACTTGATCTTAGCCAAAAGGCTGAGAAACGATGTGATCAGTTACTTTATGATGGCTGTGGTGGATTGGAATCTAAAATGGTAGGGCTCAAGTCCATGGGGGCCAACTCTACAGAGCTTTTCACATTTTCCCCCAGGAAAGCATTGTGAATGGTCCTCAGACGTCCTATGGCACTGTTTTGTTTGCTGTTGATATACTGATTCAAAAGTCATCCTGGATAAATCATTCTGTTATTGATCTGGCCCAGGTTGACCCAAGATTGTCTGTTGTTAATCTCAGTATTAAAATCCAAGGCCCCAAAACCAACCCTCACCCCGCCAAAATGCATCATAAAACTCCAAAATGTCACCATGTACTTGGCATATTGACAAAAATGTCAAGGATTTCCAAGAATAGCTTCTTGCACTCACATGTAGTTATAAGAGAAGAACAGAGTAGCTTTTGCATTTCAAATGTCACTGCAGTGGCCAGAACCACAATTGCTGTTTGAATAACTCAATGCTCAGTTTTACCTGGAACTTTAGACCTACTTACTTTCAAATTCGAAATAAGAACACACGTGCTCATTATGCTTTAAAACTGATAGAGAAGATTCTTTTTGTTATGCCATTTGTCACCCAGCTCCTTTTAAAACAGATGCCTATAAAGTTTTCCATAAACATGTGACTGATAATATACTTGTTTTTCCTGAGTCATTGTCAGTGTCTCAGCTTTAAACCTAGTGCTAGCTCATTAAATATTTGACGGAATTCAAAGTCTGCATTTCCCTCAGATGGGCTAATTTTTCGCTTGTTATGTAAAATGGAGAAACACGTCACTTTTTCCCACCCACTTAGAACTGGTTAGTAGCCCTCTTTCATCGGTTGGAGTGGACGCAGTCCCTTTTTTGCACCAGTGAAAATAACACCCTGACATTTCACTTCGGGGACAAGTGCTACTTTTGTCTCATTTTCAGAGTTATAAAACCTTGTGGGTTAATCTCAACCAAGTGGTGGGGAGCAAGAGCTAAGCTGTTTCTTGCACCCGCATGAGCTGTGTGATTGGTTTGTGGGAGAACGCTCTGCAGACCCATGGCTAGTTTAGACAGCCTGGAGTCTGCGGGGGCTCTTCATTGTCAGGGCCGAGGTCTTCATTGATGGTGTAGTGGGAAAAGCCAGCATGCCTCTGTGTCTTTCCTCTTTTCCGTGGTCTTCCTTATGTCTCACTGCTGTTGGTTTGCTTTACTTCTCCACCCAGAATTAAAGAAGGTGCCGAGGCATATTCCAAACTACTGAAATAAATGAAAATCAGGAAATTTTCCATGAAGCAAACCAATGACATAAGCATATGAGTTACTGGAATTGGTTTTGTGGAGTGGATGGCCGATAATGTTTGCAAAGCTGGGGAGTGTAAGAAAAAGAGGAAAAATTAAATTAAAAATATTTTTTTATTTTTAATTTTATTTTTTATTGAATCATAATTGATTATACATAATTGGTGGGTTCAATGTTGACATATGTTGATCAAATCAATATTGCTAGCATATATTTTGTTACAAATTGTACTTATACTTTATGTCCCTTGTCCAACCTCTCCTCATCCTCCTCTCCCTCCCCCTTCCCCTCTCTAGTTACCCTAGATTCCTTCTCTCCCTCTAAAAGACTAATGGTACCTCTGTTGATTTGTTGCATACATGATCTGTCCAACGCTGAGAGATGTGTTCAGGTCACCCAATATTGTCATAGAGCAGATGCTTCTTCTGTCACTCTGGAATAGGCTTTGTGGCGAGAGACATCCTCTTCTTTTCTTTGGTCTCTGCTGGTGACTCTCCTTGTGTCAATGCACTCCTGTGGCTGGTGGACCATCTGTGTGGTGGTTGTGGTGTCTAGCCACGTTCACGACAGCCTTGGTTACTGTGGTGGCTGTGCTGGGTCACCCACATGTAGATGATGTTTTTGGCATGCTCCTTATCTCTGGCATTGTGCCTTGTTGTGGGGGTTCCAATCCACAGTTCGGTGCCTCAGGAGCCCGGTGGGCCCTGAGGGGCTGGTGGTGTGCATAGTTGGGGGGGTGGGTCTGGTCCCTGGTTCCATGCCTGAGCCAGAACTAATTTTTGTCTTTTGCTTACTTCTAAAATGGGGGAACTTCCTGTGGGAACAAGTACTTGAGCTGTGTTGTTGAGCTAAATTGCTGCTTTGCTGCTGATTTGCTAGGGAAGTGTTTTTGTGCAGGTCCAGTTTTAATGGTTGACCTTATAGGTACTTCTGGCTCTCCAGAGACCGGGTGCACCTGGGTTGTTTAGAAACTCTGATATGGGCCTGAGTCTTTTCATCAAACTACACCCCTTGTAATCCTATATTCCTGACCAGTCCCCTCTGAGTGGTCCTATGCTGATTGCGGGGCAGATCAGCTGTTCTTGCTGTGCCCCAGTGTTCCCCTGCACTTGTCCCTTGCGGTGACTCACTGGCCACTGAGTGGCTCCTTTTTTTCAGTTGTTCTTGTTCCTCACTCCTGTGTGGGTCCACAGGAACCCCGTTAGTGGTCCTGCTGCCCTGGGGGCCACCAAGGCCCTCTTCTCCCCTGCTGCCTCCAAGCAACTCCATCCGAAGGGCACAGCTGCAGCTTTTCTCAGCTCCTCCTCTGTGCACTCAGCAGCTACATCTTTAAAGTGGCCACAGCACAAAATGGCCAGAGTGGTTTTTTCTTGCTCTTGTCATGGCTTCTCCCACCTTCATGCAGTCTGTAGGTCTCTCCTCCTCTTCCCCTGAGCTCTAGCGGCCCCAGCTTGGCTGTTGTTGCTTTTTTATAGTTGTGAATTGGTTGGTTTGTGGGAGAGAGTGACACTGGTGACTGTCTATTCTGCCATCTTGACCAGAAGCCTCTATTTTTACCTTTAAATCCATCCCCAATTATTTTTCCACTCTGCCACAACCTTAGTTCAAGTTCTTATCATTCGTTGCCTTCATTTTCACTATGGAATTCTCTACATTATCCAGTTTCCTCTAATTCTTTTCATTTCTGAGATATCAGACATCCTGCCCTTTATTACAGGTCCATGAAACCTCCTTACTATTGGTAATGAAATGGCTAAAGAAAGGCAAACTGTCACCTACCTTACTCAGAGAAGGATGTTGAAGGATGCCAGAAGGTTAAGTCATGGTGCCCACTTTTATACAAAACAGTTAAATCCATTTTTAACTCAGAATTCAGCCCACTCTCTCCAGTGAAAGGAATTGATACATCTCCCATCTCTATTCCAGTTAAATAACAATTGCAGCAAAGGACCCAGCAAACAGAGGTTAACAGACCACTTGAATTAAGACAGAAAATAATAACGTCATAAAAACAATTTCTGATATACCCAGGACGGATGCTCCTTGGCTTACCGTGGAGTTACATCCTGATAAACCCATCGTAACTTGAAAATAACATCCCAAACATCATAGCTTAGCCTAGCCCATCTTGAATGTACTCAGAATACTTACATTGGCCTATGTTTGAGCAAAATCATATAACACAAAGCCTGTTTTTTAATAAAGTGTAGAACATACCATGTAGTTGATTGAATACTGTATTGAAAGTGAAAAACAAAATGGACGTATGGGTACTCTAAATAGTTTCTACTGAGTGTGTGTCACTTTCACACCATTGTAAGTTTGAGCCATCCTAAGTTGGGGGCCATCTGCATATTGAATAAGCTGTACTTGGCAGGGCCCAAGGTGAAAATCAACTTTATTGGTTTCCTCCAATGAATCTGCAGATCCTGGAGCCTGGCATAGCCTAAAAGCAAAGCTAAACTGGCTCATCCAATTCAAAGATGACAACGGTCTCAAAGCACACCCCTGACTCAGACTAGGGAGCTTGTAGGAGGGGGTGGGACATGGTTGGCTTCTTTAATTTTTCTCCAGTTTAATTTCCTACTTTCAGTCCCCTACCCCTGCTGCTTCTGGCTACTCCAGGGTGGGTAGGAGCGAAGCAGAAGCATTCAGGAGGGTAAAGGCCCATTCTCTCACAGGATGCCTTGCTGTGTATTTCAGTGACCCACTGTCTTAGTCCATTTGTGCTGCTATGACAATGTACCTGAGACTGGGTAATTTATGAACAACAGAAATTTATTTTTCACAGTTCTGGAGGCTTGGAAGTTCAAGATCAAGGTTCAGTGTCTGGTGAGGTCTGGGTCTCTGCTTCCAAGATGGCACCTTGAACACTGTGTCCTCACATGATGGAAGGGATGGAAGGAAAGGACTTGCCCTCTCAAGCCCTTTTGTAAGCACTAATCCCATTTATGAAGGCTCTGCCCTCACGATTTAATCACCTCCTAAAGGCCCCACCTCTTAATACTATCACGTTGATGATTAAGTTGCAACATATGAATTTGGGGGCCTTTTTCATTCAGACCACAGCACCAACCCTCCTTTGGGATCTTCCCACTTCTCCCTCCCTTGCTTTGGGGATACAATCTCCAGAAGCCACCTGCCTCCTCATCAACCCTTGCAGGATGCTTTTGCCTGGACCCTCTCTCCTAGGCAGGCAGTCTTCTTGAGAGGGGTCCCTTCCTGAGTGCTCAATCCACCCACCAGAAATCTGCCTCTTTGCTGAGCTGAACTTCAAACTTCAAGACACTCCTCTGGCAACCCTCACTCTGCCAGCATTCGTCTGGGCATGGTAGAGACATCAAACATCCTTAACAATGCAGTGATAAAGATTCTGTACTTCAAGAACACTTTGTTCAATCACAGGAGCAAAAAATGGGATTCTATAAATAATAGACCAGGTCTTCAGACTAGAAAGCATCCATGCCCGATATAGAATGGAATGGGTCAAGACCAGTTTGGGGCTCAGTCGGAAGAGCAGCAGACTGGTGTGCAATGGGCTCCCACATGAAAACCACTCTGGTAATATTACCTGTTTGTTAATATTCCCAGTGATATATGCAGCACCAGGCAAACAGCAAGTGCTTCTATAAGTAGTTTAGAAATGGAGAGATGGATAGGTGATACGCAAACCTGAGTCCAACACGCTGGGTCCCTTGGTCAAACAAACAAACCAAATGCTCTTATCAGCTCCTTAAGAAGTAACTGGAAGTTATAATAGAACCCAACAGTATATTCCTTGGAATTTGTAGTAAATATTTAGTCAACTTAATATTAAAATGGGTGTATTTCTCTTCCCACGGCCCAGTTCATCTTCTCTCAGCTAATCCTTTTGTTATCTTCAAAAATCACAGGTTAAAGAACCCCTCTGGCTATCTTATACATCGACATATGAATTGAATGATCTTTACCTGGCTATTGAAATCAAAATAGGTATACCCAGAGTGTGGGGCAAAACAGGTAAGCAACAGCCCTTGCATATTTTGTCTTCACTGGGTTTCTTTCTGTCCAGGTGTGCTCCATTTCACATCTATTCTTCCTAGCACAGTGCCATCTCTGCTAGTTGTACCTGCAGGACATCACATTCTCTAAGTGAGTGTTAAATTATTTCTCAAGAAAAGAACACTTTCTGAGAGCAATACAAAGAGTGTTTCAAATGCAACTTGATTGATTTTTACCTGCAGGTAGTGGTTTCTGATCTAGTGAGAAAGAATCTCTTTTTCTTTCTATTGAGTGGCAACTGAATTCCCTTTTTCAACACATAGTGGTATATTTATCAATTTACTGCAACTGCCGAAGTGCACTGAACCTTTCTTCATCTAGCCACTTCCTTTCACCAATAGGTGAGACATTAGGGGTAAGTCAGGGGCTCCTTCTCATAGTTTATTCATTCCCTCAAGGGATGAAGTTTCTGCCACCGTGCCAGGGTTAACTCAGTCAGTAAACCTGTTCCATGCCCAGGAAATATTTGATTGCTCCCCTAAAAGAGCTCATGGCCCAAGACAGAAAGCAAAGAGATAAGTGAACGATTACTTTCATTCAAAAAACTTTTGTTAAACAAATGTTGGCCAAGGCCTGTGTATGAGCATGAGAAAGTGGCCATTGCATGCCCTTGAGAATAATAGCCTTTCTCAGACTTCTTTGAAAGCCATGTTTCACTTTCATGACTTAAAACAAAACAATGAACAATCCCAAGGGAGACTTTACACTTCTTTCTTTAACGAATCAGAACTTCACACCTGTGATTCCTCCTGATTCAGTTATCTCTTGCTGTGTGACAAACTGCTCCATAACTTAGTAGCTTAAGCCAGCAACAATTAGGGGGTATTTTTGTGATTCTGTGAGTTGATTCAGCTGGAAGATTCACCTGATCCATTTGGTATTAGGAGTCAACCACCCAGCTGTATTCAGCTGGCATCTGTGCTGAGCAGAAGTGTTCAAGAAGGTTGCACTTAAATTTCATGCCTAAGTGCTTCTCCGTGTGGGCTCTCCACCTAATATGCTCGGGCTCTCTCATAGCATGGTGGTCTCAGGATAGTGAGAATTCTTATATGGCAGCTGGCTTCTAAGAGTGAGGATGTCAAAGCAGCTATTCCTCTGAAAGCCTGGGCTGAAAAGTCCCAGAATTTCATGTTCTCCACATTTTATTGGTCAAAGCAAGTCATAAGGCCAGTCCAGACACCAGAGGAGGGGAAACAAGCTATGCCTTGATGGGTGGAGCAACACACGCGTGCAAGAGAGGACTTGATGGTGACCATCTTTGGAGACTATCTACTCCACTTCCTAATATGGACCAAATCCCTCTTTTTGTCTAAGGTTGTCAACTTACACCATTAAAAGAATTTCAATACTGTGTGACAGGTTACATAACAGAGGTGAACATTTGTTACCATTTTGTCAGAAAAGAGGAAATAATACTACCTTTGGAAGGATGCATCTGGAAATTCTTCACAAAGGTGGTAACGCTTTGTGGTAACCCTCAAAACCTTGAGCTTTACAAAGGTATTTAGGGTACATAAAGAATTGCTTCATACAGTGCACATCTCTTAGACAAGAATAAACTGTGATTGGCTAAGAGGTCTGTGTGAGTCAGGGCAGGTTAACTAATGCAGCCAACAAACACCTCCCAAACCTCAGTGGTCCCACACTTTAAAGGCTTATTTCTTACACATATCACAGTTCAATGCAGGCCATCAGGTAGGCTCTGCTCCACACAGTCATTCAAGGACCCAGGCTCCTTCCATCTAAATCGCTCTAAATCCCTGGGGGCTGCCTCCACTAAATGATCTGCATTAGATCATCCCTCAAGGAAACAGAAAGAATATAGAGAATCACACAGAGACTGTTGATGGGCCAGGCCTGGAGATAGCATACAACACCTTCCCTACCGATCGGTAAGGAATTCTGGGAAATGTAGTCAAGGTGTATGCCCTAGAAAGAGAGGAAAATAGTCAGACCCTGCCCTAAACACTTACTAATGCATCCCTACTTTTCTAACATATAAATATCGTCTTTTACAAAAAAATGCTTAATTTGTACTTAATGCCTGTTAGCAGCTATTTGAGAAGAAATGGATACAAGATAGAATTCAGAAGAAATATCTGAGCAGGGTCTTATGAAGAGCTTTAGCTCTGAAAGATGTGGCAAACTTTATCCACATTCAAATCCCTTTCCCAATGTCAACCTAAATAAAAACAATACTGAGTCCCCCAAAATGTAAGGAAGCCCAACCAATTTCTGATTTTTCTCATGATTATTGGTTTGTTGTTTTTTCAAAATATTTAATACCCTCCAGAATGATTTGTGTGTGTGTGCACACACTAGTCTTCCTATTAGATAATCAGATCTAGCCCAGTACCTAAAGAACAAATGCCACAAGATAAAAGGAAAATAATACAGAAAACTTTGGTGAACACACAATTTTCCATAAAGCTCTCCATTTCCACCCCTACCAAAGATACTCCTCAACACTGTCTTTAGGCTAACTCTGACCCCTCTTGTAAATAATATGCTTGAAGGGATAGTGCTCCACAGTTCTGCATTGACAAATTACATAACTTCTGGGATTCTGGGTCGTTTGGAAGAGGAGACTGTTTGAGCAGAAAACTTGGGATTGCATTTGCTTGTTTGTGTTTGTTTAGTTCATGTCCTAAAGGAGACTAACCAGAATGTTTCACCACCTAGTCTATTCTGATACTTCAGATATTGAGTCTGAGATCTCCATATCTTTAATAGATTTGTAATCCATTCACAGAGAAGACAGTGTGTATTTTTACAAAAATGTGGGAAGAAGTTGTAGTCAGCACAGGATTGGCTATGCACAGTAACAAAAATCACAAAGGCTTCGCACAACATGTTTGTTTCTCACTTACACGAAATCTGGTGCAAATTGGCAAGAGCTCGCCTGCATCTGGTAACTCAGGGATTCAAGAAGCTTCCTCCATCTGCTGAGGCTGCCATCTCAATATGTAAATTCCCAGGTTGCCATGGTTGGGAAAGAGGGGGATACAGAAAGCACAACAGCTCTTCACTTCCTCGGCTCATAAGTGACACATGCCATTTCCATTCAGAATTTATTTAGTAGAAGTTGTCAGATGGCCTCCACTTCTCTTTGAAGGAAGTGGGGAAATATAGGGAAGCACGTTGTAAATCTGATTAAGTATTAATCACCTTTGCCTTCTAAGGGAAATAAGATTACCTTCAGAAAGTTAAAAAGGCAACATTCATATACCATGGATGAACTTAGAAACCCAGGAGTATGTGTGTAAATGTGTGACAAGAGTCTGATATAGACATCCAGCCCTCCACGAACACCATGCTGCTCTAGAAAATCATTGGCTAATCTAGAGTTTAACAGGCATGGAGCCCTCAGGTCGCTGGCAGTGTGTCAGTTTTTCCTTGTCCCTGGAAAGAAGGGATACTTTAATTTAAGCGATACTTTATTATTGCGAGGTGCTGTAAGACTCATACTTCAACCCAAAATGTAATTTAGACAGTCTATGGAAAGGGAAGGGAACTGGAGATAGAAGTATAGAATTACAGAGATAAAGCCTCCTCTGTCCCAAAGTTATGACTTGCTATCTAAACTATGTTATTAGAGAAAGGGAGGAGGAGGCCGGCCTTTCGGTGCTTCCAATGAGGAGAGTAGTCATAGGCAGATACCACCAATTCCCATCATTTCCATCCCAGGTTAAACAAAGTCACTGGGTCATGCCAGCCATTCGTCTAGCCCTCTGTCTCAGAATGGGCACCCTCTGCTCCAACATTGAAAAGATAAAGAAAAATCTCACCAATAGGGGGCTAAAAACCCTATGTGGTTCATATGTGATTATTACTCGATACTGTCATAGGAAAAATAAAAGAAACTGTAGAAAAACTTCTCCTGTGTTTGCCTGCCTCTTGGTAGCTTTAAATATCCATCCAAACATTTTCAAAAACCAATGAGATAATTAGGACTGTCAAGAAGAGCAAGTTATCCCTGATCTTGGTAAGATCCAGAATTACACTAGCGTCATCTTAGAGAAGGAAGCCTAGAAAGTGATTGTAAACTATTTCATTGTGTTATATTTTTTTCTAAAGAAAAGCTTTTTTTTTTCTTACACGTGAGATAATGGTGGTCTAGGTGGGGCCTAGAAAAACGTGTTAATCTAGGAGAGAGGCAGGCCCTGACTCTGAGAAATATGAATATTCTATTCCTTAGAGATAAATATCACTGAGACAGTTGTGTGATCTATAAGGAGTCATCATGGCCTGGACAGAGTAGCACTTGGTACCATCTATCAGACGAATTCTAGTTTTTGGCTATCTACCCCGTCTTCTCATTTCTAAGCCAAATTCCCAAATGTCTGGATATCAGAACAGAAGGCTTCGAGGTGGCTGACACCAACACGCCAGCGCTGAATAAAGTCAGTGCTTACATTTGTGTTCCGTGTCATCCCTCAGTCTTTTAGGTGTTTGAGTAGCTTGAGCCCATTCCCAAGACCTCGATATTTCTGATGACATTTACAAAATTGGCTTTCTGTTCTTGAGAACCCAAAACCTAATAACAACCCCTGAATTACCCAAATGACCCACCACCTCATCTTGGCTCCAACTTCTCTCTACCTGCACCAGGATGCACCCACACTCTCTCAAAGCCATGGGGAAATTCTATTTCTAAAAAAGAAATAGCCTTTCCTTAGAAAAAATATAACACGATGGAATTGTTTACAATCATTTTGTAGACGTGCCTCTCTAAGATGACGCTGGGGTAATTCTGTATCTTACCAAGCTCAGTACAACTTTTACATAAGCTAAAATCATTCAGCTTTGTTGTGGTTTGTGATTGAAAATGAATGGACACGAAATGAGCTCACTTCTTTAAACTACCAAGTAGCAATCATATAACCCTTTGCTTGTTAAACTTATCTAGCTTCAATCATGATTGTAACAGTGTTTGCCTTAAATTTGCCCCTGAGGGCTATGGGAAAAGTTTTATGACACTGACGATCATGAATACTGGTTTTCCAGGCTGACAGTACCAGAGAAAACCATTATTATTGTTTTCACATCAAATCTCTGAGATCAGAAGTCACATTGCTGAACTAGGACTTCGGTTTTGCTCCCTTGCATGTAGGACACAAGAAGTCACTGTGGGAATGCATTCAGATTCCTGTCCGCTCAGAAGAATAAGGATTTTGTTCTTCTGTGTTTGCCTGCCAGCGAAAATAACAGCAATTTCAGCTCATTTTCTTCATATCATATGACTTGGAATTTATGCCTTTTACTTGGCGAGCTTATGATGGCCATTTATAGACCTATAATTTTATGTGCCACTTTTCCATAAAATTCACTCCCAATTTGTAAACCCAAGGCCAATGATGCATGAGCCAGATGTTTGGAGACACTTTAGACAGAGCAGTCTCCAAGAAAAGAGAACATTCCGTCTAGGTCGATAGCGTGTTTACTTACCCTTCCTCGGACCTGTATTTCAAATTAAGTAAGAGCAGCCCCCACACAAAGGAGCTCCATTCCCTTCCCTAACGTGCCTGCTGGCAAAGGCATCCTGTATGGAGGGAAGTCTTTGGAATTCATGTAGTTCTCCATGAGGTGCTGCCCAAGGTCTATGAGAAGTGGCCTTGCCTGCATCTGGGCTGGCCCAGAGAGTGTGTTCTCTGGATTTATCTCCCTGACTATGTAGCCCACTGTCTTAGGAAAGTGCAATCCAGGCCCTGTGGCTGATATGACATCACAACCTGATGGCCTAGATTTCATATGTTAAGTCTGCCTTTTATTTCTCGGGCCACTCTCAGTGCTGTAGGGAGGCCACGTTGGGAAGTGGTTCTGAAGAGAAGGACCAAAGAAGAGGCCATAGGAAGTCCTTTACAGTACCCGCTCAAAACTTGGCATTTTCTCCTTCCTCCGCCCTTCCTTTATCTTTCAAGTTCTCTTATCCCTTGAGAAAGCACTGGGTTACTTCATCTGCCTGAGTGCCGGTTGGGTTCTCCAGGGAACCGGCACTGAGATGGAGTTAGGAATGAAGCAGGTGGACTGGAGAGTAGCAACTGCAAAAGAAAAGGTTGGAAGAAAGATTGGGCCGAGGAAGCTTCCAGACTGTGATGCTTACCCAGCAATTTCTCTATCAGCCCAACAGAAAGCTCCAGAACAAAGATGGCCATTAGAAGAGGGCAGGAATAGCTAGAGCCTTTGTAGCATTGCCTGTTCAGTCCTCACCGGGACTGCTCTAAGAGGAGCATGACCTTGGCTCTAAGGCTAAGGCAGTGGGCCAAACATACTCCTCGAAGCTATTCTCCAAGTTTTTCCTGGAAGCTTGAAGGAGGATTTGAGCGGCACATCTTTGCATCTGCCACAGCTAGCCACTCTTTCATTTGGAAATAGCCCCACTCCCAGTTGCATGTAATTTTAGCTGGGCAAAGAGACAAGACCCCTTGCTTTTCTGGTCACAGGCTGAGCATATGTCCCAAGGAGGGACTATCAGAATCAATTTTGAACATTAAGCATCGGGTGGCCATGGTCTCTCTTTCTCTGTGATGATGAACTCTACAGACCATATGAGGGGTCTTCAAGAAGATTATGGAAAGCTCCATATTATCTTTTAATTCCATTTTTCCATGAAGTTTTTGAAGTAGCCTCGTATAATCTTGAAGCTTACTGGGGATGTCTTGTCACCATGTGCATAAAGCCTTACGAGAATCAGGCAGAGGCAAGCTGACTCAAGAGATGGAGCCAGAGACATGCTGACGATAGATAAGACACCTTTATGACCACTTCAAATCTTCTTGGCATCTGACCTTACTGTGCACAGTGCTGCTAAGATCAGTTCCGTGCAGGCTTTGACCAGCCTCTCGCACATGCACCTGGCAGCATGTTGCACCCTCCCTAAGACTTCTGTTCGCTCTCCACCCTGAGACTTCTCTCTTGTGAGATGCCTGTGGAAGCTGCTGAGCACTCACATGCACAACCCATCAATGTGGAGGACATCAACACCCACAGCCACACTTGACGGACAGGGGACAGAGCTGATGAGCAAATGCTCCCTCCTTTCGTCTCTTGAGATGCGTTCCATAGGTTCTCCTGAAGATGCCCCAGCAGCACGATCCAGTTTCCCCTGGTGCCAGCCAATTCATTTTTGCACCCTTCTCTTAACTCTCCCGCATCCCCTTCCCAGTTTGACTCCCAAATAAACTGCCCACACACAATCCTTTGTCTCAGCCTCTTTATGGAGGAACATATTCAGTGACAGCAGCACCATTTCAACAACTGGATCCAGCTGTTTCTTAAACTACTTCCTTGAACTTTTTAGTTCTTTGACCCAATAAAATTACAGAGTCTCTTTTTTTCCTTTTCTTGTGTGTGTGTGTGTACATGTGTGTGTAAGCTGGTTTGACTTGGGACTTTGTGATCTGCAACCAAAAATCTCACCAACAGAATCCCATTTTCCTCTTCTAACTGGCCACTCCCTCCCGTCACCAGCGCCACCAGCTCTGACTTCCCAGTCCCTCTCCTCCCCCTAGTCAGCCCCAGGAAGATGACGCGTCATCACTGGCTCCTCGTCATCCATCTCCTCCCACATGGACGGGTTGCCAAATCTCTGGCAGGTGCCAAATCTCCATGGATATACCAAATCTTTCAACCTATCAGTGTCTTTGGACTTGCAGCTCGTCTCTTGTAGACAGCACCCTGAACCTGAAGTGCCTGAGGGACCTTCCACTGCATCTAAACAGGAGATGAGAGAAGCCAGCCTAGAGTTCTGGGACACAGACCAAGGCCAGAGATTGGGGAATGATGGTCAAAACCGAGAGTTTGTAGCGACGAGAAGGCCAAGCCTGGAGCCCTGCAAGCCCCGTATTTATGGGGGGGGAGGACATCGCTCATTGTTACTCTCCCCAAAGTTACAGGCATGTCACTCAGGCCTGGAAGAAAATTCAGCAGCAGAATATCAGCTGCTCCTGAAGGTGAAGGAGGATCCAGAAGGTGGCAGGACCCTCACTGCGTGCCCCTTTCCGCACCCACAGACTCCCTCTGCCTCGCACTGGCAAGGAGCTGGATCTGGGGGGCCAGCGGGTCATTTTAGCACCTTCAGCCACATCTCTGAGTGTCAAGCTCTGGGATATTACCTTCTGAGATATTTCCATTGTCAGCACCAATCACATCACTGAAGGCTCTTATTGACTGAGGCAGGAACACGGGTTTTGGAGGTCTGAAAATCAATTTCTGCCCTCTTTCCTAGACTCGAATCTTTCATTTGTTACCTTAGATTTCCCATTCTTATGTTAACAACCTCTATTTCTGGTGGTTATTGGTCACTTTTATGGCAGAGCAGCAGACCTGACATTTATCTAGTTCTGAATTTGTGCACTATTAAGGACACGGGAAAGGTTCCCCAGGCTTTAAGATCATATTCCAGCTGCACCAGGAGGGACTTTAAAGGGGAGGGGCAAGAGCTGGCGTTCCACAAACCTCATCTAACTTGGCTTAGCACGGACTGCCAGGTGGGCATCCAAAGGAAGATATATGAGGTTAGCTGGAAAAAAAAGGAAGGTTACAACTGGTTTTTGAGAATGCATTTTAATGCTCCTGCAATGTCTGCAGCATTAAAATGAAGTTTCTAAGCAAGGAAAGAATACTTGCTGACAGACAGCAGTCACTAATCTGCCCCCACACAATTTTCTGGGGCTTTGACTCGGAAGACATGCTGTCTTAACCAATGGATCCATATTGCAAGTGCCAAAGGGTAGTGCCTGTGGCACACGGCTCATGACATTAGATTGGAGTTTGCTGCTCTTTTCTTCTTCTCAAACATACTGCTTCTAACATGTCTTCAAGGATGACATAGTAAAAGACAAGAAACATCAGTTTGCCAAAACTAAACCATATATCGCAAGTACAAATAGAATCTGATCCCTGGTACCTGCATTTTTGCAGGATTATATACTGCAGTAAAATGGTTCGGGGTGTGGAAGGAGGAGAGGAGCTAAACTTCAAAATGCAAAGGGCAAGAACAGTCCTTTCAGCTCCCTGATGCTGGGTGTTTCTTTGCCCCGAATATTAATTTGCAAAGAGAAGCTTTGCAGCCCCCATTTTTCTAAGCCTCAATATGTTATCGATAAAAACCTACAGACTAACTTAGCACAGGGGTGTCTGATGGTTCTTACCGCTTTTAACATGGCGGTTTTGCAAATGAGACGGGCAGTTTGTCAAGCCAAGAAGGACTAATTGGGCACTTTGTTATATGGTCAAACCAAGGACTGGCAAACTGTGGCCCGCAGGCCAGATCCAGCCACCACCAGTGTTTGTACGGCCCGCAGACATTGCTGGAGCAGGTTGGCACTGTGGGACATGAGACCAGCCAGGATATCACCCTTCACCTCTGTTTTCCCCTCTGCTCCCACAACCTGCCTCCTGAGACAGTGGCCGCTGCTGAGGGCCCATACTGGTCGCCACCTACATGCTGTAACCTCTGCTGTTGTCAACTACTGGGCAATGAGCAGTCCAGGACCCTCCAGCTAGCTGCCCAAGTTGAGGTAGCACAGCTCCCCAGGAGGGCAAGAGGGTGTGCCAGGACCTGGGTATCACAGGGGCAGAGAGTAAAACTTATCAAAGCGGTGAGCCTCACCCTACCCCACCACTCCATCCCCTACCCGACCTCCTGCCCCCCTTCCTGGAGCCAGGCCCCAACCTGTACTGGGAAATCAGATTCTTAATATGCCCTAAGGAGAGAGATATAGACTGTATATTCATGTACCTGAACCCGCACACTTCTGGAAGTTGCATTTATTTCTTTTCTTTTGGGTTATCTGCACATCAGTCTTGGTAATAAGCGGTATTTGAATGCCACCTACTGGGCACAGGTGGCCTTCTCTCACTGGCATCAATCGTTCCCACTCCAGAAAAATGGAGGTGACAGATGGCATTTGACGACATTCCTTGCACTGGGTCGCACAGCATGCCACAGCTGGCTGACGGGCTTGCAGTACAGTGAGAGGTGTTGTCTGCTGCAGTCAAATTTCTCACTCATGGCAGAGCAGCATTTCCCAGCCTCTTTGTTCGGTGGCTGTCCTGTGCACCGAAGAATGTTTGTCAACATCCTAGCTCCACTCATGTAGCAGGTTGAATAGTGTCCCCCCAAAATATACGTTCAAATCCTAACTCTTAGTACCTGTGAATGTGACCTTGTTTGGAATAGCATCCGTCTTTGCAGATGTAACTAAGTTAATCTCAGGGCGAGATCATCCTGGATTTATGGTGGGCCCTAAGTCCAATAACAGGTGTCCATACCAGAGAAATGAGAGGGAATTTTAAGCCGCAGGGACATGGAGGGGAAGGCAATGTGAAGTCAGAGGCAGAAATGGGAGCGATGCTGGCACAAGCCATTGAATGTTAAGGATCGCCAGCAGCCACCAGAACCTGGGAGAGAGGCACGGAAAGAAGAGTCCAGAAGGGCCCAGCCCTGCTGACACCTTTATTTTGGACTTCTGGCCTCCAAAACAGAGAGAGAACACATAGTTGCTATTTTAAGCACTAAGTCTATGGCAGTTTGATACATGCAGCAACATCAGGAAACTAACATAACCCACTAGATGCCGTAGCATCCTTCCCCCATTTGGACAATCAAAATGTCTCCAGATATTACCAGATGTCTCCCGAGGAGCAAAATGACCCCTGGTTCAGAAGCACTGTGTTAGCATGATGCCCTCCACTATGAAGGGAAGGAATCCCTGAGCTTTGTATAGGCCGCCCAGACTCACACACGCACAACAGCACACGAAGGCTGTCGACATGCAGGACAAATGAGGAACGAGACTAAATGAGGGAGAAATGCAGAAATAAGCAGCAACGTTCTTTTTCGTTTTGTTCTTGTTTGTTAGACATTCTGTCTACACCACCATCGGACACAAGCGGGAGCACTTTTTAATCCATTTTGATCCCTGACAACAAAAGAATTATAATCTTTGCTTCTTTGCAAGGTGGACGTGAGGTCCCGCTTCCTGGAAATAGAAAGGAGCCCAGCGACCATCACACACACAGGAAGTCCCTACTGTCACAGAGGCATGTGACCAGGACAAAGTCCAGCAGTGAACAAAGGGGCTGTTCTTGCCTCCTAACTCTCGGCCTCTTCCACCAGCAGTTAAAGTGAGATGCCAACTTCAGCTCTACTTCTGGGAACAAACTTGGGCCATTTCCAAAAACAGTGGATGGTGTCATCGCTGGTTGGAAGCATGGGCTTGAGAAGCAGGCCGCCTGGTTTGGGAGTAGAGCTCTGCCGTGCACTTCCTGTGGGAGCTTCCTCAAGCCCCCACACCTGTCCAGCCCTCATGTAAGTCCACGGTGGACTCAGCGCCGAGTGAGCATTCAGAGACACAATGAACATAAAACGTGCGCGGCCTAGATCTTGCCTGGCACAGTAAGGTGTGGAGAAGTCTTCACTGTCATGATTCGGATTGAAGCGCATTCGGCAATTAGCCAGTGCACTTGCTGAGAACATAGAAGTTACTGGGCTTTGAAGGCACTGCTAGAGGAGCAGAGATGCAAAATCTTAGGATTTCAGTTGCCCAAAAACACAGAGTGTTTGGGCAGAAAATTTTCAATTATCTGGATGAAGGATTACCCACAAAAAATAGCGTGGGTAATCAAAAACAGCAGTTAATCCAGAAATAACTGGACTGCCATCAGCAAGGGTCATGAGAATAGAAAATTTTGTTGAATGAAAGGATGTTAAAAATGAATGAATGTTAGACAACTGCCCAAGCCGTGCCCCGCAGCAGCCTCGCACAGGGCAGACACACAGATGGCCTGGGGACAACGGTCCTACCCCATCCTTGGAAATTTATAGTCCCAGTCTTAATTTTTATTTGGTCATCGCCCAGCCAGTCAAGAACAAGGGATTTGACATCAACCAAGTCGACAGCACATTCTGTGCAACAGTCTTAAGGATGGGTCTTCAACTTTCCTGAATACTTGAGCAAAGTCACCAGGACCAGATTTCCAGAGGTTCTGTGGGGTAGAAACATATTGTGAAATCAGTATCTCTTCTATTTACAACATGCTTGTTGAGGACTCTGTGCTTATTTTATTTTTTAAAATAGAGTTCAAACATTTAAGTTTTAATAAGATGCCAATGTTTACACAGAGTGTTAGGATTTAAAAAAACAACACGTTGCTATGTGGTCATTCCAACACCAAATGCGAATATATCTCATAAAAGTCTCACGTAGGCTCGTTCCCAGCACACCTAGGGTGGCCAATAAATAGTTATTACCGTGCCAGTGAAAATGGGGTCTGGTTAATGTTTCCCAAGTCGTACACAGACTTTCTCCCCATGCAGCTTAGTTCAAAGGTTATAAGCTGAGTCTGATAAAACGCTGCCCATGTGAAATTAAAATGAAAGCATAGTATGACAACTCCGTGGTAATCCAATAGTTGTCCTCCTTTGGTTTCTCATCTTTTCCAACTCAGCATCTGATAATGAACACTGAGCAGAATTTCCACCTGTTGATAATTCAAAGTAATCAATTCTCACCCAAGTGAAACAAACTAACGTTTTCAGTTTCTGTGACTTATTAGGATTCAAAATATAGCTATTTCCATGTCTTCTCCTTTGTGAGGTCTTTAGGAAGCACCGAATAGAGAACTTTGAGGCTGTCCGGTTCTAAGTAACAGCAAGTGCAGAGTATTGCCCGATTTACCTCCAGTGCATTTACATTTCCCTAAAAGCCACACAAACATCTGCATTCCCAGGGGATGCACTGAAAAAACACTGAGAAGAAATGCACTTGTCACTTTCAGTATACCCTTTATTTGGTGTCTTCCTGCTGCACAGTTCTTTAGTAATAACAGAGGGAGGGTAAGAGGTGATGCGCATCGTTACAGAACACCGTTTCCACTATGCATTTACGGTTTTTTACATTAAAAACTGATTCAGAAACGATCCAGCAAGTTCTGCAAATGTCTAAAGCCTTTGGTTCTGGAAAAGAAGGGGAAAAAAACCAAACATTATTCCTGAAAGACGATTATTTCCCCTCCAAATCCCCGTTCTGCTCATCAGATCACCAGGTAAAATGGATTGAAGCTGTGCATTTGGACACAGCAAGTACCCTCAGACTCTCTACCCGCGCACTGTCAGGAGGATGAGGGGCAGTTTGCAGCCGTAAGTTCCCCACGGAGTCGGTCTGAGCCCCCGCCCGTTCTTCTCGTACTTCTGCTCTCAGTGCTTCTCCATAGCTTCAGCTGGATTACAAGAAAAGTCTGTGGTTTCACTGACCTTTGGCTATCTTTTCACTGTTTCGTGTTCCCTTTTGAAGCTACTTGTTTCAGCTGGAAGGACTTCCTGGATTCCATAAAGCCAGGATATGACCAGCACTCTTCCATTACAGGCCCACGTGGGAACAAGAGAGAACGGCAGGAACCGATCTTTAAGACTTAAAGTCCAGGACACTCCAACTTCACTTGCAAATATTCCGTGGAAACCCCGACAACACTAACATCAGGATCTGTTACTCAATAATTAAGTGCTGTGAATGAGACAATGAATTTAATTCTATTAAAGGATCAAAGATTAAATTCTCTACTATTGACCGGATATTTCCACACAGAAGTGCTATGTGAGGTTACTTTGGAGGGGGCTAATTAAACACAGAAACAAATTTTCTATAGCAAGTCAGCATGATCTGACTTAATATATTTTAATCAAGGGAAAATATATTTTCCCACATTAACTAGAAGTTTCACAGAAACCCACTTGTAGCTAGATTTTTATCCAAAATGAAAATTCTTATTAGGGTTAAGGAATGATGGATTCTACCAACTAGAAAAATGGGCAAAGGAGTTGAATAGACATTTCTCAAAGGAAGACATAGAAATGGCCAACAGGTATAAGAAAAAATGCTCAGCATCACTAATCATCAGGGAAATGTAAATCCAAACCACTTTAAGGTATCACCTCACCCCAGTCAGACTGGCAATTATAAAAAAGAGAGACAATAACAAATGCTGATGAGGATGTGGAGAAAGAGGAACCCTCCTGCACTGTTGGTGGGCATGTAAATTAGTGCAGCGCTTACGGAGAACAGTATGGCCATTCCTCAAACTACAGATAGAACTGCCATAGAATCCAGCAATCTCACAACTGGGGATATATCCAGAGGATTGGAAATCATCAGGTTGAAGGGATACCTGCACTCCCATGTTTATTGTAGCTCTATTTACAACAGCTAGGCGATGGAACCAACCTAAATGTCCATTGATGGATGACTGGATAAGGACATTGTGGTACATATACACAATGGAATACTACTCAGCCATAAAAGAGAATGAAATTCTGCCATTTGCAGCAATGTGGATGATCCTGGAGAAAATTATTCTAAGTGAAACAACCCAGGTACAGAAAAAGAAATACCACGTGTTCTCACTCATAACTGGGAGGAATCCATAAATAAACAAATAAAAAATAAAGAGAGACAGAGAAAGAGAAAAAGAAACAACCATCACAGTAATACACTGAACTTTTAGAGAGAAAAGGACCGTGGTTAATAGAGGTCGAAAAGGGGAGGGGAGGCAGGGGAGGCTAACAAGGAATTGATTAATGGACCCAAAGAATAATTGTGTATTGTTATGATGAATAAGCTAACTAACCTGATCTAACCATCACACAATGTGCGCAATTATTGAAAATCAAAATTGTACCACACGTGTATGTATAATAAACTATCTTTAAAAAAAAGAAACGATGAATTCTAATTGGGAGTTTCAGTGTCAAATCGGAGACAAGGGATGGGGAGCAGGAAGGTTCGAAAAGCGTTTGGAGTAAAGAGGACAGGAAGGACGATAACAGGGACACGATGATGGCATCCAATACAGCAGACATCTCCCCCTCCCAAGGACCAATCCTCCTTCCTTATTAAAAGAATCTGAATTTTGTTCAGAGAGTAATGTGCCTAATTAGAACTTTCCCCTCCCACTATCATGTGCAGCTGGTGGGGAGCCGTGCGACGGAATTCCGGCCAGTGGGTGTAAGTAAGCCAGGCATCTCTGGGAATCTCCACCTTCTTAATATACACACTGCCCCTTGTTACTTGCCTCTTTCTCTGTGTTCCCTCTTAGAAAGCAGAAACGATACCTGGAGGTGCAGCAACTAGGAGGCAATAAGCCAAAGGACAAAGGGTAAGGATGGTGGGAAAAATACCAGAAGTGTGGATCCTTGATGATATTGTGGAGACATTCCCGGAGTGTCCACCTCCTACATTTCTTATTTTGTCCTTCACTGTATGTTGGGTTTTCTGTTATTTGCAGCCGAACGCAAACCTAACTGATACATCAATGTCCAATGACAATGAGATTGAAAGGATGAGGATGATTCAGTGAAAAGGAAGGGACAAAGACTAAAGTGAAAGGGCAAGTGGGATCAATCTTACACAGATTGTAGAGTGCCCCTAAAACACAGCTTAATTCCTCCCTGCAGAAAAGACAGAAGTCCTGATTAAAAGAATAAATGTGTCATAATATTCAAGTACGAAGATGCCCAATGTTGAAATTGGCCATCTGAAATTTAACTCTGTCTTTCTGTGCTGTTATTGCTAGGATGAAAGTGCATGCTTATACATTAAAACTGAAAATTTTGGGGCTGAGCCTGTGGCGCACTCGGGAGGGTGCTGCGCTGGGAGCGCGGCAACGCTTCCAGCGGCCGCGGGTTCGAATCCTATATAGGAATGGCCGGTGCACTCACTGGCTGAGTGCCGGTCACGAAAAAAGAAAAAAAAAAAAACTGAAAATTTTGCATCCTACAGAGCAGAGAATGGAACAGATTTAGAATCAATTTAGTATTTCTCTTGCAATCCATTTGGAGGAGTTCCCACTGAGAACTCATATGCTTCACCCTCTCCACAGCCATGTCTGATAAGACCTGAGAGGAAAAATAAGTAGTAACACTGAGTAGCCTGTTTTGAGTCTTGCATATGCTACTTGGAAATTAAAGCATGCTTACGGCAAGCTGGGAGCACACAGGCTATGGCCCATTGAAACTGCTGGACTGATCAATATTTAAGAATGCATGGGCAACAGCAGTAAATAAATGAGGAAAATGGGAGTGCAAATCAGTGATCAGGTGTGTATACCCTCAAAATGAGGAGGTGTCCCTTTGTATAGGAAAAAATACAGTGCAGCACTGCACATTCCAATAGCTCATCATGCAGAACCATTGATGGAGTTTGGATGTGTTGTCCACTCGAAAACTCATGTGGCAGTGTTGGAAACTGATTGAGTCATGGGAGCGTATTCTTCATGAATGGATTAATGCTCTCCCTGGGGGAGGAAAGATTAATGAGTGAGTGCTCACTCTACTCAGGACAGCAAGAGCTCATTGCTTGAAAAGACCCTGGCACCTCCTCTCTCTCTCTCTCTTGCTTCCTGTCTCCATGTGATCTGCTTGTACCTTCCGGCTGCCTGCCACTTTTCCACCATGAGTAGAAGCAGCCTGAGGCCTGTGCCAGATGTAGCCGTCCCAGAATCATATGCCAAATAAACCCCTTTCCTTTATAAGTTACCCAGTCTCAGGTAATTCTCTTAGAGCAACATAAAATGGACTAAAACAGAAAATTGGTACCAGAAGTGGGGTGTTGCTATACAGATACCTGAAAATGTGGATCTAACTTTGGAACTGGGTAATGGGCAAAGGTTGGAGGAGTTTGGAGGACTTAGAAGAAGAGAAAAAGAGGAGGATGTTTGGAATGTCTTACAGACTTATGTAGTGGTGAGCAGAATGCTGATAGAAATGTGGACAGTAAAGGCCATGCAGATGATCAGGTCGCAGATAGAAATGAGGAACTTATTGGGAATTGGACCAAAGATAACCCTTGCTATACCATAGCAAGGTACCTGGCTGCATTGGGTCCATGCCCTTGGACTTTGTGGAAGTAGGAACTTAAGAGCTGTGAACCAGAGCATGTGGCCAAAGAAATTTCTAAGCAGCAAAGCATTAAGAAGACTGCATGGCTACTTCTGATAGCCTACTCTGAGTTATGGCAGCAAAGGCATGACATAAAACCAGAATTTAAAATGGAAGCAGAGCATAAAGATTTGGAAAATTTGCAGCCTGGCCTTGAGGTAAAGAAGTGGAGAGCAGGAGAAAAATGCAAGGGTGAAGCAGATAAACTGTTTGCTAAAGACATTGTGTTGGTGGTGAGGCCCCCAGATGCTAAGAACCAGGACAATGGGAAAAATGCCCTAAAGGCATTTGAGAAATCTGGAAGGGTGCCCCACCCATCACAGGCCCTGAGGCCTAGAAGGACTGAGTTATCTCGGAGGACATACATGGAGCACAGTTGCCCTCGGGATCCAGCTCCCTGCATCCCAGCTGCTCCAGCTGGCAAGGCTCCAAGTGTGGTTCGTGCCACAGCCCTGGAGAGTAGAGGCCTGAAACCTCGGTGGTGTCCACGTTGTGTTAATTGTGCAGGGCAGCAGGACATGTGAGCAGTGGAGGCATGGCAGCCTCCACCTAGATTCCAGAGGGTGTATGGAAAAGCCTGGGGGCCCAGGCAGAGACCTGCTGCAGGGGCAGAGCCACTGCAGAGGCCATCTATTAGAACAATGCCGAACAGGAAAGTGGGGCTGGAGCCCTCACGGAGAGCCCCCACCAGGGAAATGTCTAGTAGAGCCAAGGCAGCGGGACTACCATGGTGACCCCAGACTTATGGAGCTACCAGAGTGGAACACCAGCCTGGAAAAGTTGCAGGCACCAGTGTAGCCCACTGGGCTGCATCTGGCAGAGCTGTGGGAATGAGGCTGCCTAATGCTTTGGGGGCCCAGATGCCCAAATGTGCCCAGAATGCAGGAGCTGGAGTCAAAGAACATTATTTTGGGGCTTGAAGACATAATGTCTGCTCTGCTGGGTTTCAGACTTGTTTGGGCCTGTTTCTCCTTTCTTCTGGCCTATTCCTCCCTTTTGTAATGGAAATGTATACCCAATGTCTATTCTACCATTGTATCTTGGCAGTAGATAAATTTGGTTTTGTTTTTCAGGTTCACAGCTAGAAGGACTTTTGCTTTTGGTCTCAGATGAGACTTTGGACTTTGGACTTTTAAGTTGGCGCTGGAGCATGCTAAGACTTTTGGGACTGTTGGGACAGAATGATTGTATTTTTTATGTGAGAGTGACATGAGTTTTGGGCGGCCAGGTGCAGAACGATGGAGTTTGGATGCGTTGTCCCCTCCAAAACTCATGTGACAGTGTTGGAAACTGATTGAGTCACAGCGGCGTATCCCTTAGGAATGGATTACTGCTCTCCCTGGGGGAGGAAAGATTAATGAGTGAGTTCTCGCTCTACTGGTTCCTGCAAGAGCTCGTTGTTTGAAAAGACCCGGGCACCTCCTCTTTCCCTCTCTTGCTTCCTGTCTCCATGTGATCTCCTTGTACCTGCCGGCTGCCTGCCACTTTTCCACCAGGAGTAGAAGCAGCCTGAGGCTCATGCCAGATGCAGCTGTCCCAGCATTGTAAGCCAAATAAACCTCTTTCCTTTATAAATTACCCAGTTTCAGGTATTCTGTTATAGGAACACAAAACGCACTAAAACACCCATGGTGCCAGTCTTGCGTGGAGAAATGATTTCTTCACACTCATCATGGTGTGTGCCCTGATTTTGGTTCAGAAACTGATTGATAAGCAAAATAACAGTCTAAAACTAGGAGCAAGAGATGGGCTGGTTGTAAGAGGACCACTGGCATACTTGCAGTTTTCACTGGGTTCAAATTTAGTTTCTTTTTCTTTTCCAACAAAGTAAGTGCAAATGTCTTTAGTATGATGCAGTAACAGAGCAGAAAAAACTTCGGGAACCAATAAGCAAGGACACTGACTTGCCAACACCCCTTTGCCTTTTGGACTCAGAGCTTCACGTGCTTTCCTAAGTGACAAACATCAGCCTTGAGCAGAAGGGGTGAACGTTTCTCGGTTTGGCATTGGTGTTCCATGTCCTTGTACAAACCACATCAGTTACACCCACCCACATGCCCCCATGGCAGTTAGTAAACTCATTAAGAAACATTGCTTGAAATGCATACAGGGTTAAAGCGATAAAATACCTACTCATTGATGTTTTGTTTTAAAAAAAGTTTTCATCCTTCTTGCCCTCCTTTCAATAAAGCTTTTGTTTCAGCTGCCCCCAGTGCATGCACGATCTTTCCCTGGGATAATACCTTATCATTTATTTATTTCTTTTAAAATAATACAGTCAGTGTTTTTCTCAAAATAATAGCCACCTTGTTGCTAATTAAACATGATGGATTCGAGGTCCTGGTTTGCCATCTGGGCCATATGTCTCAACACGTCCTTTTTTGGGATGATGCCCAGAAGTCTTCTGGAGAAGAAACAAAATAGAGAAAAAAGGTCAGCCTTGCAATATTGACTCAACCCTGTCCCTAAACCCCTGTTCCTTTCCACCTGGGCGCAGGGATAGACAGTGTTTCCGAGCCTCCTTTGCAGTTGGGCAGCCCAATGCAGTGAGCTCTGGTCCATGGCCTGTTGGTTTAGATGACAGGGACCAGTCCCAGGTCTCTGCACATTTCCCCACTCTCCTCATCTGGCATCCAGAGGCAGAGGACCTAGTGAAGGACTCTGAGTAACAGAAGACTGACTTAGGAGCCACCAGATTCAAAGACCTGGATCCCTGAATGACTGTGTGGTCTAGAGCTCACGCCAGCTGTATCCCACAGTGGATGAGATGTGTATGAAAAATAAACCTTTATTATTTTAAGCCACTGAGATTGCAAGCTTGTTTATTATGGCAGCAAACCTACAATGACTAAAATACTCTCTTAAATTTCAAGACTATAATCAATTAAAAAAGAGCTTACGAAAGCCATTGTCAGAAACTCAATCACACCACAGAAATTTCAAGCATAAGGTATTTTAAGTATAAAGAATTTTAAATATAAGATAAAAATTGATTCTATTTTCGATTCTATCTTACTGGAGGGGTAAAGTTTGACATTCATCTCAGACCATATGTGGAGATTAAATTGCCTCCCCTTTCAAAATTCCGTTGTTTTCAACTTATAAAAACAAGGCCCAAGGTCAAGGGTTCAGATCCCCATACTGGCCAGCAACCAAAAAAAAAAAAAAGTTAACATCCAAAAATATATATATGTAATAACAGCAAGGTCAGTCAAGGGTTTGGATTCCCGTACTGGCGAGCTGCCAAAAAAACCCAAAAACAAACATCAATGCCCCTTATCAAGGTTGTTTGTATAGGACCTCCTAGACTGTACATTACAGAACTCCAAGAAACACTGTTCACAAATACTAAAGTGTAAACAGTGCTTCCTCTGGATTGAATTGTGTCCCCCAAAGTCCCATGTATGAGAAACTTAATCCTCATTGTGACAGTGTTAAGAGGGTAGGAAATCCTATTATGGTCATTGAAAGATGGGACCTTTGGGAGGTGATTACATTGTGAGGACCATGCCCTAGTGAATGGATTAATCTGTTGATCGTTTAAGGATGATCATTGGCATGGTCCTGACGGCTTTAAAAGGAGAGCCAGTGAGGAGCTTAGTCTCTCTCTTACTCCTGCCATATCCACCATGTCATATCTTGCTTTGCAGTAGAGTCACCACCAAGAACAAGGTCCTCACCTGATGTGTTCCCTGGACTTTGGACTTCCCAGCCTCCCAAATGGTAAGCAATAAATATTGTTTCTTTTATGAATTATCCAGTCACGGGTATTTCTGTCATAAGCAACAGAAACGGACTAAAAGAGGGCCCCTTGGATTGTGCAGTGAACATCTGCACAACTGTTCACAGAAACCCTCACTTCATCATTTTATTGAATACCTGTGGGAATAAATCATGCCCTCTGTGTAAAACGGAATGTTTGAAAGAAGGGGACATGCATGACTTCTTTGGGAAAAAATTTCCAATGCCAAATAAGTTTACAAAATACTGATCACTATATCTCCATTTTACCCAAGAAGAGGGAAATGGGAAAAAAAACTATGGCAGTCTCACACGGGAATAATGTATAGCTATTAAAATAACAGGTTTCTACTCTGTGTTTATGTAAAATGATGCCATACCAAAAACAATAACAATCAGAAAACACCCCTGTAATACACTGCTGTTTATTTCATTAAAGCCAAATTAGCCAAACACATCTCTTACTAATAGATATTGAATAAGAAGAGGGCATGCAGGTATTCAAATCAGTTACATCTGGTGAAATGGACACTGATCAGTGAAACTATCAGACCAGAATTCTAACTTTTTTATCACTGACCACACTGCACCTTAAACATCCTTGAAAAATGTCATTTATTTCTTGCGTTAGTTTCCCCATCTATCACACCCGGGGAGACAGCAAATATGCCCCTTTCCCTCCATCTCACAGGAACATCTTCAGGAAAGAGAAAAATAGCAAAAGGGGCCTTTAAAAGCATTCTAAACAAAAATAATAATGATGACATGGATTACAGAAACACAGAAAGAAAATGTCATGACTCTACAGTGATGAAAACAAACAAACAAAAAACTGGAGAGGAACACTTGATAAATCTAGAAAGCAGGATAGAATTAGATAGTCAGCATTTTGCAAGCCCCAATGTAATAATTAGTTTAGTCAGTAATTATCAATGGATAGCAAAACCACTGGGTAAATGTTGCTTGAAAACAGAAAATTCACATGGTCTCAAGTACTATTATACTGATTATGTGCAAGGATCACAATGTCCCTTTACAACAGAAGACTCTGATCATCACCACTTCATCCAGGTGATGAGCTTAACATCAACCAAGTCAGAAAAGGTGATTTTACAGCATCACCTGTGTTGGAATGCTGCCAAACACTACTGAAACCAAATTGAATCATGAGGAAGGAATCAGGTAAATCTAAAATGTGAGACTACAGGTCTGGACTTGTCAAACAAAATCCATGCCATAAAAAACAAACAAACAAACAAACAAGGCAGGGAACTGTTCTAGACAAAAGACCAAAGAGGAAAAACAACCAAATACAATGTGTGAATCTTGATGGGATTCTGGATTGAAATTTGAATATGGACTGGATATTGAATGATACATTGAATTATTGTTAATTTTGTGTAATTACGGTTTGATGATTTTGTAAAGGAATACCCTTATCCTTAGAGGATGTATGCTTCATGCTTCATTCCTAATTTCCAAAACTTGGAAGCAAGCAACATGTCTTTCAATAGGTGAATGAATAAACTGTGGTACATCCATACAATGGAATACTACTCAGCAATAAAAAGAAACGAGCTCTCAAGTCACAAAAAGACACAGAAGAACCTTAAATGCCTACGGCTAAATGAAAGAAGCCAGTGTGAAAAGGCTACATACTGTCTGATTCCAAGTATGTGACACTCTGGAAAAGGCAAAACTATGGAGACAGTAAAAAGATCTTTGGTTTCCAGGAGGCGGGAGGAGAGCGAGAGAGATGCATACGGGGCAGTGAAAATATTCGGTATGACACTATCATGGTGGATACATGACATTATGCATTTCTCAAAATCCATAGAAATGTACAGTACAGAGAGTGTACCCTAATGTAAACTATGGACTTCAGTTCATAAGCATGTATCAGTATTGCTCCAGCAACAAATAGAAAACACTAATGCAAGACGTTTCCAATACGGAAAACGGGAGGGACGAGGAGGGGGTATATGGCAACTCTGTACTTTTTGCTCAATTTTTCTGTAAACCTAAAACTTCTCTAAAAATAGTCTATTAATTAAAAGAAACAAGCAAACAAACAAAAACAGAACCTTGGGGGGAAAAGTGGTTGCCTGAAAGGAGAGGCGGGGTGGTGACGAAGGATACAGCTGGAACTGTTGTTCACTCAAGCTGTATAGGACCACTCGACTTTCACCATGTTCGTGTACTACTTTAAATACTTCTGGGACACTTATCAAAGTGCAGTAAAATTAAAGATGCCTGATAAAACAAGATGCTGCTCTTCTAAACCTGCCAAGTCCTTGTATTAGTTGGCTTGGGCTGCCTTAACAAAATACCACAGACTGGGGGGCTTAAACAACTGCTATTTACTTCTCACAGTTCTGGAGGCTGGAAGTCCAAGATCAGTGTGTGGGCAGGGCTGGTTTCTCCTGAGACATCTCCTGGTTTGCAGATGGCCGCCTTCTCCCTGAGTGCTCCCATGGCCTTTCCTCTGTGAGTATACGCGCCTGGTGTCTCTTCCTCTTCTTATAAGGACACCAGTTCTATAGGATGAGGGCCCCACCCTTCTGACCTCATTTAACCTTAATTACCTCCTTAAAGGCCCTATCTCCAAATACAGTCACATTGGGGGTTAGGGCTTCAGCACAGAAATTTGGATGGGGCCATGTTTCAGTCCATAACAATCCTTCAACTTCCTCTCCACTGAACAGTTGTAGTAAAGTAATCCCCTCTGAATGCTTTCCTTCCTACACCATGTGGAATTCTAAATTGATAACAAGGTGTATGGAACTGATGTAGGTGCACCTGGCTTGTGCTGGTTCAATCCTGAATCAAGACACCCAAAGGAAACAAACATCCTCTCTCTTCCTTGCACACGATGCTGGGTTCTCCGGGAAAAGCCATGTGTAAGTATCACCCTGGCTGATGGGATCAGAACCCAACAAGGGTTCCCCACACAGGAATGGTTCTGGTCCAGCTGGCAGCTCCTGGAACCCCTTCTTTCCATCCTGATTTGTCTTAGGAGCTTGGGGGTCGACTGCCATAACAAAGGCCCATTGCATTCACTTGATTAAAGGTAAACATTTCCTCAAGGGCACTATTACCCACTGCTTTGCCAAATCACCCTGCTTCTACAGTCACAGAAGCTTCAGTGAGCCCCTGTCTTATCCATGTCAGAGGCTTGGTGGCCCAGGTAAGAAAAGGAGGTTTCCTCCTGGGGTCAGATCAATTTCGTTCTAGATCTGATGATTCTAATTAATTTCAAGGGAGGACAAGGAGAGGTGGCTTTGTCACTGGGAGGAGCCACTATATAAGGGCAGGAAGGAGTCCTCAGTGAGTCCCCCTCCTGTGCAGTAGCAGCCATGTGAGTCCCAGTCTGGGTCTCCAGGTCTCCCTCTGCTCCTCCATGCCCCACGAAGGCTTTACTCAGGGTTTCTCCTCCTTGGCACTAGTGACATTTAAGGCTGGATAATTCTTTGTCGTGGGGGACCTGTTTTATGCACTGTAGAACATAAAGCTGCATCCCAGGCCTCTACCCGCTAGATGCCAGTAGCTCCAATCCCACCACCGCCCCCATACCCCCCTCATTGTGACAATCAAAAATGTCTCTAGGCCTTGCCAAATGTCAAATGTCTGAGGATGGGAGGCAAAAATGCCCCTGCTGGAGAACCACTGCCCAGATGGAAACGTACTGAATATTTGTAGACCAGTTGGTTTATAGCTGCTGAGCTGGACAACCTGAAATGTCCCCGTTGCCCTTGTGTTACTTCTAGAACCCCACTTATCTCCCCACAATTCATAACTAAAGGGTTAATAACTGGCAGCAGCTCTGAAATACTTGCAATATCACTCCTGCCTGGGAGTTTTCAAGTAAGAGTGGACCTCTGTAGGTGAATGTATAATGCACCGTCAGCATGGAACATGGAAATCCCACTACCTGGCCCCACATGCTCAGTATTTTATTGACCAGATATTCCAATATTCCAATTATCCTGAATATTGAAGGCACTGCTGCATATTTCCAACTGCCCCCAGGTCCACTCCCCATTGTTGTTGACCCGCAAAGCTGCTGATGAAGGGCACTGATGTCCTCTGGGGTCAGGGTCAGCTGGCAGGGTCCTCTACCAAAGGCCCTTGATATCACCATCTCTGCACAGCTTTGCCCCAGTGCCTGGTAGCTCACGGTGCCTCAGGAAATAGGATACCTGGAAGCAGCCCAGGTTGGACTGGCCGTGCAACCAATTCCCTTCAAGCTTGAGCAAAGTGTTTTAACGCTTAACGTCCCATATCCTCATTTCAAAAATAAAGAGAAGCCAAATGTCCATCACCTAATGAAATGATCAACAAAATGTGGTCTATCCATACAACGGAGAATTGTTCAGCCAGAAAAAGAAATGAAGTACTGACACTTGCTACAACATGGATGAACCTTGAAAACATTATGCTAAGTGAAAGAAACCAATCACAAAAGGCCACATATTGTATGATTCCATTTATATAAAGTGTCCAGAATAGGCAAATCCCCAGAGACAGAAGGTAGATTAATGATTGCCTTAGGGCTTTGGTATAGCTAAGGGGTGTGGAGTTTCTTTTTGGGATACTAAAATATTCTAAAACTGTTGAGATGGATGCACAATTCATTTTCTACTAAAAATCACCGAATTGTACATTTTAATGGTATGAATTGTGCAGTATGTGAGTTCTGATAAAACTATTAAATAAATGGACAGCCAGATAGATAAATAAAGGCATATGTGATGCAAAGTCCCACTCACCAAGCAGATGCCAAGAATCCACAGCTAGGAGCGAATGGCAGGTGAGGAATTCTCTCACTGGTCTCTCCCTCAGAAAGTATCATTGTAAAACAGAGGGCAAAGGAACAGGAGATGGAAGTTTTTTTAAAATGAGCATTTGTAAGTGTTGGGATTCCAACTATCCGTTCATAATGAAAAAGGAATAGTTGTAAGGCCGGCAGCGTTTACCTGTAATAGCCCACGAGGAAAGCCCTGATCAAAAGGAACATGAGAGCAGGCGTGAGCAGTTCCGTCCACCCGGGCAGGACACCTAAAGGGGCTCTCATGCAGTGGGCAAGGGCTCTGCTGCTGATGATCACCCACTAACAGTCCCTCAACTTAACCAGCTGTCATCCTCTGACATTTATTTTCTACAGGAAAGCCTAGTTCAGGACGTTCCCCTCTAGAACACCTGCATTGGGTAACTGCACTTAAACTGGATTACGTCCGTGTTCCTTAGTGCATGACAAGCTCCTCGGCTTTTTTTTTTTTTTTAACACTTTTTGAGCTTTCTCCAGTTCTCAGCCAAAATGCTTATAGATGCTCAGTAAGATGTTGATTAAACCAAGGTTGCATTGAAAAAAATGTGACTAGTTAGTGTTTGCAAAGTGATGAGAACTCCACTATAATACACACACACACACACACACACACACACACAGCCCTCCCATATCTATAAAGCCTGGTTTTTGTTTCCTTATCTTCACCCAGGAGACAGTATCAAAAGATTAGGCACTTGCAGTTCTGGAAACCTCCTCTTAAAAAGCCCGTGACTGTAAAAGTTAAGTTGATTCCAATGGCGCTGGGGAAATAGTTCAGGAGCTGCCTTGAGTTCACGCATACACTGAAAGAAAGCTGAACATCAGCCCAGAAGGAGACGACATCAAATCCAGCAGGCTTCATTAATGGCACGAAATGTCCTATTTGATTTAAATCAAGGTTTTGAACTTCCAGCCCCTTTGGGTAGCAGTTTGAGCAAATCTAGTGAATTATAAATGGCCGGATCTATGACCAAGAACATAACTCAGATTCGAGCAGCTGGGCTCTTCTGAGAAAGCTGCCTCGGCCAGGTCCCTGTGAACCACCTAGCAGGCCTTGGAGGAAATCTGACACCATCTCCCCTTCTCGCTTCTCTTTTCTCGAACCTTCCCAGAGAAAAATCTCACTCTTAGCCAACAGAGGCTTCCTAGACTCTGGCATGCTGGGGACAAAGACTTGTACAGTTCCTGGTCTGGTTTCAAGGTTACCTTGGGCCCCAGGACCTGAGGAATCCTGCAGATGATCCAGGTGGGCAGGACGGGCTCGGCTCCCACCGTCTCAAGCCAGGCAGGCACATGGCAGGGGCACGCACCAGAAATGCAAGCCGGCTTGAGACGCCTGCCCTGGCTGCGAGCCCAAGGAGATGAAAGGCCCCGCAAACAAGGATCCCTTGCCAGCACCAACGTATCAGCATCTGTGTTTGTTTAAAACATGTAGAGCGAGAGAGAGTGTGATTTTGTTTTCTCGCAGAACATTCAGAGCCAATTTTGGCACCCAGATCTTCACAGGAAAATCTCATGGGGCTCCATGAGGTGGGAACGGGCATTAAGGGCAGAATTTCCTGCCTGGACTGGAAATTCTGATGATAAATGACATTGGATTATTGTTTTAAAGGAAAGGAGGAACTGTTATACAGTTGAAACGACACGGGTGATCACAGCGGTATTTGTGCCAAGCGCTGGAAACTCAAGTGCATAAGCTGACTTCAGGTGTTCTCAAAGTGGGGTCCCCAGAGCAGCAGCAGGAGCCACACTAGGAGCTTGTTAGAGACGCACATTCCCAGGCCTCGCCACAGCCCTCAGGAATCAGTAGCTCTGTGGTGGGTTTTAACCTGGAGGTTTAACCCTCTGGGGCACTCTGATGCACGCTCAAGTTTGAGAAGCCACTGAGCTCCTTTGAAATTCGCCAGCAGAAATGATCTCTATCCTCAAACACAGGATTCATTGATTTGTTCCCTGCTGACTGCACCTCCCATGTGCAAGACACACCTCTGGCTGCAGTCAGACCTAAGGAGGACGCTCATCCTGCTGGCTGAGTTCTCTGAGTATATGTGCAAATCTAACCCTTTGCAGAGACTGTGTCCCTGTTAGCAGGTCAGCAGGAGGAAAGACAAATGAATAGAATTGCTCATCTGACTATACATGGACATCCAGTCCAGGGTCACTCAACTGCAGGACCAGTGACATTTTGGGTCAAATGTTTTGTTGTGGGGGCTGTCCTGTACATTGCAGGATGTTAAGCATCAGCCCTGGCCTCCATTTGTGACACCCCAAACGGATTCTGTGAAGGCCTAAACTACATCGGGTACCAATGTCTCCACAACCCATCCTCCACCTCCTACCCCAGCATATAAAGGAATAAAATGGACAGATCAGCCTAGGTTCCAGTCCACCCTGACTGAGCAAGTTCCCTCCTCTACCCAAGCTTCTGAGCCATGGAAGCTGGGGCACACCTCAGAGCACAAAGAATGACCTTCAGGGACCTGCACCTGTGGTACTGTCATGAACCCTTGATCTTTGTGTCACTGGTTTCCTGGTTTGTGATGACACAGAGCAAAAGTAATATGGTGGCATAGACAATGCCATGGGGTTGGCAAACCTCTCAATTCTCTGATGATGTTTGTTTGGAATACCTGAAGTTGTTTCAGACACTGAATATTAAGGAACAGTCGGAGCATAATATGAATACCACCTCGCTTATGCAAGATTTTATCCACAAGAAACTCCAGGTGAATGCAGAAAACTGCACCTAGCTGAACCCAGTGGCACTGGAATATGCAAATGCGCACACACGCACCCCTCAAACATCTATGAGCTACTCCAGCTGATGGGTCCACACCTGCTGGGACACCCTCCCCTCCGATTTCAGAGAGCTCTTCTGCCACCCCTTCACAGTGACACAGGCTGCAGCCTTTCTGACGCCCACACCTCTGCCAACTTCAGGTCTTCTCAAGAAGTGACATATTTATTGGCATATTCATGTATTTCTTGACAATTTAATATGTATAAAATGGCACTACCATTTGTATTATGTTTCCATCTCTTCTTTAAACGTGTCACTGATAAGTTTTTGAGTGTTGTGCGCCTAACCCCATTTTCCCCATAAGTCCTGTGGTCTTCACTGCTCATTTTTGCAGAGCGCTGTGATTTTGAAGAACGCCTATGTTGCGTTAGGACAGAATTGGCCATACTTTCTCCCTGAGCCAAGTACCATCCGGGTGATAGAAAAGCAGCACCAAGCCCCTCTCCTCTGGCTCCTCCCGTTTTTGACTCCACCCTCAGACTCGGCCCAGACAGGAGTGCAGCCTGCAAGCGTCTCCCGCCTTCCTGGGCTGCACTGGCCATCCCGGCTCCAGGTCCCAAAGCTCCTTGTACATTTCCTTCTCAATACACTCACCACGACTCCCTGACATCACCTGGCAAGCACTGGTCCACCCCAGCAGACCGTGAGTTCCCTAAGGGCTGACGATGCATCTTTTTCTCCCGAGTCCAGCCGCAGTACACATTCTGTCCACACGTGTCCCGCCACTCACCCACTCCGTGTCACCAGGCACTGCCGGAGCCCCAGTTGCCGGAAGATGTCCACCACCATCTCCATGTGGGTGTTGTCCGTGACCGTGAAAGGGCTGAGGTTGAGGATGCGCCACAGCTTAAGGGGGTGTGGGCTGTTGGCCGTCAGCTCAGGGGGCTCCTCTGTGAAGTACGTGATGGAATTGCTCACGATGCCCTCTTGCCTCTGTCTGGCATTCTCTGGAACGGGGGCAAGCAGGAACAATAAGCCACACAAAAATCCTGGCCGAGCAACTCCACCCTATAGCCCCACACGGCATCCTCGAATCCTACAGAAAAGGGGTTTAGAGGACAAACTGCACATTTTTAATGAAGGGCTTCAGCCAAAGATCTGTGAAACTGGCATCTCTCTTCAGCTATGCTATGCCAGGGTCCCCCTGCTGTGACCAGATCGTTGGTTGCCAAAGTCTTGCAAAATGGGCCTGATCAAGATGGCTCCTTTGGGGATATTCATTGCTTCCCCCCTGCAATCCAGGGCACCCCTAATGGCTGAGGGCCCTCCACTCTTGCTTTCCTAACACTCCTCCATCTGCTCAGAGGCTGAAGTTTGACGGGACAAGAAACCTCACTTAGCTGCCCAATAACCTTAATACATTGGTTTTTTTCATTTTTCTTTTTTTAAAAAATCAGTCATAACTGGCCCAAATGGCATTATGAATCTTGAGAGGAAGAAGGAACCAATAAGACCAGCCCAGGCTCACAGCCGAGAAATGCAGCTCAATCCCAAATATGGCCCTTGTGTGCAAAGAAACGACCTCAGAAAAGCTACATCCCCCAACCCCTTGGATCTCCTGTCTTAAAAATGGGCCATTTTGTGGATTCCTCAAAGAAAGATAGTAAAACTGTTTGCCTGTTTCTGTCTGTAGGCAAGGCCATGTGAAAGAAAGCTGAAGAAAAGTAGGGTAACAGGAACTCATTAGAAACACAGCTTAATGCAGTGCTAGAAACCCGGGCTATTTTAAGTCACGCATGAAATAAATCCATCGGTCTCAAGATATTTCTCCAAGGCGATTTTCCTTCTGTTGGAATTTTAATCTTTCTTTTGGTTCATGAGAAAAACTTAGGGAAAGTGTACAGCAAGGCTAGCCTTAGAATGGATCCTGGTTTCTGTAATAACATTTCTTGCCTTCTCAAGACTACTATTCACCTATATTGTTCTTTCAAAAATAAAATTCTAACTCCCTCCTCTAAGGCCATTTAGTACAATAGAGTACTTTAATGGAAATCTGGCAGTGTTTGGGGTCAGGCTGAGTCTGAAAGGGGGTCTCTGTTTAAAAGCAGAACAGTGGGCCTGCTGGGCAAATGCCTGCACATTATATGGGTCAGGTGAAATCCAGTTACATCAAATGGAATATGATTCAACCACAAACACCAGACGACACTGATGCACAACATGTTTTCAAATGTAGTTCGTGCATGATACACACTGTGTACCTCTCTCCTAAACCAAGATGCTTCCATCTATAAGCACTACGGCAGGGAGGCAGCGGTCAACACATACTTGCTCATTTTTGTAGACCACTGACTCCCATAATGTCCCACGTAACAAGATTTCCATCTATTTTAACAGGTTGAATGTCAGGATTGAATCAAGCCACAGACCCCAAATAAGAACTGATCACATGGATATGCCGAACCTCTTATGAAACCCAATATGACTTAGTGAACCATCAATCCACTTCCTAAAATAAATAACAAGCTTATATTTCCTCTGAATTTACTGATTGGGTTTAAAGCTCTGATTCTAACAGCCACTACTTCAATGAACTCATGCTCTCAAGTGCACTCCCAGTGCCTGGACAATGCCTAGCACACAGTAGACACAAAACAGATATTTGCTAAATGCACGCATGAATGAATGGTTGGTCTACAAAATGACAGTGTATCTGGTTCTGCCTGCCATGTAGAACAGAGCCTATTTCACGTGGGAGGCATTAGGAAGGAAAGCCCACAAGCTATTCACTGCCAAGCAAGAATCGTAGGCATCGGCTAGGGTCCGAGCCAGAGATCTGAGCTTGTGCTCCAACACCGGCAACTGCTGCTCTCTCCAGAAGGGCTCTGCCAGGCCACTTTGGAACTCTTTTATAAGCACGTATATTAACTTTGGGGTTAGAGGTGCTATGTATAGGCCAAAAGCTGGTGAATGGAAGAAGAACTGGCAAGAAAGCTTTTTGTAACTCTCTACTAGAGTGAACCACCTACTCCCAGTTATGACCAGAATTCTTTGTCAGTCACCAAAATGCCTGCAACAAAAAGTATAGCACATAAGTTCACAGACGACAGAGACTGCGTATTGTCATCCACGGACCCACCACTCCTAGGATAGAACCAACACATGGTGGACGCTCAAGAAATATTTCTGTATGAAAGAATAAACCAACTCCTCACCCAGGGGATGAGCTAGTGGTAGGAAACAATAGACTCACAGGCCCCAGGGACTCTTGGGAGCCCATGTTGGGAAAGAAACCAAAAAAATATATCCCAAAATGAACATATTTTTTAAGAGCCAGGAAGGAAATGCTCTAAATGCAGTAAATATTAACTTGTCCTTCTATGGTGATAAGAAAGTGGATGCCTTTTTAAATTTTTCCTTTTTTTATCTAATTTCCCCAATATTATATGAGTGTGTATTAATTTTACTTTTTTTGTGGGGTGGGGATTTTAAGCTTTTTTCTTTTTTTTTTTTCTTTTTCTTTTTCTTTTTTTTAAATTTTATTTTGTCGACATACATTGTGGCTGTTTATTGCTCCCCATCACCAAAACCTTCCTCCCTTCTCCCTCCCCCCCTCCCCCCCAAAAATTTCCTTTCTGTTTCCTTGTCGTATCAACTTCAAGTAATTGTGGTTGTTATATCTTCTTCCCCCAACCCCCCGGTGTGTGTGTGTGTGTGTGTGTGTGTGTGTGTGTGTGTGTGTGTGTGTGTGTGTGTGTGAATTTATATATTAATTTTTAGCTCCCACCAATAAGTAAGAACATGTGGTATTTCTCTTTCTGTGCCTGACTTGTTTCACTTAATATAATTCTCTCGAGGTCCATCCATGTTGTTGCAAATGGCAATATTTCATTCGTTTTTATAGCTGAGTAGTATTCCATTGTGTAGATGTACCACATTTTCCGTATCCACTCATCTGATGATGGACATTAGGGCTGGTTCCAACTCTTGGCTATTGTAAAGAGTGCTGCAATGAACACTGGGGAACTGGTATACCTTCGACTTGATGATTTCCATTCCTCTGGGTATATTCCCAACAGTGGGATAGCCGGGTCGTATAGTAGACCGATCTGCAATTGTTTGAGGAACCTCCATACCATTTTCCATAGAGGCTGCACCATTTTGCAGTCCCACCAACAATGTATGAGAGTTCCTTTTTCTCTGCAACCTCGCCAGCATTTATCGTTCAGGGTCTTTTGGATTTTAGCCATCCTAACTGGGGTTAGATGGGATCTCAGTGTGGTTTTGATTTGCATTTCCTGGATGCTGAGTGATGTTGAGCATTTTTTCATATGTCTGTTAGCCATTTGTATATCTTCCTTAGAGAAATGCCTACTTAGCTCTTTTGCCCATTTTTTAACAGGGTTGCTTGTTTTCTTCTTGTAAAGTTTTTTGAGTTCCTTATATATTCTAGATATTAATCCTTTGTCAGATGTATATTTTGAAAATATTTTCTCCCACTCTGTTGGTTGTCTTTTAATTCTGTTAACTGTTTCTTTTGCTGTGCAGAAGCTTTTTAGTTTGATATAATCCCATTTGTTTATTTTTCCTTTGGTTGCCCGTGCTTTTGGGGTCGTATGCATGATGTCTGTGTCCAGTCCTATTTACTGAAGTGTTTCTTCTATGTTTTCTTTAAGAAGTTTGATTGTTTCAGGGTGTATATTTAAATCCTTAATCAATTTTGAGTTGATTTTAGTATAAGGTGAGGCGTATGGATGTAGTTTCATTCTCCTGCATTTGTATATCCAGTTATCCCAGCACCATTTGCTGAAGAGGCAGTCCCTTCCCCAGTGAATAGGCTTGGTGCCTTTGTCAAAGATCAGATAGCAGTAAGTGTGTGGGTTGATTTCTGGATTCTCTATTCTATTCCATTGGTCAGTGTGTCTGTTTTTATGCCAGTACCATACTGTTTTGGTTATTATAGCTTTGTAGTATAGCTTAAAGTCAGGTAGTGTTATACCTCCAGCTTTATTTTTTTTCCTCAAAATTGCTTTGGCTATGCGTGGTCTTTTATTGTTCCATATAAATGTCTGGATAGTTTTTTCCATTTCTGAGAAAAATGTCTTTGGAATTTTGATGGGGATTGCATTGAATTTGTATATCACTTTGGGTAGTATGGACATTTTCACTATGTTGATTCTTCCAATCCAAGAGCATGGGATATCTTTCCATCTTTTTGTATCCTCTCTAATTTCTCTCAGCAGTGGTTTGTAGTTCTCATTATAGAGATTTTTCACCTCCTTGGTTAACTCAATTCCTAAGTATTTTATTTTTTTGGTGGCTATTGTAAATGGGCAGACTTTCTTGATTTCTCATTCTGCATGTTCACTATTGGAGAAAAGAAATGCTACTGACTTTTGTGTGTTGATTTTGTATCCTGCTACTGTGCTGAAGTCATTTATCTATTCCAAGAGTTTTTTTTTAGAGGTTTTAGGCTGTTCTATATATTGGATCATGTCATCTGCAAACAGGGACAGTTTGACTTCATCTTTTACAATCTGTATGCCCTTTTTTCCTTCTCTTCTCTGATTGCTCTGGCTAGTACTTCCAACACTATGTTGAATAGGAGTGATGAGAGTGGGCATCCTTGTCTAGTTCCTGTTCTTAAAGGAAAAGCTTTCAGCTTCTCCCAATTCAGGATGATATTGGCAGTGGGTTTGTCATATATGGCTTTAATTATGTTGAGATACTTTCCCTCTATCCCTAACTTATAGAGGGTCTTTGTCATGAATGAGTGCTGAACTTTATCAAACGCTTTCTCAGAATCTATAGAGATGATCATATGGTCCTTTGATTTGAGTTTATTGATATGGTGTATCACATTAATTGATTTGCGTATGTTGAACCAACCTTGCATCATTGGGATGAATCCCACTTGATCATGGTGAATAATTTTACGTATGTGTTGCTGTATTCTGTTTGCTAGTATTTTAGTGAGGATTTTTGCATCTATATTCATCAAGGATATTGGCCTGTAGTTTTCTTTTTTGGTTATATCTTTACCTGGTTTTGGTATCAGGATGATGTTCGCTTCATGAAATGAGTTTGGGAGATTTGCATCCATTTCAATCTTTTGGAATAGTTTGTAAAGAATCGGTGTCAATTCCTGTTTGAATGTTTGGTAAAATTCTGCTGTGAATCCATCTGGTCCTGGGCTTTTCTTTCATGGGAGCCTTCTGATAACAGCTTCAATCTCCTTTATTGTTATTGGTCTGTTCAAATTTTCTACATCTTCATGGTGCAGTTCTGGGAGCTTGTGTGTGTCCAGAAATTTATCCATTTCCTCCAGATTTTCAAATTTGTTGGTGTATAATTGTTTAGAGTAGTCTGGAATGATTCCTTGTATTTCAGATGAATTAGTTGTAATATCTCCTTTTTCATTTCTAATTTTTGTTATTTGAGTCTTCTCTCTTCTTTTTTTTGTTAGCCATGCTAATGGTTTGTCAATTTTATTTATCTTTTCAAAAAACCAACTTTTTGATTCATTGATCTTTTGAATTGTTTTTTGGTTTTCAATTTCATTCAGTTCTGCTCTGACCTTAATGATTTCTTTCCATCTGCTAACTTTAGGTTTGGATTGTTCTTGTTTTTCTACTTCTTTAAGGTGAAGTGTTAAGTTATTCACTTGCCATCTTTCCATACTTCTGAAGTGAGCATTTAATGCAATAAATTTCCCCCTTCATACTGCTTTTGCAGTATCCCACTGGTTTTGGTATGATGTATCATTGTTTTCATTAGTTTCAATAAATTTTTTGATTTCCTGCTTGATTTCTTCTTGGACCCATATGTCATTAAGTAGACTGCTGTTTAATTTCCATGTGTTTGTATAGTTTCCAGAGTTTCGTTTGTTATTAATTTCTAGTTTAATCCATTGTGGTCTGAGAAAATACATGGGATAATTGCAATTTTTTGAATTTATTGAGACTTGATTTGTGACGTAATATGTGATCTATCCTGGAGAATGATCCATGTGCTGATGAGAAGAATGAATATTCTGAGTTTGTTGGATGGAATGTTCTGTAGATATCTGCCAATTCCAATTGGTCTAGAGTCTTGTTTAGATCTTGTGTTTCTCTACTGATTCTTTGCCTAGATGATCTGTCTAATATTGACAGTGGGGTGTTCAGGTCCCCTGCTGTTATGGTATTAGTGTCTGTCTCCTTCTTTAGGTCTAATAGAGTTTGTTTTATAAATCTGGCTGCTCCAACATTGGGTGCGTAAATATTTATGATTGTTATATCTTCTTAATGTATCAGTCCTTTTATCATTAAGTAGTGTCCCTCAATGTCTCTTTTTATGGTTTTTAGTTTAAAGTCTATTTTGTCAGATATAAGAATAGGTACTCCAGCTCGTTTTTCTTTTCTGTTTGCATGGTAAATCTTTTTCCATCCTTTCACTCTTAGTCTGTGTGAATCTTTATGGGTGTGGTTGTGTCTTGTAGGCAGCATATAGTTGGGTCCTCCTTTTAAATCCAGTCAGCCAGTCTGTGTCTTTTGATTGGGGAATTTAAGCCTTTTACATGAAAAGTTGTTATTGAAAGGTGTTGATTTATTCCTAGCATTTTATTGGTTGTTTGGTTGTCTTAGGTGTCTTTTGTTCCTTGCTTTCTGATTTACTGTTTGGTTTCTGTGTTTGTTGGTTCCTTAGGTTGTAGATAGCGTTTTTGTTTGCTTGTTTTCTCATCATGAATGCCATTTTTATTATACTAGTGGGTTTTGATTTTTCTTGGGTTTTTATGGCAGTGGTACTTATTTTTTAGGAACCAAACCCAGTACTCCCTTGAGGATTTCTTGTAAGGGTGGTCATCTGGTAGTGAACTCCCGCAGTATTTGTTTGAAAAATATACTATTTGCCCTTCATTTCGGAAGGACAGCCTTGCAGGGTAGAGTATTCTTGGCTGGCAATCTTTGTCTTTTAGTATTTTGAATATATCATGCCATTCCTTTCTAGCTTTTAGGGTTTGTGATGAAAAGTCTGATGTTAGCCTGATTGGGGCTCCCTTATAGGTGATTTGATGCTTCTCTCTTGCAGCTTTTAAGATTCTCTCTTTGTCTCTCTGTTTTGCTAATTTGACTATAACATGTCTTGGAGAAGGCCTTTTTGGGCTGAATACATTTGGAGATCGTTGAGCTTCCTGGATCTGAAGATCTGTGATTTTTCCTATACCTGGGAAGTTTTCTGCCACTATTTTGTTGAATATGTTTTCAATGGATTCTCCATTTTCCTCCCCTTCTGGAATACCCATGACTCGGATATTTGAGCGCTTGAGGTTGTCTGATATCTCTCTCAGATTTTCTTCCATGTCCTTGATTCTTTTTTCTTTCTTTTTGTCTGCTTGTGTTATTTCAAACAGCCCATCTTCAAGTTCAGAGGTTCTCTCTTCAACTTCGACAAGCCTGCTGGTTAAACTCTCCGTTGTGTTTTTTATTTCGCTGAATAACTTCTTCAGTTTAGCAAGTTCTGCTACAGTTTTTTTCAGGATATTGATTTCCTTGTACATTTCCTCTTTGAGATCCTGTATACTTTTCCTCATTTCATCATGATGTCTAGCGGAGTTTTCTTCTGTCTCATTCAGTTTCCTTAGAATTACCACTCGCAATTCCTTGTCAGTCATTTCAAGGGCTTCTTGTTCTATAGGATCTAGAGTTTGAGATTTATTAACTTTTGGTGGTGTACTTTCTTGATTTTTTGTATTTCTGGTATCTTTTTTTTGATGTTTATTCATTGTGGCAGGGGGTTTCACAGTCCACCAGTATGAGACTATTGACTAACTAATATGTTGCTGTAGTTGCCAATTTCATATGGCTACCTCTGTGTCTGCTCAGTTGGCCTCTAGTGCCTTGAGTGTATGGTTGCCTCGGGTCTTGGGCCTCTCCGGGAAGCCACCTTTCTTTTCAGCTTGGACTCTGCTGGGCTGCTGGATCACATACCACAGGGTGTGTGATCTCTGTTGAGCTTTCACTTCCCGTGCAGGACTTCTCCCTGTTCCGTGTGCTCTGGCCCAGGCTGTTGGATCATGCAGTGGCGACCCCACAGGGTGTGTGGTTTCTGTCGAGTCTCTGCCTCCCTGGGCGCACGTGTCCCCACTCTGTTCGCACTGGGCTGGGCTGGTACATGTCTTCTGCAACCCTCATCTATCAGCCTGGCCTTCAAGACCCTGCTCGGCACTGCCTCGCCCAGGAAGTCTACCTGGTTTCTGCTAGGCACAGATGACCAGTTGCACTGGGTGCCTTTGTAGCACTGTGTAGATCTTTTTCGGGACTTGTTCACCTTTGTGTCCCCCCGGTATGGATCGAGTCTAGCGCTCGCCTGCAGCCATCTCTCCGGCAGGTTCAAGTGGACTTGGGAACTCTCCTACCACACTGTTCCCAACCAGAAATTGGTTAGGAATTTTTCCGAACAGGTGGCCGCAGAGATGGTATCTGCCTCCCAGTAACAGGGAGTTTACCGGTGCCGGAGTCTAGGGTGTGGTGGAGTGACAGTCGGCCCCACCCGTACTTCCTTGCCCTCCCAACACTGGCCGGGGACACCCCACAAAACCAGCCCCACCAGAGAACCACGGAGGGAGTGGGAAGTGGGGCCGGCCCGCAGACCCTGGGAAGCCCCGCGCCAGGCCAAGCAAGTGGGAAGGCTCAGTGAGGAACCAAGCGGAGCCGGGCCGGAGCTCCCAGCACCTGGGAAAATGGAGGCTGCCCTGGGGCGGTGAGTGATCCGGTGATGCAGGTGGAAGCCGGGTGGGCGTCAGACCCCCAAGCAGGGCTGGGCCAGGGGTCACTCACAGGGCTGTGCCAAGTTGGACGCTCACTCTCTGCCTCTGGTTTGTCACCTTCCCCGTTCTTGGCCACTGCTACCTCGGGCTGTTCAGTCGGTCCCACGGCGCGGCTCGGGCATTCCCAGAAATCTTCTTTTATGCCGGCCTGAAACCTCAAATCCTGAATAGGGCAGCTGGTCGCCTTCAGCGTGGCCCCGGCCTCCGGGATCCTGTCTGCATCCAGAGCAGCCCTGGCGCCATGTTCCCTGTTTAGATACTCGCTTTTGCAGCTAAGAAACAGTTCTTTTCCTGCTCCAAACTTCAAAGCTGTTGCCTGTAAATGAGGCAGCCTCTCCTGCCGAGGGCAAAGTCTAAATTTGTGTTTTTTTAAGCCACTCAATTTGTGGCAATTTGTTACAGCATCAGTAGGAAACTAACATACCCCCATGCATTGTTTTCCCAGTGAGCATGGAAGCATCTGGTCAGTTTGGTGTCATTGAAAACAGCCGCAACAGCTGACCTTACATGCCTAGGCAGGTACTGTGCTCAGCATTGTACATCCATTTTCTCTCCCTGGCTGCTCACAGCACCCCTAGTGGGTCCTCTTTTCTTGTGGACTGAGCATGCAGTCTCACTTCCGCTGGGACTCATGTCAGATGCGACACACCGAGTCACAGCTGATTAATTCACCAAATACGGGTGGTGCGCAGGTTGGATTTCTGAGAGAAGAAGCCAGTTGCAAACTACTGGCGGTTTTCTTGGATGGTGATGGGCCTGACCTGGAGAGATGAGGGGTGCTAGGGCTAGAAAAGGCAGGGACCGCGTCAGGGAAATCATGAAGGAAACAAGAGGAGCGGAGGACTTAACCAATGCTTGGACGCAGGCAGGTGGGATCAGGAAGGGGTTAAAGGGACCTTGCTAACACCTTCGGAGTAGCTGAGACACACCGGGGCCACCTGGAAGGCCTTCAAGGGACCCCACACAGAGGCCATCATTGTTTGTTGTTGTTTTGTGTGTTCAATAACTTGGTTACATAGAGAAACATGTTGAGTTGTTCAAGTTACTGTATTGCTGATGGGCAGTGTTCTAAAAGGAATCCAAAGCAGCAAAGTGTTACTTTAGACCAGGGTTTCTCAACCTCAGCACTGGTGATTTTGGGGGCAACGTAATTCCTTATTGTGGGGACCGTTCAGTGTGGCTTGGGGTGTTTCGCTGCTTCCCTGGCCTCTGCCTACTAGATCTAGAGGCAGGTAGCAACTCCCCCCTCCCCCTGCCATGTTCTGACAATCAAAAATGACTCCAGATGTTGCCAAATGTCCCCTGGGGGCAGTATTTCCTGATTGAGAATCTCTGAGCTACCTCTGTCTACCTGGGTACGATGATTGATCTTTAGCAGCCAAATTTGTGTTAAGCGGCTTATCAGCTTCCAAAATAGTGCGCAACACAGGGTAAGACGATGGAGGCAGCATTACTGTGTTTCCATGAAGAATGGACGTTAAATATGCTCACATGAAAACCCTGAACCACTATGTGAAACTGGGACCATATATTAGTGCGAATGCATTCTTCAGTTCCTAGCATACCATTGTTTAATAGGCACTTACTGACTGTCAAGAGTGTCTACATGTGCAGTGGAACAGGAGCAGCACACTTCAGCCATCTGCAGCAGCCTAGACAGCTGGCCCGGCCTTCTGAATGCATGCACAGGAGGTGTCAGGCTGCCTGAGATGCCCCTAGCCTTTTGAGGATTGCTCCTGCCTCTGCTCAGAATGTCTAGAAATCCGGAGCAAGGAAATCTGGAAAGGCCGCTTATGGTGCTGTGTGATCTCCAGCACTTTCCTTTCGGAGAGTATTCTTTTTATTTCTTTAAAGTGGAAGAGGCGAAGGGAGAGTGGGAAGGAGGAGGGGCAATGTTGATGTTGAGGATGTGGAGGGGGAGCTGGCTGTGCCAACCTGCAGGCGACCAGCCTTGCGGTGTCCCTGGGTGGGTCTTTGAGGCAGGTGGGAGATGTCCGAGCAGCTCCTGTGCACCAGCCTCAGGGCCAGCAGTAGAGACAGCACTTGCCACCACGGATGTGGCCTTTGTGGGCCGCCCTGAACTCGGCCAGGAAACCACAGAGCCACTGCAGGCGACGTGCTTTTTCTGCCACTTCGTCTCGGAGTGTGGCGTCAACTGGATTTGCCCAGAAAGTTATCCCTGTCTTAAAAAATTGAGATAACATTCATGTACTATAAAATTTACCATTTAAGGGTGTACAGTTTAGTGGGTTTTGGTATATTTCCCAGGTTGTGTGACCATCAGCACTGTCTAATTTTCATCATCCCTGAAAGAAATTCCCTGTCCATCAGCACTCATTCCCTGTCTCCCGCCCCGGCCCCTGGCAGCCACTCATCTGCTTTCCCTCTCTATAGATTTGCCCAATCTGGAAATGTCCCAGGGACCTGTCTGTATATTTCATTACAACTTCCACTGAATCTATAATTATTTCAGAATAAAAAGTTTAAAAAAAGAAAATTGGAGAATGAGGGAGCCAAGCAGACATCCGGTTATTTGTAAGTTTTTTAAATTTAGCATGGTGCTGGTAACCCCAAGGTCAGGGTTCGTATCCCGCTATGGGCCAGCCGCCACACAAACAAAATTTAAGTCATCTCCTTTCCTTGCACTCATTTGGATTTTATTCTTTGTCTACACAGTACCTCTCATACAGTAGGTCCCCAATAAATGTTTCCTGAATGTAATTATGTGTGTAGAGACAGGTTTTATTTCTTGATAATGATCATTTTGTATTTCTGTATTTCACTGAATTTTTTTTAATATATTCTAGAGTTCTCAAGAGCAGTCCCTCCTTGCAAGCTGTCAGAGTCCCCATTTTGTTGGGGTGGCCACTCCTCGTTTTGACTCAAGGGATGTGACCCTTTCTGTACGTCCTGTTGAAGTCCTGGTTGCTCTATGCCAGTGGGTCTCAACTGGGGTGGGTGTGTGGATTTTGCCCCCCAGAAGGTATTTGGCAACATTTGGGAGATATTTCGTGTCGTTACAAGTGGGGGTTGGCTCTCTCGGCATCTAGTACACAGAGGCCATAAGTGCTGCTAATTGTTCTACAATGTACAGGACAGCCCCCACCACAGCGAAGAATGGTCCAGTCCCAAATTGCAGTAGTGCCTGAGATTGTAGCATGTAGCATGTAGGCCTGCAATTGGCTGAGGCAGGAGCACGTGACCCAGAGCTGTCCCATGAACTGAGAGGGGAGGTGTGTGTCAGGCATGGTTGGGGAGAAGCCTCCTTGTCCCCGTAGACCTGCATGGAAGGTAGTCCTTCTGCTAATTAATGTCCTGTCTCCACGTAAACCTGGAGCTGGGCAGCCTTGTCGCTGCTCCAAACACCAGGAGCGAGCTGGCTGAGAAGTCGAGGTTGGCAGAGTGGAAAGACTGTGTCTTTAAAACGGTGGATGGATGGATGCATTAAGCTTCTGGAGCTGTCTGCCCTCAGCACTTTTGTTTTTTTTTAATGAAATGAGAAATAACATGTCCTTATCCTTTTAAGCCGTTGAATTGGAGTTCTGTCATTTGTAGCCAGCGAAGACATCACCCCGCAGTGTTCATCATTAGCGTTCTCATTGGGGGAGTAGGCTGCCACTGAGCAGATATATTATTGCTTATTAAATATTCCTCTACTTAGATTGCCCCCTGATATTTATGATTAAATATGTATTATAGTTATAATGCTGCTTATATCCAATTAATTTCTCTGTAGTCTTTTGTGTTTTGGGTTCTTTTGGCGGCTGTCCAGCACAGGGATCAAACCCTGCACCTTGGTGTTATCAGCCCCACGCTCTAACCAGCTGAGCTCACTGGCCAGCCCAGTTTAATTTTTTTTCATTTTTGTCTTAGGAGATTGTTCTAGGCATGGGGTGAATGCAACCCAGTACCTTTTATTTGTTTGTGTTAATACACTTCTGTTTTGGAATGTTTTAGAGTTACAGAAAAGTTGCAAAGATTGGACAGTTTCCCCATTGTTAACATCTCACATCAGCATAGTATATTTGTCAAAACCAAGAAGCCAACCTTGATACATTACTATTAACCAAATTCTAGAGGTTTGGGTGTCACTAGTTTTTCTACTAATGTTCTTTTTCTGTTCCAGTGGTGCTTAGAACTGTTAAATTGGTGATATTTGCACAGTTCAACCCAATATCTGTAAGTGTGTCCTCCATCTGTGTTTTGTGAGTATTTTTTAATACAGTTGACAACCTTGTTAGACTTGCTCCAAGGCTTCACTGTAGAGTGCAGGGATTCTACAGGATTTTGGAATCACAGACCCTGGGAAATCTGACACAAGGTAGGGATTCTGTGTTTGGAAAAAGGTGCCAGCACGTGGAAGCTTTCAGGAGGATTACAGAGCTCTGGAAGCCCACTTGTGGTTCTGAGAATAATGGAGGCTTGATTTCAAATGGGCAGACACCCCCAGAGATGCCTGCCCCACATTCGCTCTATAAGTATGACTGAGTGAGTGAATGCACGCTCATGTATTTTACTATCACTAGCCTAGCTACGTCATAAAGGTTTCATTCAACAGTGATTCATGGAGAACCTTCCATGCTTTCTTCAACTCCTCCTGGTCTCATAACCGTCCAACTGCGGGTGGCCCTGACTTCAGACATGAGCCTTCAGTCTGACTCCTGGCTCTGCCATTTGCTGTGTGCTCCAAGGCATGTTTTTTTGTTTTTTTTTTATTCATTTTATTTATTTATTTTTTTTTTTTTTAAATTTTACTTTGTTGATATACATTGTGGCTGATTATTGCTCCCCATCACCAAAACCTCCCTCCCTTCTTCCCCCCGTCCCCCCCTCAAGGCATGTTATTTGTGTTCTGTGAGCCTCAATTTTTTCTTGGATAAAATGGGAACATAATATTTGCCTTTGACATTGTTTGGAAGACTCAATAAGACGAGGTAAAGCACTTAGGGCAGTGTCTAGTGCAGAATGGGCATTTACATTTTAAGTTCTCGTCATCATGTTACATAGTCAGTCAGTTTTGTGATTCTTCAATGTCTTTACTCTTCTGCCTATCAAAATGTTCTCCCTCCATCATGACACTTCTGTTCTGAGTTGCTTCCTTATTTTCCACATGGTTGGGTAGCACTGGAGGTTCACCAGTGTCAGAAGTGCTCAGAATTTGTGGTAACTTTTTCCTCTCTACTTGTTCTTTGCATTGTCTTGGTTTTGTGGCTGGGTGAGTGAAGTTGCTGGAAATGAAATGTTGTGAAAGAGCGAGAACTGGTTAGAACAAAGCCATGGAGCTTTTTCTGTCAAAGGCCAGCTAGCAAATATCTTAGGCTTCACAGGCCGTAGCATCTCTGTTGCATCTGCTCCACTCTGCCCTTGTAGCACAGGGGCAGCCATAGACAACATGTAAGTGAATGGGCCTTGCTGTGTACCAATAAAACTTCATTTACAAAGACAGGAGGCAGGCCAGATTTGGCCTGAGGGCAGTTTACCACTCCAGGATCGATGTCATTCCTCTTTGTTTAACATGTTAATACAGCCGAAGCTTTTGTGTCATAAACTTTCTTTATTCTTGCATATGCTTGGCTACAAATCTGAAAATACCCTGAATGTGTACAGAATTATTAATTTGCAGGTGTGAATGCCATCACGTTCTGGAACTTGGAATTCGTAACATTCAGTGATGTTAGAGACTTTAAAAAAATTTACGTCATATGATTAGATGTTGTTCCTTAACTGATAGTTCCTTAATATTGGACAGATACTAAGAATATGTGAAGTAGATTCAAGGTCAAGATCTTCAGCCACATCTTCTTGGCACCCTTGTACGATATTCTACAAGGCAGTTTTCAAATGTGTCTGAATAGCTTTTGGATGTATGTTAAGATGCTCGGATGAACTTACTTATGGGATGAAATGACGTTGGCCCAGATCACTGTGATGTTTGCAGTCCAAGAGTTTCCTTCCAAGACCCAGAATCGAGGGAGGCACGGGCGGCCTGTCCATAGTGACCCCTTGGAGAGTCCCCGCCATTGTGGGGCTCACGTGCCAGTGGTGGGAGATGGGAAAGTGGGTGAAAGGGGGTTAGAGAGCGGCAGCAGAAAACAGTTAACAGTTAACTGCAACATCAGCTTAGGTGTTTTCCCAGCAGCATTCAACTGAAGCTGTAAAAGATCTTCCCACCGTTAGGCTCACTAATTCCACTAAAATAGTCGTGGTTCTCAGCTGGAGGCAATTTAGTTCCACAGGGGACATGTGGCAGTGTCTGGAGACATTTCTGGCCATCCCTCCCTGGGGATTTGGGAGTGTGTGCTAAGGGCATCTTGTGGGTAGAGATCAGAGATGCTGCTAAACGTTCTTCAGTGCACAGCCTGGCCTCTGATGCTGGAGAATGAGCCGGCCCCAGTGTCAGTAGTGCTGAGGCTCTGGGGTTCCAACAGTGAACCATGCTTGGACAGCCCTTGCCCACGTGGGGCTTCCATTGCAAAGGTGGCAGATAGCCATAACTGAGCATGCCAGTGCCAGATAGGGCCAAATGCTGGCAGGATGAGGCTGATGGGGTGTGGGCTGGGGTGTGGGTGGCTGTTTTGTGGAGGGTGTCAGATTGCCTTTGGGCCAATGCCTGCAGGGGGTACGGAGGGAGCCTAAGGTATCCAGGGATGGGGGCTGTCTGGGAGAAGGAACAACAGGTGCTGAGGTGAGAGTGACGAGGCGTCCCTCGGAGGACTTTGCAGGCCTTTTCAGGGACTCAGATTGTGATTCTGAATGAGACAGGGAGCCATTCTATTGGGAAGACAACTTTGTATTGCAGTCTCTCTGACTGCTGTGGGGGTCTAGAGGGTGGAAGCTGAAGCAAGAAGACTGGTCAGGAGATGGCTGCTGTCCCCAGGGCCAGGTGATGGTGGCTCAGGCTGAGGAGGAGCAGCAGGGGCACCCCAGACCTTGACGTAGTTTCTCAGGGCCCTGGACACTGTGTCTTGGTCCTCATCTGATTCAACCTTGCTCTTGAGGCCTCCCCTCAGGATCCTTGCTGGCTTGGGGATGAAGTGTCCTGCCAGAGTGGCTACCAAGGCTGTGTGCTTGGGTCAGCACAGAGCAGCTGGGGTCGTTTGCCTGCCCTCTGCTGAGCTTTGCTGCTGGGGCTGCAGCAATTCCGTGGAACAGGATGCGCTATGCAGCGCACGCAGAATGTTCTTGTCATTTGAGCAGTTGGCTGGGTACCTAAAGACGGCGTCTTTGAAGATTTATACATGCCTTTTGAATGCCCATTTAATGTTATGAGTTCCTGTGTTGAAACAGGTATTTTATTATTACTTTTTAAAAAAGTACTGATCAGTGATCAGTTACATTCTATACTTGATCTTAGCCAAAAGGCTGAGAAATGATGTGATAAGTTACTTTCTGATGGCTGGGGTGGATTAGAATCTAAAATGGTAGGGCTCAAGTCCATGGGGGCCAACTCTACAGAGCTTTTCACATTTTCCCCCAGGAAAGCATTGTGAATGGTCTTCAGAAGTCCTATGGTACTGTTTTGTTTGCTGTTGATATACTGATTCAAAAGGCATCCCGGATAAATCAATCTGTTACTGATGTGGCCCAGGTTGACCCAAGATTGTCTGTTGTTAATCTCAGTATTAAAATCCAAGGCCCAAGAAACCAACCCTCTCCCCGCCAACATGCATCATAAACCTCCAAAATGTCACCATGTACATGGCATATTGACAAAAATGTCAAGGATGACCAAGAATAGCTTCTTGCACTCACATGTATTCACAAGAGAAGGACAGAGTAGCTTTTGCATTTCAAATGCCACTGCAGTGGCCAGAACTGCAGTTGCTGTTTGAATAACTCTCAATGCTCAGCTTTACCTGGAACTTTAGACCTACTTACTTTCAAGTTGGAAATAAGAACACACGTGCTCATTATACCTTCAAACTGATATAGAGAATTCTTTTTGTCATGCCATTTGTCACCCAGCTCCTTTTGAAACATAGATGACTATAAAGTTTTACATAAACATGTGACTGATAATATACTTGTTTTTCCTGAGTCATTGTCAGTGTCTCAGCTTTAAACCTAGTGCCAGCTCAGTAAATATTTGACGGAATTCAAAGTCTGCATTTCCCTCAGATGGGCTAATTTTTCGCTTGTTATGTAAAATGGAGAAACACGTCACTTTTTCCCACCTACTTAGAACTGGTTAGTAGCCCTCTTTCATCGGTTCGAGTGGACGCAGTCCCTTTTTTGCACCAGTGAAAATAACACCCTGACATTTCACTTCAGGGACAATTGCTACTTTTGTCTCATTTTCAGAGTTATAAAGCCTTGTGGGTTAATCTCAACCAAGTGGTGGGGAGCAAGAGCTCAGCTGTTTCTTGCACCCGCATGAGCTGTGTGATTGTTTTATGGGAGAACGCTCTGCAAACTCATGGCTAGTTCAGACAGCCTGGACTCTGTGGGGGCTCTTCATTGTCAGTGCTGAGGTATTCATTGATGGTGTAGTGGAAAAAGCCAGCACGCCTCTCTGTCTTTCCTCTTTTCCGTGGTCTTTTTTATGTCTCACTGCTGTTGGCTTGCTTTACCTCTCCAACCGGAATTAAAGGTGCCAAGGCATATTCCAAACCACTGAAATAAATGAAAATCAGGAAATTTTCCATGAAGCAAACCAATGACATAAGCATATGAGTTACTGGAATTGGTTTTGTGGAGTGGTTGGCTGATAGTGTTTGCAAAGCTGGGGTGTGTAAGAAGAAGAGGAAAATTACGTTTTTAAAATTTTTTTATTTTTAATTTTAGTTTTTATTGAATCATAATTGATTATACATACTTGGGGGGTTCAATGTTGACATATGTTGATTAAATCTATATTGCTAGCATATATTTTGTTACAAATTGTACTTATTCTTTATGTCCCTTGTCCAATCTCTCCTCATCCTCCTCTCCCTCCCCCTTCCCCTCTCTAGTTACCCTAGATTTCTTCTCTCCCTCTAAAAGACTAATGGTTCCTCTGTTGATTTGTTGCCTACAGGATCTGTCCAATGCTGAGTGTCGTGTTCAGGTCCCCCAATATTATCACAGAGCAGATGCTCCTTCTGTCACTCTGGAATGGGCTTTGTGGCAAGAGACATCCTCTTCTTTTCTTTGGTCTCTGCTGGTGACTCTCCTTGTGTCAATGCACTCCTGTGGCTGGTAGACCATCTGTGTGGTGGTTGTGGTGTTTAGCCGCTTTCACAGCAGCCTTGGTTACTCTGGTGGCTGTGGCAGGCCACCCACATGGAGGTGATGTGTTTGGTATGCTCCTTATCTCTGGCAGTGTGCCTTGTTGTGGGGGGTTCCAGTCCCTGGCTCTGTGCCTCAGGAGCCCGGGTGGGCCCCGAGGTACTGGTGGTGTGCCTGGTTGGGGGGGTGGGTCTGTGTTGTTGAGGTAAATTGCTGCTTTGCTGCTGATTCCCTAGGGAAGTCTTTTTGTGCAGGTCCAGTTTTAATGGTTGACCTTATAGGTACTTCTGCCTCTCCAGAGACTGGGTGCACCTGGCTTGTGTAGAAACTCTGATCTGGGCCTGAGTCTTTACATCAAACTACACTCCTTGTAATCCTATATTCCTGATCAGTCTTCTCTGAGTGGTCCTATGCTGATTGGGGGGCAGATCAGCTGTCCTTGCTGTGCCCCAGTGTTCCCCTGATGGGCCCATCTCCCCCACCAGCAGTGCTGCAAACACTTCCCATGGGACGGGCCCTGCACTGGTCCCTTGCGGTGACTCACTGGCCTCTGAGTGGCTCCTTTTTTTCAGTTGTTCTGCTTCCTCACTCCTGTGTGGGTCCACAGGAACCCTGTTAGTGGTCCTGCTGTCCTTGGGGCCACCAAGGCCCTCTTCTCCCCTGCCACCTCCAAGCAACTCCCTCCGAAGGGCACAACTGCAGTTTTTGCTGGCTCCTGCTCTGTGAACTCAGCAGCTCCATCTTTAAAGCGGCCACAGCACGAAATGATCAGAGTGGTTTTCTCTTACTCTTGTCGTGGCTTCTGCCACCCTCATGCACTCCGTACGTCTCTCCTCCTCTTCCCCTGAGCTCTAGCGGCCCCAGCTTGGCTGTTGTTGCTTTTTTATAGTTGTAGATTGGTTGGTTTGTGGGAGAGAGTGACGCTGGGGACTGTCTATTCTTCCATCTTGACCAGAAGCCTCTATTTTTACCTTTAAATCCATCCCCAATTATTTTTCCACTCCGCCACATCCTTAGCTCAAGTTCTGATAATTCGTTGCCTTGATTTCCACTTTGGGATTCTCAATATAATCCAGTTTCCTCTAATTCTTTTCATTTCTGAGATATCAGACATCCTGCCCTTTATTACAGGTCCATGAAACCTCCTTAATATTGGTAATGAAATGGCTAAAGAAAGGCAACCTGTCACCTACCTTACTCAGAGAAGGATGTTGAAGGATGCCAGAAGGTTAAGTCATTGTGCTCACTTTTATACAAAACAGTTAAATCCATTTTTAATTCAGAATTAGCCCACTCTCTCCACTGAAAGGAATTTATACATGTCCCGTCTCTATTCCAGTTAAATACCAATTGCAGCAAACGACCCAGCAAACAGAGGTTAACAGACCAGTTGGATTAAGACAGAAAATAATAACGTCATAAAAACCATTCCTGATATACCCAGGACGGATGCTCCTTGACTTACCGTGGAGTTACATCCTGATAAGCCCATCGTAAGTTGAAAATAACATATGAAACATCATAGCTTAGCCTAGCCCGTCTTGTATGTACTCAGAACACTTACATTAGCCTACATTTGAGCAAAATCGTATAACACAAAGCCTGTATTTTAATAAAGTGTAGAACATACCATGTAATTGATTGAATACTGTATTGAAAGTGAAAAACAAAATGGACATATGGGTACTCTAAGTAGAGTTTCTACTGAATGCGTGTCACTTTCACACCGTTGTAAGGTCAAGCCATCCTAGGTTGGGTGCCATCTGTATATTGAATAAGCTGCACTTGGGGACGGGGGGCCATGGTGAAAAACAACTTTATTGGTTTCCACCAATGAATCTGCAGATCCTGGAGCCCGGTAGAGCCTAAAAGCAAAGCTAAAATGGCTCATCCAATTCAACGATGACAACAGTCTCAAAGCATGCACCTGACTCAGACTAGGAAGCTTGTAGAAGGGGGTGGGGCATGGTTGGCTTCTTTAATTTTTCTCCAGTTTTTCTCCTACTTTCAGTCCCCTACGCCTGCTGCTTCTGGCTACTCCAGGGTGGGTAGGAGCGAAGCAGAAGCGTTCAGGAGGGTAAAGGCCTTACTTGGCTGTGTACTTGCATTGTGGTGGTATAGCAGGTACACAAAGCTGGCTCATTCTCTCACAGGATGCCTTGCTGTGTATTTCAGTGACCCACTGTCTTAGTCCATTTGTGCTGCTATGACAATATACCTGAGACTGGGTAATTTATGAACAACAGAAATTTATTTTTCACAGTTCTGGAGGCTTGGAAGTTCAAGATCAAGGTTCAGTGTCTGGTGAGGTCTGGGTCTCTATTTCCAAGATGGCACCTTGAACATTGTGTCCCCACATGAGGGAAGGGATGGAAGGAAAGGACTTGTCCTCTCAAGCCCTTTTGTAAGCACTAATCCCATTTATGAAGACTCCACTCACGATTTAATCACCTCCTAAAGGCCCCACCACTTAATACTATCACAATGATGATTAAGTTGCAACATATGAATTTGGGGGCCTTTTTCATTCAGACCACAGCACCAGCCCTCCTTTGGTAACTTCCCACTTCTCCCTCCCTTGCTTTGGGGATACAATCTCCAGAAGCCACCTGCCACCTCATCACCCCTTGCAGAATGCTTTTGCCTGGACCCTCTCTCCTAGGCAGGCAGTCTTCCTGAGAGGGGTCCCTACCTAAGTACTCAATCCAGCCACCAGAAATCTGCCTCTTAGCTGAGCAGAACTTCAAACTTCAAACCACTCCTCTGGCAACCCTCTCTCTTCTCTTCCCTCACAGAAATTGCCAATTTCCAGAGTTTAGACATGTCCAGGCAAGTGTCAGACAGCAATCTGTGTGCCGTCTGAACTCTGGGAATCCTTTCCCAGATTTTCCATGGACTTTCACTCTGGTCCCATGGCTATAGCTGGATGACGTGTTTCTACCTCCAATCAAGCATCCAGAGGTGGTTGTGAGGTAGAGGTAAGCTCCACCCACCACTCAGCCTCTTCAGTTTCTTCAGTCCAACTTCAGCCTCCTTCACAGACTTTTGAGGTTAGTGACAGGCTAAAGGCCCCTGGACAAACATATTACCCTATATACCTGATATAGTCCTCTCTCTAGAATGGGGGAACTTGCTACATATTCTCAGTGTTGAGGCCTCAGCTGAAATGGGAAAGAAGAAATGTCTCATTTAATGTTGTATTACACCAGATTAAGGAGTGAATCAGGCTGCCAGCATTCGTCTGGGCATAGTAGAGACATCAAACAACCTTAATGCAGCAATAAAGATTCTGTACTTCAGAAAAACTTTGTTCAATCACAGGAGCAAGAAAGCATCCATGCCCGATACAGAATGGAATGGGTCAAGACCAGTTTGGGGCTCAGTCGGAAGAGCAGCACACTGATGTGCAATGGGCTCCCACATGAAAACCACTCTGGTAATATTACCTGTTTGTTAATATTCCCAGCTATATATGCAGCACCAGGCAAACAGCAAGTGCTTCTATAAGTAGTTTAGAAATGGAGGGATGGATAGGTGATAAGCAAACCCTGAATCCAACACGCTGGGTCCCTTGGTCAAACAAAAAAACCAAATGCTCTTATCAGCTCCTTAAGAAGTAACTGGAAGTTATAATAGAACCCCACAGTATATTCCTTGGAACTTGTAGTAAATATTTAGTCAACTTAATATTAAAATGGGTGTGGTTCTCTTTCCACAGCACAGTTCATCTTCTCTCAGCTAATCCTTCTGTTATCTTCAAAAATCCCAGGTTAAAGAACCCCTCTGTCTATGTTATACATTGACATATGAAGTGAATGATCTTTACCTGACTATTGAAATCAAAATAGGTATACCCAGAGTGTGGGACAAAACAGGTAAGCAACAGCCCTTGCATATTTTGTCTTCACTGGGTTTCTTTCTGTCCAGGTGTGCTCCATTTCACATCTATTCTTCCTAGCGCAGGGCCATCTCAGCTAGTTGTACCTGCAGGTCATCACGTTGTCTATAGTGAGTGTTAAATTATTTCTCAAGAAAAGAACACTTTCTACGAGCAATACAAACAGTGTTTCAAATGCAACTTGATTGAGATTTACCTACAGGTAGTGGTTTCTGACCACTGCATGCCCCTGAGAATAATAGTCTTTCTCAGACTTCTTTGAAAGCCATGTTTCTACTTTCATGACTTCAAACAAAACAATGAACAATCCCAAGGGAGACTTTACAGTTCTTTCCTTAACCAATCAGAACTTCACACCTACGATTCCTCCTGATTCAATTATCTCTTGCTGTGTGACAAACTACTCCAAAACTTAGTGGCTTAAGCCAGCAACAATTAGGGGGTATTTTTGTGATTCTGTGAGTTGATTCAGCTGGAAGGTTCTCCTGATCCATTTGGTATTAGGAGTCAACCACCCAGCTGTATTCAGCTGGCATCTGTGCTGAGCCGAAATGTGCAAGAATGTTGCACTTACATTTGGTGCGTAAGTGCTTCTCCACGTGGGTTCTCCACCTAATAGGCTCGGGCTCTCTCATAGCATGGTGGTCTCAGGATAGTCAGAATTCTTATATGGCAGCTGGCTTCTAAGAGGGAGGATGTCAAAGCAGCCATTCCTCTTAAAGCCTAGGCTGAAAAGTCCCAGAATGTCATATTCTCCACATTTTATTGGTCAAAGCAAGTCATAAGGCCAGTCCAGACACCAGAGGAGGGGAAACAAACTATGCCTTGATGGGTGGAGAAACATGCACGTGCAAGAGAGGAATTGATAGTGACCATCTTTGGAGACTATCTACCCCACTTCCTAATATGGACCAAATCCCTCTTTTTGTCTAAGGTTGTCAAGTTACACCATTAAAATAATTTCAGTATGGGCTGAGCCCAAGGCGCACTCAGGAGAGCGCTGCACTGGGAGCACAGTGACGCTTCCGCCGCGGGTTCGGATCCTATATAGGAATGGCCGGTCCATTCACTGGCTGGGTACCAGTCATGAAAAAGCCAAAAAAGAAAAAAAGAAAAAATAATAATTTCAGTACTGTGTGACAGGTTACATAAGAGAGGTAAAGATTTGTTACCATGTTGTCAGAAAAGAGGAAATAATACTACCTTTGGAAGGATGTATCTGGAAATTCTTCATAAAGGTGGTAACGCTTTGTTGTAACCCTCAAACCCTTGAGCTTTGCAGACGTATTTAGGGTACGTAAAGAATTGCTTCATACAGTGCACATCTCTTAGAAAAGAATAAACTGTGATTGGCTAAGAGGTCTGTATGAGTCAGGGCAGGTTAACTAATGCAGCCAACAAACACCTCCCAAACCTCAGTGGTCTCACACTTTAAAGGCTTATTTCTTACACATATCACAGTTCAATGCAGGCCATAAGGTAGGCTCTGCTCCACACAGTCATTCAAGGACCCAGGCTCCTTCCATCTAAATCGCTCTAAATCCCTGGGGGCTGTCTCCACTAAAAGATCTGCATTAGGTCATCCCTCAAGGAAAGAGAAAGAATATGGAGAATCACATGGAGACTGTTGATGGGCCAGGCCTGGAGATAGCATACAACACATTCCCTACCTAACTGTAAGGAATTCTGGGAAATGTAGTCAAGATGTATGCCCTAGAAAGAGAGGAAATTAGTCAGACCCTGCCATAATCTCTTACAAATGCATCCCTACTTTTCTAAAATGTAAATATCCTCTATTACAAAAAAAAAATGCTTAATTTGTACTTAATGCCTGCTAGCAGCTATTTGAGAAGAATTGGATACAAGATAGAATTCAGAAGAAATATCTGAGCAGGGTCTTATGAAGAGCTTTAGCTCTGAAAGATGTGGAAAACTTTATCCACATTCAACTCCCTTCCCAATGTCAACCTAAATAAAAACAATACTGAGTCCCCCAAAATGTAAGGAAGCCCAACCAATTTCTGATTTTTCCCATGGTTATTGGTTTGTTGTTTTTTCAAAATATTTAATACCCTCCAGAATGATTTGTGTGTGTGTGCACACATAGTTTTCCTATGAGATAATCAGATCTAGCCCAGTACCTAAAGAACAATTGCGACAAGATAAAAGGACAATAATTCAGAAAACTTTGGTGAATGCACAATTTTCCATAAAGCCCTCCATTTCCACCTCTACCAAAGATACTCCTCAACACTGTCTTTAGGCTAACTCTGACCCCTCTTGTAAATAATATGCTTGAAGAGATAGTGCTCCACAGTTCTGCATTGACAAATTACATAACTTCTGGTATTCTGTGTAGTTTGGAAGAGGAGACTATTTGAGCAGAAAACTTGGGATTCTATTTGCTTGTTTGTTTCTGTTTAGTTCAAGTCCTAAAGGAGACTAACCAAATTGTTTCTCCACCTAGTCTATTCTGATACTTCAGATACTGAGTCTGAGATCTCCTTATCTTTAATAGATTTGTAATCCATTCACAGAGAAGGCAGTGTGTATTTTTACAAAAATGTGGAAATAAGTTGTAGTCAGCACAGGATTGGCTATGCTACAGTAACAAAAATCACAAAGGCTTCACACAACATCTTTGTTTCTCACTTACAGGAAATCTGGTGCAAGTTGGCAAGAGCTTGCCTGCATCTGGTGACTCAAGGACTGAAGCTTCCTCCATCTGCTGAGGCTGCCTTCTCAATATGTAAATTCCCAGGTTGCCATGGTTGGGAAAGAGGGGGATAGAGAAAGCACTCCAGCTCTTCACTTCCTCGGCTCATAAGTGACACATGCCATTTCCATGCAGAATTTATTCAGTAGAAGTTGTCAGATGGCCTCCACTTCCCTTTGAAGGAAGTGGGGAAATATAGGGAAGCACGTTGTAAATCTGATGAGTATTAACCACCTTTGCCTTCTAAGGGAAATAAGATTACCTTCAGGACGTTAAACAGGCAACATTCATATACCATGGATAAAATGAGAAAGCCAGGAGAATGTGTGTAAATGCGTGATGAGAGTCTGATATAGACATCCAGCCCTCCACGAACACCATGCTGCTCTAGAAAATCATTGGCTAATCGAGAGATTAACAGGCATGGACCCTCGGGTCGCTGGCAGTGTGTCAATTTTTCCTTCTCCCTGGAAAGAAGGGATACTTTTATTTAAGGGATACTTTATTATTGTGAGGTGCTGCAAGACTCTTACTTCAACCCAAAATGTAATTTAGGCAGTCTATGGCAAGGAAAGAGAACTGGAGATAGAAGTAGAGAATTACGGAGATAAAGCTTCCTCTGTCCCAAAGTTATGACTTGCTATCTAAAGTATGTTATTAGAGAAAGGGAGGAGGAGGCCGGCCTTTCGGTGCTTCCAATGAGGAGAGTAGTCACAGGCAGATACCACCAACTCCCATCATTTCTACCCCAGGTGAAACAAAGTCACTGGGTCATGCCAGCCATTCGTCCAGCCCTCCATCTCAGAATGGGCACCCTCTGCTCCAACATTGAAAAGATAAAGAAAAATCTCACCAATAGGGGGCTAAAGAACCCAATGTGATTAATATGTGATTATTACCCGATACTGCCATAGGAAAAATAAAAGAAACTGTAGAAAATCTTCTCCTGTGTTTGCCTGCCTCTTGGTAGCTTTAAATATCCATCCAAACATTTTCAAAAACCAATGAGATAATTAGGACTGTCAAGGAGAGCAAGTTATCCCTGATCTTGGTAAGATCCAGAATTACACTAGCGTCATCTTAGAGAAGGAAGCCTAGAAAGTGACTGTAAACTATTTCATTGTGTTATATTTTTTTCTAAAGAAAGGCTTTTTTTTTTCTTACAGGTGAGATAATGTTGGTCTACGTGGGGCTTGGAAATACGTGTTAATCTAGGAGAGAGGCAGGCCCTGACTGAGAAATATGAATATTCTATTCCTTAGAGATAAATATCACTGAGACAGTTGTGTGATTTATAAGGAGTCACCATGGTCTGCACAGAGTAGCCCTTGGTACCATATATCAGCCGAATTCTAGTTTTGTGCTCTCCACCCAGTCTTCTCATTTCTAAGCCAAATTCCCAAACGTCTGGACACCAGGACAGAAGGCTTCGAGGTAGCTGACAACAACACGCCACTCCTGCACAACATCAGTGCTTACATTTGTGTTTCGTGTTATCCCTCAGTCTTTTAGGTGTTTGACTAGCTTGGGTCCATTCCCAAGAGCTCGATATTTCTGATGACATGAACAAAATTGGCTTTCTGTTCTTGAAAACCCAAAACCTAGTAACAACCCCTGCATTACCCAAATGGCCCACCACCTCATCTCGGCTTCCCCATCTCTCTAACTGCACCCAGATGCACCCACACTCTCTCACAGCCACGGGGACATTCTATTTCTAAAAAAAGAAATAGCCTTTCCTTAGAAAAAATATAACACGATGGAATAGTTTACAATCATTTTTGTAGATGTGCCTCTCTAAGATGACGCTGGGGTAATTCTGTGTCTTACCAAGATTAGTACAACTTTTACATAAGCTAAAATCATACAGATTTGTTGTGGTTTGTGATTGAACAGGAATGGACACAAAATGAGCTCAATTCCTTAAACTACCAAGTAGCAATCATATAACCCTTTGCTTGTTAAATTTATCTAGCTTCAAACATGATTGTAACAGTGTTTGCCTTAAATTTGCCCCTGAGGACCACGGGAAAAGTTGTATGACACTGCCGATCATGTATACTGGATTTCCAGGCTGACAGTACCACAGAAAACCATTATTATTGTATTCACATCAAATCTCAGAGATCAGAAGTCACATTGCTGAACTAGGACGTCTGTTTTGCTCCCTTGCATGTAGGACACAAGAAGTCACTGTGGGAATGCATTCAGATTCCTGTCCGCTCAGAAGAATAAGGATTTTGTTCATCTGTGTTTGCCTGCCAGGGAAAATAAGAGCAATTTCAGCTAATTTTCTTCATATCATATGATTTGGAATTTATGCCTTTTACTTGGTTAGCTTATGATGGCCATTTATAGACCTATAATTTTATGTGCCACTTTTGCATAAAACTCACTCCCAATTTGTAAACCCAAGGCCAGTGATGCACAAACCAGGGTTTTGGAGACACATTACACACAATAGTATCCAAGAAATGAGAACATTCATGTCTATGTCGATAGTGTGTTTCCTTACCCTTCCTCGGACCTGTATTTCCACTTGAGTAAGAATAACCCCCACACAAAGGAGCTCCATTCCCTTCCCTAACGTGCCTGCTGGCAAAGGCGTCCTGTATGGAGGGAAGTCTTTGGAATTCATGTAGTTCTCCATGAGGTAATGCCCAAGGTCTATGAGAAGTGGCCTTGCCTGCATCTGGGCTGGCCCAGGGAGTGTGTTCTCTGGATTTATCTCCCTGATTATGTAGCCCACTGTCTTAGGACAGTGCAGTCCAGGCCCTGCAGCTGATATGACATCACAACCTGATGGCCTAGATTTCATATGTTAAGTCTGCCTTTAATTTCTCGGGCCACTCTCAGTGCTGTAGGGAGGCCACATTGGGAAGTGGTTCTGAAGAGAAGGACCAGAGAAGAGGCCATTGGATGTTCTTTGCAGTACCCGCTCAAAACTTGGCATTTTCTCCTTTCTCCTCCCTTCCTTCATCTTTCAAGTTCTCTTATCCCTTGAGAAAGAACCGGGTTACTTCATCTGCCTGAGTGCCGGTTGGGTTCTCCAGGGAACCGGCACTGAGATGGAGTTACGAATGCAGCAGGTGGACTGGAGAGTAGCAACTGCAAAAGAAAAGGACGGAAGAAAGATTGGGCCGAGGAAGCTTCCAAACTGTGATGCTGACCTGGCAATTTCTCTATCAGCCCAACAGAAAGCTCCAGAACAAAGATGGCCGTTAGAAGAGGGAAGGAATAGCTAGAGCCTTTGTAGCATTGCCTTGTTCAGTCCTGGCCGGGACTGCTCTAAGAGGAGTTTGACCTTGGCTCTAAGGCTAAGGCTGTTGACCAAACATACTCCTCGAAGCTCGGCTACAAGTTTTTTCTGGAAGCTTGAAGGAGGATCTGAGCGGCACATCTTCGCGTCTGCCACAGATAGCCACTCTTTCATTTGGAAATAGCCCCACTCCCAGTTGCATGTAATTCTAGCTTGGCAAAGAGACAAGACCCCTTGCTTTTCTGGTCACAGGATGAGCATATGTCCCAAGGAGGGACCACGAGAATCAATTTTGAACATTAAGCATGGGGTGGCCAGAATCTCTCTTTCTCTGTGATGATGAACTCTAAAGACCATATGAGGGGTCCTCAAGAAGATTATGGAAAGATCCATATTATCTTTTAATTCCATTTTTCCATGAAGTTTTTGAAGTAGCCTCGTATAAGCTTGGAACTTCCTGGGGATGTCTTGTCACCATGTGGATAAAGCCGTATGAGAATCACGCAGAGGCGTGAAGACTCAAGAGATGGAGCCAGAGACATGCTGATGATAGATAAGACAGCTTTATGGCCACTTCAGATCCTCTTGGCTTCTGCCCTTACTCCGCCCACTGCTGCTAAGATCAGTTCCGTGCAGGCTTTGGCCAGCCTCTCACACGTGCACCTGGCAGCGTGTTCCACCCTCCCTAAGACTTCTGTGAGGCTGCCATTGTTCGCTCTCCACCCTGAGACTTCTCTCTTGTGAGACGCCTGTGGAAGCTGCTCAGCACTCACATGCACAACCAATCACTGTGGGGGACATCAACAGCCACAACCACACTTGACGAACAGGGGACAGAGCTGATGAGCAAATGCTTCCTCATTTCGTCTCCGGAGATGCGTTCCATAGGCTCTCCTGAAGATGCCCCAGCAGCGTGATCCAGTTTCCCCTGGTGCCAGCCAACTCATTTTCGCACCCTTCTCTTAACTCTCCCACATCCCCTTCCCAGTGTGACTCCCAAATAAACTGCCCATGGACAATCCTTCGTCTCAGCCTCCTTTATGGAGGAACCTAGTCAGTGACAGACAGCACCATTTCAACACCTGGATCCAGCCGTTTCTGAAACTACTTCCTTCAACTTTTTAGTTCTTTGACCCAATAAAATTACAGTCTCTTTTTTCCTTTTCTTCTCTGTGTGTGTGTGTGTGTGTGTGTGTGTGTACGTGTCTGTGTAAGGTGGTTTGAGTTGGGACTTTGTGATCTGCAACCAAAAACCTCACCAACACAATCCCATTTTCCTCCTCTAAGTGGCCACTGCGCCCCGTCACCAGCGCCACCAGCTCTGTCTTCCCAGCACCTCTCTACCTCCCTGTCAGGCTCAGGAAGATGACGCGTCATCACTGGCTTCTCGTCATCCATCTCCTCCCACATGGACGGGCTGCCAAATCTCTGGCAGGTGCCAAATCTCCATGTAGATACCAAATCTTTCAACCTATCGGTGTCTTTGAACTTGCAGCTCGTCTCTTGTAGACAGCACACTGAGCCTGAAATGTCTGAGGGACCTTCCACTGCATCCAAACAGCAGATGAGAGAAGCCAGCCTGGAGTTCTGGGACAGAGAACAAGGCTAGAGATTGGGGAGTGATGTTCAAAATCGAGAGTTTCTAGCGACGAGAAGGCCAAGCCTGGAGCCCTGCAAGCCCCGTATTTATGGGGGGGGGGACATCGCTCATTGTTACTCTCCCCAAAGTTACAGGCATGTCACAGAGGCCCGGAAGAAACATCAGCAGCAGAATTTCAGCTGCTACTGAAGGTGAAGAAGGATCCAGAAGGTGGCAGGACCCTCACTGCGTGCCCCTTTCCGCACCCACAGACTCCCTCTGCCTCGCACTGGCAAGGAGCTGGATCTGGGGGGCCAGTGGGTCACTTTAGCACCTTCTGCCACATCTCTGAGTGTCAAGCTCTGGGATATTCTCTTCTGAGATATTTCCATTGTCAGCACCAATCGCATCACTGAAGGCTCTTATTGACTGAGGCAGGAACCTGGGTGTGGAGGTCTGAAAACCAATTTCTGCCCTCTTTCCTAGACTCGGATCTCTCATTTGTTACCTTAGATTTCCCATTTTTCCATTCAAAACCTCTATTTCTGGTGGTTATTGGTCACTTTTATGGCAGAGCAGCAGACCTGACATTTTCATCTAGTTCTGAATTTGTGCACTATTAAGGACTCGGGAAAGGTTCCCCAGGATTTAAGATCCTGCTCAAGCTGCACCAGGAGGGACTTTAAAGGGGAGGGGCAAGAGCTGGCATTCCACAAACCTCATCTAACGTGGCTCAGCACGGACTGCAAGGTGGGCATCCAAAGGAGGATATATGAGGTTAGCTGGAAAAAAAAAAAGGAAGGTAACAGCTGGTTTTTGAGAATGCATTTTAATGCTCCTGCAATGTCTGCAGCATTAAAATGAAGTTTCTAAGCAAGGAAAGAATACTTGCTGACAGACAGCAGTCACTACTGTGCCCCCAGAATATTTTCTGGGGCAATGACTCAGAAGACATGCTGTCTTAACCAATGCGTCCATATTGCAAGTGCCAAAGCGTGGTGCCTGCAGCACACGGTTCATGACATTAGATTGGAGTTTGCTGCTCTTTTCTTCTTCTCAAACATACTGCTTCTAACATGTCTTCAAGGATGACATAGTAAAAGACAAGAAACATCAGTTTGCCAAAACTAAACCATATATCGCAAGTACAAATAGAATCTGATCCCTGGAACCTGCATTTTTGCGGGATTATATACTGCACTAAGATGGTTGGGGGTGTGGAAGGAGGAGAGGAGCTAAACTTCAAAATGCAAAGGGCAAGAACAGTCCTTTCAGCTCCCTGATGCTGGGTGTTTCTTTGGCCCGCATATTAATTTGCAAAGAGAAGCTTTGTAGCCCCCATTTTTCTAAGCCTCAATATATTATCAATAAAAACCTACAGACTAACTTAGCACAGGGGTGTCAGATGGTTCTTACTGCTTTCAACACGGCGCTTTTGCAAATGAGACGGGCAGTTTGTCAAGCCAAAAAGGACTAATTGGGCACTTTGTTATATGGTCAAACCAGGGACTGGCAAACTATGGCCCGCAGGCCATATCCAGCCACCACCAGTGTTTGTACGGCCCGCAGACATTGCTGGAGCAGGTTGGCACTGTGGGACATGAGACCAGCCATGACATCGCCCTTCACCTCTGTTTTCCCCTCTGCTCCCACAACCTGCCTCCTGAGACAGTGGCCGCTGCTGAGGGCCCATACTGGTAGCCACCTACACACTGTAGCCTCTTCTGTCAGCAAGTACTGGGGGCCAAGCAGTCCAGGACCCTCCAGCCAGCTGCCCAACTTGAGGTAGCCCAGCTCCCCAGGAGGGTGAGAGGGTGTGCTAGGACCTGGGTGTCACAGGGGCAGAGTAAATCTCATCAAGCGGTGAGCCTCACCCTACCCCACCCCTCCATCCCCTCCCCGACCTCCTGCCCCCCTTCCTGGAGCCAGGCCCCAACCTATACCGGGAAATCAGAAATTCTTAATATGCCCTTAGGAGAGAGATATACACTGTATATTCATGTACCTGAACCCACACACTTCTGGAAGTTGCATTTATTTCTTTTCTTTTGGGTTATCTGCACATCAGTCTTGGTAATAAGCGGTATTTGAATGCCACCTACTGGGCACAGGTGGCCTTCTCTCACTCGCGTCAATCGTTCCCACTCCAGAAAAATGGAGGTGACAGCTGCCATTTGATGACATTGCTTGCACTGGGTCGCACAGCACGCCACAGCTGGCTGACGGGCTTGCAGTACAGTGAGAGGTGTTGTCTGCTGCAGTCAAATTTCTCACTCATGGCAGAGCAGCATTTTCCAGCCTCTTTGTTAGGTGGCTGTCCTGTGCACTGAAGAATGTTTGTCAACATCCTAGCTCCACTCATGTAGCAGGTTGAATAGTGTCCCCCCAAAATATACGTTCAAATCCTAACTCTTAGTACCTGTGAATGTGACCTTGTTTGGAATAGCATCCGTCTTTGCAGATGGAACTAAGTTAATCTCAGGGCGAGATCATCCTGGATTTATGGTGGGCCCTAAGTCCAATAACAGGTGTCCATACCATAGAAATGAGAGGGAATTTTAAGCCGCAGGGACATGGAGGGGAAGGCAATGTGAAGTCAGAGGCAGAAATGGGAGCGATGCTGGCACAAGCCATTGAATGTCAAGGATCGCCAGCAGCCACCAGAACCTGGGAGAGAGGCACGGAAAGAAGACTCCAGAAGGGCCCAACCCTGCTGACACCTTGATTTTGGACTTCTGGCCTCCAAAACAGAGAGAGAACACACCTGTTATTTTAAGCACTAAGTCTATGGTAGTTTGATATATGCAGCAACATCAGGAAACTAATATAACCCACTAGATGCCGTAGCATCCTTCCCCCATTTGGACAATCAAAATGTCTCCAGATATTGCCAGATATCCCCCGAGGAGCAAAATGACCTCTGGTTGAGAACCACTGTGTTAGCATGATGCCCTCCACTATGAAGGGAAGGAATCCCTGAGCGTTGTAAAGGCCGCCCAGCCTCACACACACACAACAGCACACGAAGGCCGTCGACATGCAGGACAAATGAGGAACGCAACTGAATGAGGTAGAAATGCAGAAATAAGCAGCAACGTTCTTTTTCGTTTTGTTCTTGTTTGTTAGACATTCACTCTACACCACCATCGGACACAAGCGGGAGCACTTTTTAATCCATTTTGATCCCTGACAACAAAAGAATTATAATCTTTGTTTCTTTGAAAGGTGGAAGTGAGGTCCCGCTTCCTGGAATTAGAAAGGAGCCCAGCGACCATCACACACACAGGAAGTCCCTGCTGTCACAGAGCCATGTGACCAGGACAGAGTCCAGCAGTGAACAAAGGGGCTGTTCTTGCCTCCTGACTCTCGGCCTCTTCCACTACCAGTTAAAGTGAGATGCCAACTTCAGCTCTACCTCTGGGAACAAACTTGGGCCATTTCCAAAAACAGTGGATGGTGTCGTCGCTGGTTGGAAGCATGGGCTTGAGAAGCAGGCCGCCTGGTTTGGGAGTAGAGCTCTGCCGTGCACTTCCTGTGGGAGCTTCCTCAAGCCCCCACACCTGTCCAGCCCTCATGTAAGTCCACGGTGGAATCAGCTCCGAGTGAGCATTCAGAGACACAATGAACATAAAACGTGCGCGGCCTAGATCTTGCTTGGCATAGTAAGGTGTGGAGAAGTCTTCACTGTTATGATTCGGATTGAAGCGCATTCGGCAATTAGTCAGTGCACTTGCTGAGAACATAGCAGTTACTGGGCTTTGAAGGCACTACTAGAAAAGCAGAGATGCAAAATCTTAGGATTTCAGTTGGCCAAAAACACAGAGTGTTTGGGCAGAAAATTTTCAATTATCTGGATGAAGGATTACCCACAAAAAATAGCGTGGGTAATCAAAAACAGCAGTTAATCCAGAAATAACTGGACTGCCATCAGCAAGGGTCATAGGAATAGAAAATTTTGTTGAATGAAAGGATGTTAAAAATGAATGAATGTTAGACAACTCCCCAAGCCGTGCCCCGCAGCAGCCTCACACACAGCAGACACGCAGATGGCCTGGGGACAACGGTCCTACCCCATCCATGGAAATTTAATTTTTATTTGGTCGTCGCCCAGCCAGTCAAGAACAAGGGATTTGATATCAACCAAGTCGACAGCACATTCTGTGCAACAGTCTTAAGGATGGGTCTTCAACTTTCCTAAATACTTGAGCAAAGTCACCAGGACCAGTTTTCCAGAGGTTCTGTGGGGTAGAAACATATTGTGAAATCAGTATCTCTTCTATTTACAACATGCTTGTTGAGGACTCTGTGCTTATTTTATTTTTTAAAATAGAGTTCAAACATTTAACTTTTAATAAGATGCCAATGTTTACACAGAGTGTTAGGATTTAAAAAAACAAGTTGCTATGTGGTCACTCCAACACCAAATGCGAATATGTCTCATAAAAGTCTCACGTAGGCTCGTTCCCAGCACACCTAGGATGGCCAATAAATAGTTATTACCGTGCCAGTGAAAATGGGGTCTGGTTAATGTTTCCCAAGTCGTACACAGACTTTCTCCTCATGCAGCTCAGTTCAAAGGTTATAAGCTGAGTCTGATAAAACGCTGCCCATGTGAAATTAAAATGAAAGCATAGTATGACAACTCCGTGGTAATCCAATAGTTGTCCTCCTTTGGTTTCTCATCTTTTCCAACTCAGCATCTGATAATGAACACTGAGCAGAATTTCCACCTGTTGATAATTCAAAGTAATCAGTTCTCACCCAAGTGAAACAAACTAACGTTTTCAGTTTCTGTGACTTATTAGGATTCAAAATATAGCTATTTCCATGTCTTCTCCTTTGTGAGGTCTTTAGGAAGCACCGAATAGAGAACTTTGAGGCTGTCTGGTTCTAAGTAACAGCAAGTGCAGAGTATTGCCTGACTTACCTCCAGAGCATTTACATTTCCCTAAAAGCCACACAAACATTTGCATTCCCAGGGGATGCACTGAAAAAACACTGAGAAGAAATGCACTCATCACTTTCAGTATACCCTTTATTTGGTGTCTTCCTGCCACACAGTTGTTTAGTAATAACAGAGGGAGGGTAAGAGTTGATGCGCATCGTTACAGAACACTGTTTCCACTATGCATTTATGGTTTTTTACGTTAAAAACTGATTCAGAAACCTTCCAGCAAGTTCTGCAAATGTCTAAAGCCTTTGGTTCTGGAAAAGAAGGGGAAAAAAAACAAACATTATTCCTGAAAGACGATTATTTCCCCTCCACATCCCACTTCTGCTCATCAGATCAACAGGTAAAATGGATTGAAGCTGTGCATTTGGACACAGCAAATACCCTCAGACTCTCTACCCGCGCACTCTCAGGAGGATGAGGGGCAGTTTGCAGCCGTAAGTTCCCCACGAAGTCGGTCTGAGCCCCTGCCAGTGCTTCTCATGCTTCTGCTCTCAGTGCTTCTCCATGGCTTCAGCTGGATTACAAGAAAAGTCTGTGGTTTCACTGACCTTTGACTATCTTTTCACTGTTTCGTGTTCCCTTTTGAAGCTACTTGTTTCAGCTGGAAGGACTTTCTGGATTCCATAGAGCCAGGCTATGACCAGCACTCTTCCATTACAGGCCCACGTGGGAACAAGAGAGAACTGCAGGAAGCGATCTTTAAGGCTTAAAGTCCAGGAGACTCCAACTTCACTTGCAAATACTCCGTGGAAACCCCGACAACACTAACAACAGGATCTGTTACTCAATACTTAAGTGCTGTGAATGAGACAATGAATTTCATTCTATTAAAGGATCAAAGATTAAATTCTCTACTATTGACCGGATATTTCCACACAGAAGTGCTATGTGAGGTTACTTTGGATGGGGCTAATTAAACACAGAAACAAATTTTCCATAGCAAGTCAGCATGATCTGACTTAATATATTTTCCCACATTAACTAGAAGTTTCACAGAAACCCACTTGTAGCTATATTTTTATCCAAAATGAAAATTCTTATTAGGGTAAAGGAATGATGGATTCTACCAACTAAAAAAATGGGCAAAGGAGTTGAATAGACATTTCTCAAAGGAAGACATACAGATGGCCAACAGGTATAAGAAAAAATGCTCAGCATCACTAATCATCAGGGAAATGTAAATCCAAACCACTTTAAGGTATCACCTCACCCCAGTCAGACTGGCAATTATAAAAAGACAGAGAATAACAAATGCTGATGAGGATGTGGAGAAAGAGGAACCCTCCTGCACTGTTGGTGGGCATGTAAATTAGTGCAGTGCTTACGGAGAACAGTATGGCCATTCCTCAAACTACAGATAGAACTGCCATAGAATCCAGCAATCTCACAACTGGGGATATATCCAGAGGATTGGAAATCATCAGGTTGAAGGGATACCTGCACTCCCATGTTTATTGTAGCTCTATTTACAACAGCTAGGTGATGGAACCAACCTAAATGTCCATTGATGGATGACTGGATAAGGACATTGTGGTACATATACACAATGGAATACTACTCAGCCATTAAAGAGAATGAAATTCTGCCATTTGCAGCAATGTGGATGATCCTGGAGAAAATTGTTCTAAGTGAAACAACCCAGGTACAGAAAAAGAAATACCACATATTCTCACTCATAACTGGGAGGAATCCATAAATAAACAATTAAAAATAAAGAGAGACAGAGAAAGAGAAAAAGAAACAACCATCACAGTAATACACTGAACTTTTAGAGAGAAAAGGACCGTGGTTAATAGAGGGCGAAAAGGGGAGGGGAGGCAGGGGAGGCTAACAAAGAATTGATTAATGGACCCAAAGAATAATTGTGTATTGTTATGATGAATAAGCTAACTAAACTGATCTAACCATCACACAATGTGCACAATTATTGAAAATCAAACATTTGAGAAATTTAGAAGGGTGCCACACCCATCACAGGCCCTGAGGCCTAGAAGGACTTAGTTATCTTGGAGGACATACCTGGGGCACAGTTGCCCTCAGGATCCTGCTCACTGCATCCCAGCTGCTCCAGCTGGTAAGGCTCCAAGTGTGGTTCATGCCACAGCCCTGGAGAGTAGAGGCCTGAAACCTCGGTGTGTCCACGTTGTGTTAAGTGTGCAGGCCAGCAGGACATGTGAGCAGTGGAGGCGTGGCAGCCTCCACCTAGATTCCAGAGGGTGTATGGAAAAGCCTGGGGGCCCAGACAGAGACCTGCTGCAGGGGCAAAGCCACTGCAGAGGCCATTGATTAGAGCAATGCCGAACAGGAAAGTGGGGTTGGAGCCCTCACGGAGAGCCCCCACCAGGGAAATGTCTAGTAGAGCCAAGGCAGCGGGACTACCATGGAGACCCCAGACTTATGGAGCTACCAGAGTGGAACTCCAGCCTGGAAAAGTTGCAGGCACCAGTGTAGCCCACTGGGCTGCACCTGGCAGAGCTGTGGGAATGAGGCTGCCTAATGCTGTGGGGGCCCAGATGCCCAAATGTGCCCAGAATGCAGGACTTGGAGTCAAAGAACATTATTTTGGGGCTTGAAGACATAATGTCTGCCCTGCTGGGTTTCAGAATTGTTTGGGGCCGGTTTCTCCTTTCTTCCGGCCTATTCCTCCCTTTTGTAATGGAAATGTATACCCAATGTCTGTTCTACCATTGTATCTTGGCAATAGATAAATTTCGTTTTGTTTTTCAGGTTCACAGCTGGAAGGACTTTTGCTTTTGGTCTCAGATGAGACTTTGGACTTTGGACTTTTAAGTTGGTGCTGGAGCATGCTAAGACTTTTGGGACTGTTGGGACAGAATGATTGTATTTTTTATGTGAGAGTGACATGAGTTTTGGGCGGCCAGGTGCAGAACGATGGAGTTTGTATATGTTGTCCCCTCCAAAACTCATGTGACAGTGTTGGAAACTGATTGGGTCATGGCGGCATATCCCTCAGGAATGGATTACTGCTCCCTCTGGGGGAGGAAAGATTAATGAGTGAGTTCTCGCTCTACTGGTTCCTGCAAGAGCTCGTTGTTTGAAAAGACCCGGGCACCTCCTCTTTCCCTCTCTTGCTTCCTGTCTCCATGTGATCTCCTTGTACCTGCCGGCTGCCTGCCACTTTTCCACCAGGAGTAGAAGCAGCCTGAGGCTCATGCCAGATGCAGCTGTCCCAGCACTGTAAGCCAAATAAACCTCTTTCCTTTATAAATTACCCAGTTTCAGGTATTCTGTTATAGCAACACAAAATGCACTAAAACACCCATGGTGCTAGTCTTGCGTGGAGAAATGATTTCTTCACACTCATCATGGTGGGTGCCCTGATTTTGGTTCAGAAACTGATTGATAAGCAAAATAACAGTCTAAAACTAGGAGCAAGAGATGGGCTGGTTGTAAGTGGACCACTGGCATACTCCCAATTTTCACTGGGTTCAAATTTAGTTTCTTTTTCTTTTCCAAGAAAGCAAGTGCAAATGTCTTTATTATGATGCAGTAACACAGCAGAAAAAACTTCGGGAACCAATAAGCAAGGACACTGACTTGCCAACACCCCTTTGCCTTTTGGACTCAAAGCTTCACGTGCTTTCCTAAGTGACAAACATCAGCCTCGAGCAGAAGGGGTGAACGTTTCTCGGTTTGGCATTGGTGTTCCATGTCCTTGTACAAACCACATCAGTTACACCCACCCACATGCCCCCACAGCAGTTAGTAAACTCATTAAGAAACACAGCTTGAAATGCATACAGGGTTAAAGCTATAAAATACCTACTCACTGTTTTGTTTTTAAAAAAGGATTCATCCTTCTTGCCCTCCTTTCAAATAAAGCTTTTGTTTCAGCTGCCCCCAGTGCATGCACGATCTTTTCCTGGGATAATAATGTATCATTTATTTATTTATTTTAAAATAATACAGTCAGTGTTTTTCTCAAAATAATTGCCACCTTGTTGCTAATTAAACATGATGGATTCGGGGTCCCGGTTTGCCATCTGGGCCATATGTCTCAGCACGTCCTTTTTTGTGATGATGCCCAGAAATCTTCTGCAGAAGAAACAAAATAGAGAAAAAAGGTCAGCCTTGCAATATTGACTCAACCCTGTCCCTAAACCCCAGTGCCTTTCCACCTGGGTGCAGTGATAGACAATGTTTCCGAGCCTCCTTTGCAGTTGGGCAGCCCAATGCAGTGAGCTCTGGCCGATGGCCTGTTGCTTTAGATGACAGACACCACTCCCAGGTCTCTGCACATTTCCCCACTCTCTCTCCTCATCTGGCAGTCAGAGGCAGAGGAGCTAGTGAAGGACTCTGAGTAACAGAAGACTGACATGGGAGCCACCAGATTCAAAGACCTGGATCCCTGAATGACTGTGTGGTCTACAGCCCACGCCCGCTGTATCCCACACTGGATGAGATGTGTATGAAAAATAAACCTTTATTATTTTAAGCCACTGAGATTGCAAGCTTGTTTATTATGGCAGCAAACCTACAATGACTAAAATACTCTCTTAAATTTCAAGACTATAGTCAATTAAAAAAGGGCTTACAAAAGCCATTGTCAGAAACTCGATCACACCACAGAAATTTCAAGCATAAGGTATTTTAAGTATAAAGAATTTTAAATATAAGATAAAAATTGATTCTATTTTTGATCCTATCTTACTGGAGGGGTAAAGTTTGACATTCCTCTCTGACCATATCTGTAGATTAAATTGCCTCCCCTTTCAAAATTCCATTGTTTTCAACTTATAAAAACAAGGTCCAAGGTCAAGGGTTCAGATCCCCATACTGGCCAGCAACCAAAAAAAAAAAAAAGTTAACATCCAAAAATATATATATATGTAATAACAGCAAGGTCAGTCAAGGGTTTGGATTCCCATTCTGGCGAGCTGCCAAAAAAACCCAAAAAACAAACATCAATGCCCCTTATCAAGGTTCTTTGCATAGGTCCTCCTAGACTATACATTACAGAACTCCAAGAAACACTGTTCACAAATACTACAGTGTAAACAGTGCTTCCTGTGGATTGATTTGTGTCCCACAAAGTCCCATGTATTAGAAACTTAATCCTCATTGTGACAGTGTTAAGAGGGTAGGAAATCCTATTATGGTCATTGAAAGATGGGACCTTTGGGAGGTGATTAGATTGTGAGGACCATGCCCTAGTGAATGTATTAATCTGTTGATCGTTTAAGGATGATCATCGGCATGGTCCTGACGGCTTTAAAAGGAGAGCCAGTGAGGAGCTTAGTCTCTCTCTTACTCCTGCCATATCCACCATGTCATATCTTGCTTTGCAGTAGAGTCACCACCAAGAACAATGTCCTCACCAGATGTGTTCCCTGGACTTTGGACTTCCCAGCCTCCCAAATGGTAAGCAATAAATATTGTTTCTTTTATAAATTATTCAGTCTCGGGTATTTCTGTCATAAGCAACAGAAACGGACTAAAAGAGAGCGAGCGCCCGACCTGGCACAGCACTGTGAGTGATCCCTGGCACAGCTCTGTTCGGGGGGTGGTTGCCCACGCGGCTCCCCGACTGCACCACCAGGCCACTCACTGCCCCGGTGCTGCCTCCATTTTCCCAGGTGCGGGCAGCTCCGCCCTGCTCGGCCATCACTGAGCCCATTTGCTTGGCCTGGCACAGGGCTTTCCGGACCCTGCGGGCGGCTTCCTCTCCCACTCCCTCCACGGTTCTCTGGCAGGGCTGGGGGTGTGGGGCGTCCCGACCAGTTTTGGGAGGGCTAGGAAGTACGGGCGGGCCGACTGTCACTCCACCACACCCTGGACTCCGGCCCCGGTAAACTTCCTGTTACTGGGAGGCAGATACCATCTCTGCGACCACCAGTTTGGAAAAAAGCCTAACGAATTTCTGGTTGGGAATAGTGTGGTAGGAGAGTTCCCAGGTCCGCTTGAACCTGCCGGAGAGCAGGCTGCAGGCGGGCACTAGACTCGGTTTATACCGGGGGGATACAAAGGTGAACAAGACCCGAGAAAGATCTACACAGTGTTACAAAGGCACCCAGAGAGACCGGTCGTCTGTGCCTAGCAGAAACCTGGTAGACTTCCTGGGCGAGGCGGTGCTGAGCAGGGTCTTGAAGGCCCAGCTGATAGACGAGGGGTGCAGTAGACACGCCCCAACCCAGCACAGTGTGCACAGAGGGGGGAGACGTGCGGCCAGGGAGGCGGAGACTCGACAGAAACCACACACCCGGTGGGGTCGCCACTGCACGATCTAACAGCCTGGGCCAGAGCACACGGAACGGGGAGAAGTCCTGTACAGAAAGTGAAAGCTCAACAGAGATCACACACCCTGTGGTACGTGATCCACCAGCCCAGCAGAGTACAAGCTGACCAGAAAGGTGGATCCCCGGAGAAGCCCAAGACCCGAGGCAACCACACACACAAGACACTAGAGGCCAACTGAGCAGTCACGGCGGGAGCCATACCAAATTGGCAACAACAGCAACATCCTAGTTAGTCATTAGTCTTAAACCGGTGGACTGTGAAACCCCCTGCCACAATGAATAAACACCAAAAAAAAGACACCAGAAATACAAAAAATCAAGAAAGTACACCACCAAAAGTTAATAAATCTCATACTCTAGATCCTATAGAACAAGAAGCCCTTGAAATAACTGACAAGGAATTTCGAGTGATAATTCTAAAGAAACTGAATGAGATACAAGAAAACTCAGCTAGACATCATGATGAAATGAGGAAAAGTATACAGGATCTGAAAGAGGAAATATACAAGGAAATCAATGTCCTGAAAAAAAATGTAGCAGAACTTGCTGAACTGAAGAAGTTATTCAACGAAATAAAAAACACAACGGAGAGTTTAACCAGCAGGCTTGTCGAAGTTGAAGAGAGAACCTCTGAACTTGAAGATGGGCTGTTTGAAATAACACAAGCAGACAAAAAGAAAGAAAAAAGAATCAAGAACATGGAAGAAAATCTGAGAGAGATATCAGACAACCTCAAGCGCTCAAATATCCGAGTCATGGGTATTCCAGAAGGGGAGGAAAATGGAGATTCCATTGAAAACATATTCAACAAAATAGTGGCAGAAAACTTCCCAGGTATAGGAAAAATCACAGATCTTCAGATCCAGGAAGCTCAACGATCTCCAAACGTATTCAACCCAAAAAGGCCTTCTCCAAGACATGTCATAGTCAAATTGGCAAAACTCAGAGACAAAGAGAGAATCTTAAAAGCTGCAAGAGAGAAGCGTCAAATCACCTATAAGGGAGCCCCAATCAGGTTAACATCAGACTTTTCATCACAAACCCTAAAAGCTAGAAAGGAATGGGATGATATTTTCAAAATACTAAAAGACAAAGATTGCCAACCAAGAATACTCTACCCTGCAAGGCTATCCTTCCGAAATGAGGGGCAAATAGTATATTTCTCAGACAAACAAAAACTGCGGGAGTTCACTACCACAAGACCACCCTTACAAGAAATCCTCAAGGGAGTACTGGGTTTGGTTCCTGAAAAATAACTACCACTGCCACAAAAACCTAAGAAAAATCTAAACCCGCTAGTACAATAAAAATGGCATTCATGAAGAGAAAACAAGCTAACAAAAACACTATCTACAACCTAAGGAACCAACAAACAAAGAAACCAAACAGTAAATCAGAAAGCAAGGAACAAAAGACACCTAAGACAACCAAACAACCAATAAAATGCTAAGAATAAATCAACACCTTTCAATAACAACTCTTAATGTTAAAGGCTTAAATTCCCCAATTAAAAGACACAGACTGGCTGACTGGATCAAAAAGCAGGACCCAACTATATGCTGCCTACAAGAGACCCACCTCACCCATAAAGATTCACACAGACTAAGAGTGAAAGGATGGAAAAAGATTTACCATGCAAACAGAAAAGAAAAACGAGCTGGAGTGGCTATTCTTATATCTGACAAAATAGACTTTAAACTAAAAACCATAAAAAGAGACAATGAGGGACACTACTTAATGATAAAAGGACTGATCCATCAAGAAGACATAACAATCATAAATATGTACGCACCCAATGTTGGAGCAGCCAGATTTATAAAACAAACTCTATTAGACCTAAAGAAGGAAATAGACACTAATACCATAATAGCAGGGGACCTGAACACTCCACTGTCAATATTAGACAGATCATCTAGGCAAAGAATCAGTAGAGAAACACAAGATCTAAACAAGACTCTAGACCAATTGGAATTGGCAGATATCTACAGAACATTCCACCCAACAACCTCAGAATATTCATTCTTCTCATCAGCACATGGATCATTCTCCAAGATAGATCACATATTAGGTCACAAATCAAGTCTCAATAAATTCAAAAAAATTGGAATTATCCCATGTATCTTCTCAGACCACAATGGATTAAAACTAGAAATTAATAACAAGCGAAACTCTGGAAACTATACAAACACATGGAAATTAAACAGCATTCTACTTAATGACATATGGGTCCAAGAAGAAATCAAGCAGGAAATCAAAAAGTTTATTGAAACTAATGAAAACAATGATACATCATACCAAAACCTGTGGGATACTGCAAAAGCAGTATTGAGGGGAAAATTTATTGCATTAAATGCTCACTTCAGAAGAATGGAAAGATGGCAAGTGAACAACCTAACACTTCACCTTAAAGAACTAGAAAAACAAGAACAATCCAATCCTAAAGTTAGCAGACGGAGAGAAATCATTAAGATCAGAGCAGAACTAAATGAAATTGAAAACCAAAAAACAATTCAAAAGATCAACGAATCAAAAAGTTGGTTTTTTGAAAAGATAAATAAAATTGACAAACCATTAGCATGGCTAACAAAAAAAAGAAGAGAGAAGACTCAAATAACAAAAATTAGGAATGAAAAAGGCGATATTACAACTGATTCATCTGAAATACAAGGAATCATTCGAGACTACTATAAACAACTATACGCCAACAAATTTGAAAATCTGGAGGAAATGGATAAATTTCTGGACACACACAAGCTCCCAAAACTGAACCGTGAAGACGTAGAAAATTTGAACAGACCAATAACAATAAAGGAGATTGAAGCTGTTATCAGAAGGCTCCCAACAAAGAAAAGCCCAGGACCAGATGGATTCACAGCAGAATTTTACCAAACATTCAAAGAGGAATTGACACCGATTCTTTACAAACTATTCCAAAAGATTGAAACGGACGCAAATCTCCCAAACTCATTCTATGAAGCAAACATCATCCTGATACCAAAACCAGGTAAAGATATAACCAAAAAAGAAAACTACAGGCCGATATCCTTGATGAATATAGATGCAAAAATCCTCACTAAAATACTAGCAAACAGAATACAGCAACACATACGAAAAATTATTCATCATGATCAAGTGGGATTCATCCCAGGGATGCAAGGTTGGTTCAACATACGCAAATCAATAAATGTGATACACCATATTAATAAACTCAAACACCAGGACCATATGATCATCTCTATAGATGCTGAAAAAGCATTTGATAAAGTTCAGCACTCATTCATGACAAAGACCCTCTATAAGTTAGGTATAGAGGGAAAGTATCTCAACATAATTAAAGCCATATATGACAAACCCACTGCCAATATCATCCTGAATGGGGAAAAGCTGAAAGCTTTTCCTTTAAGAACAGGCACTAGACAAGGATGCCCACTCTCACCACTCCTATTCAACATAGTGTTGGAAGTACTAGCCAGAGCAATCAGAGAAGAGAAGGAAATAAAGGGCATCCAGATTGGAAAAGATGAAGTCAAACTGTCCCTGTTTGCAGATGACATGATCCTATATATCGAACAGCCTAAAACCTCTACAAAAAAACTCTTGGAATTGATAAATGATTTCAGCACAGTAGCAGGATACAAAATCAACACACAAAAATCAGTAGCATTTCTTTTCTCCAATAGTGAACATGCAGAAAGAGAAATCAAGAAAGCCTGCCCATTTACAATAGCCACCAAAAAAATAAAATACTTAGGAATTGAGTTAACCAAGGAGGTGAAAAATCTCTATAATGAGAACTACAAACCACTGCTGAGAGAAATTAGAGAGGATACAAGAAGATGGAAAGATATTCCATGCTCTTGGATTGGAAGAATCAACATAGTGAAAATGTCCATACTACCCAAAGTGATATACAAATTCAATGCAATCCCCATCAAAATTCCAAAGACATTTTTCTCAGAAATGGAAAAAACTATTCAGACATTTATATGGAACAATAAAAGACCACGAATAGCCAAAGCAATGCTCAGCAAAAAAAATAAAGCTGGAGGCATAACACTACCTGACTTTAAGCTATACTACAAAGCTATAATAACCAAAACAGTATGGTACTGGCATAAAAACAGACACACTGACCAATGGAATAGAATAGAGAATCCAGAAATCAACCCACACACTTACTGCCATCTGATCTTTGACAAAGGCACCAAGCCTATTCACTGGGGAAGGGACTGCCTCTTCAGCAAGTGGTGCTGGGATAACTGGATATCGATATGCAGGAGAATGAAACTAGATCCATACCTCTCACCGTATACTAAAATCAACTCAAAATGGATTAAGGATTTAAATATACACCCTGAGACAATAAAACTTCTTAAAGAAAACATAGGGGAAACACTTCAGGAAATAGGACTGGGCACAGACTTCATGAATACGACCCCAAAAGCATGGGCAACCAAAGGAAAAATAAACAAATGGGATTATATCAAACTAAACAGCTTCTGCACAGCAAAAGAAACAATTAAAAGAGTTAAAAGACAACCAACAGAGTGGGAGAAAATATTTGCAAAATATACATCTGACAAAGGATTAATATCCAGAATATATAAGGAACTCAAACAACTTTACAAGAAGAAAACAAGCAACCCAATTAAAAAATGGGCAAAAGAGCTAAGTAGGCATTTCTCTAAGGAAGATATCCAAATGGCCAACAGACATATGAAAAAATGCTCAACATCACTCAGCATCCGGGAAATGCAAATCAAAACCACATTGAGATACCATCTAACCCCAGTTAGGATGGCTAAAATCCAAAAGACTATGAACGATAAATGCTGGCGAGGCTGCGGAGAAAAAGGAACTCTCATACATTGTTGGTGGGACTGCAAAATGGTGCAGCCTCTATGGAAAATGGTATGGAGGTTCCTTAAACAATTGCAAATAGATCTACCATACGACCCAGCCATCCCACTGTTGGGAATATACCCAGAGGAATGGAAATCATCAAGTCGAAGGTATACCTGTTCCCCAATGTTCATCGCAGCACTCTTTACAATAGCCAAGAGTTGGAACCAGCCCAAATGCCCATCATCAGATGAGTGGATACGGAAAATGTGGTACATCTACACAATGGAATACTACTCAGCTATAAAAACGAATGAAATACTGCCATTTGCAACAACATGGATGGACCTTGAGAGAATTATATTAAGTGAAACAAGTCAGGCACAGAAAGAGAAATACCACATGTTCTCACTTATTGGAGGGAGCTAAACATTAATATATAAATTCACACACACACATACACACACACACACACAAATCGGGGGGTGGAGGGAAGAAGATATAACAACCACAATTACTTGAAGTTGATACAACAAGCAAACAGAAAGGACATTGTTGGGGGGGAGGGGGGGGAGGGAGAAGGGAGGGAGGTTTTGGTGATGGGGAGCATTAATCAGCTACAATGTATATCGACAAAATAAAATTTAAAAAAAAAAAAAAATTTAATAAAAAAAAAAAAAAATCAATATTGTTGAACGAATAAATGAATATCACATTTCTATAAAAAAAAAAAAAAGAAAATTTGAACAGACCAATAACAATAAAGGAGATTGAAGCTGTTATCAGAAGGCTCCCAACAAAGAAAAGCCCAGGACCAGATGGATTGACAGCAGAATTTTACCAAACATTCAAAGAGGAATTGACACCGATTCTTTACAAACTATTCCAAAAGATTGAAACGGACGCAAATCTCCCAAACTCATTCTATGAAGCAAACATCATCCTGATACCAAAACCAGGTAAAGATATAACCAAAAAAGAAAACTACAGGCCGATATCCTTGATGAATATAGATGCAAAAATCCTCACTAAAATACTAGCAAACAGAATACAGCAACACATACGAAAAATTATTCATCACAATCAAGTGGGATTCATCCCAGGGATGCAAGGTTGGTTCAACATACGCAAATCAATAAATGTGATACACCATATTAATAAACTCAAACACAAGGACCATATGATCATCTCTATAGATGCTGAAAAAGCATTTGATAAAGTTCAGCACTCATTCATGACAAAGACCCTCTATAAGTTAGGTATAGAGGGAAAGTATCTCAACATAATTAAAGCCATATATGCCAAACCCACTGCCAATATCATCCTGAATGGGGAAAAGCTGAAAGCTTTTCCTTTAAGAACAGGCACTAGACAAGGATGCCCACTCTCACCACTCCTATTCAACATAGTGTTGGAAGTACTAGCCAGAGCAATCAGAGAAGAGAAGGAAATAAAGGGCATCCAGATTGGAAAAGATGAAGTCAAACTGTCCCTGTTTGCAGATGACATGATCCTATATATCGAACAGCCTAAAACCTCTACAAAAAAACTCTTGGAATTGATAAATGATTTCAGCACAGTAGCAGGATACAAAATCAACACACAAAAATCAGTAGCATTTCTTTTCTCCAATAGTGAACATGCAGAAGGAGAAATCAAGAAAGCCTGCCCATTTACAATAGCCACCAAAAAAATAAAATACTTAGGAATTGAGTTAACCAAGGAGGTGAAAAATCTCTATCATGAGAACTACAAACCACTGCTGAGAGAAATTAGAGAGGATACAAGAAGATGGAAAGATATTCCATGCTCTTGGATTGGAAGAATCAACATAGTGAAAATGTCCATACTACCCAAAGTGATATACAAATTCAATGCAATCCCCATCAAAATTCCAAAGACATTTTTCTCAGAAATGGAAAAAACTATTCAGACATTTATATGGAACAATAAAAGACCACGAATAGCCAAAGCAATGCTCAGCAAAAAAAATAAAGCTGGAGGCATAACACTACCTGACTTTAAGCTATACTACAAAGCTATAATAACCAAAACAGTATGGTACTGGCATAAAAACAGACACACTGACCAATGGAATAGAATAGAGAATCCAGAAATCAACCCACACACTTACTTCCATCTGATCTTTGACAAAGGCACCAAGCCTATTCACTGGGGAAGGGACTGCCTCTTCAGCAAGTGGTGCTGGGATAACTGGATATCGATATGCAGGAGAATGAAACTAGATCCATACCTCTCACCGTATACTAAAATCAACTCAAAATGGATTAAGGATTTAAATATACACCCTGAGACAATAAAACTTCTTAAAGAAAACATAGGGGAAACACTTCAGGAAATAGGACTGGGCACAGACTTCATGAATACGACCCCAAAAGCACGGGCAACCAAAGGAAAAATAAACAAATGGGATTATATCAAACTAAACAGCTTCTGCACAGCAAAAGAAACAATTAAAAGAGTTAAAAGACAACCAACAGAGTGGGAGAAAATATTTGCAAAATATACATCTGACAAAGGATTAATATCCAGAATATATAAGGAACTCAAACAACTTTACAAGAAGAAAACAAGCAACCCAATTAAAAAATGGGCAAAAGAGCTAAGGAGGCATTTCTCTAAGGAAGATATCCAAATGGCCAGCAGACATATGAAAAAATGCTCAACATCACTCAGCATCCGGGAAATGCAAATCAAAACCACATTGAGATACCATCTAACCCCAGTTAGGATGGCTAAAATCCAAAAGACTATGAACGATAAATGCTGGCGAGGCTGCGGAGAAAAAGGAACTCTCATGCATTGTTGGTGGGACTGCAAAATGGTGCAGCCTCTATGGAAAATGGTATGGAGGTTCCTTAAACAATTGCAGATAGATCTACCATACGACCCAGCCATCCCACTGTTGGGAATATACCCAGAGGAATGGAAATCATCAAGTCGAAGGTATACCTGTTCCCCAATGTTTATCGCAGCACTCTTTACAATAGCCAAGAGTTGGAACCAGCCCAAATGCCCATCATCAGATGAGTGGATACGGAAAATGTGGTACATCTACACAATGGAATACTACTCAGCTATAAAAACGAATGAAATACTGCCATTTGCAACAACATGGATGGACCTCGAGAGAATTATATTAAGTGAAACAAGTCAGGCACAGAAAGAGAAATACCACATGTTCTCACTTATTGGTGGGAGCTAAAAATTAATATATAAATTCACACACACACATACACACATACACACACAAACCGGGGGGGGGGGGAAGAAGATATAACAACCACAATTATTTGAAGTTGATACAACAAACAAACAGAAAGGACATGGTTGGGGGGAGGGGGGAGGGAGAAGGGAGGGAGGTTTTGGTGATGGGGAGCATTAATCAGCTACAATGTATATCGACAAAATAAAATTTAAAAAAAAAATAAATAAAAAAAAAAAAAAAGGAAACGGACTAAAAGAGTGCCCCTTGGATTGTGCAGTGAACATCTGCACAACTGTTCACAGAAACCCTCACTTCATCATTTTATTGAATACTTAGATGACCACCTGTGGGAATAAATCATGCCCTCTGGGTAAAACGGAAGGTTTGAAAGAAGGGGACATGCACGACTTCTTTGCGAAAAAAGTTCCATTGCCAAATAAGTTTACAAAATACTGATCACTATATCTCCATCTTACCCAAGAAGAGGGAAATGGGAAGAAAACTATGGCAGTCTCACACGGGAATAATGTATAGCTATTAAAATAACAGGTTTCTACTCTGTGTTTATGTATAATGATGCCATACCAAAAACAACAACAATCAGAAAACACCACTGTAATACACTGCTGTTTATTTAATTAAAGCCAAATTAGCCAAACACATCTCTTACTAATAGATAGTGAATAAGAAGAGGGCATGCAGGTATTCAAATCAGTTACATTTGGTGAAATGGACACTGATCAGTGAAACTATCAGACCAGAATTCTAACTTTTTTATCTCTGACCACACTGCACCTTAAACATCCTTGAAAAATGTCATTTATTTCTTGCGTTAGTTTCCCCATCTATCACACCCGGGGAGACAGCAAATATGCCCCTTTCCCTCCATCTCACAGGAACATCTTCAGGAAAGAGAAAAATAGCAAAAGGGGCCTTTAAAAGCATTCTAAACAAAAATAATAATGATGACATGGATTACAAAAACACGGAAAGAAAATGTCATGACTCTATAGTGATGAAAACAAACAAACAAAACACTGGAGAGGAACACTTGATAAATCTAGGAAGCAGAATAGAATTAGATAGTCAGCATTTTGCAAGCCCCAATGTAATAATTAGTTTAGTCAATAATTATCAATGGATAGCAAAGCCATTGGGTAAATGTTGCTTGAAAACAGAAAATTCACATGGTCTCAAGTACTGTTCTACTGATTATGTGCAAGGATCACAATGTCCCTTTACAACAGAAGACTCTGATCATCACCACTTCATCCAGGTGATGAGCTTAACATCAACCAAGTCAGAAAAGGTGATTTTACAGCATCACCTGTGTTGGAATGCTGCCAAACACTACTGAAACTAAATTGAATCATGAGGAAGGAATCAGGTAAATCTAAAATGTGAAACTACTGGTCTGGACTTGTCAAAGGAAATCCATGCCATAAAAAACAAACAAACAAACAAACAAGGCAGGGAACTGTTCTAGACAAAAGACCAAAGAGGAAAAACAACCAAATACAATGTGTGAACCTTGATGGGATTCTGGATTGAAATTTGAATATGGACTGGATATTGAATGATATATTGAATTATTGTTAAATATTTACGGTTTGATGATTTTGTAAAAGAATACCCTTATCCTTAGAGGATGTATGTTTCATGCTTCATTCCTAATTGCCAAAACTTGGAAGCAAGCAACATGTCTTTCAATAGGTGAATGAATAAACCGTGGTACATCCATACAATGGAATACTACTCATCAATAAAAAGAAACGAGCTCTCAAGTCACAAAAAGACACAGAAGAACCTTAAATGCCTACGGCTAAATGAAAGAAGCCAGTGTGAAAAAGCTACATACTGTCTGATTCCAAGTATGTGACACTCTGGAAAAGGCAAAACTATGGAGACAGTGAAAAGATCTTTGTTTTCCAGGAGGTGGGAGGAGAGTGAGAGAGATGCATACGGGGCAGTGAACCTATTCCATATGACACTATCATGGTGGATACATGACATTATGCATTTGTCAAAATCCATAGAAATGTACAATACAGAGAGTGTACCCTAATGTAAACTATGGACTTCAGTTCATAAGCATGTATCAGTATTGCTCCAGCAACAAATAGAACACACTAATGCAAGATGTTAACAATAGGGAAAACGGGAGGGACGAGGAGGGGGTATATGGCAACTCTGTACTTTTTGCTCAATTTTTCTGTAAACCTAAAACTTCTCTAAAAATAGTCTATTAATTAAAAGAAACAAGCAAACAAACAAAAACAGAACCTTGGGGGGAAAAGTGGTTGCCTGAAAGGAGAGGCGGGGTGGTGACGAGGGATACAGCTGGAACTGTTGTTCACTCAAGCTGTTTAGGACCACTCGACTTTCACCATGTTCGTGTACTACTTTAAATACTTCTGGGAAACTTATCAAAGTGCAGTAAAATTAAAGATGCCCCATAAAACAAGATGCTGCTCTTCTAAATCTGCCAAGTCCTTGTATTGGTTGGCTTGGGCTGCCTTAACAAAATACCACAGACTGGGGGGCTTAAACAACAGCTATTTTCTTCTCATAGTTCTGGAGGCTGGAAGTCCAAGATCAGTGTGTGGGCAGGGCTGGTTTCTCCTGAGACATCTCCTTGGTTTGCAGATGGCCACCTTCTCCCTGAGTGCTCACATGGCCTTTCCTCTGTGAGTATATGTCCCTGATGTCTCTTCCTCTTCTTATAAGGACACCAGTTCTATAGGATGAGGGCCCCACCCTTCTGACCTCATTTAACCTTAATTACCTCCTTAAAGGCCCTATCTCCAAATACAGTCACATTGGGGGTTAGGGCTTCAGCACAGAAATTTGGATGGGGCCATGTTTCAGTCCATAACAATCCTTCAAGTTCCTCTCCACTGAACAGTTGTAGTAAAGTAATCCCCTCTGAATGCTTTCCTTCCTACACCATGTGGAATTCTAAAATTGATAACAAGGTGTATGGAACTGATGTAGGTCCACCTGGCTTGTGCTGGTTCAATCCTGAATCAAGACACCCAAAGGAAACAAACATCCTCTCTCTTCCTTGCACACGATGCTGGGTTCTCCGGGAAAAGCCATGTGTAAGTATCACCCTGGCTGATGGGATCAGAACCCAACAAGGGCTCCCAACACAGGAATGGTACTGGTCCAGCTGGCAGCTCCTGGAACCCCTTCTTTCCATCCTGATTTGTCTTAGGAGCTTGGGGGTCGACTGCCATAACAAAGGCCCATTGCATTCACTTGATTAAAGGTAAACATTTCCTCAAGGGCACTATTACCCACTGCTTTGCCAAATCACCCTGCTTCTACAGTCACAGAAGCTTCAGTGAGCCCGTCTTATCCATGTCAGAGGCTTGGCGGCCCAGGTAAGAAAAGGAGGTTTCCTCCTGGGGTCAGATCACTTTCCTTCTAGCTCTGATGATTCTAATTAATTTCAAGGGATGACAAGGAGAGGTGGCTTTGTCACTGGGAGGGGCCACTATATAAGGGCAGGAAGGAGTCCTCAGTGAGTCCCCCTCCTGTGCAGTAGCAGCCATATGAGTCCCAGTCTGGGTCTCCAGGTCTCCCTCTGCTCCTCCATGCCCCACGAAGGCTTTACTCAGGGTTTCTCCTCGTTGGCACTAGTGACATTTAAGGCTGGATAATTCTTTGTCGTGGGGGACCTGTTTTATGCACTGTAGAACATAAAGCTGCATCCCAGGCCTCTACCCGCTAGATGCCAGTAGCTCCAATCCCACCACCACCCTCATGCCCCCCTCATTGTGACAATCAAAAATGTCTCTAGGCCTTGCCAAATGTCAAATGTCTGAGGATGGGAGGCAAAAATGCCCCTGTTGGAGAGCCACTGCCCAGATGGAAAAGTAGTAAATATTTCTAGACCAGTTGGTTTATAGCTGCTGAGCTGGACACCCTGAAATGTCTCCGTTGCCCTTGTGTTACTTCTAGAACCCCACTTATCTCCTCTCAACTCATAACTAAAGGGTTAATATCTGGCAGCAGCTCTAAAATACTTGCAATATCACTCCTGCCTGGGAGTTTTCAAGCAAGAGTGGACCTCTGTAGGTGAATGTATAATGCACCGTCAGCATGGAACATGGAAATCCCACTACCTGGCCCCACATGCTCAGTATTTTATTGACCAGATATTCCAATATTCCAATTATCTTGAATATTGAAGGCGCTGCTGCATATTTCCAACTGCCCCCAGGTCCACTCCCCATTGTTGTTGACCCGCAAAGCTGCTGATGAAGGGCACTGATGTCCTCTGGGGTCAGGGTCAGCTGGCAGGGTCCTCTACCAAATTCCCTTGATGGCACCGTCTCTGCACAGCTTTGCCCCAGTGCCTGGTAGCTCACGGTGCCTCAGGAAATAGGATACCTGTAAGCAGCCCTGGTAGGACTGGCTGTGCAACTGATTCCCTTCAAGCTTGAGCAAAGTGTTTTAACTCTTAACGTCCCATATCCTCATTTGAAAAATAAAGAGAAGCCAAATGTCCATCACCTAATGAAATGATCAACAAAATGTGGTCTATCCATACAACGGAGAATTGTTTAGCCAGAAAAAGAAATGAAGTACTGACACTTGCTACAACATGGATGAACCTTGAAAACATTGTGCTAAGTGAAAGAAACCAATCACAAAAGGCCACATATTGTATGATTCCATTTATATAAAGTGTCCAGAATAGGCAAATCCCAAGAGACAGAAGGTAGATTAGTGATTGCCTTAGGGCTGTGGTATAGCTAAGGGGTGTGGAGTTTCTTTTTGGGATACTAAAATATTCTAAAACTGTTGAGATGGATGCACAATTCATTTTCTACTAAAAATCACCGAATTGTATATTTTAAGGGTATGAATTGTACAGTATGTGAGTTCTGATAAAATTATTAAATAAATAGACAGCCAGATAGATAAATAAATGCATATGTGATGCAAAGTCCCACTCACCACTCAGATGCCAAGAATCCACAGCTAGGAGTGAAGGGCAGGTGAGGAATTCTCTCACTGACCTCTCCCTCAGAAAGTATCATTGTAAAACAGAGGGCAAAGGAACAGGAGATGGAAGTTTTTTTAAAATGAGCATTTGTAAGTGTTGGGATTCCAACTATCCATTCATAATGAAAAAGGAATAGTTGTAAGGCCAGCAGCATTTACCTGTAATAGCCCACGAGGAAAGCCCTGATCAGAAGGAAGATGAGAGCAGGTGTGAGCAGTTCCGTCCACCCGGGCAGGACACCTAAAGGGGCTCTCATGCACTGGGCAAGGGCTCTGCTGCTGACGATCACCCACTAGCGACAGTCCCTCAACTTAACCAGCTGTCATCCTCTGACATTTATTTTCTACCGGAAAGCCTAGTTCAGGACGTTCCCCTCTAGAACTCCTGCCTTGGGTAACAGCACTTAAACTGGATTACGTCCGTGTTCCTTAGTGCATGACAAGCTCCTCGGCTTTTTTTTTTTTTTAAACACTTTTTGAGCTTTCTCCAGTTCTCAGCCAAAATGCTCATAAGATGCTCAGTAAGATGTTGATTAAACCAATGTTGCATTGAAAAAAATGTGACTTGTTAGTGTTTGCAATGTGATGAGAACTCCAGTATACTACACACACACACACACACACACACACACACACAAACCCCTCCCATATCTATAAAGCCTGGTCTTTGTTTCCTTATCTTCACCCAGGAGACAGTATCAAAAGATCAGGCACTTGCAGTTCTGGAAACCTCCTCTTAAAAAGCCCGTGACTGGCAAAAGCGAGTCTCGAAACAGGGAACACTGCACCAGGGCTGCTGTGGATGCAGCCAGGATCCCGGAGGCCGGGGCTGCGCTGAAGGCGGCCAGCTGTCCTATTCAGAATTCGAGGTTTCAGGCCGGCATTAAAGAAGATTCCTGGGAGCGCCCGAACCACGCCGCGTCTGAACAGCCCGAGGCTGCAGCAGCCGAGAACTGGGAAAGGCGGCAAACCAGAGACAGAGAGCGAGCACCCGACCTGGCACAGCACTGTGAGTGACCCCTGGCACAGCTCTGTTCGGGGGGTGGGTGCCCACACGGCTCCCGCCTGCACCACCAGGTCACTCACCGCCCGGTGCTGCCTCCATTTTCCCAGATGCGGGCAGCTCCGCCCTGCTCGGCCATCACTGAGCTCTCCCACTTGCTTGGCCTGTCGCCGGGCTTTCCAGAGACTGCGGACCGGCCTCCGGTCCCACTCCCTCTGTGGTTCTCTGGCGAGGGTGGTGGAGGGGGGCGTCCCCGGCCAGTGTCGGGAGGGCAAGGAAGTACAGGCGGGCTGACTGTCACTCCACCATACCCTGGACTCCGGCCCCAGGTAAACTCCCTGTTACTGGGAGGCAGATACCATCTCTGCGGCCACCAGTTTGGAAAAAAGCCTAACGAATTTCTGGTTGGGAAGAGTGTGGTAGGAGAGTTCCCAGGTCCGCTTGAACCTGCCGGAGACCAGGCTGCATGTGGGCACTAGGCACGGTTTATACTGGGGGGATACAAAGGTGAACAAGACCCAAGAAAGATCTACATAGTGCTACAAAGGCACCCAGAGAGACCGGTCGTCTGTGCCTAGCAGAAACCTGGTAGACTTCCTGGGCGAGGCGGTGCCGAGCAGGGTCTTCAAGGCCCAGCTGATAGACGAGGGGTGCAGAAGACACGCCCCAGCCCAGCACAGTGCACACAGAGTGTGGAGACGTGCGGCCAGGGAGGCGGAGACTCGACAGAAACCACACACCCGGTGGGGTCACCACTGCACGATCTAACAGCCTGGGTCAGAGCACACGGGACAGGGAGAAGCCCTGCACAGGAAGTGAAAGCTCAACAGAGATCACACACCCTGTGGTACGTGATCCACCAGCCCAGCAGAGTCCAAGCTGACCAGAAAGGTGGCTTCCCGGAGAAGCCCAAGACCCGAGGCAACCACACACACAAGGCACTAGAGGCCAACTGAGCAGTCACGGAGGGAGCCATACGAAATTGGCAACCACAGCAACACCCTAGTTAGTCATTAGTCTCAAACCGGTGGACTGTGAAACCCCGTGCCATAATGAATAAACACCAAAAAAAAGACACCAGAAATACAAAAAATCAAGAAAGTACACCACCAAAAGTTAATAAATCTCAAACTCTAGATCCTATAGAACAAGAAGCCCTTGAAATGACTAACAAGGAATTTCGAGTGATAATTCTAAGGAAACTGAATGAGATACAAGAAAACTCAGCTAGACATCATGATGAAATGAGGAAAAGTATACAGGATCTCAAAGAGGAAATGTACAAGGAAATCGATGTCCTGAAAACAAATGAAGCAGAACTTGCTGAACTGAAGAAGTTATTCAACGAAATAAAAAACACAACGGAGAGTTTAACCAGCAGGCTTGTCGAAGTTGAAGAGAGAACCTCTGAACTTGAAGATGGGCTGTTTGAAATAACACAAGCAGACAAAAAGAAAGAAAAAACAATCAAAGACATTGAAGAAAATCTGAGAGAGATATCAGACAACCTTAAGTGCTCAAATATCCAAGTCATGGGTATTCCAGAAGGGGAGGAAAATGGATATTCCATTGAAAACATATTCAACAAAATAGTGGCAGAAAACTTCCCAGGTATAGGGAAAATCACAGATCTTCAGATCCAGGAAGCTCAAAGATCTCCAAATGTATTCAACCCAAAAAGACCTTCTCCAAGACATGTCATGGTCAAATTGGCAAAACTCAGAGATAAAGAGAGAATCTTAAAAGCTGCAAGAGAGAAGCGTCAAATCACCTATAAGGGAGCCCGAATCAGGTTAACATCAGACTTTTCATCACAAACCCTAAAAGCTAGAAAGGAATGGGATGATATTTTCAAAATACTAAAAGACAAAGATTGCCAGCCAAGAATACTCTACCCTGCAAGGCTATCCTTCCGAAATGAGGGGTAAATACTATATTTCTCAGACAAACAAAAACTGCGGGAGTTCACTACCACAAGACCACCCTTACAAGAAATCCTCAAGGGAGTACTGGGTTTGGTTCCTGAAAAATAACTACCACTGCCATAAAAACCCAAGAAAAATCTAAACCCGCTAGTATTATAAAAATGGCATTCATGAAGAGAGAACAAGCTAACAAAAACACTGTCTACAACCTAAGGAACCAACAAACACTGAATACAAACAGTAAATCAGAAAGCAAGGAACAAAAGACACCTAAGACGACCAAACAACCAATAAAATGCTAGGAATAAATCAACACCTTTCAATAACAACTCTTAATGTAAAAGGCTTAAATTCCCCAATTAAAAGACACAGACTGGCTGACTGGATCAAAAAGCAGGACCCAACTATATGCTGCCTACAAGAGACCCACCTCACCCATAAAGATTCACACAGACTAAGAGTGAAAGGATGGAAAAAGATTTACCATGCAAACAGAAAAGAAAAACGAGCTGGAGTAGCTATTCTTATATCTGACAAAATAGACTTTAAACTAAAAACCATAAAAACAGACAATGAGGGACACTACTTAATGATAAAAGGACTGATCCATCAAGAAGACATAACAATCATAAATATGTATGCACCCAATGTTGGAGCAGCCAGATTTATAAAACAAACTCTATTAGACCTAAAGAAGGAAATAGACACTAATACCATAATAGCAGGGGACCTGAACACCCCACTGTCAATATTAGACAGATCATCTAGGCAAAGAATCAGTAGAGAAACACAAGATCTAAACAAGACTCTAGACCAATTGGAATTGGCAGATATCTACAGAACATTCCACCCAACAACCTCAGAATATTCATTTTTCTCATCAGCGCATGGATCATTCTCCAGGATAGATCACATATTACGTCACAAATCAAGTCTCAATAAATTCAAAAAAATTGGAATTATCCCATGTATCTTCTCAGACCACAATGGATTAAAACTAGAAATTAATAACAAACAAAACTCTGGAAACTATACAAACACATGGAAATTAAACAGCATTCTACTTAATGACATATGGGTCCAAGAAGAAATCAAGCAGGAAATCAAAAAGTTTATTGAAACTAATGAAAACAATGATACATCATACCAAAACCTGTGGGATACTGCAAAAGCAGTATTGAGGGGAAAATTTATTGCATTAAATGCTCACTTCAGAAGAATGGAAAGATGGCAAGTGAACAACCTAACACTTCACCTTAAAGAACTAGAAAAACAAGAACAATCCAATCCTAAAGTTAGCAGACGGAAAGAAATCATTAAGATCAGAGCAGAACTGAATGAAATTGAAAACCAAAAAACAATTCAAAAGATCAACGAATCAAAAAGTTGGTTTTTTGAAAAGATAAATAAAATTGACAAACCATTAGCATGGCTAACAAAAAAAAGAAGAGAGAAGACTCAAATAACAAAAATTAGAAATGAAAAAGGCGATATTAAAACTGATTCATCTGAAATACAAGGAATCATTCGAGACTACTATAAACAACTATACGCCAACAAATTTGAAAATCTGGAGGAAATGGATAAATTTCTGGACACACACAAGCTCCCAAAACTGAACCGTGAAGACGTAGAAAATTTGAACAGACCAATAACAATAAAGGAGATTGAAGCTGTTATCAGAAGGCTCCCAACAAAGAAAAGCCCAGGACCAGATGGATTCACAGCAGAATTTTACCAAACATTCAAAGAAGAATTGACACCGATTCTCTACAAACTATTCCAAAAGATTGAAATGGACGCAAATCTCCCAAACTCATTCTATGAAGCAAACATCATCCTGATACCAAAACCAGGTAAATATATAACCAAAAAAGAAAACTACAGGCCGATATCCTTGATGAATATAGATGCAAAAATCCTCACTAAAATACTAGCAAACAGAATACAGCAACATATACGAAAAATTATTCATCACGATCAAGTGGGATTCATCCCAGGGATGCAAGGTTGGTTCAACATACGCAAATCAATAAATGTGATACACCATATTAATAAACTCAAACACAAGGACCATATGATCATCTCTATAGATGCTGAGAAAGCATTTGATAAAGTTCAGCACTCATTCATGACAAAGACCCTCTATAAGTTAGGGATAGAGGGAAACTATCTCAACATAATTAAAGCCATATATGACAAACCCACTGCCAATATCATCCTAAATGGGGAAAAGCTGAAAGCTTTTCCTTTAAGAACAGGCACTAGACAAGGATGCCCACTCTCACCACTCCTATTCAACATAGTGTTGGAAGTACTAGCCAGAGCAATCAGAGAAGAGAAGGAAATAAAGGGTATCCAGATTGGAAAAGATGAAGTCAAACTGTCCCTGTTTGCAGATGACATGATCCTATATATCGAACAGCCCAAAACCTCTACAAAAAAACTGTTGGAATTGATAAATGATTTCAGCACAGTAGCAGGATACAAAATCAACACACAAAAATCAGTAGCATTTCTTTTCTCCAATAGTGAACATGCAGAAGGACAAATCAGGAAAGCCTGCCCATTTACAATAGCCACCAAAAAAATAAAATACTTAGGAATTGAGTTAACCAAGGAGGTGAAAAATCTCTATAATGAGAACTACAAACCACTGCTGAGAGAAATTAGAGAGGATACAAGAAGATGGAAAGATATTCCATGCTCTTGGATTGGAAGAATCAACATAGTGAAAATGTCCATACTACCCAAAGTGATATACAAATTCAATGCAATCCCCATCAAAATTCCAAAGACATTTTTCTCAGAAATGGAAAAAACTATTCAGACATTTATATGGAATAATAAAAGACCACGAATAGCCAAAGCAATGCTCAGCAAAAAAAATAAAGCTGGAGGCATAACACTACCTGACTTTAAGCTATACTACAAAGCTATAATAACCAAAACAGTATGGTACTGGCATAAAAACAGACACACTGACCAATGGAATAGAATAGAGAATCCAGAAATCAACCCACACACTTACTGCCATCTGATCTTTGACAAAGGCACCAAGCCTATTCACTGGGGAAGGGACTGCCTCTTCAGCAAGTGGTGCTGGGATAACTGGATATCGATATGCAGGAGAATGAAACTAGATCCATACCTCTCACCGTATACTAAAATCAACTCAAAATGGATTAAGGATTTAAATATACACCCTGAGACAATAAAACTTCTTAAAGAAAACATAGGGGAAACACTTCAGGTAATAGGACTGGGCACAGACTTCATGAATACGACCCCAAAAGCACGGGCAACCAAAGGAAAAATAAACAAATGGGATTATATCAAACTAAAAAGCTTCTGCACAGCAAAAGAAACAATTAAAAGAGTTAAAAGACAACCAACAGAGTGGGAGAAAATATTTGCAAAATATACATCTGACAAAGGATTAATATCCAGAATATATAAGGAACTCAAACAACTTTACAAGAAGAAAACAAGCAACCCAATTAAAAAATGGGCAAAAGAGCTAAGGAGGCATTTCTCTAAGGAAGATATCCAAATGGCCAACAGACATATGAAAAAATGCTCAACATCACTCAGCATCCGGGAAATGCAAATCAAAACCACATTGAGATACCATCTAACCCCAGTTAGTATGGCTAAAATCCAAAAGACTATGAACGATAAATGCTGGCGAGGCTGCGGAGAAAAAGGAACTCTCATACATTGTTGGTGGGACTGCAAAATGGTGCAGCCTCTATGGAAAATGGTATGGAGGTTCCTTAAACAATTGCAAATAGATCTACCATACGACCCAGCCATCCCACTGTTGGGAATATACCCAGAGGAATGGAAATCATCAAGTCGAAGGTATACCTGTTCCCCAATGTTCATCGCAGCACTCTTTACAATAGCCAAGAGTTGGAACCAGCCCAAATGCCCATCATCAGATGAGTGGATACGGAAAACGTGGTACATCTACACAATGGAATACTACTCAGCTATAAAAACGAATGAAATACTGCCATTTGCAACAACATGGATGGACCTTGAGAGAATTATATTAAGTGAAACAAGTCAGGCACAGAAAGAGAAATACCACATGTTCTCACTTATTGGAGGGAGCTAAAAATTAATATATAAATTCACACACACACACACACAAACGGGGGGGGGAAGAAGATATAACAACCACAATTATTTGAAGTTGATACAACAAACAAACAGAAAGGACATTGTTGGGGGGGAGGGGGGAGGGAAAAGGGAGGGAGGTTTTGGTGATGGGGAGCATTAATCAGCTACAATGTATATCAAAAAAAATAAATAAATAAAATAAAATAAAATAAAATAAAATGTGGAAAAAAAAAATGAAATACAAGGACTCATTCGAGACTACTATAAACAACTATACGCCAACAAATTTGAAAATCTGGAGGAAATGGATAAATTTCTGGACACACACAAGCTCCCAAAACTTAACCGTGAAGACGTAGAAAATTTGAACAGAACAATAACAATAAAGGAGATTGAAGCTGTTATCAGAAGGCTCCCAACAAAGAAAAGCCCAGGACCAGATGGATTCACAGCAGAATTTTACCACACATTCAAACAGGAATTGACACCGATTCTTTACAAACTATTCCAAAAGATTGAAACGGACGCAACTCTCCCAAACTCATTCTATGAAGCAAACATCATCCTGATACCAAAACCAGGTAAATATATAACCAAAAAAGAAAACTACAGGCAGATATCCTTGATGAATATAGATGCAAAAATCCTCAATAAAATACTAGCAAACAGAATACAGCAACACATACGTAAAATTATTCATCACGATCAAGTGGGATTCATTCCAGGGATTCAAGGTTGGTTCAACATACGCAAATCAATAAATGTAATACACCATATTAATAAACTCCAACACAAGGACCATATGATCATCTCTATAGATGCTGAAAAAGCATTTGATAAAGTTCAGCACTCATTCATGACAAAGACCTTCTAGAAGTTAGGTATAGAGGGAAAGTATCTCAACATAATTAAAGCCATATATGCCAAACCCACAGCCAATATCATCCTGAATGGGGAAAAGCTGAAAGCTTTTCCTTTAAGAACAGGAACTACACAAGGATGCCCACTCTCACCACTCCTATTCAACATAGTGTTGGAAGTAATAGCCAGAGCAATCAGAGAAGAGAAGGACATAAAGGGCATCCAGATCGGAAAAGATGAAGTCAAACTGTCCCTGTTTGCAGATGACATGATCCTATATATTGAACCGCCTAAAACCTCTACAAAAAAACTGTTGGAATTGATAAATGATTTCAGCACAGTAGCAGGATACAAAATCAACACAGAAAAATCAATAGCATTTCTTTTCTCCAATAGTGAACATGCAGAAAGAGAAATCAAGAAAGCCTGCCCATTTACAATAGCCACCAAAAAAATAAAATACTAAGGAATTGAGTTAACCAAGGATGTGAAAAATCTCTATAATGAGAACTACAAACCACTGCTGAGAGAAATTAGAGAGGATACAAGATGATGGAAAGATATCCCATGCTCTTGGATTGGAAGAATCAACATAGTGAAAATGTCCATACCACCCAAAGTGATATACAAATTCAATGCAATCCCCATCAAAATTCCAAAGACATTTTTCTCAGAAATGGAAAAAACTATCCAGACATTTATATGGAACAATAAAAGACCACGCATAGCCAAAGCAATGCTGAGCAAAAAAAATAAAGCTGGAGGCATAACACTACCTGACTTTAAGCTATACTACAAATATATAATAACCAAAACAGTATGGTACTGGCATGAAAACAGACACACTGACCAATGGAATAGAATAGAGAATCCAGAAACCAACCCACACACTTACTGCCAGCTGATCTTTGACAAAGGCACCAAGCCTATTCAGTGGTGAAGGGACTGCCTCTTCAGCAAATGGTGCTGTGATAACTGGATATCCATATGGAGGAGAATGAAACTAGATCCATACCTCTCACCGTATACTAAAATCAACTCAAAATGGATTAAGGATTTAAATATACACCCTGAAACAATAAAACTTCTTATAGAAAACATAGGAGAAACACTTCAGGAAATAGGACTGGGCACAGACTTCATGAATACGACCCCAAAAGCATGGGCAACCAAAGGAAAAATAAACAAATGGGATTATATCAAACTAAAAAGCTTCTGCACAGCAAAAGAAACAATTAAAAGAGTTAAAAGACAACCAACAGAGTGGGAGAAAATATTTGCAAAATATATATCTGACAAAGGATTAATATCCAGAATATATAAGGAACTCAAACAACTTTACAAGAAGAAAACAAGCAACCCAATTAAAAAATGGGCAAAAGAGCTAAATAGGCATTTCTCTATGGAAGATATCCAAATGGCCAACAGACATATGAAAAAATGCTCAACATCACTCAGCATCCGGGAAATGCAAATCAAAACCACATTGAGATACCATCTAACCCCAGTTAGGATGGCTAAAATCCAAAAGACTATGAACGATAAATGCTGGCGAGGCTGCGGAGAAAAAGGAACTCTCATACATTGTTGGTGGGACTGCAAAATGGTGCAGCCTCTATGGAAAATGGTATGGAGGTTCCTCAAACAATTGCAGATAGATCTACCATACGACCCAGCTATCCCACTGGTGGGAATATACCCAGAGGAATGGAAATCATCAAGTCGAAGGTATACCTGTTTCCCAATGTTTATCGCAGCACTCTTTACAATAGCCAAGAGTTGGAACCAGCCCAAATGCCCATCATCAGATGAGTGGATACGGAAAATGTGGTACATATACACAATGGAATACTACTCAGCTATAAAAACGAATGAAATTCTGCCATTTGCAACAACATGGATGGACCTTGAAAGAATTATATTAAGTGAAACAAGTCAGGCACAGAAAGAGAAATACCACATGTTCTCACTTATTGGTGGGAGCTAAAAATTAATATATAAATTCACACACACACACACACACACACACACACACACACAAACCGGGGAGGGGGGGGAAGAAGATATAACAACCACAATTATTTGAAGTTGACACGACAAGCAAACAGAAAGGACATTGTTGCGGGGGAGGAGGGCAGGGAGAAGGGAGGGAGGTTTTGGCGATGGGGAGCAATAAGCAGCCAAAATGTATATCGACAAAATAAAATTAAAAAAAAAAAAAAAAGCCCGTGACTGTAAAAGTTAAGTTGATTCCAATGGCGCTGGGGAAATAGTTCAGGAGCTGCCTTGAGTTCACGCATACACTGAAAGAAAGCTGAACATCAGCCCAGAAGGAGACGACATCAAATCCAGCAGGCTTCATTAGTGGCACGAAATGTCCTATTTGATTTAAATCAAGGTTTTGAACTTCCAGCCCCTTTGGGTAGCAGTTTGAGTGAATCTAGTGAATTATAAATGGCCAGATCTATGCAAGAACATAACTCAGATTCGAGCAGCTGGGCTCTTCTGAGAAAGCTGCCTCGGCCAGGTCCCTGTGAACCAGCCTAGCAGGCCTTGGAGGAAATCTAACACCATCTCCCATACTCACATTTCTTTTCTAGAACCTTCCTAGGGAAAAATCTCACTCTTAGCCTACAGAGGCTTCCTAGATTCTGGCATCCTGGGGACAAAGACTTCTACAGTTCCTGGTCTGGTTTCAAGGTTACCTTGGGCCCCAGGCCCTGAGGAATCCTGCAGATGATCCAGGTGGGCAGGACGGGCTCGGCTCCCGCCGTTTCAAGCCAGGCAGGCACATGGCAGGGGCGCGCACCAGAAACACGAGCCAGCTTGAGACGCCTGCCCTGGCTGCGAGCCCAAGGAGATGAAACGCCCCGCAAACAAGGATCCCTTGCCAGCACCAACGTATCAGCATCTGTGTTTGTTTAAAACATGTAGAGCGAGAGAGAGTGCGATTTTGTTTTCTCGCAGAACATTCAGAGCCAATTTTGGCACCCAGATCTTCACAGGAAAATCTCATGGGGCTCCATGAGTTGTGAGCGGGCGTTAAGGGCAGAATTTCCTGCCTGGACTGGAAATTCTGATGATAAACGACATTGGATTATTGTTTTAAAGGAAAGGAGAAACTGTTATATACTTGAAACGACACGGGTGATCACAGTGGTATTTGTGCCAAGCACTGGAAACTCAAGTGCATAAGCTGACTTCAGGGGTTCTCAAAGTGGGGTCCCCCGAGCAGCAGCAGGAGCCTCACTGGGAGCTTGCTAGAAACGTACACTCTCAGGCCTCGCCCCAGCCCTCAGGAATCAGTAGCTCTGTGGTGGGTTTTAACCTGGAGGTTTAACCCTCTGGGGCACTCTGATGCACACTCAAGTTTGAGAAGCCACTGAGCTCCTTTAAAATTCAGCAGCAGAAATGATCTCTATCCTCAAACACAGAATTCATTGATTTGTTCCCTGCTGACTGCACCTCCCATGTGCAAGACACACCTCTGGCTGCAGTCAGACCTAAGGAGGACGCTCATCCTGCTGGCTGAGTTCTCTGAGTATATGTGCAAATCTAACCCTTTGCAGAGACTGTGTCCCTGTTAGCAGGACAGCAGGAGGAAAGACAAATGAATAGAATTGCTCATCTGGCTATACATGGACATCCAGTCCAGGGTCACTCGACTGCAGGACCAGTGACATTTTGGGTCAAATGTTTTGTTGTGGGGGCTGTCCTGTACATTGCAGGATGTTAAGCATCAGCCCTGGCCTCCAGTTGTGACACCCCAAATGGATTCTGTTAAGGCCTAAACTACATCGGGTACCAATGTCTCCACAACTCATCCCCCACCTCCTACCCCAGCATATAAAGGAATAAAATGGACAGATCAGCCTAGGTTCCAGTCCACCCTGACTGAGCAAGTTCCCTCCTCTACCCAAGCTTCTGAGCCATGGAACCTGGGGCACACCTCAGAGCACAAAGAATGACCTTCAGGGAACTGCAACTGTGGTACTGTCATGGACCCTTGATCTTTGTGTCACTGGTTTCCTGGTTTGTGATGACACAAAGCAAAAGTAATATGGCGGCAGAGACAATGCCATGGGGTTGGCAAACCTCTCAATTCTCTGACGATGTTTGTTTGGAATACCTGAAGTTGTTGCAGACACTGATATATTAAGGAACAGTCGGAGCATAATATGAATACCACCTCACTTATGCAAGATTTTATCCACAAGAAACTCCAGGTGAATGCAGAAAACTGCACCTAGGTGAACCCAGTGGCACTAGAATATGCAAATGCGCACACACGCACCCCTCAAACATCTATGAGCTACTCCAGCTGATGGGTCCACACCTACTGGGACAGCCTCCCCTCCGATTTCAGAGAGCTCTTCTGCCACCCCTTCACTGTGACACAGGCTGCAGCCTTTCTGACGCCCACACCTCGGCCAACTTCAGGTCTTCTCAAGAAGTGACATATTTATTGGCATATTCATGTATTTCTTGACCATTTAATATGTATAAAATGGCACTACCATTTGTATTATGTTTCCATCGCTTCTTTAAACGTGTCACTGATGAAGTTTTTGAGTGTTGTGCGCCTAACCCCATTTTCCCCATAAGTCCTGTGGTCTTCACTGCTCATTTATGCAGAGCGCTGTGATTTTGAGGAACTCCTATGTTGCGTTAGGACAGAATTGGCCATACTTTCTCCCTGAGCCAAGTACCATCCGGGTGATAGAAAAGCAGCACCAAGCCCCTCTCCTCTGGCTCCTCCCGTTTTTGATTCCACCCTCAGACTCGGCCCAGACAGGAGTGCAGCCTGCAAGCGTCTCCCGCCTTCCTGGGCTGCACTGGCCATCCCGGCTCCAGGTCCCAAAGCTCCTTGTACATTGCCTTCTCAATACACTCACCACGACTCCCTGACATCACCTGGCAAGCACTGGTCCACCCCAGCAGACCGTGAGTTCCCTAAGGGCTGACGATGCATCTTTTTCTCCCGAGTCCAGCCACAGTACACATTCTGTCCACACTTGTCCCGCCACTCACCCACTCCGTGTCACCAGGCACTGCCGGAGCCCTAGTTGCCGGAAGATGTCCACCACCATCTCCATGGGGGTGTGGTCCGTGACCGTGAAAGGGCTGAGGTTGAGGATGCGCCGCAGCTTCAGGGGGTGTGGGCTGTTGGCCGGCAGCTCAGGGGGCTCCTCTGTGAAGTACGTGATGGAATTGCTCACGATGCCCTCCTGCCTCTGTCTGGCATTCTCTAGAACGGGGACAAGCAGGAACAATAAGCCACAAAAAAATTCTGGCCGAGAAACTCCACCCTATAGCCCCACACGGCATCCTCGAATCCTACAGAAAAGGGGTTTAGAGGACAAACTACACATTTTTAATGAGGGGCTTCAGCCAAAGATCTGTGAAACTGGCATCTCTCTTAAGCTATGCTATGCCAGGGTCCCCCTGCTGTGACCAGATCGTTGGTTGCCAAAGTCTTGCAAAATGGGCCTGATCAAGATGGCTCCTTTGGGGATATTCATTGCTTCCCCCCTGCAATCCAGGGCACCCCTAATGGCTGAGGGCCCTCCACTCTTGCTTTCCTAACACTCCTCCATCTGCTCAGAGGCTGAAGTTTGACGGGACAAGAAACCTCACTTAGCTGCCCAATAACCTTAATACATTGGTTTTTTTCATTTTTCTTTTTTAATAAAATCAGTCATAACTGGCCCAAATGGCATTAAGAATCTTAAGAGGAAGAAGGAACCAATAAGACCAGCCCAGGCTCACAGCCCAGAAATGCAGCTCAATCCCAAATATGGCCCTTGGGTGCAAAGAAACGACCTCAGAAAAGCTACATCCCCCCACCCCTTGGATCTCCTGTCTTAAAAATGGGCCATTTTGTGCATTTCTCAAAGAAAGATAGTAAAACTGTTATGGTAGCAATTAGCCTGTTTCTGTCTGTAGGCAAGGCCATGTGAAAGAAAGCTGAAGAAGAGTAGGGTAACAGGAACTCATTAGAAACACAGCTTAATGCAGTGCTAGAAACCCGGGCTATTTTAAATCACGCATGAAATAAATCCATCGGTCTCAAGATATTTCTCCAAGGCGATTTTCCTTCTGTTGGAATTTTAATCTTTCTTTGTTCATGAGAAAAGCTTAGGGAAAGTGTACAGCAAGGCTAGCCTTAGAATGGATCCTGGTTTCTGTAATACCATTTCTTGCCTTCTCAAGACTACGATTCACCTATATTGTTCTTTCAAAAATAAAACTCTAACTGCCTCCTCTAACAATAGAGTACTTTAAAGGAAATCTGGCAGTGTTTGGGGTCAGGCTGAGTCTGAAAGGGGGTCTCTGTTTAAAAGCAGAACAGTGGGCCTGCTGGGCAAATGCCTGCACATTATATGGGTCAGGTGAAATCCAGTTACATCAAATGGAATATGATTCAACCACAAACACCAGACGACACTGATGCACAACATGTTTTCAAATGTAGATCGTGCATGATACACACTGTGTACCTCTCTCCTAAACCAAGATGCTTCCATCTATAAGCACTACGGCAGGGAGGCAGCGGTCAACACATACTTGCTCATTTTTGTAGACCACTGACTCCCATAATGTCCCACATAAGAAGATTTCCATCTATTTTAACAGGTTGAATGTCAGGATTGAATCAAGCCACAGACCCCAATTAAGAACTGATCACATGGATATGCCGAACACTTATAAAACCCAATATGACTTAGTGAACCATCAATCCACTTCTTAAAATAAATAACAAGCTTATATTTCCTCTGAATTTACTGATTGGGTTTAAAGCTCTGATTCTAACAGCCACTACTTCAATGAACTCATGCTCTCAAGTGCACTCCCAGTGCCTGGACAATGCCTAGCACACAGTAGACACAAAACAGATATTTGCTAAATGCACGCATAAATGAATGGTAGGTCTACCAAATGACAATGTATCTGGTGCTACCTGCCATGTAGAACAGAGCCTATTTCACGTGGGAGGCATTAGGAAGGAAAGCCCATGAGCTATTCACTGCCAAGCAAGAATCGTAGGCATCGGCTAGGGTCCGAGCCAGAGATCTGAGCTTGTGCTCCAACACCGGCAACTGCTGCTCTCTCCAGAAGGGCTCTGCTAGGCCACTTTGGAACTCTATTATAAGCACGTATATTAACTTTGGGGTTAGAGGTGCTATGTATAGGCCAAAAGCTGGTGAATGGAAGAAGAACCGGCAAGAAAGCTTTTTGCAACTCTCTACTAGAGTGAACCACCTACTCCCAGTTTGGACCAGAAATCTTTGTCAGTCACCAAAATGCCTGCAACAAAACTATAGCACATAAGTTCACAGAGGACAGAGACTGTGTATTGTCATCCACGGACCCACCGCTCCTAGGATACACAACACATGGTGGATGCTCAAGAAATATTTCTGTATGAAAGAATAAACCAACTCCTCACCCAGGGGATGACCTAGTGGTAGGAAAGAATAGACTCACAGGCCCCAGGGACTCTTGGGAGCCCATGTTGGGAAAGAAACCAAAAATATATAGCCCAAAATGAACATATTTTTTAAGAGCCAGGTAGGAAATGCTCTAAATGCAGTAAATATTAACCATGTCCTTGTATGGTGATAAGAAAGTGGATGCCTTTTTAAATTTTTCCTTTTTTTTTCTAATTTCCCCAATATTCTATGAGTGTGTATTAATTTTACTTTTTTTTTTTTTTTGGTGGATTTTAAGCTTTTTCTTTTTTCTTTTTTCTTTTTTCTTTTTTTTTTTTAATTTTATTTTGTCGATATACATTGTGGCTGATTACTGCTCCCCATCACCAAAACCTTCCTCCCTTCTCCCTCCCCCCCTCCTCCCCAAAAATGTCCTTTCTGTTTGCTTGTCATATCAACTTCAAGTGATTGTGGTTGTTATATCTTCTTCCCCCCCTCCCGGTTTTTTTTTTTTTTTTGTGTGTGTGTGTGTGTGTGTGTGTGTGTGTGAATTTATATATTAATTTTTAGCTCCCACCAATAAGTGAGAACATGTGCTATTTCTCTTTCTGTGCCTGACTTGTTTCACTTAATATAATTCTCTCGAGGTCCATCCATGTTGTTGCCAATGGCAGTATTTCATTCATTTTTATAGCTGAGTAGTATTCGATTGTGTATATGTACCACATTTTCCGTATCCACTCATCTGATGATGGACATTTGGGCTGGTGCCAACTCTTGGCTATTGTAAAGAGTGCTGCGATGAACATTGGGGAACAGGTATAACTTCGACTTGATGATTTCCATTCCTCTGGGTATATTCCCAACAGTGGGATAGCCGGGTCGTATGGTAGATCTATCTGCAATTGTTTGAGGAACCTCCATACCATTTTCCATAGAGGCTGCACCATTTTGCAGTCCCACCAACAATGTATGAGAGTTCCTTTTTCTCTGCAACCTCGCCAGCATTTCTCGTTCAGAGTCTTTTGGATTTTAGCCATCCTAACTGGGGTTAGATGGTATCTCAATGTGGTTTTGATTTGCATTTCCTGGATGCTGAGTTATGTTGAGCATTTTTTCATATGTCTGTTGGCCATTTGTATATCTTCCTTAGAGAAATGCCTACTTCACTCTCTTGCCCATTTTTTAATTGGGTTGCTTGTTTTCTTCTTGTAAAGTTGTTTCAGTTCTTTATATATTCGGGATATTAGTTTAATTTTACTTTTTAAAAAACCTAATAGTCCTTATTTTTAAATGTTTTAAAGTTAAAGTAGTTAAACTTTTTTATAACTGTCTTTAACATAGGAGGTTTGTCATATATTCCACTAGAGCTACTCTCAGTGACCACAGCCCCTGAAATATGATGTACATTTTATGAGCAGCCGCTGAGGTTATTCACCTTGACATTCTACTTTCTAGCAGCAATATAAGGATACTTCAAAAGTTCATGGAAAGATTCATACAACCTTTAATTCTATTTTCCCATGAACTTTTTGAAGTACCCTTGTACACAGAGGGCGTAATCCATAGCATTTGTAAGATGAATTTTACAAACTGTGATAGGCCAAGAAATTTTAAAAGACTAGAAATAATCACACATCTGGTAAGCTACTAAGTGGCTTTAGAGCAATGGTTCTCAATTGGGAGCAATTTTGCCCCGACTCCCCACCCCCAGGGGACATTTGGCAATGTCTGGAGACATTTTTGGTTGTCACAATTGGGACGGGGAGGTGCTCCTGGCAACTGGTGGGTGGAGGCCAGGGATGCTGCTAAACATCCTACAGTGCATAGGACAGTTCCCACCACAGAGAACGATCCAGCCCCAAATGTCCATCGTGCTAAGGTTGAGAACCCCTACTTTAGAGTAATTATGTGTTTAGGGAGGTAATACTTTACCATCTTGTTAACTAAAAATGCTTCCATGAAACAGACGTAATTAATGAAAAAGTTTAAAATAAAAACTTGGAAGCAACCACAGTAGCGGTCGGTACGTAGATGAAAGGATAAAAAAGTAAACACTATATAGAAGAAAAAGCATATTATCTTATGACAGGTTATTGTCTACCAAAGCATGGAAAAGTCCCCCTGCACATCCATCTGTATATCTATATCTATATCTACATATTTACATATATGTATATGTATATTTTAACATCCGCAGCAGAAAGAAGTAGATGGCCCTACTGTTCCCCATGATCTAGTCCAATCATCAACAGCCCACCCAGGCAGACACCTCTGTACCTCTGAATAGCTTGTCCAACAGATGTGACACTTATCCTCTTGTTCAGTCCTGGATGTGGACCCCTTTCTGCAAGTGAGCACCTTCCACGTGCTGAAGAGTCATCATTCAATCATCCACCAGACGAGGAGATGAGGTCCCTCCACTCTTTTCCGCCACCCTACCCTTCCCTCCTTTCATCGCCTCTGTGGCTCCCACTGAGGCCTCTCCGAAGCCTTCCTGGCTTAACTGCACAACTCAAGACTAGAAGAGCCTGAGCCCCGCTGAGTACAGAAAGAGCCTCATACTTGCAAAGAGAAACGAGAGGCCAAGTCCCATTCACCAGGAATTGGAACACGGGTCACGTACGGCCCCATGTCTTAACATGTGGTGACGAAGATGGCCACATTGCCTGGGCAGTGCTAACTAAGCGCCCTCTAGCAGAGACGTAGCTGTGCTTTGGTATTCCAGAGACGGATTGAAAATAAAACATTTTCAACTTCATGTGAGCGGTTGTTACAATTGTAAACATGATGTGTGAGAAAACTCCTCATTTACCTCAATCACCATTCTTTTCTTATCGCAACTATCTTGCATCTGTCTGTAATCTTTGCTCCCAATTCCCCTAAAAGTGACACTGGCTAAATGTGAATGTCACATTTCTATACTCATAAAAGGGCAGATAATTCCTCAAGTACAGGTCATGAATTTCTCCCCTATAGTACAGGGACTCTTCTCTTTCCACAGACCAGGAAAACAGCTCTTGTGATTCCTCAGAGCAACACACTCCTTGCTTTGGCACGAACTGTGTAAATAGCTGCTTCTGTACTATTACGGGTCTGACTGAAAGCACACAGGTACTATTGACACTGCGTGGTGCCTCTTCAGACGCTCCAAACACAGCTTCTAGGAGAGCGCGTGGTGGGCAAGCCTAAGGGTCTTCCCTCACCACTTGACGACAGTTAGTGCTTCCCCCTTGACTACAGTAATGGGTTTCAGCGAAATTAGTCAGCTGTCTCTTAGCAGCTGTGCCTGCAACCACACAATAGATAGTGGATGCTGTGACATTTATTACTTTAGTTTTTAAGTTTCAACCTTTGCTTAAAGGATTTCAGGGACTGAATACATTTTTTAAAGGCTGCTGATTACATTACTTTAAAAGAAACCCAACCCTACTTAAACAACTTTAAAAAACTCGTTATTTATAAGGCAATATTTAGGCCTGAAAGCACCTACCTGTTAAGGGACAGGACTTATATTAAAGCAACAAACAGTGAACACAAACTGAACAGTGAAGCACAAACTTGCTATGGTGTCTAAAATACAAAATCAATTTTTGCTTTGGGGGAGGTAAAAATGTTTGAACAACAAGCTAAATTAGAGGCCATATCTTATGGTTATCTTATAAAGCCTTTGATGGAGATACGTTAAAGATATTTTAAAAGCTACTTAACATTGGGAAGAGGATTTAGCAGTTGAAGGGAAGCACCTTAGAAATAAAAATCAAAGGGCAGGGAGAAGCAAGCAGTTTCGTCTGGTGAAGACATGCTCGCGGTGAGGCAATCGGCAACGAGACCAGGGCAAGTCCCATTGATGAGCGTTACGAATACTCTGGAAGATGGCACGCACAGTAAAAATCATCACATGCGCACGGAAGCCGGCCATGGGCCCCCGACTACCACAGGATGCTGAATGCCGTGCAGATCGCGGAGCGAGGATGCTGAGCAGATGGCATTGGCCACGTGCCGGTGCAAGGGCTATGCTGGCCTCCGCCCCTCCTGCATCTTGAGGTCCAGCAGGGCTCCATCTCCGAGGCTCACTGCTCCTCCCTGCCCGGGGCTTCCAACCACTCACGCCCAGGCCTCTGGCCCTCAGTGCCCTCTGTCTGCGGAATCCTTCCTCCTGCTCCCCTTCCAAAGAGGCCGACCCTAGGTTGCTGGGGCCCACAGGCTTGCTCCTCTGAAGTGCCCCCACATGGGCATCGCCCGTTCTCTCCTCCACCAACTCAACAGCCTGGCCCTCGGTGCAGCTGATTTCAGTTGGAAAACGAGGAGGAAAATAATCACAGAGCGGACTCGAGCGATATCATTTACCCATGTGGCCGCTAACAGCCGGATCACATGTAATGCCATGAAGTGAAGGAAAGCCTGTGCAGTGGCAGGGAGGTGGCAGGGCAGAGACCTCACAAGCACCAGCGGCTGCACAGCCCACCTGAAAGTCTCTCTCTGAGAGCAGCTCGGCCCGGGCTACTCACATCTCTTCCTGAGCTTCATCCAGCACTTCCCCCAAAAGGCGGCATCTGCAGCTTGCCTCCCAGAGGAGCGGGCGCAGGGGGCTGCTTGCAAACACGTGGTCCCTTTCCAGCCACACAAGAGTTGGGTCTGAGCCCTTGTGCTTCACAGAGTGACTTGGGGGCCAGCAGCATCGGCATCAATGGAGAGCCCGTGAGGAGCGCAGTCTGGGACCCGCTCCAGACCTGCTCCATCAGCGTCTGCATTTCCACCAGATCCCCGGGTGACCACGCACACACGAACGCTTGCGAGCCCCTGGCGTGACGCGCATTCTCGCGCACCTCTCTGATCACTGGGGGGCACAGAGCTGCCTCTTGGCTCCTGACAAAAGGCGAGCTGCCCTCTTTACTCACTTATTGCGAGAATCAGCTCCCTCCGCTGGGCAAATCCAATGAGGCGCTCGGAGTCTCTGGAGACCACCACAGGGAAGCCGTTGTAGTCAGTGTCCTTGATGAGCGTCTCCATGTCCTCCACGGTCATGCGGTCCTGGGTGAGCACCGACAGCGGCGGCTCTCCCCGCCGGGGCCGCATGACATCAGTGGCCAGTGTGCAGTGGGTGAACTCGTCCTTCACATCCAGGAAGGGGTAGCCGTTCAAGTGGATGTGGGCCTCGTAGATGCCTTCCTTCCCAAAGGCATTGGCCACCAACTTGCTGGTCACAGCCGCCACCATGAGGGGCACAATGTACTCCAGACCACCCGTGAACTCGAACATGATGACCACCAACGACACTGTCATCCTGGTAACTCCACCTGCAACACAAGACACAAGTGAGATTCCGAAGCCCGACCCCGGACCCTCGGGAGGGCATGATGTGTGGAAATGGATAGATGGCTGTAAATGCTCCTCACACGTGTTCCAAGGGGACATTCCCACATGCCGCCCATGCTCAGGCCTCAGGAACAGATGCCAGGTTCTGTTCAACGTGGCATCGCATCAGGGAGCTGTAAGTCACACCTGGCTGGGGGCTCTGCTCCAACGAGAGACCCTGGCTTGTCCACTCACCTAGGCCCACACGTCTGGCTTTTGGGCGAGTGGATCTGACTGAACAAGCAATCCCATAAGCCTTATAATTTTAGGATTCTTAGGGACTAGAGAGAGGAGAGAGACCCAGCTTTTTGTCCTTTGGTATTCAAAGGGAGAATCCATACTGACTCCTGGTCTTCCAGGGAGTTTAAACCAAGGTTTCTCAACTTCAGCACTAGGGACATTTGGGACTGGAGCATTCTTTGTTGTCAGGGGCTGTCTTGTACACTATAGCATGTTTAGCAGCATCTCTGGTCTCTACCCAATAGATGCAAGTGGCACCTCCCTCCCCAGGTGTGACAACCTAAAGTGTCTTCAGATACTGCCAAGTGTCCCTGAAAGGCAGAATCACTCCTGGTTAAGAACTACTGTTCTAGGTGGTATGGCTGTAAGATGGTGGAGACTCCATCAGCCTGGGCCCCTGAATGACTGGGTGGGAAGAATCTTCTGTTCACCCATGTTTTTTACATATATATATATTTGTGTGTGTGTGTGTGTGTGTATATAGTGAGCAAGATATAAGACTTGGTGTGTGAGCCACCGAGATTTGGGGGGATTCTCGTTATAGCAGCACAACCTAGCCTATCATGAGTAATGCAAATGTTCAAGTCCACGCCTTCCTCCTCGCCAGTCCTCTAAACCAGCTCAGTGCCCCCACCCCCTCCCTGCCCCACCCGTGGTTGTACCTAGGCAGGCTGCAGCTCCCACCATTGCGTAAAGCCCTGGTGTGACGCAGTCTGCTCCGGGCCTGCACCAGTTCCGGAAGATGATCCAGTCATGGTGATGGTAAGCCAGCTGCTCCACGCCGATGCCCACCATCCTGCCCGCCATTGCTCCCACGGCCATGCTGGGGATGAGGAGGCCCGACGGGATCTCGAGGGAGCACAGAGAAAAGCAGCATGAGGGAAGGCAGCTGAGTCCCCCTTCCCGATCTCCAGGAAAAACGGTGCCCCCTCGACAAGCTTGCATTTTGCTCAGCCTTCAAAGGAGGCACAGCTCTTCAAAATCAGTCAGCTGGGAAAAGGTGGGACAAGTGATTTGACCTCCTTAGTCGGTCGCATCTACTGCAACATGGAGAGAATGCCCTTTTACACTTTCATTTCTTCCCCTGCAAAGTCTGGCCCAGTTTGCCTGCTGTGGATTAAAGAATGATAAGCCCCGGTGCAAATACCATTCAAAGTGAACATCTGTCACTTGAGACACTCGTGACTTTCTCTCTCCCCTTGCCATGTCATGCAGATTGGCTTCTAATATTAAATGCCAAGCCACAGCATGAAAATGGAAAAGGGCCTGCAACTGCTCCCTGGTAAAATTAAGAAGTTGAACGCACCATCGCAGCTGCCCCCGATCTTCCAAAAAGCTTTCAAAGGCTTCCCGCTCTGTTTATAGACAGTGGATACCAGTCAGAGAGAGACGAGGGAGGCAGTTCCATTTTCCTAACCAACTACATCTTCCGAGAAGTATCCTGAATATATTCTAGCCACATTAGCGGCAGCAAAGAAACAGACTATGTAAACTGAATGATCTTAGAAGTAGCGTGTTGCTTACTTTGCTGGCTGCTAATGCATTTTAGTTTGTCTGGTGACCGTACATGTGATATAGGACACTCCCAACTACTCTGTGTTCATTGAGACGTGAGTGCAGACCCTGAGCCACAGCTGCATTTATGTCGCCCCAGGCGGTCATCAGTCTGAGGATGCCAGGCGAACTGAAGTTCAGAACCTTGGGTGTGATTTCTAGAGTTTGGAATATTCCTTAGGAAATTGCTCCTATATGGGCTCCCCCTTAGTCCACAGCCATTTAATCCCCTGTAACTTCAAAGTAAAGTCTCAGCAAGCACCAGAAGATGCTCCAGCATCTTCCTTGGGCACAAAAATAAATTCCTTTGCAAGGAGATGATGGATCAGACACAGTCAGGTGTTTAATAAAGTCTACCCATCCTTGTTCTTAAGGCACAGATTCGGGTTTGTGTTTGACCACTACACACCTAGAGACACCGTTTCTTAGACTTTTTTTGAAAAAGACAATTCATAGAAATACCACACAGAAAGCAAAAGTAATGGAACACATCAGGGGCTCTGGGGGGTGGGTAATGTTGTGCTTCTGGTCCTGGGTGCTGGTTACACAAGCGTGTGGGTTTTGTGAAAATTCATTAAGCTGTATGCATCTCTATATGATACTCTTTTATCACACTCTAACACTCTAATAAAAGTTTCATTTTGTTTTTAAGTAAGCAATAGCAGCACTATTCACAATAGCCAAAAGGTGGAAACAACCCAAATGTCCATCAAAGGATGAGTGGATAAACAACGTGTGGGGCAGTCTACAGAGAGGAACACTCTTCAGCCAGAAAAGGAATGAAGGGCTGACACGTGCTACATCATGGATAAGCCTTGAAAACACTGTGCTAAGTGAAAAAAGCCAGTCCCACAAGGACGGTCCGAAATGAATTAATTTAATTAAAATGAACTGTCCGAAATAGGCAAACCCATAGAGACAGAAAGCAGATTGGTGGTTGCCAGGGGCTGCTGGGGCAGAGAACAGGGAGGGACTGCTAATGGACATGGGGTCTCCTATGAAGGGGATGAAAATGTTCTGAAACTTGACTGAGGTGACGGTTGCACAACATTGTGAATGTACTTAATACCACTAACATGTACACTTTAAAATGATCAATTTCAGGTTATGTAAACTTTACCTCAATTTTTTTTAAAAAAAAGCAATAACAACTTAATGTCAGTTTCCATAAAAGAAAGCTCTTTAGGAACGGCTTTCAACGTATGTCTGACTTTAATGCAGTGTTTAAAAGCAGGAAGAAAGAAGCTGTCTCTTCTCTGGCTTTAGGAACAAAAATGAGGAAAGCACACGGTGTCATCCACAGCTCTTGAGGACACCCCTCAACAGGAGACGATGTGTGCAAAGAGCCCCCGTCGTGGCCCCAGCCCCACCCAGACTGGGAGGCCATCACGTGGTGTGCAGCGTAGGTGCTGCCACACAGTCTCAGAACTCTGGGTTTGCGTCTGTCTCTCCCAGAGGCATGTGCTCTTTACGGGCAGCATTCTGTTTCGAGTGCTGTACACCTTGGACTTAGCACAAAGCCTAGATACAGCAGATGCTCAATGCATGCTCAACGATCCAAACTGGGCCACACACGGGCTTGTCCCACCACCTGGCATCACCCCGCCAGCAGGCAAAGCTGTGGCCACCCCTGGTCTGGGAGTGAGATGAAGTGAGCTCCATGCCCAGCTCTGTCTCCCATATGCTGTGGGTCTGATTAGGCCACTCTGGGTCTCTGAGCCTCAGCTTCCTCACTTGTAAAATGGGATTAAAACCTCATTTCACAGGCTTGCTGGTTATTAAAGAATTGTGTCCTGATGATTGAAAGAATGTCAAGTGCCCAGCACATGAGAACATTCAAGAAAGGTCGGATCCCCTTTTCCTCCCATGACAATTTTGTTCAGGAGAGTAGGGTGCTGTTCCCAGAAGGACTTGGGTTCTTCCCCCCACCAGCACCCACCCTCACTTTCTTACCCTTCACTTACCTTCATGCCAAAGGTAAATATGGTGATGACGATTTTGAAGATCAGCGCCAGGGCCAGCTGCCACATGGCCGTGTAAACGCCAAACCCAGCTGGCCGGTCTGGAATGTCATCCACAGGCCGGGTCATGTTGGGGTCATTGATGTAGTCACACAGCTGGGAGGACTCAAAGGCCCCACAGTCGTTGAACATCTCAGAAATGAGCTCACTGGTGCTCTGGCGTGTGTACGGATTGGGGTAGGCAATGACAGCGGTGATGGCAGTCACCACAATGACCTCCAGCACCGGGTACTTCCCTAGCTGGGTGGTCTTGTGCCTCCTGCACCAGGCGATGTTGCAGCGGATGAAGAGGGTTCCCCACAAGCCCCCAAACACCCCAAGCAGAATGAAGGGGAAGAGTTCAGCCATGTGCCAGGGCGTGTGATATTCCACATAAAAGAGAACAAGGTGGCTGTTCCCAAAGCAATTGATGGATCGCAACGTGAAGGCCGCCACCAGGGCCGTGAATAATGACATCCACGATGTCTCCGAGAGAAAGTAGTAACTGATCTGGAATAAAGAAGTCGCAAATTAGTGACTGGCCAGAGAAAGAGCTGCTCAGAGTTCAGGCCCTTTGGTCAGCAGCCACCTGCTGGTGCCCACCGTGAGACACACTGGGACCAAACATGGACGATCGGCACTCACTTCATCAGTCAGTCCAGGCTTGACTATGACAAAATGCACCAACGAAGATACCAAAGGGATCTAATTGTGTCTAAAAGTAAAATGGATACTGAGCAAGGTGGCTTAAGCCACTTTTTTTAAGAGAAAAATAGTTAATCATAATTCTGTTCATAGCACAGAGACCCTCCTAAAAGCAAATAAACCTCTGGATTTGATTCAGGGGTTGGAAAACTCTGGCCCACACGTCAACTCTGGCCCACCAAAAGTATTCATAAGGCACACGAGTTAAGAATGGTTTTTACATTTTTAAATGGTTGGAGGAGAAAAAAATGTTTTTTTGAGTTGAACTACTCAGAAGAACAATATTTTGTGACGTGAAAACTATAGAAAATTCTAATTTCACGGTAAAAGGCCACAAAGAAAGTTAAAAGTGCATAATGATAAACACACACACACACACACACACACGAACACACATAGGATATTAAAAAAAGAAAATTCTAATTTCAGTGATCATGGGAACATAGCCATGCCCATTCACAAACTATGTGTTGTCTATGGCTGTTTTCATGCCACATGGCCAAGTTGGGCAGTTGCAGCAGAAACTGTGTGGCCCACAGAGCCTGAAATATTTCCCATTTGGCCCTTTACGGAAAACGTTTGCCAACCAGCTAACCCCTGGAATGATCCATTCGCGTTACCAAAACCAAAAATGCTTAATTCAGTTGGCTCTGAGAAACACTGAAGACAATATAAATCTTCAAAAAAAGTCATGTTGGCAATTTTAAAAGCAATATTTTTAAATGGCAGAAATTGTAGCTCCTTAATTAACTGCAGGAATCTTATGCAACCCTTCTTTGAATGTACTCCTCACAGGGCAGGAGACGAAGGCTCACTGCTGTGCCAGTCATCCACGGGTCCTTGCCTCTCAGCCCCACGCATTCCCTCTGCTGCCCCTTCTCACCTCTTCCAGACTGAAAAGCACACCCCCGATCGGAGCACCAAAGGCCACGGAGACTCCCGCCGCAGCTGCGGCTGAAAGCACCTGCAAGGCAAACAGTTACGTATGAGCTCCGGGCCCTCCGTGAACACCAGCGTGTGCAGGCAAGACCACGGAGGGCTGTGGGCAGAACGCTTTCCTGCAGCGGAAGCTGGCCAGCTCACCTTGCGCCTCTTGCCCTCGTTTTTGCTGTACTTAGAGAAAAGTCTGCTGAAGAAGTTGCCACAGCAACAAGCCACGTGCACCAGCGGCCCTTCTTTCCCAAGGCTCAGGCCGGATGACACTACCAGCACCAGGGCGACCATCTTAATTAGCAGGGTCCACTTCCCCAAGTAGCCCCTTTTGATGAAGCCGCTCAGAATGGTCCTGATCTGAAACAGAGGATCGAGAATGAGAGGGAATGAACTGTTTCAATGCACGGCCAGGAAAATAGCTGTAATTCCTCTGAGAGGCATTTTTAAAGTTTTGATTCACAAAGTCATGTGGAAGACAGGCTCTTTTGGTTTTCCATTTGTCTATATTATATTAACAGAAACTTACATGAATATATAATTTTATATTAACAGAAACATTGAAAAATTCAATGCAAGGAAACTTTAAGAATTCCCAAAGTACTAAAAGATCACAGGACTGAATAACTCACTTCTAAGGTCTCATTTTAGTCGTGATGTTTTGTCCTGTTCACATTACCCTTTGCTGTGTTGAGAAGAGATATACAAGGGGTCTTCAAAAAGTTCATGGAAAGATTCGTATTATCTTTAATTCCATTTTTCCACAAACTTTTTGAAGTATCCTCATATACCTATGATTTTAACCGCTACCTTTTGACTCTTGGAAGATATCCCAGAGAAATGACAGGGAGAGCTGGCCAGCTACATGACAGAGCAAACAGAGTGAAGGAGTTTAGAATACGCCACCCAGAGTATGCCACTCTGGCAGATTGACTATTTGAGTTACAGGCACTCAGAAAACAGCAGGTGCAAGATCTCTCTGACCTTCATTTTGTTTCTTAAAAGAAGGAGATGAAATTCACATGTGAAAGATGTCCTTCATGTACGAGAAGGAGAGTGTCATTCTTATCATCAAGGATGGGAAGTTGAGGCCAAAGCAATTCTGTACAAACCAACGTTGTTAGACTAGCCCTTATCCTCCTAGTCACGTCTCTGTCAGTACCCGAGCCCAAGCCCCTTTACCCTGTCACATTTTCATAGTTGACTACTCTTTGTCCAATGCAGCATATAAGTGCACAACTCTAACTGCGTCTTCAGGTCTTCATTTCCTTATGAAGGGTCCCATGTCATATAAAACATATTAAATAAATGTGTATGTTTTTCTCCTATGGATCTGTCTTACATCAACTTAATTCTCAGGCCCAGCCAAAAACCCCTAAAAGGGTAGAGGTAAAATCCTGCCTCCCCCACAAGAGCAAAACGTCAGTTGAACTTTAGGTCAAGGGTTGGCAAACTATGGCCCGTGGGCCAAATCTAGCTTGTTGCCTATTTTTATATGACCCACAAGCTAAGAATGGTTTTTACATTATTTAAAGTAATAGAAATATCACATAAAGTAAGAAAAAATTACTAGCCCTTCAGTGAGAATAGTTGCTCCATCCTGCCTCTTGGCCCATAGGCCTAAAATATTGACTCTCTATCCTTTATAAGAAAAGTTTGCTGGCCCCTGCTGGAGGCGATAGGTAAAATGGGTGTTTACTGTCCAATTCCTTCAACTTTTCTATATGTTTGAAAATATTCTTAACACAGCATTGGAAAAGGAAGAAGACGCTCAGCATTCTAATAACGCACCTTTGGGGGATATACAGATGTTTGAATCCATGGCAACCCCTTTTCTTTTGCCTAATCCTATCTCTTGTATTGAAAAGGACTTTGACTACAGGGAGCATTGTCTTGCTCCATTTTCAGACCTGCCGCATTTTGTAAATGCCAAGTAATGGCTTTCTTCCTAAAGGCATGCTTGAGCATTTTGCCTAAGGCTTTGAGAATTCAACTCAGTGCCAATCTCAGTGACTAACTTCATACACTGTGGTCCTCTCCCCCAAAATTGTGTCCTTTAGGATACAGAAACATTACCATGGCTACATAACCTCTACCTCCAACCTCTCCCACAATTCGCTAAAATGGGGTGAATGTTTATGAACGAGCTGGCAATTTACAAGCCTGTAATCACAGATAAATTAGACGCCAAGTGAGTTACTCCATGAATTTCGTGGTCGATTTCTTTTCCCATTGTGTAATACATAACGGGACAGTGTTATCGCTTATCAGTGCCATTTACATAACTTCAAAGTGCCTCCTTGTGGACACTGCTCTGCCAAGTATTCAATTTCTCAAGTAGCTATTACAGTCCTTCACAACCTCAGCACTCATCAGAATCACTGGGAATTAGGAAATATTAAGAATTGGCTCTCCCCAGAGAGATTTGATGTAATTGGCCCCAGGTGCATCCAGGGTATGAGGAGTTGTACAGCCTCCCCAGGTGAATCTACAATGCAGCCCAGGTGGGGAACCACAGTTCCATTCCGGGAAAATGTAGCACAGGTAGCCCTAATTTCTCAATATTTAAGAGACGGACCTGAAACACTCTTGGTTCTTTCACAAATTCCTGCTACTGAGCATCATGTCACCTATGGTGACTTGGGGAGGGTCATGAAGTCAGTGAATCTTCAGATTGTTAAAGGGGTGTGCACAGGACCATTTTCATCTCAGGAGCAGGCGAGGGAAAGAGCCCATGCGAGCAGGTCGTGCGTGTCTTCCTGAAGAACTCAATGAGCTCCTCCCTACAGGACACGCCAGAGGCCTCCTAGCTGCGCAGTCAGCTGGTGTTTCTTGAATGAGCCTTTAAGTGATGGCAAACTAGTGGTGGCGAAACCAGGCCTTAACAGGTGGTGGTTGGCCTAATGGATCCTGTGCTCTGGGGATCTCAGATCCCTTTATTTAAGGGATGTTTTATTATGCCTGCCACAATCCTGCCCTTTTGTGTTGCCTTGAATAAAATTCTCTATAATTTTTTGTCAGTTAGTTAATGTGGATTTGGACCCCAGGGTACAGTTTAAAAGCATAATAGCACTTAGAAAATTACAAGCATCTAAATTACCTGAGCCTTTGCCAACCATGGCATGTGGTAAGTTGAACAGTGTAATAGGTATTTTCTAATTCTCTAAAATGATTTGACAACATTCTCATGATCAAATTAGGGACTAAAGAGGGAAAATTCATTCCCAATAGATGCCAAAATCCAATGACTTGCTTTAACTTGGATTCATTGAGACTGAAGCAAGCAGGGCTTTCACAAGGTGTATTGCAGTGGATTTGTGACTTGGTATTTTTAACTTTAAAACCAGAACACTTTCTGTTAAGTAAATATTTGTAAGAGTGTTCATTTCTTGTAATGAACGGAAACATCAACTCAGAGTAAGTTCTGAGAAGACATGATTTCATATACGAGGATACTTCAAAAAGTTCGTGGAAAGATTTGTATTTTAAGTCTATTTTTCCACGACCTTCTTGAAGTCCTTGTATAGTTGATAGTGGTTCTACTGATAAAGCGAACAGAAGCAGAAAGAGAGACTCTTACCCAGTTCTCTCTAAATTCCCAAATCCAAGAAACTATGAGTGTTCACTTTTAAATATGCTTTACAGAGCTTATACCTAAGAAGGCAGCACCTACCCCACTTGGAGTATTCAAGACACATAAAAAACTTTTCTCTAAGTTTGCATTTTAAAAAATGTTTCCAAAGAACCTTAATTTTAAATAATAAAAATGTGATCCAGTTTATTTTTATTTATTTATTTATTTTTATTTTTTTTCTCCAAAGGTTTATTTTTTTTTTTCTCCAAAGGTTTATTTCATTTTATTTTTTTAAATTTTATTTTGTCGATATACATTGTGGCTGATTATTGCTCCCCATCACCAAAACCTCCCTCCCTTCTCCCTCCCCCCCTCCCCCCAACAATGTCCTTCCTGTTTGCTTGTCGTATCAACTTCAAGTAATTGTGGATGTTATATCTCCTTCCACCCCCCCCCCCGGTTTTGTGTGTGTGTGTGTGTGTGTGTGTGTGTGTGTGAATTTATATATTAATTTTCAGCTCCCACCAATAAGTGAGAACATGTGGTATTTCTCTTTCTGTGCCTGACTTATTTCACTTAATATGTTTTGGAATCAAATGCTACGAGGATGAGCAATTTTTTAAATGTATGTAGGCACATTGCATTCAAAGTTTGTTTTTAAATAATTTGGTTAGTATCTTTGCCAAAATGAAAGAATAGCTCCATGTCTCAACTGAAGTCGGTGCACATATTTAGTAGGGCTTTGACCAGGAGGAGCTTCTTTTTATCCATGAACTGAAATTTACTTTTATTCACTTTTTTAAAAATTTACTTTTATTTACTTAAATTTACTTTTATTTACTTATTTTCCTCTCTACTCTGCCCTTTTCCTCCAAGAACTGGGATAGGTACTGCCTTCTTCGGTTAAGAATTTCAAGCTCTACTATGAAAATTTTGCTACTGCTGAGTCATAATAACTAAACTTAGGTTATTTGGTTCCTGATACTTTAAAAGATTGTTATAAACTCTTTTCTAAATGGAGAAATGAACCTATTACATCCATATTTACATATGGTTAAAAGAAATTACTAAAACAAGCACTATGTACCCACTCCCAAGTTTAAGAAATAGAAGAGTGGGTCCCTTTGACAGCCCCATGTTCACTCCCCAGTAGAAACGTCCTCCTTCCCTTCACCACTTCCGATCATTTCTTTGCCTTTCCCTATGGACTCCTATTATAGAGAGAAGCATCCTTTATATATTCTTCTGCAACTTAGTTTTTCACTTGACATCACGTTTTTCAGTTTCCTCCACATGGATTTGTTCCTGGTACTTTTGTTATATAAGAAATTTCAATGCTCCTCTGGGTAGTTCACGTCTTTTGAGTCCAGCTGTCACCACTAAAGATGCCCACTTCAAGTGAACACCAAGTCCGGCCAGCCCTCAAAGACAGAGCTCATACTCGAGCTCCAGGTCTGTCTGTAAGATCACAAGCTGAGCCTCACACCTCTGGTTCCTGGAAGAGGAAGACGGGACAGCCCATCATGCCTTTTATTTCTGCTTTATATTTTCCACCAATTCCCCACTGGCCATCTCCTTATTTTGGAAATATTTGAGTCAACAACACGTATCGGCGGGTGGTGGGATCATAAACTAAGACGCCAGGGTGCCTTACGCTTTAGATGTCAGAGAAAATGCAGTCAGCTCGGCTATAATACTTGTTTAGAAAATGCAAATTTGTTCTAATGCTATCTATACATTAGGGAAGAATTTGAGCATAACACAAATTTCATGTCTGTTTATGCACAATATGCTCGGGGAGAAATACTAGGTGAATGCAGAACACCGTACCCAGCTGAACCGAGCTATGTAGGAAAACACAAAACATACATACACACATGCCTCAAACATCAATCAGTCCACACGTGTGCTGGGGAGCCACACCCGTGCACGCCGCTGTCACAGCTTCCCCTCCAGGTCCAGATAACCCTCCTGCAGCCCCTTCACAGTAACTCACAAGCTGCAGCCCTTCTGACACCCACTTCCACAGCCAACTTCAAGTTTTTTCAAGAAGAAACATACTTATTGTAGTATTGACATATTTCTTTGCTATTTAATGTGTAAAACTGTGCTGCTGTTTTTACTAGCCTATCTTTTTTATATGTATCACTGATGAAGTTTTTGAGTATTGTGTTCCTAACCCATTTTCTCCATAAGCCCTTTTTTTTTTAAATTGCGTGATTTTGCATGGCATGGTGATGTTTAGGAATGCATATGTCACACTATAGCCGAACTGGCTGTACTGAGAAAATAGTATGGTAATACAGCTTTCTTTTGGGTTCCTGAAGCAATTCGTTAATATAAACCATCAAAAATTTAGCATGACATATTAAGATTTTTCCCTATCTTTCCTGAAACAAGACCATATTGAATTTTTCTTTTCACCATCTTTCAATGACTCAGCCCTTCCTGTAACTGCCTGGACCAGCATCAGTGGTGGAGGGCACCACCCAAGGGTGGGGATGTGTCGCCACAACTGGTGCACAACTATATCTTCAAACTCACCATCTCTACCGCCTGTGGGCCTTGCTGCAGCACCAACTTGAAGAACTGAATTGCATTGATTTGAGGGATAATACAAGAATTTTAAAAATTATTTCTGGCTAAAATTGTCACTGTCTGGGCTCTTTGCGAACCAGCTCAATTATCATTATTCTGCCCAGTAGATCCTTGTAGGTTTCAAGTTCAGTCTCAGGCATTCGCCCTGATGGATGAGCTCACTTCCCTCATACTTTGGTTACATCAAAGCGCTGAAAACTATTTATAAGAATGCTAAATTCACAAGGGTAAATTCACAGTGCATGCGGTGAAAGTGAAATTAAGTTTTGTAAAGATTGCTATTACCTGGTCATCAGAAGAGCAGAATGTGGCAAGTGAGTTTAATCATCAGTGAACTTTCTCAGCAACAAACCTCCGCTATTGCCCTTTTTTCACATTATATCATAGGCGCACTTCCGAGTCATCCCATTGCCAATTTATGCGTGTGGTTAATGAACTCTGATTCCACAGGCCTTAAGAGTTATGCCAGGTTTACTACGACAATGGTTTAATCATCTGAGAAGCGATAAAGCAGAAATCTTGGATACAGAGTATGAATCCTGAACTCACAGTTGACCAGCTTGGTGACCTTGGGCAAGTTCCTTAATCTCTCTGCGCTAGTTTCTTCAACTACCAAATGAACAATAATAGTACCTTTCTCATAGTCTACTGTGAGGAGTAAATGAGTTAGTAAAATGAGTTCATGCTCGGAACTGTGCTTGTCACAACAGTGCTATGGAAGTATTTGCTATTCTTCTTATTGGTACAAAAGAAATTCAGCCACGACTCACCTCGGGTATGCCAGAGCCACAGGCATATGGTGCAAACACGCGCACCAGCGAGACGGCCAGAAATGCAAACAGCAACTCCCACAGGATGTATATTAAGTAATTCAGGATGTAAGCACTGGCACCCTAAACAGACACAAAGGAAGAGGACATGAGCCATGGCAAACCTGAGCAACATACCAAAGCCACCCCTCTGTCGGGAGAGCAGACTCTGATGGGATCGGGCAGGCCCAGTCCCTGTCTTGTAAAAACAAAAAGGCCAGAGTCGGTTTTATCGCCTGTCGCCATCGCTGAAATGGGTACACACAACACAGCACCGGTGTTCCTCCAGGAGCTGTTCACGTGCACCTTCCACCGGCTGATGTCTCAGAGGCAACGGAAGCCGTGAATGATGCTCGATTTTAATCACCACTTGCACTAGAGCTAATGAACGGTGTGATGCAGAAAATTCTATCTTCAGAGCCTGGAAGGCCTGTCTTTCTTGTCTGCGGTGGACTGGTCTCTCCTAGCTTTCATAGAGGCCACGCTCACACCCCAGCAAGCAACTGCACTGGCGATGAGCAAGGGTGGGAGCTGTGGTTTGGAATGCTGCTACTCAGGTGAGCTGCCTGGCCCAGCGGCCTCAGCATGTCTTTGGAGCTTGCAAGAAATGCAGAGTCTCAGGTCCCATATGAGAGGCACTACTTTAGGGAAAACTTGATCATCTCCCTCAGAATACTTCACTGATTCCAAATTATCTGGTATGTGGGGAGCATTTTTCTGAGTCAAAGACATAGTCTGGGGTCTTTACAGTTGAGGACCTGGTCTGCTGAGTGGAGTCTGCATTTCTTTAGGCCTCAGCTTCTTGCTACCATCTCGATGACTCAAGTGAGGGCGGAAGGAAAGAGAGGTCACCTACAAGTCAGGCCATGGACACAGCCAAATGTGTTCCTATTAAATGCAAAACACATTCCAGAAGACTGCTCTGGCCTTTACAAGCACATATATTCACACCCTATGAGGTGAGAGTTCGGACAGAGGATTATCTTTCACCCACTTAAATATGTACTTTTTTTGGAGGCTAAAAATAATTTCTCACTCCTACTAACAGTAACTCTTTGAACCAAAGTATAAATATTAAAAGTAGTTGAAAAGATGGATGGCCATATTGCCCCAAAACACATATTGCAAGTAGGAGAGAAGAAATAAAATATGGCGCCCAGCCACCTCTGCCTGCCTACACCCATCGGCCCAAGTAGAGAGTTTCTTTTCGGAAGTGACAGAGAGCACTGAGAATGTGTGAGATTTCAAGATCTCTGTCTACTTCTGAGATTTGAAGAAATTCATTTTCTATTCCACTGAGAAAGGGGTTTAGCAAAATGGCAAAGTGCATTCCAAATGTCTTCAGCTGTGCTAAGTTGGTCAGGCAAAAAAAAGTGGGGCAGGGAGGAGACGGATAAACAGATTACATGTACTTTCCAAGAACAGTTCTAGCTTAAACGGTCCTCACATCACCCCTAATGTGAAGCTTGGCTCCTAGCTCCCCTCACCTGGATTTCTGATCCTTCAAGGATCCAGTCATTGTGGTATCCACTGAATTTGGTTAAAAGTTAACCCTTTCCTGAGCTTAGATTTTTATAAAGATGTGAAACTCTAGGTGCCTTGAAGGCAAACACTAGGTCTGTGGTTCACCACCACATCCCCTGTGCCTGGGACATTCTCTTCACCGAAGGCCCGGAACATCCTTTGTAATGAGCTCATAAAATGGAGTGGAAGATAACTGAAAGGACAATAAGGTACCAGTTCATACCCACTAGCATGGCTAACATCAAAAGCAGATAATAATAAGTGTTAGCAAGAAGGAGAGCAAATGGGAACCCTCATGCACTGCTGGTGGGAAGGTAAAATGGTGCAGCCACTGTGGAAAACAGTCTGGCAGCTCCTCAAAAGGTCAAACACAGAGTTGCCATCTGACCCAGCAATTCCACTCCTGGGTATACACTCAAGAGAAATGAAACGTGTCCACAAATGTTCATAGCAACATCGTTCATAATAGCAAAAAGGTGAAAGCAACCCATGTTGATCAACTGAGAAAGTGATACATAAAATGTGGTATGTCCCCCCACAAATGTGAAAAATTAGATTTTAAAATTAAAAAGTGGTATATCCATATAGTGAAATATTATTCAGCCATAAAAAGGAATGAATTATTAATTCATGCTACAACATGAAGGAGCTTGGAAAACATTGTGCTGAGTGAAAGACGCCAGACAAAAAAGCCACACATTATATGACTCTATTTACTTGAAATCTCCAGAATAGACAAATCTATAGAGACAGAAAATAGAGCGGTTGCCAGGGGCTAGTGGGTTGGGGGGCCACGGGACTGACTGCTAATGGGTACAAGGTATCTTGGGGGTTGATGAAAATGTTCTAAAGTTAGATTGTGATGATGTTTAATTGTAGACTTTAAATATGGAATGTGAATTATATCTCACTAAAGCTGTTATTCTAAAAAAAGATAATTCATCTTTTCTCCTCAAATAAAAGGTATAAAAATTAATGCTATTTCTTCAGCATGATCAACAAACTACGTTCAGTAAGAAAAATAAAGCCAAATAGAAAGCTTTTAAATATATATGTATATAGCACATGAAACAGTGAGGAAGGGTTTTCCAAGTGAAGTCTGGGTGGCTGCATTAGAGCTAGAGAAAAGCAAGTCACACTAGTATTACACTGTGGACTGTCATCGCAACAGACACTTGAAGGTGAAATGACACTCACGAATCACCCTGCAGGGTTCCAAAGGCATGTGGAATTGCGTGAGTCCCCAGGACGACCCTGCCCAGACACCCACCTCCGACTGATTCACCAGCAGCTCCGACCATTTCTGCCACTGTGGACACTTGTCTCTGTCCTCAAAAGTGGTTTCATTGGAAGTCCAGCAGCACTGCTCGTGGCTGTACCAGAAGGCAGACAGGCACACACCTTCCTTCAGGTCTGTCATCCAGTCAACGGCAAGATCGATGACCCCAGCCAAGATGCCTGGAGGAAGCAGCACAAGGTTTTGCCACCAAATGCGAACCAAACTTGGGAAACCCATGCTTATTAGGACTTTCCGGATTCTTTAAATTCTGGGTAAGGGATCGTGGGTCCATACAAGTAGATAATGACTTTAAAGGCCGATAGAAGTGGGATGAAATAGAATGTGCAGCAGAAAGAGAAACACCACGTGTCCTCACTCATAAGTGGGAGCTGCAAAATAAATTTAAAAAGAAAGAAGGAAAGACACAAGGATGCCAATAATACTTTTGCAAAGGAGAGAACAGGACCGAGGTTACCAGAGTTGGGAAAGGGGGAGGGGAGATGGCCAAGGGAGGGACTGGTAAATGGCCACCCAAAACGATGACATGGTGTCATGCCGAGTGTACCAATTATCCTGGTCGGAGCATCGCATGTTGCACACGGCTACAGATATTCAAGGCTGTGCCCCACACACATGTACAGTCACTTACGTCCCAACGAAAACATAAATAATAGACTGTGCAGCTCAGCGGGCCACAAAAGGCTGCCTTGCATCTCTTTCCAGAATAACTCATTCTAGTCTTTTCCAAAGGCAAGGAATGTTCTCCGGCTTCTTAACTTGTGAAACTTTTACTGAATCCTCACGACAGTATCGGGTTCACACCCGCATCACCCCCAAAGGCATCCGCACCCCCACATAGGCGCACCACGTCCCTTGTCCTCTGCTCCGTGCGCAGCGGCCCGCCTGGGTCCCAGACACCCTGCGTCCTCAGGCCCTCCCTCTTACAGTTCCCCTTTCTCTCTCCTGTCCCTGCCACCTCCCCTTTCTGATGGCTCCTTCCCAGCAGCCTTCAGTGTGAACACTGCCCGGCCCCACCTTCCCCTCCAGCCACCGGCCAGTCTCTTCCGTCCGCTCAGCCTCACTCCGCTCTGTCCACCTGGAGACCCGCAGCTCAGGCAATGGCCTTTGCTCAGTCTTCATCTTCCAGGACCCGATCAGCAAACTACAGCCCACGGGCCACATCTGGCCACTGCCTGTTTTCGTAAATCTAGTTTTATTGGAGCACAGCCGTGCCACTCAATGAGGTGCCATCTGTGGCTGCTTTCATGCTACAGAGGCAGAACTGAAGAGGTGACACAGAAAGTGGGTGGCCCACCGAGCTGACAATATTTACTCCCTGGCCCCTTACAGAAAAAGTGTGCTGACCCCAGTTCCAGATCTCTCAGCATTCTTTGACACTGCTGACCACTCCATCCTTCTAGAAACACGCCTGCCCTTGGTTTCCACAACATCATCCTCCCCTGGTTTCCTCCTGGCTCTCTGGTTTTCTCTGTCTCCCTGATCTCGGCTCTACCCAACTTCTAAAAGGCACATTTCCTCCAAGCTTGAACCTAAACCCTTCTCTGATCTTACACTACGCTCTCGACCCTGGCCACCTGGTTCACGTCCTTCTATTGCCACTGAGCTGTAGCTGTGCATATCTAGCTCTGCCCTCCAGGCACGTAGGAGCTCCTGCCTACTGTGCTCAGTCACCACAGAGCCCAGCCGCCAGCTCCACTGCCCATGGCAGACATCACCCATCGATCTGACACACTCTACTGGATTCGCCTTCACAACGCTTTTGACATGCCCCCGTCAGACACCACTTATCCACTATGCCAGACTCATGTGCAATCACCCTCAAACACCCTTTCTAACAGAGCCCCAGGCAGTCAAAGCCAATGAGCAGCAACTGTCAAAGGACACGCGTCTATTTGGCTTCTTGGGTCTGTGGGACATCTCCACCCCAGCTCTCTGCATCCAACGCTGAGCGACAGTATCTCCCTCCCAGGCCCAGCTTTGCTCACAGCTGAGAGAAGGGCCCAGCATCCAGGTACTTGTGCAAACCAGAACCCTGCGTACACATCCCGCTCCGGGCAATCACCACATCCTAGCAACTCCACCTCCAAATCTCTCTTGAATCGCTCCCGTCCCCTCCTCCCCATGGCCTCTGCTAACATTCAGGCCACCGTTTCAGAATCATTTCTGTCTGGGCTGCAGCCAGAGCTCCCTTTCGGGTCTCCATGCCCAACTTGCCCCCCTCCGGTGGGTTCTCCACACTGTGGTCAAACAGGCTTTCAAAGCTGCCAATCTGACCCACGCCAGTCCCTATGGAAAAGCATGCCACGGTTTCCCGTTGCTCTTGGGAGAACGCCCAAATCCTCAACAGATTGCTGTCCCTGATGGCAGGCACCTCGTATCTCTCCAGCCTCATTTTTTTTCCATCACTAACCCCCACCCTCTGCCCAATCCATGTTTCTGGAACATGCCAGGAGCTCCTGTCTGCACCATCTCGGCAAGCGTTACCCTCCCTCCACTGGGCAGGGTCCTCCTTATGTTCCAGATTCCAGCATTTATATCCCTCCTTTGGGAAGCCTTCTCTGAGTTCCTAAGTGTGGCCCAAATGTATTTCTCGGGCCTTGCCCCATCTCCATACCTACTGTATCGTGATCTCATGGTTAGCAATATAGGTATATATACGTCTGTACTTCCACAGGCTATAAATCACAGGAAAAAAGGTTTCATTGTCTGGTTTTCATGCCACAGAGGGGGTTAGATCAGTCGTCCAGAGCCTGTGTCCACTGTAAGTGGGCAAGGAGACTACCTGCCTTGTCCGTTATTGTACCCACGTCAGGTATATACTTGGAGCTTATGTTCACATTGAGTGGATGACTGCAGTAAATAAATGGAGGAAAAAATCAGAAAACTCAGGTCCCTTCATTCACTCAAGGGATATGTATTAAGCACCTACTTACTATGTGCCAGTCACTAGTCCACATCCTGGGGATACAGCAGCGAACAAAGCAGACCCAAGTCTCTGACTTCATGGAGCTGTACCTCACGGAGGGGACAGAGACACTAGACAAGTAAGTAAGTAGCCAGAGACTCCACTAGAAGGTGATAGGTGCTAGAGAGAAAATATAGCTCGATTCAATGGTACAGCCGCCTTGGAAAACAGTCTGGCAGTTCCTTAAAAAGTTAAACACAGAGTTACCATTTGGCCCAGCAACTCCACTCGGAGGCATATACCCAAGACGAAAACATGTGTCCACATAAAGACCTGCACACAAATGCTCTTAGTGGCATTATGCAAAACAGCCAAAGAGTAGAAACAACCCAAATACTAATCAATGGATGACCAGATAAACAAAATGTGGTTTGTCCATACAATGGAGTAGTATTCAGTAATAAAAAGGAATGAAGCACTGATACTTGCTACGATGTGGATGAACCTTGAAAACATCGTGCTAAGTGAAAGAAGTTAATCACAAAGGACCACATTGTACTGTATGATTCCATTTATAAGACATATACAGAACAGGCAGATCCACAGAGACAAAAAGTAGATTAGTGGTGGCCTGAGGCTGAGAGGGGACTGGGGCTGGGGCTTTGATAGCTACAAAGTACAGAGGTTCTTTTGTGGGTGATAAAATTATTTTAAAATTGATCGTGGTGATGGTTGCACAACTCTGTGAATATACTAAAAACCACTGAACTGGACACTTTATATGAGTGAATTGTGTAGCATGTGAAATATATTTCAATAAAGCTGTTACATACACACATATATACATACCTAGAGCAGGAAAGGGGGATGAGATTCAGAGGGAAGGATGTAATTTTAGAGAAGGCAGTCGGGGAAGGCCTCAAATGAAAGATAACATTTGAACAAAGACCCAAAGAAGGTTGGGGAGGGGTCCTGCAGATATCTAGGGGCAAGACGCAATGATCACCCCAAATTCCATCTTTATTCATTCATTCGTAATCACATTATCCCACACCCAATCCTCCTTGCTGATTCTGGTGCTGACTGAGCCTCAGCTTTATTCTACGGTACAACAGCGACACCAAGTAGCAGCTCCTGATAAACGCTCTGCAGAGGAGATGCCGCTGGGCCTCTCCATCCGGGGTCAGAATAGAGTGGCCAGGGCGCCACTGAGGGGACGGACAGCCAGCCAGACAATTGGTGCAACCAGGCCAAAAGAACACTTGAGCCACTTCTGTTTCCACTGTCCTCCCATTCTTGCCCTCCTTCCGTACTCATGCGCAGATGCGCCCACGGACCTTCCTTTCTCCGGCGGTTCTCACCCCGGCCTCCATATTCGAATCACAGAGGGGAGAAGAGGGGGCTTTACTCAATGCCAGGGCGCCCCCTCCAGAGAGTCCGTTTAATTGCAGCCCAGGCAGTTCTACATATTGTTTCACTCCCCAGGTGATTCCTCCTGCGAGAACTGACAGCAACTGAGTTGATAGTGAGACCAGCTGGTCAATACCAGGTCAGCTAAAGATAGCCCAGTTGCGCTCCTCCACTAGCCAAATAAATCTAAGCTGTGCCATTTATTCCAGCAAGACACCAGACCATCTGTTCCAAGTGTCTTCATTTACCCTATTTATTTCTCCTTCTTAGGAGCCAAGAATAATGATACAGTGTAAGGTTTGATAAATCTATTCTAAGTAGGGCCATCGAAATCCAGAGCAAACTCCATCCCCTCCCCCCTGCCCCGCCCCACCCCCGCCTCCTTCAAAGGTCTTCACAGAAGCGGTCAAGCAAACGTGCTGGCAGAAGACCATGTATCTGCCAAGACTAATTCCCTTCCCTGGTTGCCGCCACTGGGGGGTGGGAGAATAGAATTGGGGAAATGAATAGACAGCTGCTGTGGCTAGTAGGAAAGGGATGCTCTCAAGCATTCCTCTTGGCTCCTTTTTTCTGGAATGCCGAGGCGGACGAGGCAGATGGGGCCCTTCCCTGGCCACCGAGCCTCTCCTACAATTACCCATGAAATAAATGAAAGGTCGCCTGGAAATCGGAATCACCTGTAATCACAAAATCATGTGTCTCATTACTGTTCTTTCTTAAAGCACTTACTATATTCGGCCTGTATTACAGTCACTTCTCTGATCAATTTTCCTGCCATAATGATTATGTTGTTACATGTAGGGGATTTTTATTCAGGGGATCTCTTCAGCATGCTCAAATTTTTAAATTCTTAGACATTAACCCTCCCAGCCTCCTCAAAGGAAGTAAGTTTCGGGAAACAATTTCCATGCAGAGCTGGTGCATTTGACATTAAAACAACAGGTTTCCCCTCCAGATATTTGTCCATTTACTCTGGAAACATCTACTACTGGCAAACACGGTGTTGGGATTATAAAAAGGAAGGACACAGAGTCCCCGAGGGTCAGAACGATGTCGGGGCTGGGGATCTCCCAGGGCCTACCTCAGATCCTGTGGGTGTCTAGCATGGTTTTCAGTGTCCTACGGTGTTTACAGGTCATTCCAGGGAAGGCCAGTAGTAGCAAAAGCCAGTCTCATGTGGTGTTTGATTATGGCAGCTCAAAATCTTTTCATATTTCGTTGGCTTCTACATAACCAAGGACAGCAGAATGCAGAACGTGTGCTTTCAGTACACTCCCGCATGCTCATAAACCTTTGCACTATGTGGAAAGGGCCAACCAGCTCTATAATGACAGCTCTCCAGAAGCTTAATCAATGACACATTTGATGGAAACTATATGGTCATGTATTCTGCTCTTAGACATTTCCAGTAAGAAATCTCTTGCACGGGGTAAAAGGGAAACGCTCCACATTCCGAACATCATCCCAAGCGGCTGGGGCTCGGGGTCGTCAGCGTCCGCAGCTCGCCCGGGAGCGCTGCGTGCCCTGCGTACCTGCCAGCAGGCCGATGAGCAGCATGACCACCCAGCCCGACCAGGCGTCCTGCAGGCTCCTGATGAACCCCCATATAGACTCCTTGCTTTCGCTGGTTATCTGGAAGCAGAGCAGACACAGCAGGTGACGTGCACACATTTTTCAACTCATGCTTTTCTCCTTGAAACTGTTTTCTCAGGAAACAGGGTGGTAATTAAGAGAAAATGAAGGTCATTCAGCAACCAAATTCCCAGTTACATTATTCATTCAGTTGTGTGCCACATGACACAATGGGCTTCCTAGTTCACAGAGCTATGGAGGTGCCATCATAGTCTCCAAGAAACAAGAGTAGCAAAAACTGCACTTGATTAGGAAAACATACTGAATGTGATCTGAGCTTTCATTATTTAAAAGCCATTCTGAACGAGGCACTGACTGGGTATCACTATCTTGAAAATAAGCTACTGTTTTAAATTACTTTATCAGGTCTGTTCATTAAAAAGCCTCTTCAACAAAGACTGCATTTCCTACTTTTGTTTTCGAGGTTTAATTTTAACAGCAAGAACTGTGAATTAACAGCGTGGATCACAGTTGTCATGGCAGATGGACACGTCTATACACACTGTAAGAACACACCTTTGCCTCCCTGTGTTCACAAAATCCTCCGAGATCACCATTCCCCTCACACCCGTTTCGAGAGGTGGTTGGCAACCATTTTCTATATAGGACTAGACAGTAAATATTTCGGGCTCTGCATGTCAAATGGTGTCTGTTGCAACTAATCAACTCGGCCTCTGTGCACAAAAGGAGCCATAAAGAACATGTAAATGAATGGCCATGACTAAGTTCCAATAAAACTTTACAAAACGAGGTGCCAGCTGGCTTTGGCCCGAGGGTCATAGTTTGCTGAGCCCTGCTCTAGAGGGAAGGCTGCCCTGTCCCCATGCTCCTCCACGTTGGAGCCAAGAGGCTGCGCCACCTTCATGACTGAACCTCACTCCTGCAAAGCTCTTCCTCCTTTCACTGCCAACCTTCGTGAAATGGCGTGACACAGTCGCACTCTAGACATCCCTCCGCATCTTCCTCTGAAGAGGCTCTCCCTGAGGTCGCCGACAGCCCCCATGTTGTTGGTTCACCATTACCCCTCCATGGAGGCTGACCTTGGGAGCAGCCCCTCCTCAACACTCTCTCCTCTCCTCACTTGGGACAACTCTCGGCTGGTCCCCTCCCTCACCTCTCCCTGCTTCTCCTCAGAATTTGTCACTGGCACCCACTTACCTCCGCCAAACCTCCTAACTCCTGGCATTGCCCAGGGTCCTGACCGCCTCCTTCTGTCTCCCTCCACATTCCCCAGCCACCCTGGCCACCTCTAAAGCTTCAGCACCCACTCTCATGCCAGGGACCCATCACTGTGGCCCTGACCTTGCCCTGGAAATGCTGAGTTCCCTCCACCTGCCACCCACCCACCCCCAGCTACAGGCGAGGTGGGCAGCTCAAATTCAAAGCGTCTAAAACAGAACCCACTGGTCTCGCTCTGAAATCTGCCACCCCCCATCATCAAAGGCATCAACCCCATCTGGCCACAGCCCGGTATTCCTTGACTCCACTCCCCACCTGACCCCAGCCCCTCCCCTAGTCCTGTCAATGTCTCTCTGAGGTCCCTGCTCCCCTTGATCCACCTCTACTTCACGGCCTTTAGTCAGACTTCCCGCTTCCTCCCGAACTCACTTCCAAGCCTTCTGTTTCTCCCTTTGCCATGCATCTTTATTGTATTCTGTCGCCTGCAACACAAAATACAAACTCCTCCCCATGGCCTACTCAGTCACTCCCAATGGGCCCCATTGCTCATGTTTCTACAAATCTTTTTTTTTTTTTTTTTTTTTGCAGCTGGCCGGTAAGGGGATCTGAACCCTTGACCTTGGTGTTGCAAGGCTGCGCTCTAATCAACTGAGCCAACCGGCCAGCCCTTACTCTCGTTTCTAGACTCATCTGCTTTCTTCCCCTTCCAGGAATCCCCCACCAGACCCCTGGAGCTCCCTGAATTGCCCAAGTGTGCCATGTTCTTTCATGCCTCTGACTTAAGAAAGGGCCACTCTGGTGTTTACATGCTTTTCCCTTTGTCTGCCCAGTGAACTCTTAGTCTTCCTTCAAGTCCCAACTGAAATATCAGCCTCTGAGAACCTCTTCTCTAACCGTCCCTCTTAGAGGATCCCATAGCACTTACACGTAGCTTCACTGCAGCCCATTAAAATATATATCGACTGCCAACTAGACGCCCGGCCCCATAACATGTGCTTTCACACACACAGCCTCACTTACCCTTGAGGAATAATCACCTCTGTCCCCACAGATGAGAAAATGAGGGGCTCAGAACTGGCACCCCCAAAGTCACCTAGCCCAATGGTGTCAAGGGCAGGAAGTGCGCCAGATTCATCTGGTTCCATAGTCCCCTCCTTGTGCTCCGCACCACATTCCCTCTATATGACACAGACTCCCACCCCCAGCACTGGGAGCTACAGCCATCTGTCCACATCTCTGACCTGGCCCCACTCTTCTTTAGAACCTAACCTGGTACATGACACATGAACCTGAGCCCCCACTCAACAACTTCCGGATGCCAGCATGCCACAGCCACTTGCAGGGGCCCACTTCACCTTGTCCCTTCGCAATGCCACCTACCTTTCTGTGTCGGTCTGTGTCCCGTGACTTTTCCCTTAGCCAGTCGATGATGTGGAAGTCCTCATATGTCCCCACGTCGGGGAATGGCTCATCGAGAAAATCCATCAGGTTTCCACTGCCACTCATCGCTCCTGCATTGACCAGGCTAGTTACACCTGAGAGAGAAAAACGGTCAAGGAAAAGGTGAACAGGACATCTATGCGGACATGGCAGAAGATAACCCACGGGCTCTATTTTCTTACACAACAAGAAGTTATCTCAGCATAGGCATCTCTGCTGTAGTAACATATATACACAGACAGTTCTCATTATAGGTAGAAGATGTGTTCTATAAAGTCACTTCAGACACTACATTAGCAAAAACTCAGTGACTGCTCCTAAGGGAATACAGATTTAGGGCCCTGAGAGCCTCTGCTCACATTCTCGTCAACCTATCAAGACATAACCCTGTATCTTGTGTTTCTGTCTACAGACACTGTAGTTAATAGACAGTGCTCAGTCATTAACATTGAACTCATGGCCAACAGCACTACCACTCACGTCTGGGTGAAGCTTCTCCGACAAACGTATTTTCTCCATAAAACACAGCACAGCCTTCCTGCGCGTGGGAACACTAGACAGCACTTCATCACTCAGTTTCAGGGCCATTTTAAACAGCAACATTACCAAGCAAAAAGCGCAAAAATGTGGCACTAAATAGAACACAGAAAGGACACTTGTTTAAAGCATGAGACTGAAAACAAGAAGGCAGAGCATTGCCTTCTTCGATCTCAGTGAGGAACGTGTGCTTCTGGCAACTCAATTTTTTGCCACTGTGCACGTGCACATGTCTGTGAATGACATTGAAAGCACCACAAGTATTGATTCGGAGGCTACAATAAATTTGAGTGAGCAGGCAAACTTGCAAATACCAAACCCAAAAATGAGGAGCAACTAGATACATTTCTGAGAAGTCCCACATCCTGCAAAAGCAAGGTGTCAAAATGAGAGGGTCGAGGGCTAATAGGATTGACGCATACCACTCAAAATCAAATAATTGTAGCCAAACTGGTAACTGGTTCCCCTGGGAGATAAGTGGACCACTCGGGCAGACAGTCTATGTGGTTGTCATCGCAGATATTCAAAATGCACAGCACCAGTGAAGACGCTGGTGGGAGCCAAGGCAATCTGCAGATGGCAGCGGCCCTCTGCACTCCTGGCGCCACCACGGACATGGATAAGGGAGGTAGGAAAAGCCGTCACGAGCCAAGAGCCATGCAAGGCTGGAGGCACACTGCCCTGGGCAAGGAGCTCTGGGCACAGACGCTCATTTTTAATTCTTCTTAAAATACAGTCAGAAGGGCTCTTGCTGCCAGGGTAGTAGCAAAGGTGAATGTCTCTTCCTTTCCTGTCTGAGATCACAATTCCACTCGCACTATTCCAGCTCCCCTGCCTGGAAAATAATTGCAAGTGAACCAACACATCTGCCAGGCTCTCTTGCCATCAGAGCCTGATTTACAGATCCCCTCAGAGCTAATCTGGAGCAGGCCAGTGCTCACCACCAGTTAGCAGAAAGAAAAATGTGCTCCTACAGAGACCGGAGGTTGAAATATGCACTAAATAAAAACTACTTTGGTAAAGAGCATGGGAATTTGAATTATAGGACGAGGGCCACAAAAGTGCGGAAATAGATGGTTAAAAAGATGAGTGCGGACTTCTCATTGCTTTTGTATTTCTATATCTGGAGGACTCAGTCATGACCTGATGTCCCTGGATTTTAATCAAATTGAAAAGTCGCTATGGGCAAAGTAATCACCTTCCAAGCAATAAAATGGCCACAGTGATTGATTTGTTGACCGTCCGTGCAACTCGGCTGCTTCAAAACTTTAAAAGTTTGAGGTTTGAGCAGTGCCAAGTCCAAAACTACACCCATCGATGAGTATCCAGGGAAGAGTCGCATTGCATAAGGCAGGAGCAGCCAATAACAGAACCAGTAATATAAGGGAAGGGGTCAAATTAGAGCACAAAGATTTCATTCTCATCTCTACAAAAACAATATGGTAATAACCTATTACATGTGGTAAAGAAAATCTCTGATGGGAAAAATAAGATGACAGGCTATTGGCCCACAGTGGGAGCTCTCATCAGAAAAACCCAGCTGGCATATAGAATAATTGCAGAGACCTGGATATTGTATTTGCTGCTTGAAATTTAACCAAACCTCTAGTCAAACAACTACTCCAGGCAATAATGCTTGAGATAAAAATTCGCTCTGGAGAAAAATTACATCTTTAAACTTTGATGGAGCATGTTATGATCGTGATGATTAGACACATAATTGGTAGAGGAAAGTAAACATGATATAATCTGCAAAGCCTCGGGGGACTTTCCTGGGGACCTGGAAGGAAATGGTGATGTCATGTCTGAAATTGGAGTTAAGAGATGACCAGAACAGAGACAGTGCAAGAAGAGAACAACCGGGTGGGAAAATGGGAAGGACTCTATTTGGGATCCACCTGGGAGGTGAAATGGATGAGGAACTAGAATCCAGCCAGGCAGGGGAGCCACAGGGAGGGAACTCCAAGGATTTGCTAACTGAGAAATAAACTGAAGCTCTGTATGTTCAATAAAGTACAAGGAACAACCCCAAATGGATGCACACAGTCATTTGCAACTTACAAGGGAGCCCTTGAACCACCCACCTGTTTTAATTTCTTTTCTCCAACAAGAATATTTCTGCTGGCAGATGACACTTGCGCTTACATCCTGAAGGCCATGGGTTCAGGAAGAAAAGCATCCTACAGCCTGGATCTAAGATTTCTACTTGGCCTGGATCATTTAGGTCAGGGCTCAGGAAACTGCAGCCCTTGGGCCGAACCCAGCCTGCTGCCTGGTTTGTAAATAAAGTTTTACTGGCACACAAGCATATCTACTTGTTTACATATTGTCTATGGCAGCTTTCACGTTACAACAGCAGGGTTGAGTAGTTATGACAAAGACCATATCACCCACAAAGCCTGGAATGTTCAACATCTCGCCCTTTACAGAAAAAGTTTGTTGACCCCTGATCTCTACAGCAGACCACAAAAGTGGCCCATATTCTCTAGCCCTCCCTGTCTCCACTGCCTTTTCAATGCGACTTTCCTGCTCCACTTCATTAAGAGGGAGTCTATTCTCTACTCCTGTGTCATGCAATAGAAGTGACAGTACGCATGAATTGAGCCTAGACCCCAAGTGGCGGTGCAGCCTCTGCTCTTTTCCTGGGGCCTCTGTTTCCACCATGAGAAGAAGCCTCACTAGAAGGCTGGAAGATGAGAGGCCACAGGGAGCTGAGTTGGGTCACCTCAGCTGATGCCATCCCGGATCATCTCGGCCCATCTGACCACAGATTCCTAAGTGAGCCCAGCCAAGATCCGCAGCTTTGGCCCAGTCAAACCACACAGCAGACCCACAGACTTGTGACGACAAAGTGGTTATTGTTTTAAGCCACTGAGTCTTTCAAAGAGTTGTTATACAGCAGCATCATAACAATGGACAACGGACAGAACGTACTTGGGCTCTGGGAGAGGAGAAAAGACGACAGGGAAGAAGGAGTGGAGTAGCAAGGGGTGACGAAGCTATCAGAAGGGACAGGATGGACCAGAACGCTCCCTAGTCCACGCCGGAGGCATCCTGCCTGACAATATAACATCTCTCTTACCACAGCCATTATTTACATTTGCCTACAAACGGACTCTGGAAGACGTGCAGGACACCTAGGTCCTTATCCAATCTCTTAAGGCAAGAAAGTCTCTGTATGTTTGTTCTCCAAGCACGAAGACCCCAAGAGGCTAGGGTCAGCCTTCAACAGCAGTTGCTAACGACCGAACCTGTCCAGTGAAACCCACTTCAGCCAGCGCCAGTGATGACAAGGCTGTGTTATTATGACGTCATCAATGATGCAATTTGTGACTGATTCTGAAGGCAACTCTGATTGGGCTGGCTCACCTTCAGAGCAGGGATCTCTACCATTTAAAGGAAACCTGGGGCTGACCAGTTAGCTCAGTTGGTTAAAGCACGGTGCTGATAACACCGAGGTCCGAGTTATCTGCTGCCAACGCCATAACACCATGGCTCAGACAGTATCAATAGTCTTATCACTCTCTCCCCTGGTACTAGGGTTTGACTGGGCTCAAAGGAGCTGGGGCTGGAAGATTCAACAGCTAGAGACTAGAATAGCTGGGGCTCCCCAGGCATCTCTCTCTCCATGTGGCATCCCACATGGTCCCTCCAGCACGGCAGCTTTGGGTGGCAGGACTTCTTACCTGGAGGCTCTCGGCTCCAAAGCCAGCGTTGAGAGAGAGACCAGGGAGAAGCTGTGTCATCTTGCATGACTGAGCCTCAGAAGTCAGGCAGCGTCTCTTTGCCACAGGCTGTCCCTCGAGACAGTCACAATAGCCCACCCAGGTTCAAGGAGAGAGGAAGTAGACTCCACCTCTTGATGGGAGAATGGCAAACCTCAACAGGAGCATACAAAAATCAAAAATATTTTTCTGGCTTTTTTTGAAAAATACAACTAACCACTCAACTTACGAAAAATCTTGGCAAATACAGAAAAGTATCAAAAGGAAAATAAGGATTACCTGTCATCACACTCTAGATAGTGAACTGCTACAACCTGTTGCTATGTTTTCTACATAGATATATTTTTTAACAAATTGGGGGTATAATACATCTGGTTCTTAAATATTATGCTTTTTCCCTCTATATTTTGAGCGTTTCTCATGAGAGGCAGAATTGCATAGTGGTTAAAAACACAGACTCTGGGACAGCACTGCCTGGGTTCAAATCTCACACTCTGCTGCTTACTAGCTGTGTGGTCTTAGGCAAGCTGCTGAAAGAATGAGTGTGGTGGACGGCAAGAACCACCGGTGCTAAACAGTAGCCTGAACACTCAGGTGACTTCATCCATGACAGGACACTGCAAGGAGAGCCTTTCTGATGTCATATGCTGGACGTACAGACCACCTCCTTTGCTGTCCCTGCGAGCTACTGCACATCAAAGGTAATGCTGTCACTGACCCAGGCACTACAGGACATGAGGGCAGCCTCCACATCCCCCATCTTGAGACACTGTAATGACATCTTATGATGTGACCCTACCAGACCAGGCTTCTTTGATAACCAAGGGCCCACCCTGGACCCAGCACAACATTGCTGCTAAAGAAGTTAGATGCATGGTCCAGCTCACCTGGTCACCCAGGTCACTGTGCTTCTGACCGACCAGCTCTAATTTGGGGCTTCCATGGCCCCTTCTCAGTTTTGATTAATTTGTTAGAATTACTTGCAAAACTCAAGTAAACACTTTTACCACTTTATTATATTAAATATGATAAAAAATACGGATGAACAGCCAGATGAAGAAATGTGTAAGGCGAGGTCTGGAAGGGTCCTGAGTGCAGGGGCTTCTGTCCACACGGAGTTGGGGTGTGCCACCCTCCCAGTACGTGGATGTGTTTGCCAAAGCAGAAGCTGTCTGAATCCTGTACTTTGGGGATGTTTATGGGGGCTTCATCACATAGGGATGATTTTATTAACTCAGTCTCCAGCCCTCTCCCCCTCCAGTCTTCTAATCATGGCTTGGACTTTCTGGTGACAATCCCCCATCTAGGAGCCCACCAAGAGTTGCCCTGTTAGGACAAAAGACACTCCCATCACCCAGGAATTTCCAAGGGATTAGGAGCTCTGTGTCAGGAGCTAGGGCCAAAGACCAAATATAAGAAAAAAAGATTCTCCTAGCACCCCCATTGCTCAGGAAATTCCAAGGGTTTAAGGAATTCTGTGCCAGGATCTGGGAAGAAACCAAATACATACTTCTTCATGTACCACAATATCACAGTTCCTGACTCTGCTCACCTCGAATCTTTCTTCTCCAATGAGATGCCCAGCATGCAGGAGACAGATGAATAAATTTACCTTTGAGCGTCATTTATAAGAGTGGTTCTTAACCCAACTTCAAATTTACATTATCTAAAGAGCATTGTATTTGTTTGTTTTCTGTTGCTTATAACAAAATACCTGAATCTGGGTAATTTGTAAAGAAACAAAATTTATTTCCTACAGTTTTGGAGGCTGGGAAGTCCCCAGTCCAGGGGACACATCTGTTGAGCGCAATGCAGTGTGTCACAAGGTGAGAGACATGGCATGTGCAAGAGAGAACTAACCTGCTCTGTCACTCTCCTGATAAAGCCATCAGAACCAGGCCATTACTCATGGATGGATCAATCTATTGACGAGGGCACAGTCCTCACAATCTAATCACCTCTTAAAGGCCTCACCTATCAAATACCGCGATTGAATTTCCCACCCTCTAAGCACTATCAAAGTGGGGATTAAGTTTCTAGTACATGAAACTTGGGGGGACACATTCAACTCATAGCAAGCATTTAAGAAATGCTGCACCATAGACCAATTAAGTCCGAATCCCTGCATGATGTCCCCGGCCAGGATGGAGATACACTGGCTTACACAACTCCATCTTGCTCACAATAACCAATGAATATTTGTTGATCATTTCAACCTCTTTATGAAGCTTGGGCAAGTATACCTTGACCCTGGAAACTAGAAACGTTGGGGTTTGTAAAGGGGAGAGAAGGGTGTAACAGCTACAAATGCCCCTGTATTATTCCTTTGGAGAGGGTTGGGGAGTGGGGGTGGGAGTAAGGGTTTATGTTCTGCTGACCAAAAATCCTTGCTATTTGTGTTGAATAGCTTCCTTCGCTCAGTTTCCATAGCTTTCTGTCTGTGTCCCACCAGCGAGTGAATCTGCTGGGTAGAGGCGATTTGTTATGTATTTGCTCCCCTGAGATTAACTCTTGGCACTGAGCATCTCACGTAGCTCTTGCAGTGCTCTCTGTGTGTGCCTGGGCTACCATAACAGTAGCACAGGCTGGGGCTTCAACAACAGATATTTATTTTGTCTCAGCTCTGGAGGCCAGAAGTCCCAGGTCCAGTTCTGGCAGGGTTGGTTTCTGATGGAGACTCTCTTCCTGACCTGCAGATGACACACCTTGCTGTGTCCTCACAAGGTGGAGAGGAGAGCTCTGATGTCTCCTCCTCTTCTTATAAGGGTACTAGCCCTGTTGGATTAGGGCCCCCCACCCATATGACCTCATTTAACTTTTATCACCTCTTCACAGGCCCTATCTCCAAGTATGGTCACATTGGGGGTTAGGGCTTCAATTTATGAATTTTGGGGAGACACAATTCAGTCCGTCGCATTCCACCCCTTGCCCCCCACAACTCATAACCATCTCACATGCAAAATGTATTTATTTCATCTGGACAACCCCAAAACTCTTAACTCATTCCAGCATCATCTCTGAAGTCTAAAGTCTACAGCCTCATCTAAATATCATCTGAATCAGATATGGGTGACACTTGAGGTATGATTTATCCTGAGGCAAGATTCCTTTCCCTCCGTGAACCTGCAAAACCAGACAAATTATGTGCTTTTAAAATATAGTGGTGGGACAGGCATGGATAGACACTCCCATTGCAAAAGGGAGGGATAGGAAAGAAGGAGGGGGTGACGGGTCTCAAGCAAGTATGAAATCTAGCAAGGCAAATGCCGTCAGCTCTTAAGGCTGGAGAACAAGCCTCTCTGGCCTGATGCCCAGATTTCCCGGCTCACTGGTGGGGCAGCATCACCCTCATGGCTCTAGGGGGTGCCCCCGTTGTCTCTGCGAGGGCCCTGCCCTCTGCAGCTGAGGAGGGAACAGCCTCGTTCCCTGGACCTGTGGTAAGAGCAGCAGCCCCGTGGTCTCTGAATCGCCTTCAGTGTCATTCTTCAGTTTTCTTAAAGAATAGTGCATGTGCTCATCTGAATATCTCTGTGGTCACATCCTTTAGAGTCCCAGAAGTCCAGCAGCCTTCTTTCATTCTGTCCCAATTTCTCTGTCCCCTGCAGTTCAAACTGGCAGTCTCTCTGCTGGTATGATCCCATCTCTATTCCTGTCTTCTGCTGAGATGGCTGCTTGACATCATGGGGAACCACTTCATGGAGCGACTGTCCAGCCACCCCCTTAGCGTTCTCTCCAGAACAAGATTCCTCATTTTCCACATCCCTCTCTCTGTCCCTTTCTTCGTCCTCCATCCGTCCATCCCTCCTTCAGTCCATCCATCCTTCTGTCCATCCTGTCATCCCTCCCTCCATCCCTCCTTTCTCCCCCCATTCCTCCAGTCCTCCATGCGTCTGAGCACAGTACACTCCAGGGTCTGTGCTAGGTCCTGGGGGACAAGACCTCTGTGATCCTTGACTTCGTGTTGTGCAGAGTCTAGGGGGGGGCATCTGAAGACACTTGCCATTCCGTGAAGATTCAGAGCACAGTCTTGGGATCAGGATTGCCTGGGCTTGCGGGGAGGCTGCCTCTCCAGGGAAAGGGGCTATGGGTGCCTGGAGGGAGAAGATCCTTTGAGTTAAGGTCGTTTCTGGGCTTTGGCACTGGGCTGCTGTTTTGGAGGATGCAAAGCTGAAAGACCTGTGTCCTTGCAGTCTCCTTCTCTGTGATTGGATTGCTGGGCTACAGTGTCCAAAAGCCTGGCAGGTGTGGCCCTTTGGCTTTCCCTGGTTTCTGGACCTGAGGGTAATTCCTTACTTCTCTCCTGTCCCCTCTGCTGTCATGAAGCAGGCCTCGGACACTCGAGGTTACGTCAGCAGAAGGAGCTCACTGTGGAGTTCTGATAAGCAGTGTTCCAGTGATATGGGTGGCCGGGCAGTTCAGCCCAAAATGACACAGGTCCCAGTTACCTTACGGTTTTCTTTGCTGGCAGCGGCAAACTCTGCTCAGCTGGCCTCAGGCGCCCAGTGCTGCTGGCTCGCTCTTAGGGATGTGCATTGACAAGTTTGAAAGAACAAATACATTTGAGAAAAATGTTGGGCCGCGTGTTCTAAGTGTCGCTTTCAATTTTGGAGGCAGTGGGCTGTTGTGCTTTTGTTTTGACTGTCCAGTGGTCCTGTTGGCCTGACCTCGGCTCCCCCTGGCCAGGGCTCAAGGTGGCACTTCTTCCTGCCTCATGGCCATGTGCATCAGCACAGAGTAGGAACGCCCGCGGGCTGAGCGCCCTGCACCCAAATGGAGCATGTTCCCCCACCACAGGATGCACGACCTCCCTCTTCACAGAGCAGGTGCCCACAGTGGGCCGCACGCCCTTACCCAGCAGGAGCAGATCGCCACCTTCCCACCCCCGCGGACCGCGCCTCCTCACCCCTCAAGGGCAGGTCCCCCCACGGGCCACGCATCCTCACCCAGACACTAAGATGTGGAGCCCTAACCGTGCACAGAGCAGGTTCCCACCCCGAGGGTCGCGCACCCTTCCACCGCACGGTGCAGGTCCACCCGCGCCTTCAACCCACACGACTTGCATTGAAGAGGGATATCAGACGTCATAGCATCACAGAGATGGGTATCATAGAGGACATCACAGACAGTAGCATCACAGAGAAGGGTTCACAGAGGGACATGCTGGGTTACAACATAGAGAGCAGTATCATAGAGAGACTTTATACATAATACCATAGAGGAGGGTGTCATCAAGGGACATCACAGGTAATATATGAGAGGGCTGCATTATAGAGGGACTTCACAGATCCTACCATGGGGGCGTGTCATAGAAGAACATCATTCATAACATCATAGAGAGGAGTATCATAGAGGGACATTGTTTATAATACCATAGAAAGGTGTCATAGAGGGACATTATTAATAATACCATAGAGAGGGATCTCACAGAGGGACATTATTGATAGTACTATAGAGAGGAGCATCATAGAGGGATATCAGTGATAATAGCAGAGAAAGGGTGTCATAAAGGGACATTATACATAATACAATAGAGAGGGGTGTCATAGAGGGACACCATACATAATATCATGGAGAGGAGGATCAGAGGGAAATCCCAGGTAATAGCATCAGAGAGAGGGGTATCATAGCGGGACATCATAGTAGGATCATACAGAAGGGTTTCGTTCAGGGACATATTACGTAATATCATAGAGAGGGGTGACCTGATGGGGCATTATGGATAAAAGCATCATACAGAGGGCATCGAAGAGGGACATCACAGATAATAACGTGGAGAGGGTGATCATAGAGGGACAGTATAGATAACATACAGAGGGCAATCAGAGGGACATCATAGATAATGGCATAAAGAAAGGAATCATAGAGGGCCCCCAAGCGGGACACAGGCCCTCACCTGGACAACGATACAGTTTGGAGCCCTCGCTCCACATTCAGCAGCAGGTCCCCACCTCGCCGACGGCGCGACCTCACTCAGCAGTAGCAAGTCCCCCCACTCCTCGTGGGACTCGCACCCTCATCCTGCATTGACCGGGTCCCTACCGGGGCTGTACCTCACTGGACACCGATAAAGCCTGGAGCCCTCAAACCGCACTGAGCAGGTCCCCCTACCGACCGCTCGCCCCCACCCTGCACGGATGGAGCACGTCCCCACGCAGGTCGCGTGCTCTCAGCCCGCAGGAGCAGGTCTTCCCGCCCCGCCGGCCACGCACAGTCACCCCCACACCTGTAAGGTCTAGAGACCTGACTCTGCAAGGTGCAGGTCCACCACGCGGGCTACGTGCCCTCACCCGGACACGGATAAGGTTGGAGCCCTAACTGCGCACGGACCAGGTCTCCCCTGGCAGTCCGCACGCCCTCACCCTAAACGGAGCAGGACACTCCGTGGGCTGCGGGTCCTCCTCCCGAACGGAGCATGTCACACCCCCTCTGGACCCGTGCCCTCACTCCGCACGGACCAGGTCACCCCCGTGAATTGCACGCCCTCACCACGCAGGAGCAGATCCTGCCCCGAGGGCCTCCTGCCCTCGCTCTGCAGGGAGCACTACCCCTCAGCGGGCCACAAGCCCTCACCCGGACGCCGATAAGGTCTGGAGACCTCATCCCACACAGAGTAGGACACCTCGCGGCAGCCGGTCCTCTCCCCAAACGGAGCATGTCCCACCCCAGCGGGACCCGCACCCTCAGTCCGCACGGAGAGATTCCCCGCCACCGGCCGCAGTCCTCACGTTTACACCGATGTCTGGAGCCCTCACTGCGCACAAAGCAGATCCTCCTGATGGTCGCCTGCCCTCACCCCGCATGGAGCGGGTTCCCACGCAGGCTGCACGCCTCACCCCGAGAAGATAGTTCTTGAGCCCATCCCCCCACAGAGCAGGAACTCCCGTAACCTGCGCCCACTCACCCCGCACTGAGCAGGTCCCCACCACAGGTCACACGCTGTCACCCGGACAGATAAAGTCTGGAGCCCTCAAGGTGCACCGAGCAGGTACCCTGGCCACGCACGGAGCTGGTCCCCCTCGAGGGCTACACGCCCTCACCCTGCAGGAGCATGTCCCACCGCCCACCCCCCTCATCCGCATGAACTCACCCCACACGGAGCAGGACTCCCGCGGGCAGCACAGCCTCACCCCGCACGAAGCCGGTAACCCTGGGCTTTCACCCAGCATTCGGTGCGTCATAGAGACGCATCATAGATAATATCATAGAGAGCTGAATCATAGAGGGGCATTAGAGATAATATCATAGAGAGCGAATCATAGACGGGCATGACACATAATATCATAGAGACAAGAATCATTGAGGAGCATTTTTAGATAGTATCATAGAGAGCAGAATCATAGAGGCGGGTGACATAATATCAGAGACAAGAATCATAGAGGAGCGTTATAGATAATATACCTGGAAACGGCCTTCATCTTCCTCTGTCGGCCGGGTGCACAGGTGTCCCCATATGGAGAAACCACCTGTGTTCAGTGGAGATGTGTGCCCTTGATGTGAGCTACACCATGATGTGAGGCTTTTGCCGTGCTTTAACAGGCGTGGCTAGGAAGGAAGCAGTAAGGACCTTTGGGTCAATTTGTTGAAAATGATGAGCTGTTCTTAGTTCTTCAGGTGTTTTTCCTGGGGTTTTGTCCACAGGGTTTGGTTTATATGTGTGTTTTATAAGTTTTGACTCCCTCCCCTCTGTGCTGTCTATGATGGTCAGATCTTAATTTGTATGTTTTGCCTCTTCTTACACTTTGGGCTATAAAGGAGAGCAGGTTCTGTGTTTCAATCTGATTATTTCCATAGTCAAAACCTGGAAACAGCCCCAAGGTTGATCAGTAGGAAAATAAAGCAACAGACGGTGGTCTGTTTATACAGTGGAATGCTACTCGGGGGTATAAAGGCATGGACTACGAGTCACACAGGAGTACACGTGCATCTCAGGAGCATCATGCTGAGTGACAGGCGGCTGACACACACGAGACCTGCTGCACAGCTTCATCTACGTGGGCTTCGAGAATGGGTCAAACAACGTGTGGTAGGAAACATCAAGATAGTGGTTGTCTCTGGGGTGGGGGTTGATTAGAAATGGGCATGGGGCACCTTCTGGGGTGATGTTAACATTCTGGATACGCTTGAACAACTAAACATTTTAGCAGAAGAGTATGTCCCTGTTCGTATCCAGTCATAAAATTATCGGCCCAAGAACAGACCAGGAAGATGTGCAGCCCATTCTAATCGAAGGAAGAAGAAAAACAATAGCATGTGCAGAGAGACTTTCAAATAAGAAAGATGCAGAGCATGAAAATTTTATTTACATATTCTGTTTGTCTAAAGTTTCCAGTCCTAGGACTGTAGAACGTATATTTGGAATTAGAGTCCTTTTTAAACTCTTACTGGCAAGAGCATTTTCTTCATAAACAGATCCAAAGAATCCAAATAGTAGCAAATGTTAGATGTTGTCTTAGGCCATCTGGGCCACTGTAACAAAGTACCATAGACTGAGTTGCCCAAACAGCAGACATGTGCTTCTCACAGTTCTGAAGGCTGGAAGTCTGAGGTCAGGGCACCACCACGGTTGCGTTCTGGTGAGGACTCTTCTGATTGCTGACTTCTCATTGCATCCTCACCTGTCACAAAGAGAGCAAACTAGCTCTCTGGCCTCTTAAGAAGGCACTGATCCCATCCATGAGGGCTGTGCCCTCAGGACCCAATCACCCTCCAAAGACCCCACCTCCACATACTATCACACTGGGGGGTCATTTCAATACGGGGATTGGGGTGGGGGACACAAGCATTCAGTCCATAACAGATGTCAACTTCTTGGTATCCTGTTACACCTCTTTTCTCTGTGTAACGGATACTAAGAAAACGAATTACGCAAATACTCAAGCACTATGTATGCACTGAGTCCTGGACAGACTGCATTTTGGTAATTCTCCATCAGGAGGAGTGAAACTGAGTGTGGCATCCACCTCCAAAGTTAGCCTCTCCCTTTTATTGTAAAGACAAGGAAGTTTTACAAGAAAATTCAGTTGATTTAACCATTATAAAAACAAGGACATCAGCAGAATTATGGCTAACAAATGGAAAACTAGTAACATCATTGAAATAAGCCAAGTGACATTCCATAATGCAATTTACAAAAGGTTAAGTCAATCTGCCAACAAAAGCTTGATCTTAGCAAACACTGTTTTTGCCTACAGCAATTTCCCCAGCATTTTTACATATCAATCAAGTAATTGTCTGTCCTTGAGGCCGCAACTTTGTTGTGTTACAGTTCTATATCTTACAACAGAGACTTTAGCCTGGGGAAAGTTTCCTGTCTTTTTCAAGGTTAACATTTCTATATGTAATCCCAAAAGTTTAGGCTAAATCTGAGACTAAAGGGTTTGGAAGCCCTGTGAAATACATTTGCTTTATAGTATACTCAACAGTATCCTGTGTATAAGAAAAGTATTTTTCTTCAGCAACATCTTTCTAAATTTAAGTGAAAAAGAACCCAAAATGATATCTAAGAAGTAGAAGGTGGTGTAGATGTCAATGTGTAAGACAGCCACGACCTACAGGGAAGAAGGAAAGGGACATGCCTCGTGGAACTTCCAGTCTGCATATTCACCTTGAAGTGGCAAAATATTCATTCTAAGTAGGCTGTGGAACACATGTATTACGATCCTCAGAACAACTACAGATGACTCAACAGATAGAGCGGTTTATAGAATGTCTTCTCTACATGTGGTTTTAATAGCTTTCCTTTTAGTCCCAGTAGTAAAGTTCGTTGTGTGTGCTTTGCACTCAAATCTTTGTACAATCTCTGCTCATTTGCTTAGGAGAAATTCCTTGTCATGGGAGCACCAGAGGCAAAGTGGAGTTTTGACTTCCACATGACATCTAGCCCTCCACACTGGCTTGCTGACATCATTGGCCTTTTTGGCCATCTCATTTCTTATTACAGAAGCCCCATCTGAAGCTATGCCCAATCACCATTTCACCATGTGTACTATGTCCCAACAAGCCCATGACTCAACCGGGAGGTCATTTCCCATGAATTAACCATGTCTTTCCTAATGTGTTCATTGTCGATGGCCTTTCACAATTACATCTCACCCAGGTTGGTGCCACCTCTCCTGACACCTGCATTCATACACTGCCATCGCTTTAAAATATGTCATTACCTCCCTGTGATATGCATTAAATACAATGTGGGAGGGACAAGAGAGACTTGAGATGGACTCTGATGGTCCACTGGTAAACATACTCTGCCCCCCAAGGCTAACAGAGAGACAAAGAAGACACATGACCAAGAAAAGACACCGAAGACGGTGCTGTGGCCCAATGAAGAATGGGCACTGCCATGGTGGCCGTGCCTAGCAACTGGGAATTTAGAAGGCGGGAAGAGTGGCTGGTGGAAAGCTGTGACAAGTGGAAGGCCGAGGGAAGGGCCTCAGAATCGAGACCGGCCCAGAGTGTGGCTCAGAAGCCAGTGACAAAGGGCTGGGACATACGTCTGTGAGGAGCTGTGTCCACCCCAGCCCCGCCACCCAGCATGCTGGCTGTCCTCCCCGCAACTCGTGGCTCACTTGGAGACCACATCACTGGTTAGTGGAGTCTTAGTCCTTCTTTGCTGTGTAGTTTTAAATTGGGGTAAAGTGTACATCACAAAGTTTACCATTTGAAACATTTTGAATGTACAGTTCAGTGGCATTGAGGACATTGACATTGTGTGCCAGCATCACCACCATCCACCTCCAGAACTTTTTCATCTTCCCCAACTGGAACTGTCCACATTAAACACTGCCGACCTTAACTCTGTCCTCACTCCCCCACTCCCAGACCCTGATACCCCTAATTCTACTTCCTGTCTCTGAGTTTGACTCCTCTACATACTTCCCATAAGTGGTATCAGACACTGTTTGTCCTGTGTGTCTGGCTTATGTCACTTAGCATGATGTCATTGAGGGTCATCCATGTTGTAGCGTGTGTCAGAATTCCCCTCCTTCCTTTTTAAGCCTGTAAGTAGGGGTGACATTCCACTGTCTGGATACACCACGTTTCACTTATGAATCATCCACGGACGGACACTTGGTCCCACCTCCTGGCTGCTGTGAATAGTGCCGCCATGAACGTGGGCATGTGAATATATTTTTGAGTTCCTGCTTTCACTTCTTTTGGGCATAGACCCAGAAGTGGAATTGCTGGATCATATGATAATTCTATGTCTACTTTTTTCAGAAATCGCCATATTTTCCACAGCGGCTGCACCGTTTTTTACATTCCCGCCAGCAATGCACAGGGTTCCAGTTTCTTCACGTGCTCAGCAGTACTTGTTATTTTCTGGTTTTGTTGTTGTTTTTAATGATCCTAATGGATGTGAAGTGATAGCACATTGTGCTCAAGATATTTTAAGGCAGGTAGAGTTAAATGAGAACAGAGAAAATGTCAACACAGATACTGAGGATAAAAATATGTATGCAACAATTAATAATACGCTTGGAACTACACTTGTAAAAAAATAGCCCTCTGATTTCCGTCTGTTTGATTTTTCATTCTACAAATATTGAACAGCTTCTCTGACAGCCTTTTCTTTCCTAGCCCCGTCCCCACCTCCACAGTGGAGGTCATCCCTTGATCCAACAGAGGCCGCCTGAGATAAGGAAGAAGTTCTCCCACCAGTGCCCAACCCAGTCCCCCTTCCCAGAGGTAAGAACTTTTACCATTTCCTGCACCCATTCTCTATCATAAGCAAACATGTTTTATAGCTTGTATAATATATATATGCACATATTTTTATAATTATATATTTATTTTCTAATATATATATGAACATGTATTATATAAAATATATAATTAACTTTTACAGAAATGGACCTTCCTATACAAACTCTTCTGCAACTGAAGTTTTTACTTAGCAAAGTATTTTGAACAGTTTTCCTTGCCAGGACACCTCCCCTTGCTCTGTCTCTCTCAGTCTGTCTGTCTGTCTCTGTGTCTCTCTTTCTTTAATGGAAACCATGTGTGTGTATGGTACATAAATAGTGCCCAAAGGCATACTGTGAGCAGGGCATTGCCCTCCCATCCCAGACCCCACTCCCGGAAACTGCCTTCAGCGGTTCCAAGTGCTGTCTTTCCAGAACATTCCATGCATATTCAGATGTATGGTAAGAAGACATGTGTATCCTTTCATATTTACACAAATTATAAAATACACATTGTTCTGTAACGTTTACCCTTGGTAATGGATCTCTCTTCCTCAATGCATGCGTGTGCATCTACACAGACACACACACACACACACAAACACATTGACACACCTGTGTATATGTGTGTAAATATGAGTGGGAGGTGCCTTCACTGGTTTTCTGGTCCCACTGTTGCACCTGCAGGTGATTCTCTGCCCCGCAGCTCTGGGAAGGAGGACTTTCTTCATCTCTCTTGTGCATGGACCTCTCTGAGTTGAGGACAAAGTGACTTCTCTAATGTGGCTTTGCCATGCCAGCACTGATGAATCCCTCACCTTTAGAGACAGAGTCTGCGCTCCCCATCTCTGGGCCATCCCTGGGACGTCAGAGGGAGCCCACAACTTTAACTCATTAATTAATTGTCGTTCCCTTCCAAACAGTGTTCTCCCAAATGCACTGTACTGGAGACTGGTGGGCTCAGTTGCCCAGTGTCCCTGGGTGGCAGCGTCTGTGCCAGCGGAGGCTGTGTCGTGCCATCTCTTCCACTCACTGAATTCCTCTCTCTAACAACAGATGCAATTACCTTGCACATTTAAATGCTTCCTGCCAGCCCACATGTTCCAGCAGCCCGCCCCCAACTGGCAGTTCCTAAAGTCACCTCAAAAGGAATTCTCAAAGTCAGTTAAAGTCACTCAGCCCCACTCTCACATTCCTACCAAGGTGCCAGTTCAATTGTCCCTTCACAGTGATGTATTCGGGATTATGTGGCCATAAAGAATGATTGTTATAAAGGTGGCATCTGCCAGGAAGGTTCTGGCCCTGGTAGGGCTTTCTGATTTCAGCCTGGAGTGAGCCTTCCCTGCTCCTGCACGGGATGCCCTGCGGGCTGCTGTGACATCCTCCCTGCCTCGTGGGCATTGGCCCTGTGCCTCCACTGCACCTGTCCCATCCAGGCTCCCACCTCACCACTCAGAGGCCCAATGGATCTTCCTTGAGAGGATGGGGGTCTGTGAACTATTCCTCTGGACCCTTCCCAGCACCCAGGAGAGTGTTTTGCACATAGTAGATGCTCCACAAATGTCTTCCCTCTGTACATACCTTCTCTTCGTAGAAGGACACCAGTCACATTGTTTAAGGCTCACCTTAATGACCTCACTTTAATTTGATTACCTCTGTAAAAACCCTAGTTCCCAGTAAGGTCTCGGGAGAAATGTAGACAGGAAGGAGGGAAATGTGATGGGAAGAGACTTGCCACATTCTGTCCCCAAAGAAGCAGGTGGGACAAGGGGAGAAGCTGCACCTTACCAGGAAGGTGGCACAGATTGGGAGTCAGGAAGCAATTCTATGTGGCCAGAGGAAATCGGGAGCCATCACCACACCTAAAAAGTTCCATCTGTTTGCTCATTCGCTCACATGTGTCTCCTGTGGCCAAGCAGTGCTGGAAGGGCCACGGCATAGTGGTAAACAAGACAGGTAACGCGAGGAAGACCAGCAAGAAGGAAGGAAGGAAGAAAGGAAACAAGTAAGACATTGCAGATGGTCACAAATTAAAGCCAGGAGGGAGAGGGGAGTGATGGCCTGGGAGGTGCCATTTTTGGAAGATTGGTGAGGAAGGGCCCACTATGAAGACGACGCTAGGACAAAGGCTGAAAGCGGCGCGGTGAGGAAGGGAGCTGTGGAGTTTGCTTAGGTCGTAATCTGCAGTACGTATTACGTGACCAAGAAGAGATGTCAAGTGGCAATTAATCTTCCTAATGTGCATTCTTCAAAGTAGGGCATTTGGCTTATACGCCAACTGGAATCCCAAGGAACTAACAAGAGTCAACCCCTCCAATCAGTTCAATTCTCAGTGTGCTGACAAAATTCAGTTTTGTCCTACTGTTCTTCAGTAAAAGGAACAAGGGCTCTTTGAAGAAATGGTTGATTCCTTGTGGTACCAGCAAGTAAGGAAGTGCTCAAAAAAGAATGTAGCCATGGGGAAGGGACACTGGAGCCCACAGGGAAAAAGCTCACTCTGGAAAAAAAAATTAGTGGGTGAAAAGATGGAAGACAATGAATTCGTATAGTCTCAAAGTAATTCCCCCAAGATATTTATTAAACACAAGAGAAAGATTAAATACAAAGGAAAATAGCTTTACACGAAAGAAATCAGCAGATACTCCCTCATCCAAGTGATGGGGCCCAGCATCCCCAGTCATGAGACATACAGACATTGTGAGCAGCTTGACCTCATGCACTGGAAAGGACACACATAATTTCTGTGTTATTCCAAAATGTACAAACTCTTTCCAATCATGAAGAAACATCTGGAAAACCAAAATTAGTGCATATTTTGCAAAATATCTGACTACTACTATCTAATAGTCTCAAGGAGATGAAAGACAAGGAAATACCGAGGACCTGTCACAGGTTGGGGGAGACTAAGGAGATACAACAACTAAAGACAATGTGGGCTCCTGGATCCTTGACCAGAAAAAGGACATCAGTGGGAAAAGTTATGATATTCAAATAAGATCTGTAATTTAGTTAATTGTATTGTGCTGATGTTAATTACCATCATGGTTATGTCAGATCTGAACATTGGGAGTAGCTGGGTAAAGGGTATATAAGAATTCTCTGTATGATTTTGCAAGTTTTTGTAAGTCTAAAATGAGTTTCAAAAACAAGTTTTCAAACTCAAGATTAGTATTAACTTTCCAATGAAAATTCTAGGTAAAGATGTTAAAACCTCGCAATTGTCTGGCTTGCCCAAGTCGACCCCAGTGGTTTCAGAGCAGATAACGACGGGATGTAGCAGGGAAAACAATCTTTTGGAATATTGGATTTACAGTCCGCTGAGAAAATAAGCCTTCGGACGTTGAGGATTCTTCACCTGGGCCAACCCATAAATGTCCATACCGGCCTTGGTTTCTCTCCTGGTGGGTTGTTGGTTGACCTGGGATGACAGTGATCAGCAGTAGAGGATCTCCAAGGCAAGCTGCAGAGCTACCCGTAATGACGGCATAACAGAGACCCAGGGGGAGCTTTAATTTGAGGAGGGGGAGAGGCAGAGATGAGCCATAGCACAGCGTTCAAGAGAGGCCAAATCTGGGGTTGTGCCCCTCTGTGGGCAAGACCATTTTTGGATTCTTTTGAGCACAATGAACTGGAAATATTGTGACCCCAAGAGAAAGATGCCGATGGAAGATTTTCGTGTTCAGCTCACTTGCTTCTAGTGGCAATGGCAGATGGTACATTATCTTGCTGCTCGTCCTCTATTGAAGGTGGGATTCTTCAAGGCTCTGAGCAGCCACCCCCTCCCCTCCAGTGTTGGGGTGGGGGACTAGCGGATCTTATTCCGGGATGGGGGTTTGCCACCAGTCAACCTCCACTGGGCCATTTGGGAGAGGCAGGACACAGGCCATGGGTGGGGAAGGTTGTGACTCATATTTTTACGCAAAATAGAATTTGAAGATCTATGTTGACCTCTAATAAGTTTTACTTCTAAATTTTACAGGGATACTGATAGACAATATTTTCTCAATATTTTATACAAACATATACATGAATAAATACGTTTTTTATATGTATTCAGTATGAATACACAAGTAGTATATGTTCATTACAGATAATATTTTCCCCAGTGTTGTATAGAAGTGTATGTATGTGAATGTATAAGTGAATATGTATTCATTTCACATACACGTAACCCAAGCAAGCATACTTTTGAAGAGGGTGATTTTTTACAAAGAATACTTAGAGCACAATTACTGACACAAACTTTAAGAAAGCATCTTCCTCTTTCTTACTTTAGATAGAAAACCTGTTTCTTAAAAGGGCCATTGAGACATTCTCCTTAAAGAACCGGTGTCCATAATGAGCCTGTTAAGCCCAACTGCTTCCCAGAAGAAGGAAAGATCAGGGGATCTCAGGCCCCACATAGGAGATTGACTTGAACAATCTTATCTGATAGGAACCCAGATTATGTGGTTTAGACTCTGAAGGTGAATGGATTTTCAAATCACCTCTTCCAGGGCCTTAATTGGTCTCAAAGGAGAACATCTTATAGCCCCTGAGGGATTAAAACACATTTAGCGGCAGGGTCAATGCCTTCCAACGCTGTGGAATTCAGTGGACTGTCACTGTAGAAGAAAGACACAGGTGGACACAGAGAAGGGCTCCAGGAAGAGAGAGGTGGTGTCTTTTGTAAGGAGTAACGAAGCAAAGTTCCCGAGTGTTCTGCTGGAAGAATCCGGGGCTTGCCATACCCAGAGATGGCAGCCAGTGATTTAAGCAGGCGCCGGCTGTCCCATTATTCTGTGGTTTCAAGTAGGATGAAGTGCTAACAGACGAGCTTTTTTAGAAGTCATGGGAATGAAGTGAGTGGAGGAGTTTGCACCTGTCTGATGTAGTTTTAGCTCTCAGAAAAGGAAATGCCAGTAGACACAACCATGGCTTCGGTAAATGGATGAATTTTCCTAAAAGGGTGGTTCCTAATAAATCCAACCAGCAGTAGAACTTAGTAAAAGAGCCCATTGGAGTGATCCCCACTGAGTGACCACCTGGAACCCCCATCTGCCTCGGTGCACCCGCAGACCTCGCCTCACACCCCAGCTGCGGCATTCAGCGTGTTGTGTTGTGATGCATGTGTTGACGCCTCCTTTCCCCATTGATGCAGAAAGTCCTGGAGGTACCACCTTTATTAGCTGGCACACGGTCAGCTTGCAATAAATGCAGATAACAAAACCATAAGTACATAGTATGATCTTATTTTATCTCTGGGATCAATAAAGGTTTGTCTGAAAAATGAGATAACTGTGTTGCATTTCAATGCTGCTTCTTCGAGCAATGAAAATAGAGATGCCTTTAGACATTTTTCCCAGGAGTTACGTTCCGCTCATTTTGCAGATGATCAGCTTCAGGGAAATCTCTTTCCCGGGTTCCCTCAGAGGGAGCACCACGGACTTCCCCGTCGGAGACTCCATCCTTCACTCCCTCCTGCCGCACATGGAAGGGATGCATGTGGAGAGGCTGCCTTAAGATAAAACCCGTAAAAACTCACACTTTCACCTTCTTTTCAAAGGTTAAGGGTTCTTTTTATGTGACATCTTTTCACTGTTGAAAGATCGGAATGCACAAAAAAGAGTGAAGAAAATAAGTATTTTACCACCCAGAGGTGATATTTTGAAGTACTGCCTTCCAAACGTTTATCCATATATACGTGGGTGTCTTTTAAAAACAAAACTGGGCTCCTACAACTACAAACACACACACGGACATATATTCTTTTGCATCCTCTCCCCACTTAAAATACAGTGAATATTTTCCTGTAATTAAAACATACGTATATACGTTGTATATAGTTGAATAATATGGTATATCATCTGGAATTATGAAATGTACTTGTGTATCCCCTCTTGCTTCATATATTGTCTCCAGATTTTCCTTTTTCCCAGTATAATAACACTGCACGTGAGCACTGGCACCAGACACTTTGATCCCACACCTCTGATTTATGCACTGCAATCTATTCCAAGAATTGAGAGATTGGGTCAGAAGACACAATGTTTTCGTTATTCTTGATAATCATTTACCAATACATTTCTATGTTTGTATCTTTGTTTGCTCCATCATTTTTTCCAATTAAAAAAGTAATAGACTTTAACCTTAAAACATAAAAAGAAAAATCACTAGCAATCCTGGTATTCAGATGCCTTGTTTTGTATCTTCCCAGCATATTTTATGATAGGCAAAAATAAGATCATACTATGTACTTATGGTTTTGTTATCTGCATTTTGGATTCCACCCTACAGGGACATTTTTGCTTGTTCTTCAATGCTCTCCTGCTTTAATATCAGCTAAATATTACAGTGAATGAATGACTGCACTTTAACATATACTAGGTATTAAAGTGTATTTCTATACCAGAACTTATTAATCCTCCACTGCTTGACAGCTTCTTAAAGAAATCTTTTTATTGTTTTATTATTTTAAAAAATAATGCTTATGACAGAAATATCTGAAACTAGTGCACAGCCAGACACCATTTAGAAAAGTCACAATTCGAGTGTCAAAATTAAACACAATGTTGAGTGAAAAGCCAGTCACACGGGAATGCCTACTGCCTGATTCCCATTATGAAATACAAGCAAAATTGAGCTGAGCTGTTTGGGGATGCATGCTGAGGTGGTAAAACGATAAAGAAAAGTGAGGAAGTGGTGATACTGTATGTCTTAAACTGAGTGGGGGCTACATGGGCATTTGCCCTGTCGTGGGTCATCGAGCTGTACACTTCGATGTTGTGTGCTTTTCTATACGTGGTGATTCTTCACAATACAAATAGCTTTAAAAAACTCATAATCTCTCAAGCCTAGCTAAAAATTTCTTTTAATAACAGCAGTTAACCTCCCAGTTCAATTCATATTCATGATTGTATTGTACATACTATTTTGTAATATGCTGTTTATACTTGATATATTGTGAACATCTTTCTTTTGGTCACATATAATGGTACCTAGAATGGCTATAAGAAAAAAAGACTAAAAATAAAAAATTTTGGAGAAGATATGGAGAAACTGAAACCTTTGTCCATTGCTGCAGCCAGTTGGGGAAACAACTTAGCAATTTCAGAAAAGTTAAATATAGGCATGGAGCCAGGGACCAGACCCCCCATCTGTAGAGGATTCATAAAGCAAATGTACATCACAGGGCCTGGTTTTCCAAAGCTTTGCAGTTTCAAATATTGACCTTGCAAAGGACAGGAAATTTTCTTGGGCTATGAAGTCTCTGGTGTAAGATAAAGAATTCTAAAACAGCAAGGTTGCTGGCTCAAAGACAGACAGGCTACTGATTGATATGTAAAGATCATGGAAAATTGCTGGAGGGAGAAGGAATGTTTGCTAAGATCAAGCTTTTGTTGGTGGATCACTTAATTGTCTAATGGAATGTCATCTGACTTGTTTCACTGAAAGTTACCAGCCTATATTGTTAAACTATAATCCCACCTATGTTCTCTTCCTGTAACTTCCTGGTCTGGAAAGCAAATGCTGGAAGAGAACCCCAATTGGGGCTTAATTTCCCAAGGAAGGGAAGCCTCTCACTTGAGGGCTCCCGAGGAACTTAACCACTTCAGGACTTCTCACTGCTCAGAAGAGATGGGCTTTGAGTAAACTTTTGTGGCTCCATCGCCCAGGGGAGGTGGGTGACAAATCCGTTTGGGGCAAAGCAACACCCATCCCACGACCAGGCACACTGCTAGCACCAAGGAGCATGCCAAAAACATGCCCTCCAGGTGGGTGGCCTGCCACAGCCACCACAGTAACCACAGCTGCTGCAAATGTGGCTAGACACCACAACCACCACACAGATGGTCCACCAGCCACTGGAGTACATTGACACAAGGAGAGTCACCAGGAGAGACCAAAGAAAAGAAGAGGATGTCTCTCTCCACAAAGCCCATTCCAGAGTGACAGAAGAAGCATCTGCTCTGTGATAATATTGGGGGACCTGAACACAACTCTCAGCATTGGACAGATCATCTAGGCAACAAATCAACCAAATAACCATTACTCTTTCAGAGGGAGAGAAGAAATGTAGGGTAATTAGTGGGGAAATGGGGGAGGCACAGGGGGATGGGGAGAGATTGGGCAAGGAGCATAAAGAATAAGTACAATTTGTAACAATACCTATACTAGTATATTCATTTGATCAACATATGTCAACACTGAACCCCCAAAATATGTATAATCAATTATGATTCAATATAAATAAATAAATAAGTAAAGTTAAGTATACGATTACCATACGATCCACCAATTCTATTCCCAGGTAACTAAACGAGAGGAATGAGAAGATATGTCCATGCAAAATTTTGTATGCACACGTTTACAGCCTCATTTTTCATAGTAGCCCGGACATAGAATCAATCCAAATGTTCAAAAACTGATGAATGAATAAAGAAACTGTGTAACTCCATATAGTAGAATACTACTCAGCAATGCAAAGGGACAAACTTCTCATACATGCTACAACATGTATGAACCTTCAAAACACTATGCTAAGAGAAAAGCATGAAATATTACAGCTCATATGACTCCATTTCTATTTTTCATGTTGGTACGTAGCTCCATTGCATGGGTACAGCGTAAATTATTTAACCAAGCTCTACAGTTGAACTCAAAGTTGTTTCTCATTTTTCAATATAACGAACTGTGATGAACATCTTTGTGACTAAGGATTTTTGGCAAACCTTAATTACACCTTGGGACCAATGCTCAGAAGTGGAATTGCCTGTTTGAAGGATTGTGCATTTTCAGGCTCTTGACAAACGTTTCCAAATGGCCCTTCACAGGGTTTGCTCAGCCTCTGCCCCCACCAGGAGAGCAAGAGGGTCAAATGTCTCCTTTCTCAGATGCTCATATGCACTTCTCTCCTGGTACTTCTCAGTCATGGGGACTGTCCCTGGCCCGAGCAGCCTACCCTCATGACGCCCTGTCTTTCTTTTCATTTCCGCAGGGAACGTTGCTGCCATGACCTTGTTCATCAATAGTGCCGATCATCAAGTAGCAGGTTTTGCACTTTCCAGCATAGGATGGATCCTCTGCATGTCTTCCATGGGCTTTGTGGGGTGGCAAATGTGGCACACAGATGACTGCTCCCACGCCTCCTCTTGCCTTGCCAATGTGGGAATCTGGAGAGTCTGTGTTTACCACTATAACTTCAGCAAAGCCAAAGTTTGCCACTAATACACCTACCGTGACACCTTCCTTCCTCCTGCTATCCGTGCCGCTCAACACCTCCTGGTGGCTGCTGCCATTCTAGGGCTCTTGGGGAGAGCCTTCAACATCTTTGCACTTAGGAATGTGTACATGGGGATTCTTCAGAATAATGCCACCTGCAGGCCATTCATTGCTTCAGGAATTCTGAACATAACTGCTGGTGTCTGTATCTTAATTGCTGTGCTCTGGAATTACTACTCCATCCTGAACCCCAAGGGTATTGCCTTCCCACCAGCTTACCATTTGCCCCTCAAGCCAGGTACTCAGGAAATTGGGAGTGCCATTATAGTGGCAACGATAGCTGCCTTCCTGATGTTTTTAAGTGGATTGCTTTTCCTCTCTTACAAATTTCCCCTGGACAGCCCAGTACATCCCAAGGTTCGAGAAATATGCATTTCCAGGTTGCATTGGCTTTGCAAATCCCAGATTCCCAGGAGTTTATGGGAACTCTTACCAAGATGCTCTACCAAGTAATTCCAAGGACTCAAGACCAAGGCAAATGTAGTTTGTGACAAAACCTGGCCAACCGTTTCTTTTTGTTATCTTGTGCATAAGATGAGGTGGTTGAATTGGGAGCTTTCATTAAAAAACAAGCAAACAAAAATCCTCTCTTGCTCACATGTCAGTTGGTCTTATTGGATCTGGATTTTAATTTTTGGCTAAAGTAGAAAGTCAATACTATAAACCTGCTGTATGGAAGTAAGAGTTTCTGAGTACATTAAGCTCTCGCATCTCCCTCATAAGCTGCTGCCAGAAACAATAATGAACCTTCTATCCTATGCCATGGTAGTAACATCTCCCTATCATATGAAGTTTTCCAAAATGTGCGAAAGTAGAGAGAAGAGTCTAAGGAACGTCACACACGCATTACCAGACTCAACAATTACCAACAATTATTAGAGATTTTAGCTTCCTCTCCACTTGCCTCCCCCTTTTAAATCTGTTTCTTTTCTCCAAGTATTTTAAAGTAAACCCCAGACATCCTGTTCCTTCATCTCCATGTGCTTCAATATCACTCTCTAAAAATGGACATTTTCTTGCAAACGAATTAAACCAAAAATCTAACAATTATTCCTTGTTATCATCAAGTACTCTGAATTTTTAAATACCTCAAAAATAATTCTGTAGTTTTATTTGTGACAAGCCACTCCTTCTGCCTCGTAAGTCTTAATCTAACACACACACACACACACACAGACACACACAGACACACACACACACACTCACACACACACACACACGGCACTCCCCCCACAGCCTGTTATGTTTTGTTTTGTTTTTAATGATTTGGATTTGCTGAAGAAAGAGGGTCAATTGTCCTGTCACTTAACTTGTTACCACTAGAGGCTCAATTAGATCCCTGGTGACCTCTCTGAGGAAGACCATGTCATAGGCGGTGCCATGCACTGCATACTGAACGCATCATAGCAGGTGGCACGTGATCCTTGTTCCTTTTCGTGATGCGAAGACTGATCAGTGGTGGATCCGGGAGGGGAAGTCTGACCCCTCTTGTAAATTTTCTCATCACACCTCCCTCTGTCCCTAATGGTTTCATCTATTGACTGTCCTTGTTTGGATCACAGTAAGGATCGCAAGCGGTGACATTCTAACATGAACATTCTTGCCGGATTTATTAGCTGGGATGCTTTTGTAAAGAGTTTTCCCTCATTAGCTGTGGCCATTTGCTTCGTCCAAAATTCAGGGCTGGCTGGTTGCTCACTGGTTAGAGCGTGGTGCTGGTAACACCAAAGTCAGGGCTTTGGATTAATGTACCAGCCAGCCACCAAGAATACATTTTTGCTGAATAGGGGATGAAAAGATGGAGTGAAAATTAACTGCACTATTTAAAAAACAAATTAAATAAATAAAATTCAGTGCCTACAAAAAGTCAGGGTAAATACTTTATTTTTTCCCTCTAATTGTTGGTTTCTCAAGTAGACAGGGAGAATGTCCTAGTTACCTTCGGTGTTGCCCAATGCTTTTGTTTTTTGTTTTTTTCTGTTTCAGTTTTTTCTTTCTCTTTTTGGAGTATCAATAACTCTTGAGTCTGAACTCATGAGATTGTTTCTGTGTTTTTATCATGGACATTTTCAAATACATTCAAAAGTAGTCTTTATTTTCTCAGCTTCATTAGTTATTAATATATGATTAGTCATGTTTTATCCCTACCCTTACTACCTGCTCTGACGGCAGAATTGGATTAGTTTGTAGTAAATCACTGGCAATATATTATTTTATCCATAAATACAACATTATATATTTCTAAAAGATAAGGACCTCTTCTTTCTTTGACAAAACCACATTGCCAGTATCACATCCAAAAGGTTAGCAGTAATTTCTTAATGTACTCAAATACGCAATGTTCAAATTTCCCTAATTGTCTCATAAATGTTTTTAACAGTAACTTGTGGGTTTCGATATGTTCAAAATGTTTCACTCAGTTGCATTCATTACTCCTTTTTATGATCAAGTTGTAGCATCTTTGGAAGTGAAGCCATGGGGACACATATGTCCATTGACTTGTCTCCATTGATATTTTCTAAGAGCAAAAAAAAAAAAATCTATATTCAAGACAATCATAACATTCTATTTGCCTCATGTAACTCCTCACTTTCTCAACGAAATTTGTTCTATGAAAATGATTTTCCTAAAGAAAAAAATGGTACAGAGAAAGACATAACAGTACAATTAATAACTACATTCATCAAGTGTTATGGAGAGAAATGTTGAAATTAAAACATATTTATTTACTCTTATCTAATTACCTTGTATAGCAGAGGTTCTTAACCTTATGGAAATTCTCCCCAGAATAATGCCCATGCACACAAAATTATGCACAAGTTCATAACCCTCTTGGAACCTATTCATGGACTTCATTTTCAAAGTAAGTGACAATTCCCGAAAGTTTTTTTTTTCATGTGTGGGCTAGAAACTCTCCCATCTTATAATCTTCAGGTTATTTTTTAAACAAATTAACTTTTCCCAGTTAAAAACATGCCTAGAATATTAATGAGCACAGATATATTGTGCTAAAGACCATTTTCTTAAACAGCCATGAGTGTTGGTTCCCATATTTAAAGTTGAAGGAAAAATTGTAATTCTCATAAAATCAAAGTCATTTTCCTTTCTTTCAAAAAACATGACTAAAATGCAAGTTAATATTTGAAAGGGAAGGATGTTGCTGCAGAAGCACTATCTCAGGAGCACAGGAAATTCTAAATGCAGTGAGATCATGTAAGCATCTCATAGACGTGACTCCTGTGGTCTGCACGCTGCCAGTACGGGGCTTCCCGTTCATCTTTTTTGTTTTGCTCTTAAAAATACTCTATTTAAATAATTTTTCTAAGGCTTGGTTGAAGTACAGTGCACATACCATAAAATTCATCTTTGAATGTGTACAATTCGTTGCTTTTTAGTATATTGACAGAATAGTACAACCATCACCACTGCCTAATTGCAGGACATTTTCATCAACCCAGGAAGAACCCCAGACCCATTAGCAGTCCCTATTAGTCTTTGAGGCTTTCTATTCTGTCCCTCAACAAGATTTCCCGGGTGTATCTTGTACATGTCTGTCAGAAGACATGTTGAATCCAACCTGCTGTTCCTTCACTGAGCCCTCGACATAGGGTTAGGATTTAGAAACCACAAGCTGGGCCCCACTGGTGCCTTTCCTCCTGAGTTGTCGCCATATCTCGATCTCTTTAGTGGATAAGACTAGGATATATGAATTTCTGAGATGAAAAAAATCATGATGAGTTTCAATTCGTCCTTAACTTACAGAACTGTTGTTTAGCTGCAATTATATTCTGCATTTCTTTCTCACAGATTCAAAACCCAACAATACTGACATAATTACTTATTTGCTTTATTCTGTAACATAGAAAAATTTTTTAAATATTACCAATATCATTAGTAAGCATAATAGATAAAGGTTAAGGTTTCTTTGAAGCTCTATTTGTCCCTAAAATTGATTGTACTAGGCTTCGATAGTCAAAACACTGCATTCTAAAGTTATTTGGTGTAAAAGTTTTCTTTGTATGGTTATATACCAGCTTGATAAGCAATTAAGTTTATTCCTTTCAGCTTGTTTTCTATTTTTAGGGATTTATTTTGTCTTTTTTATATAGTTTTCTTTTTGAATATGTAAAATATTTACATAATTTCAAAGTCAAATTTACATAACCAGGTTCATTCAGAAAAAAGTCTAAATAAACGTCTGTTCCCATCCCCATTCTATTCTCTCCCACTGTAGATAACATTTTAATTTTATTTTTCAGTATTTTCTTTTGCACATATGTGCAAAGTGGTATGTGTTCACATTTATTCCACCTCTTATAAATGCTATCATAGTGTGTATATAGCTTAGCACTTTGCTTTTTTCACTGGGTAATACTTTCTTGGAGATCAGTCTATATGTAAACATCTTTCTTATTGTTTTTATGGCTGCAAAGCATTCTATTGTGTGGATGTGCTCTGATTTATTCAATCAGTTATGTATGTATAAACGTGTGTGTGTGTGTGTACATATTATAACTTTGTGCCTATATATTTTTGTATTTTTGCCAGTATATCTTTGGGATAGATTCCTAGGGCTGCTGGATCAAAGGGTCAATACATTTGTAATTTTAAAAAACATTGCTAAATCTTCCACTATAGGGGGTGTAGTGGATTGAATTTTGTCCTTCCAAAACTCATTGAAGCTTGAATTATATCCCCCACATTTTATGTATTAGAAACTTAGCCCCCAATGTGGCTCTTAAGAGAGTGGGAAATCCCATTATGGTAATTGAAAGGTGGAGTCTTCAAGAGGCGATTGGATTGCAGGACTGTGCAGTAGTGGATGGATTAAACATGGTGGTCAGGGGCCTGGTTCTGAGGGCTTTAAAAGAGGAGGCTAGTCTGTCTTTCTCTCTCTGCTCTCTCTGCTTCCACCATCTTGCAATGTGAGACCACCGAGTCACTGTTGCCACCACCAGATGCACTTTGGACTTCCTAGCCTCAGAAACTGTAAGCAATAAATTTTGTTTTCTTTATAAATCACCCAGTTCCGTGTATTCTGTTATAAACAACACAAATGGACTAATACAGGGGGGATCCATTTTGCACTCCCATGAGCCAGCTATGAAAATGTCTGCTTCCTCACAGCCCTGTCAAAGAATACAATGCAAAACACTGAATTTTTCTTCAATATGATTGGTGAGAAAGGCTATCTCTGTGTTATTTCAATGACCTTTTTTTTTTAGTGAGGCTGAGTACTCCTTCAAATGTTTAGTGGCTATTGTTTTTTTCTCAGCATTGTCTGTCAGTTGTCTGTTGCGATGTAACAGATTCCTGCAGCACTGAGTGGCCTCAAGCAACGCACATTTATTACCTCACAGCTTCTGTGGATCAGGAGTTTGGGCACAGCTTAGCCGGTCCTCTGCTTCATGGACTCTCACAAAGCTGCAATTAAAATGCCAGCTGGGCCTGTGGTCTCATCTGAAAACTCAGTGGAGAAGGATCCACTTCACGGCTCACTTACACTGCTGTTGGTGGGATTCATTTCCTTAGTTCCTCAAACGCTACTGGCCAGAGCCTTCAGTTCCTTACCTTATGGGCCTATGTCCGTAGAACTTCTCACAACATGGCAGAGCAAGTAAGTGAGACAGCCAGGGACAGACAGCAACGGAGAGAATGCTAACAAGAAGGAAGTCACGATGTTTGTATAACTGAACCACAGAAGTCACATCCCATGGCTTTTGCCACTTTCTATTCATAGAAGCAAGCCACTAGGTCCAGCCCACACTTCGCAGGAAGGGGTCAGGGGATTGACTAAGAGTTAGGTGGGAATCTCTGTGGCCAGGTCACAAGCTGCCCGCCACAGTATCTAAGTATGTTTCTAGCCCCTTTCTCTACTGACATGTTGGTATTCTTGATTTTTAGAAGCTCTTAATATGGTATGGATATTTGCCCTTTGTGCTCTCAGTCACAAATATCTTTCTTAATTTGTCATTTGGTTTTGTACTTTGCTTATGGTTTTTTGGTATGCAAATGTATTGGTAATGTTTACCTATTGTTAAACTTATTAATCTTCCTTTTATTGCTTTTGGTATTTGAGTCACAGTTTAGGTGTATTTCTCCCACTTACATGTTATAAAGGCCTTTGTTCATTATTTTCCTGGCTCTTGAATGGGTCCATTCCTACTGTATTCATTTGCAATTTATCCTGATGTAGTGTATTGGGTCAAATTTTATTTTTTCGAAATGATTCTCCTTTTGTACAATACCACTTAATTTTAAAATCCATATTTTCTCCAATGATTTGATATGTTATCATTTCCATATTAAATGGAAATGTTATCATTTCCAGATCTTGGGCTCATTTCTGGACATCCTATTTGACCCCTTTAGTGTATTTGTATATTCATGTACTGGTCCTACCCTGCTTTAAATTTCAGGTATTGTAATAGTCCATTTTCTATCACTTATAACAGAATACCTGAAACTGGGTAACTTATAAAGAAAAGAAATTTATTTCTTACAGTTTTGGAGGCTGATGGGGTGTATCTGGTGAGAGCCTTCTTTTTGGTGGGGCCTCTGCAGAGCCCCGAGGGGGCACCAGGCATCTCATGGCAAGAGGGCAAGAGCATGTAAACATGCTCACTTAATCTCCTTATGAAGCCTCACAGTGCCACTCCCATTATAAACCCCTTATCCATTAACCCATTACTCCATCAATAAATTAACTATTCATAAGGATAGGGCCCTCACAAGCCAATCACCTCCCTAAAGCACCATCTTTTAAATATCATAGTCAGATTTCACACCCTCTTGTCATTGTTACACTGGAGATCAAGCTTCAGTCTGAGTTTTGTGGGGACATTCATACCAGAGTAGAGATTGTATTTGTCAGGGTTCTCCAGGGAAATAGAACCAATAGGATATACAGATAGATGTGGAGTACACATAAAGCAAATGTACCTCACAGGGCCTGGTTTTCCAAAGCCTTGCAGTTTCAAATATTGACCTTGCAAAGGACAGGAATTTTTCTCCAGGCTGTCTAGTCTCTGTTGTAAGATAAAAATTGTAACACAGCAAGGTTGCTGGCTCAAAGACAGACAGGTTACTGATTGATATGTAAAGATACTGGGAAATTGCTGTAGAAGAAAATGCTTGCTAAGATCAAGCTTTTGTTAGTGGATCGACTTAATTGCATTATAGAATGTCACCTTGCTTGTCTTACTGAATGTTACCAGCTTCTATTGTTAAACTTGTTTAACTGTACTTGGAAAAAACCCCACCTGTGTTCTCCTCCTGTAACTTCCTGGTCTGGAGAATAAATGTGGGAAGAGAAACACAACTTGTGGTTAATTTCCCAAATGGAAGGAATGCCTCTATCTTGAAGGTTCTGGGAGATTAACTCCATTTTGGGGCTTCTCACTGCTCAGAAGAGATGGGCCTTGAGTAATCTCTGGCAGCTCTATCACCCAGGGCAATAGGGGTGACAAATTCGTGGGAGGCGGAGCAACAGATAGACATAGACAGAGATAGATAGACATCAATACATGACAGGGGATTCATTAGGGGAATTGGCTCATGTAACTACAGAGACTGAGAAGTCCCACAACAAGCTGTCTGCAAGCTGGAGACCCTGGGATCCAAGTAGCCTGACTCGATTCAAGTCCAAAAGCCTCAGAACCAGGGAAGGCGACGGTATAACTCTCAGTCCAAGGCCAAAGCTCTGAGAACCCAGCGGGCTTCTGGTATAAGTTCTGGAGTCCAAAGGCTGAAGGGCCTAGAGTTCTGATGTCCAAGGGCAGGAGAAGGAGGATGTCCAAGCTCCAGGAAAAAGAAAGAATTCACCTTTCCTCTGCCTTCTTGTTTTATCTGGGTCCCCACACGATTGGACGGTGCCCACCCACATTGAGGGTGGATCTTCCCCACTCAGTTCACCAACTCACAGGCCAATATGCTCTGGAAACATCTTGACAGACACATCCAGAAAGAACGCTTTACCAGTTCTCTAGGTATTTCTTAAACTAGTGAACACCTAAAAGCATCACAGAGACTTATTTTAAAATAGTATGTATGTTATTTGGGATCTTATTCCTTCCCCACCCTGAGGACTTTCTTGTTTCTACTTATTTTCCATATGAACTTTATAATCAACTTGCATTACTCCAGACTGGAAAACACACAAAACTCTCAGTATTTTCGTTAGGATAATGCCAAGTTTATACATTAACTTAGGGATCATTTACATATTTATAATATTGAGTCCTCCTATTCAAGAACATGGGATGTCTTTCCCTTTGTTGAAGTCTACTTTTGCAGTTGAAGGAAAGCTTAAGGTAGTTTTCTTTGCATTGGGTTGTTTCCAGTACAGGGCAATTATCCATAAAGCTATTTGATACATTTGCATTTGGGTTTATGCATGACTACAGGTTTTCATTTCTCTTGGGTAGATATCTTGGAGTAGGATTGCTGGGGAGTGTGGCAAATCTAATGTATTCTTAGACTTTCAACACATGCAGAGTGTTACTTTTTCCATTCCACATTTATAGTTGTGGGGAGGAGGAGTTAAATACTTCCTCTCTTCTGGTGATTATCAATGGAATGGTTACAATGGTTTTGTTTTGTTTTGTTTTTTAACTTCTACTAGGAGCATAGGTCTTGTTTATACAAATCTAGGTCACTGCTCCCAGGACCCCACTCACCAGGTGCGCCTTTTGTGGGCTGTGGAGTGCTTTTTTGTCCCAAACTTCAAGGGTGGCCTCACTAGCTCTGAGGGTAACTTCTAAGCCCCCAATTGTCCTTATCTGATTCCATTGCAAAGTCATGCTTAAGGCCAGCCCTGGGGGGACAGACAACTTCAGCTTATTCTCTTGCTGATTAAGTCCTTCAGCGAACATCAATGTATTTCATGTGAGAAGTGCCACCAAACATTCAACCAAAAGCTATGGGGACATAACATATACCTTCTACTTGTGCAGCTTGATTGTCCACAGCTTTTCAGGTGTATAAAGGGCCTCAATCAAGAATAAATAAATGGCTGAAAAAGTAAGGCATTTGTAGGTTAAACATTGGACATACTTTTATCTCAGATTTCCACACACGGAAGGGTCCTAGTGAGTCCACAGAAGAGAGATCAAAAGGCAAACCTGGAATGTTCGTATTCTCAAAGAATATTTATCTAAGTCTTGGAGAGCATTTTAAAATTGGTTCCCCCTGTGAAATGTCAGTCTATCAGCTAAGAATGCATGCTCCACAAACACTGCCTAGGAACCCAGCGGGGTGGGTTTGCTCATATAACGTCAAACAAATCCTTTGCCTCTGGGCTTTGTGTTCTGATTTGTGCGCAAGGAATTCCCCCTTTCTGATGGAGATTTTGTAGAGTTTTTTAAATTCATTTTTTAATTGAAACATAATTGATTATACATATTTCTGGAGTACAGAGTTGACTATCAACTTACTCCATTATTTAAGGAAAAAGCAAAGAGAGTGTGTCCTGTGTACTTCCTGTTGGTGCAACACACACCAAAGGGTGCTGGAAAGACTGGTGGCATTTCTTTCATTCTTTCTCCCCACTAGAGAGCCTTCTACGGTATCTGGGAGCCGGAAGGGTGGTGTATGGCATTTGGGCTGGAGGCGAGAGCTGAAAGATGCCAGTGAGGGGCGGGCCCAGCTCGGTGTTGGCGACCCCTTCCTCCCCCACAATCTGATACAATATTTGGAGATTGAATCAATATTCTTTGCATGCTTATCATTACAATTCATAATTATTCTTCGTGTCCCTTACCCAATTTATGTCTTACCCCCTCCCCCTCCCCCTTTCCCACCTCTAGTAACCCTAGGTCTGTTCTCTCCTGAAAATTCAATGTATTATTGTGGTCTTTCTTTCTTTTTCTTTCTTTGCTTCCACTTATGAGAGAGGACGTGCGGCATTTCTCTTTCTGTGCCTGGCTTATTTCACTTAACTTAATATTCTCCAAGCTCATCCATATTGCTGCAAATGGCAGAAGTTCATCCTTTTTTACGGCTAAGGGATTTTGTAAAATTTTGATAGCATTCTTTAGTAAATGTGCGTCTCCTGGTGACTATAATTTGTACAATATCCTCAGCTCGCAAGCATTGGGAACTAGAAGGGAATCACACCCTTTTGCATTTAGTTAGAATTCTTGGCTTCCTTCCCGTTTGAAAGGAGCTGGATGGTGAGTCTGAATCCCACTCAGGCCTTCAGGGCTGGTCTTGGAGAGATTCTCATGTGTTCTCCATGTAACTACAAGAATGGCTTCTAAAATGGTTCCTAGGTAAACCTCACATTTCCCCAACAAAATCTTTCCCTACAGTAGGTCTAATTAAGGCTAACCTTACATTAAGGAGCTTTGGCAAATGATTCGTGTAATTTAAGTGAATCAAAATCACATGCTACTTGGAAAACAGAAACTTGAAGACAGGTTTATGAGGAACGGCTACTCTGAGCAGCTCTCGCTTGAACCAGCTCCCCGTCTGCCACCTGGTGGTCATAGGGGGAAGTTGACTTCGCTCAGGGTGGGGGAAGTGGTCCCTTGACCCTCTTCTGCCTTCAGTCTCAACAGAGAGCAAGACACCGTGGCATGCTTTGTTTTGGGAGAGCAGGGTAAAAGGAAGAAAGGAAAAATGGAGTCTCGAGACCTTCTGAACTAAAGATTCTTTTCTCCATTATTTACAAGAAAAAGCAAAGAGAGTGTGTCCTGTGTATTTCCTGTCAGCACAACACACACCAAAGGGTGCTGGAAGGGCTGGTGGCATTTCTTTCATTCTTTCTCCCCACTAGAGAGCTTTCTAAGGTATCTGGGAGCTGCGAGGGTGCTTTATGGCATTCGGGCTTGTTGGGAAAATATAGGAAAATGGTCAGGGCCCCTCAGTTGTTCAGAATCTTGCTGAGCGTTTGATATAAATAGGCACGTGTGCTCAGTGTTCCTTGGTTATTGTCTAGTGTAATTGTGCTTGTGCACCCAGGTGTCCTCGCTGATGGACTTAAGTATAAAAGATGAGTGGCTCTGATCCAGGCCGCCTCCCAGCCCCGGGATGCCCTGGGGCGGGTGCCATGGGGAGGCCACTGCTGCTGTTGGAGGCTGCTGCTGCTAGTGTCCCCGGGACCCTCCGCAAGGCCACCGCCACCGCCAGACCTGTCAGCTACCAGGCCAGTAACCTGCTGCTGCTGAGGAAGCTGAGGACTGAGCTCATGTCATCTGCCAGCAGCTCGTGGTATCTGGAATCTTTCCCAATTAACTAGCATGGACCTGCGTGTGAGGGGTCTGGTGACCCAGTCTGTACAATGGGTTTGAAGGGTCTGAGCGCTAGCTCTAATGTTGTAAATGGAGACTTAGTATAACTAAAATAATAACTAAAATTATGAAACATTTTGGCTTTAGTTATGATTTGCCTTGCTGTACAGGCCTGGAGGCCACAGTTGAAAGGAGCCAGTGAGGGGCGGGCCCAGCTCGGAGCTGGCGACCCCTTCCTCCCCCACAATCTCATTCTCAGTCCCACACCAGACTCTGAGGAAACACCAGGAGGTGACCGTCACCCTCATACCCAATGAGCTGAGTGCTTTGTGCTTCGTGAACAGCTTCCACCTTCCACATCGTGGCCAAGCCCGTTGGCAGCCCCGGGGAAGGGACCAGATTGGCCTGTGTGCTGGGAAGTATCATATTCCTGTGGTGGGGAACAGGACACAGGGCAGGTGTCTCCTGTCCTTTACAAGAAGGAATAAAATGTAGAGATTCTAAGTGACTTGTCACCAGTCAGAGGTGGAGCTGAGATGAAAGTCCTGGTCTTCACACGCAGAGGCCTTATCGGTTCTCGGCGACATTACCAGCGTCACCTGTACCCAGGGTGACGGAGATGGAGACCCAAAGTATTCCTCAAAGCCCATCTTTCCTGAGCAAATGAGAGGCCCAGAATGGGTTAATTCCAGGAGATGACTTCTTCAAGACAGAAGCATTCCTTGGAAAATAAATAAATAAATAAACCAAACTAGGTTTTTTCTCGCTTTTTGTTGTCTAGCCAAGAAAGTTACAGAAAAGAACACAGGTGGTTAATCAGTCACAGAGAGAACATAAACAAACTGGCTACATAATTTTCATTAAAGCAGGTGCAACTTAAAAATGGTTTAAGCAATTTGCCATCAAAGGAATCATAAAACTGAGCTATGTGACATGCAAAAGAACCAATGAGATAATTGTTATGGCAACACTTAGTTCCCTAGGAAGGTGAAATGTGGAACCAACCGCTAATTGGGAGAGTAGCCTTGAAGCTTTTAACTCACATACTCTTTCTTAAGTAGGTTTAGCTGCACCAAGGGCATCTTGGCCTTAGAGCAAGCACTTTTGCTTTGTTATGATTTTCATATCCACACCAGGGACTTTTCGGTCCTGTGCAAGTTTTCTGTTTTTTTCCCAAGCTTAGCATTTCTATGTGCAATACTAAAAGGTTAGGTTATTCCTCAAACTACAAGGCTTTGGCCTTGCTAAAATTAAGGTCTGTGGTCCTACTATGCTCCAGCCTAAACGAAAGGGCTTTGGCCCTTCTAACAGCTAAGGACTGTTGCCCTACTAAGATAAAGATCCTACTAACCTACAGCCTGATCTAAGGACTGTGGTCCTTCTAATCTAAGGGCTGTGGCCCTCTTGGGTTCTTCCTCTAGAAGCGTAGGGCAAACTAATTTTTAGCCTAAAAGACTCCATCTGTCTGCCTTTCCTAGAGTTCTCTTGTTTCCTCTTCTAAGAGGAAGGCTACCCCAACAGAGAAAACCAGGGGAAGCGGCAATGTTGTGTGTGGTTTCTCCATGAAATGTCAAAAGCCCAGCTAGACTCCCACTTTGCCGCAGTCCATTCAGAAATCTATTTCTGCGAAGCACAATCTTCCAATCTTTGATTGTAAACACCGGATTAAGAAGAAAGCATATGGGCCGAGCCCATGGCGCACTTGGTAGAGTGCTGCGCTGGGAGCGCGGCGACGCTCACGCCGCGGGTTTGAATCCTGACGGGTGCACTCACTGGCTGAGTGCCGGTCACGAAAAAAACGACAAAAAAAAAAAAAAGAAGAAAGCATATGGCTTATTTTTAAAATACCAAAAAATTCCTCCTTGTCATAGCACCAAACCAGAGACATCCCAGTGTTTTTCAACAGAAGGACGAACGCACAGATTGGGCCGTGCAGAGCACAGAATGCTGTGCGACGGTACCCGTGAGCCGGGTGATGCTACACTCAACAATACAGATGAAATTCAAAAGCGTTATGTTGAGTGAAAGAAACCAGACACCAAAGATACAATCCACGTGCTTCCATTTATATGATGTTCAAAAACATGCAGAAGTAATTTGTGAGAAGAAGAGTCAGGATAGTGGTTAGATCTGGGTGAGGGCAGGAAGTGGTGGCTATGGACTGGCAAGAAGCAGGAGGGAAGTTTTTAGGAGACAGGAATACCCCGTATCTTGATCTGAGAGGAGGTGACAGGGGTGTATGCCCATGTGAAAATTCATCGACCTGTGCACTGCAGATTTGTATATTTTATTCTTTGTAAATTTTACCCTAAGTATAATCTAAAAGAAAAGGGAATAAATTATAAAAACAAAAACACAAACTGCAGGTTTCTCTCTCTTTGTTATCTCCCATCTGCCCTTTTCTCTCCTCTCTGCCCACTTTTATTCCAGTTTACTTTGACTCCGTGCTTAGTGTGTGAGTTTCTGGCATTTTGGCCACAGTACGTATTAAATTAAAACTGTATACATCTACACCCTTAAGCATCATCAGATGACCACAATATTGAAAGTAAAATACAGAGGGGGAAGAATGGGATCTATCATTGCAACCGAAAGGAAACAAAATCACACGAGTGCATTATGAGTTTCAGACCGTCAATATCTAACCCTGGTTCCTTGTTTAAGAAAACCTAAGGAAGGTGCGTGCCAGGTGACGCTGACTTCTCTAGCAAAGCCCTCTGGCTCCTGTCACAGAACATCTTTCAATCCAGTGTGGGTCTTCCTATGGTTTTCCAACTTATGACACACAAATTGCAATGACCTTTTGATCCAGGACCTAAAAATAATAATAATAACAACAATAATAAAAATAATTATTCTGTTCTAGAAAGACTTCTCAAATTCAAGGGGATATCAGACGACTCTGCACTTTTTATGTGTCCCTATTGTAACATGCCCACACCAGCCCTGGTGGTCATGGCGACATGAGAATGTTTGCATTTGCTTTCTTGACAACTGGAGAGTTACTGCCATTTGTACTTCTGAGAAGCCCCCCTCCTCACTTTTTTTATTTGGTGGAAAACACCATCACGGTTTATCATTTTGTCCAAGTTAAGGAGATCCTTGAGACTTCCCGGGAGTCACTTTAGATTAATCATCTCATCGTCTCCGTGAAGAAGTTCAAGGTCTTCAATGGATTGTCCCACAAAAAAAGGTCAGCCCAGACCACCTGGATTTTGCTTTAAATGACTATCATCACAATTCCAGCATGATCTTCTAGACTCTGTGCTCTTGGCGTTTTTAACTGAGGCCGCCAGAGTGTCACTAGGAACGTAAATGATAACTCACAGCTCTGGGTAGTGTCATCTCCATCATCACTGCTCACTTTACATGACAGCAGTCATGCGACTGAGTGTGAGTGTGGGAAAGTCAATGGTTGATTCGTGTCTGAGAAACACAGTGATAGTATCTCCAACCACAGGGTGTCATTCCTCTAAACTTGAACGCATCCTCTCTCTTTATACAGTATCTGCTTTTGTGTAATACTTTTTATTGTGGAAAACATACATAACACAGAACTTACCATCTTACCCATGTTTAGGTGTACACATCAGTGGCATTAAGTATATTTAGTGGCTGTGCAATCATCACCTCCATCATCTCCAGAACTTTTTCATCTTCCCCAGCTGAAACTCTGTCCCCAATTCCTGCCTCCTGCAGTCCCTGGCAACACCCATTCAACTTACTGTCTCCATAGATCTGACTCCCCTGGGTACCTCATATGGGTGCAATCAGACAGTATTTGTCCTTTTGTGCCTGGCTCATCTCACTCAGCATAATGTCCTCAAGGTTCATCCTCGTTGTAGCGTGGTCAGAATCTCCTTCCTTGTAAGGCCGAGGAACACTCCATCGTATGTATGTGTAGACCGCTTTTGGTTAGCCAGTCATACATCGATGGACATTTGGTTGGTCCCACATTTTGGCTATTGTGAATAGTGCAGTGACCACGGGGGTGCACACAGCCGCTCGGGGCCGACTGCAGCTCTCTGCGCTGTGCACCAGCAGTGCGGTTGCTGGGTCATGTGCTGCCTCTAGGTTTCAGCCTTTGAGGAATTGCTGGACCGTTCACCACAGCAGCTGCACCATCTCACATTCCCACCAGCAGTGCACAGCAACCTCCTCATCCTCACTACCATTTATATATGTGCATATATATTCATTATAATGATGATTATTTTAAATAAAAGTACTAGTTTTTAAAAGGTCTTCAGTCAAATGGATAGAGGAGACAAGGAGGCAAGTGTGCATTTGCACTTTCTCCTATGCTGCTATCATTTGAGGGTCACTTTTATCTTTTTACAGGACACAAAGAAGGCCACAGATGGCTCTTATTACAATTGACATGGGATTTCTCTATTTTGTGATACTCTTTTGATGTGAATAAATGCCATCCACTATGGAGAGGGCCAGGAAGCACTGCGTCTGCCAGTGAGGACTTGGGAGTCTAGCTTTGCCATGTTCATCTGGGCTCAGCTCCCTCGTCTATAAAATGGGGATCACAATTGTACATGTATCAGTGGGCTGTCATGAGAACTGAAGGTACTAGAACTCAGAAAGTGTTTAGAATGGGGCCTGATCTATACAAAGCACAGGGCAAGCATGGAAGCAACATCTTGTGAGAGCCAGGGATTTGTTGGCCGGTGTTCAGAGCCCGAACTCTCCCTAACAGTCCCTCTTTCACTACAGAGGGCTCATTTCTTTCTTTGGGGACATTTTTCCTCCCGGTTCAAAATCTCCTACTGCTATGAAGACTATTTACTAATCTTCTGAATGTGTGAATTCTTGTACAAGGCTCAAGGGTAAACATTGTAAATAAGGTATATGAGTCTCTCAAATTTGGTCTTCAGGAAAAACATATCCACACCCACCCCACTGCTTTCCACATGGACAGCGCCATAGCATCCCTGAGCTGGCACATTTTGCTGCCAACTACAGCATCCCCATCCTGACACCCTCCATCAAAGCTCACTGATCCTGTGGCCACTCCCACAGACCTCCACGGGCAAGGAAGTCCTCCTAGATAGTGAGTTAGTCACCCTGCAGTCAAGCCCAAACCCACTGTGCTAGCGTGACTTCCTGAGAGGTAAAACTGCTGCCTTCATGCAATTAGAAAGGAGACTGGGGGACAGTGGAATACGGTGTTAGAAATATCAGGCTTCCCAGCAAGGAGATACAGTTTGGAGGCCCCTGAAGTCTTCCGCATGGGCAGCTGCCTACATTCTCCACACACCTGGTGACTGAGCAGATCTCACCCCACTCCTTTCTGCAGAGCAACATGGGGAAGCTCCAGGGTTATAATCTTCTGATTGTCCTTGCCACTTACTGCCAACAATTCCAATAGACAAGAGATCCAAATAAGTTGGTTCACGATGTAAATTTTGCTTCATAGAGATATTTGCTTTATGTAAAATACATCAAGATATTTTAAAGTTGCAGGCTGGCTGACCAGCTCAGTTGGTTAGAGCCTGGTGTTGATAAAGGTCAAGGGTTCAGATGCCTGTGACCAGCCACAAAAAAAAAAAAAAAAAAGTTGCACCCCAAAGAAGCCAATATCTAAAAGTGAAATTGTGAGCCAGTGATGGGTAAGAAATGTAAACAGGCGTGGTTTGTTGTGCTTAACATGTAGATCTCCAAGGTCATGTTCATTCCATTTTTAATTATAAAACTATGTATGCCTTTCATTAAAAACATACAAATTATAGAGAAATATGCAAATAAGAATGAAAGTTGTCACACTACCCAAATGATCTCCCTAGAATTACACATTTTGTATGCATCTTCTAAACTTCTAAAAAAAAGCACATCCATATCTATTTGTATAGATCAAAAAAATCAGATGTGTATTCTTTTGTCACAGATGGTCATACCTTATGTGTTATTGTTTTCCTTTGTAGATATAATACAAAGGTTTCTTCAGACAGTTCATAGAGATTAACTCATTCTTGGCGATAGCCGTGTAATATTCCACTGTAATCTTGCATGTCCCATCGTTTATTTAGGCTTTCCTCTACTCATAGACATTTGTTATTTCCAATTTTTCCCTATTGCAAATGGTGCTGAAATTAACATCTGTTTACATTTGTTTTTGCAAACGTATACATATCTTAGTACTAAGTCCTGGAATTGGAACTGCTGAATAAGAAATATGAACGTTTCAACTTTTGAAAGATGTTGTAATATTGTACTCCAAAAACTGTCTTACAAATTGATATTGCCACCATGGTCATGGATTGTTTTACTGTTATCTAAAATATTTAGAACACTAATTGAAGGCCAATACGTGTTAGAATACTTAAATACACTTTCAGACAATAAGGATGACACAAATATTAAGCGCTCTAAACCGTGGCTGATGCAATCTATTTTTTTTCCCTCCTGGGTGTTCCTGGCTTGACTTCATGATGACTCTGCCTCCTCTTCAGTCTCTGAGATGAAGCAGCTGCACTACAAACTGATTGGCCTCCTTTTCAGCTTTGCGTCATGGGTTTTCGGTATAATCCTAGCAAAAAGCAGATCCTGGCGCATATGGGAATTCGACAGCAAGGTTGTTCCCGTTGTGTTCATTGGACTTTGGGATGCTTTTTATTTTCAAATACTTAACATCTCTGGTTCAGTAACTGATGTGCAAGTGCACAGCACTCTCAACTCGAACTGGACCATTTCAAGTGAAATTGAGTATGGGCGGACCCTGATATTGTTGGCTAATATGATAAAGGCAACAGTCCTGCTGTTCAGCTCCACAGCCTTTTGGCTCAGCTGCACCCAGGACCCGTACCAATATTTTATCCAGTCCTGTTACAACATCTCCGCCTTCTTTCTTTTCTTTAGCTCTGTTTGTACGGTTAGTTCAGTGACCTGGAATTTTGCCATGGACTTTTGCGGCCAAACCACCCTTGACTTTCCACTTAACTTTCCGGTAGGAAAAGAAATGCTGACAAAGAAACGCTGCACCTATGTGTTTCCACTAGGAATCATAACTGCCACCCTCTCAGTCCTAAGTGCCAGCTTGTTTATGTGAGGCACGTTTAACAAAATGTCTGAATCAAGAGAGACACATGGTTATGTCCAAATGTTCAAAATAAGAGACCTGAATGGAGGGCTTTTACTTTTTGGAAAGGCTGCCAATAGCTTTTTGAAGAAATTTGGTACCTACACATAATATTATTTTCATCATCTACTCATTTGAAATAAAACATATTCATTTGGTGTCTCAGGGCATGTCTAAAGCTTATTCTCGTATTCTCCTCTTCTGCTCCAATCTGCAAATCTATTCCTTTCTTTGAAGCTTTTTACTTGCTGAAATCTGGAGGCGAATATCTTCTATACACACACTGTCAAAAACCAGAGGCAGGGAAAGTACTGGTATAATTCAGGTCCGCATCAAGAAACACAACCAACTCCAAGATGAATGAAAGTTTAGAATAAGCTCACATGTACACACAGGAGAATATTATAGTCATGTTTAGGGCTTAGAGATCTTTAAGACTGTATTTTTGGTTAGGTTGGAGCATGGTTCCTTAACCTCAGGGCTATGGACGTCTTGGGCTGAGTTCTTCCGGGGGTAGGGAGGCTGTACGGGGCACTGGAGGATGTCTGCAGCATCAGTGGCCTCTACCCACTGGATGACAGTAGCATCCCCTCTCCTCTCAGTGGCGACAACCAGAAATGTTCAGACTTTTCCACGTGGCCTTTTCCAAAATTGCCCCCCATTGAGAACCACTGGGCTAAATGTAGTCAATGACTCAGACTAATGGATGTTATGGTATGTTGAGAGGATTGTGAGAAAAACTTATCAACTAAAACTGAACAAGCTCAATACAGCACAGCATTTATGTGCCTGGGTCAGTCGCCGCCTTTAACTCGGTGGCCTAGTGGAGGTGATTTTGCTTCATCTCCTAGGGGACATGTGGCAGTGTCAATGTCAATGAAAAATGGAATCTCCAAAGTGCTGAAAGAAAGTAATAATAGACCAGTAATTTCTATATCTACTAACCGATCACTCAAGAATAAGGACAAAATGAAGGCAGTTTCACATCAAGAACTTACAGAAAAGAGACACCTGGAAAAGAAAATAATTGAATCGGGAATGAGGTTGGATCCAGAAGCAACGATGAGCAAAGAAACTGATAGGCAGGTGCGTAAATCTAAACCAGCACTGATTATAATTTGTAAGTGTCTGTGTTCTGCGTTCACATATAACGTGTAAAGTAGGAGAGGGATAATGAGGGCCAAAGCTTTTTAATGCTTTTGCTTATTGTGGGCCATTCATCATCTTTAGATTTTAAGTGAATAAATATGTTAAAAATTGAAGGGTAACCACTAAACAGACACAAAGAGAATGAGAAGAAATTGAAGGTGGAAGGATGAAAAGGAAGAAGCAAAACGATAATTTCTCAAAGGCAACATGATTGTCTCTGTAGAAAACCCACGAGAAGACTCCAGAGTCATGATCCCCTTTCTAAGAATCTTCTAGAAAAGGCAGCAAGACACAGACAGAAACAGAGCAGTGATGGCCTGGTGCTGGGAGTGGAGGGAGCAGTGAGCTCGAGGGGACACTAGGAGACATTTGGGGGGACGGGCATGTTCTACAGCTGGAATGTGGTCGGGGTCTCACGATAATGCAGTTTTCTAAAACTCTTCAAACCGTTACGTCAAAGAGACACCTGCACTCCCATGTTCACTGCAGCATTGTTCACAATAGTCGAGATATGGAAACAACAGAAGTGTCCATCAGCAGAGGAACGGACCAGGAAAACGTGGTGTACACGCACGATGGGCTACTAGTCAGCCTGAAAGACAGAAGCGAATCCTGTCATTTGCAACAACGCGGATAAACGTGAAGACGTTATGTGAAGTGAAATAAGCCAGGTACAGAAAGACAAATTCTGCACGATCTCACTCATCTGTGGAATCTAACAAAGTGGAACTCATGGAAGTGGAGAGTAGAATGGTGGTCACCAGAGGCCGGGGAGTCGGGGTGGGGATGTTGGTCAAAGAGCACAAGATTTCGGTTAGGACGAATCAGTTCAAGACATCTGTCTACTGTACAACGCGGTGACTATAGTTAATAACAACGGGTTGTATTCTTAAATATCACTGACATGGGGTGGGCCAGTTAGCTCAGCTGCTTAGAGCGGGGTGTTACAACACCAAGGTCAAGGGTTGGATGCCCGTGCCCGCCAACCGCAAAAAAAGAAAAAGGAAAATCACTGAGAGTAGATTTTGGGTTCTCACCACACAGAAAAAGTGATAAATATGTGAGGTGATGCATATGTTACTTACCTCCTTTTAGCCATCCCACAAGTTATACATACTTCAAAACAACATGTTATATACTATAAATATATAAAATTTTTGTCAGTTAAAATAAATAACGAAAGAATGACTCGGAATTGAACACACACACACACAGCTCTTGAATTCCACCTCGCAGATATATCCACTCTTAATTTGGGGGCACAAAATTCTTCTCCATTCTTTTTAACATATACACACGTGCACATTTTTACAGAAATGAGATCACAGCATGCAGATAATTATGCACTTAATCCTATATATCACACACACACACTCTGCACATTTTCCTGTTAGTTCATATACTTTCATTTCATGCGTATTAACAGCTGAGTGGAACTCCCGTGCACTTGGTTCCCAGTGGGCTTGGGATCAAACTGGCCGTGTTCAAATGCTGGCTCTGCCACAGTGGAAACAGAAACAGTAAATGTAAAAACATTTGGCTTCAGCCTTGGCTTAGAGCAGGTCTTTCAACCTTGGTACTATTGACATTTGGGGCCAGAGAATTCTCATGGGGGCTGTCTTGTGCCTGATGGGATGTTTAGCAGCTTCCCTGATCCCCACGAACTAGATGCCAGTAGCACCCCCCAAGTTGTGATAACCAAAAAGTCCTCCAGACATTGTTCAATGTCCCCTTGGGTGGGGTGGGGACAAAGTCGCCCCTCGTTGAGAACCAATGTCTTAGAGTCAAAGGGGCTGCAAGTCACAGAGCTATTTGAGAAAGCCTCGGAGAGAACCAATATTATGCTGAGGGTTTAAAGTCAGGGCGGTAATCTGAAGAAATGTCACATGTCAGGGACAGAAGGACCGAATAATGACATCACTGGGAATGGAGTTATTTAGATATACAATGTACACGGCGCTCTCTTTTCTGATACAGAAACGCTTACCAAGTTGGGCCCAGGTTTTTCCCAAACTGTGCAAGACGGAGGTCTTGCTGGGGTCGCCATTCCATGCTAAATTCAGAGGTCCTGGGATGTAAACTTCTAGTTTGGAAGCCACAGACAACATTCAGGGCTTATTTGTATAATATGCGGTAGAAAATGGAAATCCCATGTTAGGGAGGAGGGAAGTGTTTGGGAAGGAATAGGTCACGCAAAGGGCATAAAGAAATATCACGATTTGTAAGAATGAATACGCTAATAATAAATATTTAAAAAAGGAATCCCACGTTAATGTTGTAAATGAAGCGTAGCAAGCAGACCCACGGTTATATAACCTGCAAAACCCTCTGAAAAGCAGCAGTGGCCCGCACCCCAGCGCCACCCGCGGCCGGGGTCTGTTGTGTTTCCTGCTGGCACGAGCATGAAGTGAACGGGCACCAGACCCCGACATAGGGCGGAGCTTGGGAACTTCAACAGCCACTAACGTGTCCTCTTGGCTGCTTAATTCTGTCCCTGGCTTTCTCCATTTGCAGAACTGGAGTAGTAATTGTTTTGTCTGCATAAGATTGTTGAGAGACTAAATGAAATAACACGTAAAGTTCTTCAACACTTCTTGGCACATGTGAAGCTCCCGACGCATTTTTGTTGGTGCTACTGCCACCCTCGCCACTGCTGCCACCTGGACTGTTACCATCATTTATATACCCAATCTTCTATCCATAGATATTTAATGGATTTACTTCTCCTTCATGAATAATGCTGGCCGAGCATCCTTTTACTTCACCTGCAAAATATTAGGATATGATAGTAGATACACAATGTATGAAGTCCTAGAACCATAGCAATCCTCAGGATCCTACAAGAATTTTCTAGGAACAATCTGGCTAATGAGGTTTTACTTCTCCTTTAGTTTACCTGCTGCTTAGCAGGACTGGCATTGCAGGCAGAGGGAGCTGCAAGGCATTCTGGGGTGCGGTGGCTGTACCGCTGGGGAGAAGGGAGGAGACCATCCCCGGCAGAGTGAGGGCTGGGGGTGGGGTACAGTCCCCAAGGCCAGCTTTGGTGGAGTCAGGAGAATTCTGTGAGGTCACTCTGTTCACCGAACAGCGCAGGCCTGTGGCTGGGCCATAAAAGGAGCCCCCGGGAAGAAGCCTGTCACCGCACAGGGAGGCATGGCAGGGCCGTGAAATGGCCGTGCACGGCTGCAAGGCTGCCTCGGGCCCTACTGGCAGTGGCAGAAGCTGCCCTGTGAGTCCCCGTAATAGGAATCGCTTCCCCTTTCAGAGCAGCAGCCCTTGCTCCTGCTTGAGAATCATGACCCCTCGGATCCTCGACAGGAATTGCTCTGAATGTCACCCTCAGACCGAAATATGGCTGGAGTGTTTTAGATGGAAAAGTTACTGCCCAGCCAATTTTGAGACCCTCCTGAGTAAGAGAATCGTGTCTCCCAGAATCTCTGGGGCATGCGAGGGACGTTGAGACTCTTAATTACAAATAAGCCAAACCAACTTGATTTAGGGTGTCAGTGGTTCTCAACTGTAATGATTTTTGTCCGCCCAGGGGACATCTGGCAATGTCTGCAGACATTTTTTTTTGCTACCGCTTAGGGGGTGGGGTTGCTACAGGCGTCTAGTGCACGGGGGCCTGGGATGTTACTAAACAATTTCTGAAAGGACAGGCAAAGGACAGCTCCCACCACTAAGAATTATCTAGCCCAAAATGCCAACAGTGCCTGTTTGAGAAACCCTGGCCTAAGCCAGAGAAGTAAACAAACAAAACGGCACCTATTACAGGAGTCCTGGGGTACTTCACAGAACATAAGGAGAAGTCGAATCAGTCTCTGTAGTGGATTGAATTATGTCCCCCCAAAACTCCCTGCAGCTTGAATTGTGCCCCCTAAGTTTTATGTATTAGAAACTTAGCCCCCACTGTAACTGGTAAGAGGGTGGGAAATCCTGTTACGGTTATTGGAAGGTGGAGCCTTGAAGAGGTGACTGGATTGGAGGACCGTGCAGTGGTGGATGGATTAAAAGTGTTGGTCAGGGGTGTGTTTCTGAGGGCTTTAAAAGAAGAGAAAGTCTGTCTTTCTCTCTCTGTGCTCTCTGTGCTTCCACCATCTTGCAGTGTGAGACCCCTGGGTCACTTTCGCCACCACCAGACAGACTTTGGACTTCCCAGCCTCAGAAACTGTAAGCAATAAATTTCATTTTCTTTAGAAATCACCCAGTTGGGCTGGCCCGTGGCTCAATTGGGAGAGCATGGGTTAAGTCAAGGGTAAAGATCCCCTTACTGGTCACCTTTAAAATAAATAAATAAATTAAATAAATCACCCAGTTCAGTGTACTTTGTTATAAGCAACAAAAACAGACTAATAAAAAAATATTTAAAAAAAACAGCAGACTAATACAGTCTCCAAAAAAGAATATTTTTTTATATTTCCATTGCTTATCCATGATCCTGGGCAATAGAAGAAGTTCACGGACATTGACCAAATTCTCCTGTACTGTATATATGACTTACCTCCCCAATTCCCAGTCTCTCAGGAAAGAATTAGATTCATCCAGCTCTGGTCAGAGCCTACTCCTATGAACTTCAGCTGTGGCCAGAAAAGCAGGGTCGTGTGGAACAAAGGTGGCACACAGAAGACACTCCATAAACATCTCCTACGTGAATGAATGACCATGGCTGCCGGCGGCCACTCCTGTGAGTTGTGATGGTGTTCGTAGGGAGGGGGCGGAAACCCACAAAGAATCCCTCACATGCGGCCTGCAGGGTTATCTGGTGTTAACTCAGGCTCATCCTGTCTGCTTGGTCACTCTCCCCTGCCCTCCGAGCATTCCCGTGAACCCCCTGCACCAGTCATACAGGCAGCCAGGAACACAGGCTGTTTGTGCTAGTCCATTTCTGTTGTTCATAACAGAATATCTGAAATTAGGTAATTTATAGAGAAATGAAATTCATTTCTTAAAGTATTGGAGGCTGAGAAGTCCACGGTCCAGGGAGCACATCTGCTGAGGGTTGCCTTCTGTGTGCGAACTCTCTATAGTGTCCCATGGTGACCAGGGTGTCACATGGCAAGAATGGGCTGAGCAAGAGAGAGCTGACCTGCTCACTCGCTTTCCTTGTAGAGCCATCAGAACCACATCCATTACTCCATGAACAGCTCAATTCATTCACAAGGGTACAGCCCTCACAATCTAATCATGTATTAAAGGCTCCACCTTTCAAATATCAAAATTGGATTTCCTATACTCAGCACTGTTACAATGGGGGTCAAGTTTCCAATACATGAACTTTTGGGGAACACATTTAACCCATAGCACTCTTGTCTCCTGCAATTTCAGCAACCCCCTGATCTCCTGAAAGCCAGGAGCCATGTTCTTTGACCTTCATTCCCCCAGCCAGCCCATTCTTCCAGCACCTAATTCCCTGTATTAAATCCTCCCTCTTTGAGACCCCCAGAGTTTTCCTGATTAAAACTGACTGACGTAGCAGAGACGGTTTCCGACACTCCTGATTACACACTTGATTATCTCATGTGTGATGACCTGTTGGAGACCACCTCAGACCCCAGAGGCCTATCTGCTTCCTGCTAGGCCTATAGTCTCTGCAAAGCGGGGCTTCTCAAACTTCAGTGTGCATCCGCATCCCCTGGAGGGCTTGGTACAACACGGTGTTCTGGACTCCAGTCCAGCGTTTCTGATTCAGCAGGTGTGAGCTTGGAATGCCAATTTGGAACAAGTCCCTGGGGACCAACTGCTGGAAATCATTCCTAACTAGAGTCTTCCCACTTCTACCTAAAGCACAATCACTCCAAACACCTGAAGGAATTATCAGTACTTTAAAAAAACAAAACACTAACTCTTCAGTGATTACAGATAAAGTTTGTATCAAGACTGCTACAACTAAGGCAGCAGTGCTGTGCCGTCCTATTTCCTAACGTGCTACCAGCGCCGATGGTTTTCAACATCGCCTTTGCACCTCCCGTGTTAATGATGGCATGGGAACCTTTGCAGGCACAGGATAAATGGACTTTTCAAAGTCAAGTGTGATACTTGATTTTGAAGTAGGAAAATTCAGCATAAATTCAGCCCATCCAGGCAACTTTTTTGTTGATATTTAATGGAGAGCAGCAAGAGGATAGAATCAGGCCAATCCGTGGTGGGAGAAACAAGAAGGCAGAGACGAGGCGAGAAAGAAATTCAGTTTCTAGAAAATGAGCAGAACAACCCCTGCACTGGAAACACTGTAAGGAAGCTTGAGATCAATGGTCCATGTTCAAACAAAGTCTACTTTACCACAAGGCACTTTTCTCAAAAAGCCTGGTTTTGGAAGCAAAGAGGTTGGTTTCTCAGCCAATCTGTTGGCATAAAGCTGTGACAGGATCAAAAGAAGACGTCCAGTCAAAAGGAAAAATCCACCAATCCAACTGCTAAACATGGCATTGCCGTATTCCCACTGGGACACGTAGGTGGGGAGGTCAGAGCCCCAGGACCTCTGCACAGTGGCATGGGCATGTAAGACACGTGCCTAGAGGCTTTACTAACTGTCTAAGAAGTAGCTGAATGGGCCCCCACAGCAGCCCCTGGCCTCGCTCACTATCTGAAAAGCAGGTCAGCAACTCCACCCTTGCAGACCAGCTCCTGAACTGCAAAGGGAAGCACGACCTCACATCAGGCCCCAAGAAATGAGATGTCGGTAGGACCGCTGGCAGACCCACATTCAGCTAGTTGAGCCAAAGCACATCCATGCCTCTGACTGAGAGAAACAGCTCAGCCTTCATGTCCCTGGAAGACCGACTCCTGAGTCTTAGAGCCATCACATGCACGTTCATCTGAGTGACAAACAGCTTGGCTGACATGCCCCCGGTGGGCCCACCCTGGGTCAGAGAAGCAGCACAGAGACCCTGCCACTGGCAAACCAGTGCCAGAGATCCTGACACACCATATGCCCACACCCCCATCCTGAGAATCAATGCAGCAACTACATCCCCAGTGAGCCAGCTCCTGAGACAACTGCCCCACAGGGTGCATGTGCACACACCCAACCTGTGAACTAACCCAGTAATATCTCCCCAAATAGCCAAAGCAATCCCAAGCAAAAAGAACAATGTGGGAGGGATCACACTCCCTGACTTCAAAATATACCCCAAAGCTATAGTAATCAAAACAGCATGGTACTGGCACAAAAACAAACACACAGGCCAATGTAACAGAAAAGAGAATTCAGAAATAAATCCATGTACCTACAGCCAACTGATGTTGACAAGGGAGCCAAGAACACACATTGGGGAAAGGACAGCTTCTTCAATAAACGGTGCTAGGAAAATTGGAGGTCTATATGCAAAAGAATGAAAACTAGACCCCTCCTTCTCACCATATACCAAAATCAACTCAAAACAGATTAAAGACTTAAATGTAAGACCAGAATCAACAAAACTTCTAGAAGAAAACATAGGGAAAACACTTCAGGACACAGGTCTGGGGAAGATTTTATGAAAATACTTCAGAAGCACAGGGAACAAAAGCAAAAATTACCAAATGGGATTATATGAAACTAAAAGCTTCTGCACAACAAAGGAAATAGTCAACAAAGTGAACTGACAACCTGTAGAATGGGAGAAAATATGTACAAATTGTGCATCCAATAAAGGATTAATATCCAGAATATACAAAGAGCTCAAATGACTCAAAAGTAAAAAAATAAATCATCTGATTTAAAAATGGGCAAAGGAACTCAATAGACATTTTTTGAAAGAAGATATACAAAAAATGCTCAACATCACTAATCATCAGAGAAATGCAAATCAAAACTACCATGAGATATCATCTCACCACAGTTAAAATGGCTATTATCAAAAAGACAGAAAATAAAATGTACTGACCAGGATGTGGAGAAAGGGGAATTCACTCATTGTTGGTGGGAATGTAAATTAATACAACCGTTATAGAAAACAGTATGGAGATTTCTCGAACAACTACAGACAGCGCTACCACACAATCCAGCAATCCCACTACTGGATATGTGCCCAAAGGAACGGAAATGAACATGTCGAAGGGACACCTACACTCCCGTGTTTATCGTGGCTATATTCACAACAGCCAGGAGTTGGAAGCAACCTAGATGTCCTTCAACTGATGATTAGATAAAGAAAATGTGGAATATATGCACAATGAAAATCTACTCAGCCATAAAAAAGAATGAGATTCTGCCATTTGCAGCAACAGGGATGAGCTTGGAGAAAATTATGTTAAGTGAAATAAGCCTGGCCCACAGAGAGAAAAAAATACCACATGTTCTCACTCATATGTGGAAGCTAAACAAGTTGATCTCACAGAAGTAGACAGTAGAACAGTGGTTACTAGAAATTGGTGGGGAAAGGGCCAGGGGGAAGGGGAGAGGATGGTCAGTGGATACAAACTAGTATAGAGTTAGGAAGAATGGGATCTAGTGTTCAACGGTAATATAAGGAGGCTACAGTTAACCACAAAGCACTGTGCGTCCTTGAATAGCTAGTCAAACTCATGCTGAATGTTCCTAACACAAAGGAGTGACAAATGTCTGAAATGATGGATATACTAAGATCCTGATATGATCATTGCCCACAGTATGAATGTACCCAAATATCATTTTGTACTCCATAAATATATTCCATTCTCTTGGGTCAATTAAGAAAAATAAATTAAGGAGGCTGGCTGGTCTGCGCATTTGGTTAGAGCATGGTGCTGATAACACCAAGGTCCAGGGTTCAACCCCTGTACCAGCCAGCCACCAAAAAGAAAAAACAATTTTTTATTATAAATAATGAAAATAAAAAATTGAAATAATACCATCTATTTTGTCAAACCACAATGGAATAAAACAATAAATCAATAACAACAGGTGCCCTGGAAACTGTACAAATACATGGAACTTAAACAACTTGCTCTTAAACAACAAACGGGTCAAAGAAGAAATTAAAGAGGACATTTAAAAATTCCTGGAGACCAAGGAAAATGAAAACGCAACATACCAGAACCTATGGGATACAGCGAAAGCAGTTCTGAGAAGTTTCCAGCCAGCAGCCAACAAAACAAAACAAAAAAGGCTGACTTGATACTGAAAGAACTACTGTACCCTGCCCAGGAGAGTTCAGAATCTTGAGTTAATGGTAAAGTGAAATTTGGGTGGTTCTGTTGTTTCTTTGTATTTTTATGGATTTTCTAATTTTTTTTTAATGATGAGCATGTATTCATTTTTGCAAATAATAGTTATAAATATCTTTAAAGAACAGTGCTGAATTTTATAAATTACTGTACATTCATAAAGCATTCTTCCATTTCTCCACCAGGTGACAGCAAAAGCACATCAAATAGTAGCAAAAATACTTTCCGAGTATTTGGTCTGGAATTGAATACTGCTGCTAATTGCTCACATGTTTATTTTGACATGTTACTGCACAAATGATTCACTGCATTGTTTATTTTTCTGGTAAAATGACTATATATTCATTGTAAACTTGGTATATGGGAGAAAAACACAAATCACCTGTGTTGGCACTACTCAGGTATAGCCGAGGTTAACAATCTGACATTTATCGTCATGGTTATAGATATGTGATGGAGAGGTGGCTGGCTAGCTGAGCTGCTTAGAGCACAGCCTTATAACACCAAGGTCAAGGGTTCAGACCCCATACTGGCCAGCTGCCAAAGAATAAATAAAGAAAGAAAAATATCCTGCAGGACAGAGGTACGGGAGTGGGAAATACCTGCAAAGGATGCACGGTGTTCCATCCTGTGGACACATTGTAACTTGTTTAACTGATATAAATAAGTACTTTCAGGTGTCTTTATAATTTAACTGTCTTTAAATTATAAAAGTTTTCGCATATAGAAAATATACAGAGAAAAATGTTGTATTCCCTCAACTAATCACTACCCAAAATTGATACTAGTTAATTTTTTGCCATTTTTGCCTCAGATATTCCAAAGAAATCATGGTTTACAGGCACAATTGAAGGGTCACTCTATTCAACTAATTCCTATCCTTCCATTCCAAAAGTAACCTCTAATATAAAGTTTGTATTTATCCTTCCTATATTTGATCTCAGATTTTAACTAAAAATATGTTCCATAAACAATATAGCATTGTTTTGAGTTCTAAAATTCCACACGTAATCATAAGTGTATATCCTTTATTCACTTAACATTATGATTTCAAGACTTACCCATGATCATATAGATTTAGCTAATTTTACCTGCTCTAAGGTAAATTTATAAATATAATTTATTAACACATTCCCCAGTTGCTAAGCATTTTAGGTCGTTTCCAGTAGTTGGAGATCAGTGCTCTTGTGATGGAGCAGTGCGGGCGCGTTCCTCTAGGGGGCGCGCCTAGAGAAGAACTGAATGTGAAGGCCTGAGGCGTTGGGATTCCCAGGAGTGGCTGATGGAAAAGGATGAGGCTCCTCAGTTCTACGAGATAAGGCCGAGTTGTCCTCCCACATCACTCCGCTTTCCAATTCGGCCAGTAGTAAACGAGAGTCCCGCTTCCTCACATCCTGGCCACCACTGTGTGGTAGGAGACGTGGCTTAAGCACCTTTGAGGTTGAGCATCTTTTCGTGCTCACTGGCCAGCAAGGTTTTGTCTTTTGTGAATTTCCTCTCCAAAGCCTTTGATTATCATCCCGTTGGGTTCTTTGTGTTTTTCTTATTGATCTGTACATTTTTTGTACATTTTGATTCAGATAGGGTTTCTACAGGAAGCACGTGGCATGCCCAAACCAGGTAATTTAAGGAGAGCTTAATAAAGGGACTGTTTCTAAAAGCATGGGCAGGTTCGGTACCTAAGGCTGGCAACAGTGGCAGTGCTCAGCACCACAGGCCTGAAGTGGCAAGGAGTGTGTGCGGTGACAATTCTCCCTGGATTTCTCAGCATTCCTGCAGGGTCTGGGTGTTTGGAGCAAAAGGCACTAACGAGCTTTGCTCGAGGCAAAACCAGCCTCGGGAGCTAGACAGAGGGACCTAATAAAGATAGGGACAATCTCCCTCTTCAGAGGCATTCCAAGCCTCTAAAGCCTGCTCCTTCCCCTCCCGGGGAGACTTTGGCTTGCCTTCCAGTGATGCAAACCTAGAGATCTTTCTCCTCAGCCCCTGAGGGGTTTAGTGGCATTCCAGGTAATGAGTCCTCTCTGGAGGGAAGGACCTGCAGGCCATTAGTAGCCCTGACAAAAGCTCAGATCGGGGTTCCTCTCCAGTGAGGCAACCCGTGCTCCTGCAGGTGAATGCCTGGCCCTCCCGGCATGGCCTGTGGGAACTGCGGTGTTGGGTACCAACCCAAGACGTTGCTTGGGCTGCTGCTTTTTGCTGTGAATAATAAACAGTCTGCGTCTCTGACCAGGGCTCCAGGGTCCTGACTCTGGATATGAACATGAAACCGGGCCAGGCTACCTTGTTAGCTGGCAGGTGGGGAAAAGCCTCAGCCCCTTCACAATTTCTGACTTCACGGGAATGAGCAGAGCCCTGGAAGTGAACTGTACTAACAGGAGCTAAGCTTTGATGGAGGGACATAGCCAGCAACAAGCTCATTTTTATGAGGCCGGCAACACCCTGATACCAAAGAGAATAGAGGTTACCAGGGCTGGGAGGAGGGAGAAATAGAGAGATGTTGGTCAGGGGGTACACAGTTCCAGTTATGCCAAATGAGTAAGTTCTGGAGATCTAATGTACAGCATGGTGACTATGGCAACAATACTGTACTGTACACTTGAAATTTGCTAAGAGGGTATATCCTGACTGCTCTCATCACACAGAAAGAAAAGTATGTGAGGTGATGAATATTTAATTAGCTTGATTGTGATTATTTCACAGTATGAAATTTCAATCACCAGGTGATTATTTCACAATGTATATCAAATCATCAAGTTGTATACCTTAAATATATACAATAATTTTTAATACAAAAAAGCTTTCAAAAATCTCCCAAAGAACCAGCAGCACTTTTTCAAACAAGACTACAAAGCCACAGGCAACTAAAGATAAAATACATAAATGGGACTAATCAAACTAAAAAGCGTCTGCACAGCCAGGGACACAATCAACAAAGTGAAGAGACAACCTAAAGAATGGGACAAAGTGTTTGCAAATTGGAACACATAAGGAACTAAAACAACTCAACAGCAAAAAACCCAGATAACCCAATTAAGAAATGGGCAAAGGACCTGAACAGACATTTCCCAAAAGAAGATATACAAATGGGCAACAAGCACATGAAAAAATGCCCCAATCACTAATCACCAGGGAAATGCAAATTAAAACCACAATGAGGTATCATCTCAAACCAGTTAGAACGGCTATTATCAACAAGACAGAAAATAACAACTGCTGGCAACGATGCAGAGAAAAAAAAAGTCTCCTACATTGTTGGTGGGAGTGTAAATTGGTACAGCCACTGTGGAAAGCAGTGTGGAGGTTCCTCAGAAAACTGAAAATAGATCTGCCTGAGCACCCAGCTATCCCACTACCGTGTATATACCCAAAGGGAATGAAATCAATACATCAAAAAGACACCTACACTCCCATGTTCATCACAGCACTATTCACAATGCTCAGAGATGGAATCAACCTGAATGTCCATCAGCGAAGGAATGCATAAAAAACAAACAAAAAAACCCTGTGGTATAACCACAATGGATTACTACTGAGCTATTTTTTAAAAATGATATCCTATCATTTGCAGCAACATGGATGGAACTGGAAACCATCATGTTAAGTGAAGTCAGGCACAAAAAATAAATACTGCTTGATCTCACTCATGTGGAGTTAAAAAAAGTGGTTCTCATAGAAGTAGAGAGTAGAATAATGGTTACCAGAGGCAGGGGAATGGGTGGTGGAGGAAGAAGGGAAAAATGGGGGACTAATGGGTACAAAACTATGCTGTCTATCATAAGTGAATCATTGTGCAGTATATGCGTGTATTGAAACAGCACACTGTACCCCAGAAATACGTACAAATAAATGTTAAAATAAACAAACAAACAAATAAATAAATAAATAAAATATGCAAAAAAAAAAATCTCCCACACGTCATTCTTTTGCATTTAAATGTTGATCAGCTTAGAGTTTACTTAGCGGAGAAGTGAGTTAGGAATCCATGTGAGGTAGAGAGAAGGCTAGCCTGTTTTAGAAATGAGATTCCAAAAATTCAGTGACTTACAGTACAGATCTCACAAAGGGAGTAAGAGGGACATTCCAGATCAATGGGTGCCATGGTTCCAGTCACTCAGGGATTCAGGTGCCATCTTGTTTCTCCTCTGTCTCCTAGGGTGTTGTCCTTGTCTCTAGCTTGATGCTGGGGTGCCCCACGTGGAAAATACATTCGCACTCCCGCTTTATCACATACCAATTCCTCAAACTATGTACAAATTTGAGTCCATTTCTCCTTAGTCTATCTGCTTATTAATGCTTGACTGATACACTTTTAAGATTATGCTAGCTTTGCAGTGTGTTTTAATATCTCACAGATCGAGTACTCTTTCCCCCACTTACTCTTCTTTTGCAAAACGTTTTCTGACTCTTTTGCATCTTTCTTTTTCCACACAAATGTTAAGATAGCTCCTCTATTGCAGAAAATATGTTCTCATATTTGAGATTTTGTAAAATTTGTAGATAAATCTAAGTATTTCCTATTCAAGCTTTTCCATCCGTTCAAGACTTCTTGGAGTCCCCTAGTCGTGTTTTAAGTTTATTAAATATACATTTTGCCTATTTCTCCTTAAATTTTTAAGTGCCGATTTATCTGGGTATAGAACTTTAAATGATCAGGTATTTCCTCTTAGCTGGTAGAAGATATTATTTTACTGTTTTTCTGCTTTTTTTGTTGCTTATGTGATTCCTATTATCAAACAACTTCATTTTCATCTGTAGGTGATTCTATTCTCTCTGTTGCTGTTAAATTTTACTCTTGATTTTGTGTTCTGAAGTTCTAATATGATATGTACAAGTGCATATGTGTTTTTGTTTATCTACTCTGAGAATTCACGTCTTTCATCAACTCAAAAAATCATCAGCTGCCATCTCTTCTCTATTGCCACTTCCACATTCTCTCTATTCCTTCCTTTGGAACTCATTAGACATGCGTTGGAACTTCTCATGTTATCCTTTAAGTCTCTTCAACTTTCATCTTTCCCACTTTTTAATCCCTCTGCAGTACATTCACGGTAATTTTCTCTAATCTATGTTTCTAGTTCACAAATTTTCTCTTTAGCTCTTTAACCCACTCATTGAGTTTATTTCAGTGACAAACTCTTTTCCCCTAGAAGTTCTCTTTTGTCCTTGCTAAATTTCTCGTATAGTTTTGTTGTTGTATCCTGTTATTTTATTATGGTTTCTATTCCTTCTTTCATGTTTGGAATCAACTCAAACCATTTATTTTATGGTCCTTTTTAGATGGTTTTATTATCTTCATTTCTCAGGCTACTAATCCTCAAGTGTGTTGTGTCTGCTAACTCTCCATTATGGTAGATAATTTCTCAATTTTAGCAGGACTCTTCCTCTTGTGGGAGCCCTAAATGACCTGGGTCATGGAAGAGCCCTTGCCATGGGTCAAATGTGGACCCTAAAAGTTCATGTATTGTAAACTTGATCCCCATTGTAACAGTGGTAAGACAGTGGGAAATCCAATTATGGTATTTGAAAAATGTGGCCTTTGAGAGGTGATTAGATCATGAGGACTGTGCCCTTGTGAATGGATTGATCCATTTATGGAGTGATGGGTGTGGTTCTGATGGCTTTATAAGGAGGGCAAGTGAGCAGATTAGCTCTCTCTTGCTCAGCCTATTCTTGCCATGTGACACCCTGCACTACTGTAAAGACTCACCACCAAGTAGAAGGCCCTCACCAGATGTTTTTCCTGGACCTGGACTTCCCAGCCTCCAAACCATAAGAAGTAAATTTAAATTCTTCAGAAATTACCCAGTTTCAGATATTCTGTTATAAGCTACAGAAATGGACTAATACAGCCTTGTAGTGTAGATGGCCTTTGTTTCTGTCAGATACACCAGGGGCTGGATGGGGCCAGGTTTTCCATTAATTTCCCATGTTGGAATTTCCATGCCGCAGGGATAGTGTGTGTTCAGTCTCCATAAATGTGTTGCACAGGCTTGAGATTTTGTTTTCTCATAGGATTGTTTCCCACACCCTCCCGTGGGGTGTCCACAAGAAACAAGCTTTTTTGCTACTTTCCTGTGTAGATGACAAGTTTAACTAGTCCTCCCATTCATGAAGAAGGTAGTTAGTCCATGTCCCAGCTTTATGATAGGGTCTCAGCTCCATCCAGCTTCCCGTTTGGGGGGGGTTTTGGGGGAGGGGGGATGTCAATGTTATATCTTTCATTCCTATACTGGGTATTAAATCCTCAGCCCCTAACTGTGAGTGTCTATGTTGGGATACAATCACCTTCTGACCCAGGAAAGTGAGGCTTCTTTCCAGCTAGTGTGTGTATTTCATATTTGTATTATACTTTATACAACATGTGTATGTGTTTGGAGAAATACGGGGAGCATGGGATACATTACCTCAATCTGGCCAGTTGCTACAACTGGGAGTGGAGTCTGTTTTCAATTTTTCAATACTATAAATAATGCTATGATGACTCTCTTTGCCCATTAATCTTATGAATATCTCTGGTTATTTTCTTTGGACAAATGCCTAGAAATGGTCAAAGAGTGTGAACACTTTTAATATATATGTTGCCAACCCCAAAGAATGCACCACTTCACCTTCCCTGAGAATTTCTGTTTTTCTGTGCCCTTGCCAACATTTGAAAACTTTTTTAAAAAATCATCACTTAGTTAGACAAAGAAAGAGAATCTGAAAACAATATTTTTTACATTCTTAACTGGTTAGAAAAAAATAAAAAGAAGAATAAAATTTTGTGACATGAAAATTTTATGAAATTCTAATTTGAACATTTATAAAGATAGTTTTTTGGAGCACAATCATATATACATTTGTTTACATATTGGGTATGGCTGCTTTCAAACTACAGTGATAGAAATGAGTCGTTGTGACGGACACCTATGACAAGCAACACCTAAAATACAGTCATGTGCCACATAGAAACATTTTGATCAACTACAGACCACATATACGACAGTGATCCTATAAGATTATAGGGTGTATTAGTCTATATCATCTAGATTTACATAAGTACATTCTATGATGTTTGCACATCAACAAAATCACCTAACAACACATTTCTCAGATGTATCCCTGTTGTTAAGTGATGCATGACTGTATATACTCTCTGACCATTTATGGAAAAGGTTTGCCAACCCCTGTTTTAGGTAAAATAAGCCCATACACAAATAAACTGTGGTATGTCATACAGTGGAAGACCATCATTGAGACCAAATGTACTACCACTACACAGAATGACACAAATGAATCTCACAAACGTCAAGTTGAGAGAAAGAAGCCACATACAAAAGAATACACGTAGCATGTTGTAGTGGATTGAATGTCCCTCCAAACTCATTGGAACTTGAATTCTGTCCCTCAAGTTTTATGTACTAAAAACTTGGCCCCCATTGTGACTGTTAAGAGGGCGGGAAATCCTATTATAGTCATTGAAAGGTGGGACCTTGAAGAGGTGATTAGATTGTAGGACCATGCAGTAGTGAATGGATTAAAAATGGTGGTCAGGGGCATTGGTTTGAGAGCTTTAAAGAAAGAGTGAATGAGGAGTTTAGCCTCTCTGCTCTCTTTGATCCACCATTTTTGCAATTTGATACACTGACATCACTGTTGCCACCACCAAGGCCTTCACCAGCTGTGTTCCCTGGACTTTGGACTTCCTAGCATCAGAAAGTGTAAGCAATCAATTTTGTTTGATTTATAAATCACCCAGTTCTGTAGTATTTTGTTATAAGCAACAGAAACAAACTAATACACGTGTCCCATTGATATAAAGTTTAACAACAGACATAAGTGTCCTCTGCTGACAGAAGTCAGGAGAGTGTTAATCCTTTGAGGATGGGATAATGACTGGAAGAGGCCTTGAGGGGGCATCTCAAGTGCTTACCCAGGTGCCAGTTATGTGAGTGAATTATACCTGTAGGTAAGTTATAATTCAACAAAAATTATTGAAAGAAAAAAAGTTGGGGGTGGGGTGGAGAGCACTGCTTGGCCTCATCTGACTCCTTAGGAAGTCCTCTTAGCTTTGTTCTGTGATGAACAGGAAATAGGTTGCCATGTAAAGGCCTAAGTATCAGTTTCCGATACTTATTTCTGTGTAACAAATCACCCCCAAAAATAATGCTTAAATAACACTGTATTATTATTTGCTCATGATTCTGTGGGTCAGGAATTCAGGCAGGGCTCAGCTAGTTGGTTCTTCTGTTCCATGGGGCATTGACGACAGTCGTGCACTGGGCTGCACAACTGCCTGGGATGAAAGGTGTAAGAAGCCTTAAGTTACATTGTCTGACACCTCAGCATTCCTTTCCATGTGGCTGGCTTGGGCTGCCTAACAGCATGGTGATCTCAGAGTAATCAGACTTCTTACATGGTGGCTGACCTCCAAAAGCAAGAAAGTGGATGTGCCCATTCTCTTAGGCCTGGGTATGGAAGTCCTACAACATCACTTCTACCATATTATATTGGCCAAAGTAAGTCCCAAGGCATGTCCATTCAAGAGGGGAGTTAGGCTTCACCTGTTGATAAGAGGAACAGAAAAGCATTTGTGGCCTTCTTTGATCCACTCAGGACTTTCCGTAGGGTGATAGCTGAGCTAGTTGGCCCACTTCCTAGGGCCCCTCGGTTGCTAGGGCCTCCACTGATTGCTGCAGATAACCCCTGCCCCTTTCCATATCATGGGAGACTTCTGCTGAACCATTAATATAACATGTTTATGTTCCCATCACCCAAGTGCCATCTGCATTAACTTCAATAACAAATACACACATAATTTAATAATTTGCAGAGACAATTTTTAAAATAAATTGAATTGGAAACTCAGCTTTTCATTTCAAACAAATAAATGCTACTATGTACTCTGTTGAGCACGAAATTCAAGCAACACATCACTGAAACAGTAATTACTATCACCTGCACCCTTGTCTAGATGTTTAAAGGCCATGGGAATCACCTGAGGATTTTGTTCTGTAGGTCTGGGTGAGGCCCAAGACTCCCCTGAGACTCCCCATTTCTAATGTGGATGCTGATGGTGCTGCTCTGTGGACGCTATTATTGGGCACAATCAGACCACAGTGGACTTCAACCGGTCAAAGCTCAGTAACTTCCAAAGCACATACTGGCTGCAAACAGGGTTATTTGGACCTGCCAACAACACTTTCTAGCTCAATTGGCATAGAGTTAAGCTGGTCCTTTATGTTTTTATTTTTGTTTGGTGGCTGGCAGGTATGGGGATCCGAACCCGTGACCTTGGTGTTATCAGTATCATGCTCTAACTGTATGAGCTAACTGGCCAGCCCCTTGGTCCTTTATAAGGAGCGTAGATCAGTTGGTTATTGATGAAGTAATTTATTCAGATGACAACCAGTCTCTGTCTCCCTCTCTCTCTCACACACACACACAAATCTATCAATGGGAGAGAATGTGACAAGGGCAGAAAATTAGATTCAGATTATGCAAAAACAAGAAGACAAACACTTTAGGAAGAATGCAACTTGTATCATATCAGGTCTTGTCGGCTCTAAGCAGGCTCTGGAGAGCTGAGCAAGGTTTCTGAGTTTGAGTAGAATTTATCTGGTAGACAGTATCGGTATTTGATCATATTATTGACACAGGGTTGCAAAGATGGATTTGTGTTTTTTTATGTGAGCACGTTAATTTGGACATTGTACAGCCCTTCAGAAGCATTGTTTGTGTACCTCAAGAGTGTCATGTGTGTATGTGTGCACAAAAAAGATTTATTCAATTTCACAAATTTGATGGCCAATTTATCTGTTACAAGTTCAATGCCTACTTTTTCTTTAACTTTAGAATTCAGCCTAGAAACCTTGTTATTCTTTTCCTTTTTTAACTATATTGTAAGTCTATTATTTATAGCAACTACTTTTAAGGAGCCTTCAGAAAATGATTGATCCTGTTTGCAAACTTAATTCAACACCTTCATGCATTCTACAGTACATTTAAAAATTAGCATACTGCATTCGGTTCTGATTTTTTTGTTTTTTTTTTCTTCTGACCGGTAAGGGGATCGTAACTCTTGGCACGGTTTTGTCTGCCCTACGCTCAGCCAGGGAGTGAACCGGCAATCCATATAGAGGATCCGAACCCGAGGCCTCGTCGCTACCAGCGCCGCACTCTCCCGAGTGAGCCATGGGGCCGGCCCCGGTTCCTTTTTTAATCACTTCAGTTGTCTCAGTTAACAGATGCATTCTCATGTACACAAATAACTCTTTTAAATCCAAAGAATTGAATTTACAGAGTGAAACTTAAGTTTCTTTACGTGTTCCAATACTGCCTATAGAATTAGTTTTCAACTAAAACCGTAAGTTTAAATTACTCAATTATAAATTTTACAGTGACTCCCAAAGCTCAGAAATTCTTTTAAACTTTAGAAATGCATCAAATATCAATCATACACAGGTTCCTTCTGCACCCCAAATATGAATCCTATAGCTTTGATTCTCTTGAATGTTTCTATACTTTTCCTAAATCCTCCTAGAGCTGAAAGATTCGCCCCTATTCTAGATGATAGTTACCATCCCAGTAACTGAGCCTGTGGGCACACACAAGATTTGGGCCAGACCTTGACTACATTCTTGACAGTGACCCTAATGGGATACATGTGCCCTATTAATAATTGCTCTATCCATGATGCCATGATTCATGGGAGGTGGTTTCAAGGCCCCTGACCCTTACACATTATTGATTCTTCTAGGCACACATGGGCATTTATAGGGCTGACAGCGTTAATCACTTGATGGGATTTTGCATTTATTTGGCTCTCAAGATATGTACTTTTTCCTCTAGCTCTAAAGACCTTTGCACTTAAAGGAATCTTGTGGTAGGTAAATGTCCTTTCTAACTGTTCATAATGACCTTTGGAATCCATGAAATCTTTCTAGAGGCGTTGATTAGATTTGGGGTTAGGGGAAGGTTTGCCTCGGAAGTGGGGGTGTTTTTTCTCTACAGGCACATCATGTGTGGTGTTTCTCTTTTTGTGATGTCATCAGGAACGAATTTTTTTTTGGATATTCCAAATAATATTTAATTTTGGCTGTCTCACATGGCTTTGTCTGAGCTGTGGTCACAGCTTTGGAGGTTATTTGATTGACAAGAAGATGTGATGTATATTGTTAACAAGATAATACCTTATTCATTCAGCAAATATATCTTGATTATCTGCTCTTTGCAGATATACTGTGAAGAATAAAACACATTTTTTTCCGTCTGTTGCATCTTGCCCAGGGTTTCTCAGGCTCAATACTGTTGACATATTGAGCTGGATAACTCTTGTCGTCCAGCACTCGGTACGAGGTTTAGCAGCCTACAATCAATGGCCTCTGCCCACTGGATTCCAGTAGCACCGCCCCTCCCCCCTCCCTAGTCTTGACAATCAAAAATGTCTCCAGACATTGCCAAATGTCCCTAGGAGGCAAAATCACACAAATAAGCACAAATACAAACTTGATGGGGGCTATTGAGGGAAATGGTGTGGTACTATGAGAGATAGCAACAGACAAATCCTGGTGTCTTCGTCCATTTGGGCTGCTATAATAAAGTACCATAGACTGGGTAACTTATAAACAACCTGACATGTGTCCCTCACAGTTCTGGAGGCTGGAAGTCTGAGACCAGGGTGACAGCATGGTCGGGTTCTGGTGAGGGCCCTCTTCCGGGTTACAGACTGTCAACTTCCTGCTGTATCCTCACGTGGCAGAAAAAGAGCAAGCTAGCTCTCTGCCTCCTCCTTATATGAGCACTAATTCTATTCATTAAGGGCTCTACCCTCCTGACCTAATAACCCCCAAAAGGCCTCACCTACTAATAACACCACATTGAGGGACAGGATGTAAATATGTGGATGAATTTTGGAGTGACACAAACATTCAGTCGGTAAACACCTGGTGAGGAAAAGTGTCTCTGAGAAAGTGGTTTTCAAGTTCTGATCCAGCCCAGGAGTCACCAAATGTTTTCTGCAAAGGGGCAGATAGTAAATTTCATCAGCTTTGGGGACCGTGAGGACTGCTGTTGTCTGTATTTCCTGGAAGGTGGTAATCAGATTCACAGGTTTTGATCCCATTCAGGTTGGACTTTTTTGCGAGACTGCATCACAAGTGGTGTGTCTGTCCATGGAACCACATCAGGTCTGGCCATCTCTCTTTTGTGATGTTGGCAGACATTGATGCTCAAAGCTGAAATCCAGTCAATCCTTGGAAGTTCTATTCCTTTATTTTAATCCTAATCCCATCACTCCTTTAAAACATCTAGACTTGGTTATTCAAAGGTGAGTATATACTGCAAAAAAAAGAAAAAAGAAATTAAAGCAAACAAATTTAAGTTTTCTAGTATTGGAAAAATAAATAAACAAACAAAATAAAATGATCTAGAATGCTTCTATAAAGAGATACTTCCCTCATCTACACACAGACTGGGTAGTCAGGAGTCCAAGGCAAATGAGCACATGGCAAATAGGAACATTGCTGGTTTGTCTCTGGTCTATACTGCTTGTTGGCTGTTACAGTCTATGTAACACACTCATGGAGTGAAGCGTGCCATACATGGGGCCTATAGGTTTGGCGAGATTTCTGGGGGCTGCCGTGGTGGGCATCTGCTTTGTGGGATTTCCTGGCACTGACTGGGACTCTGTGAACAGAGTGCTGTAGACTCTAGCCCCACTGAAGCAGCGGCAGGAACCTGGGAGCAAGGTGCCAGGTATCCGAGTTTCCCAGGGCCACCGTAACAAAGTACCATAAACTGGGGGGCTTGAAACAACACAGCTGCATTCTCTCATAGCTCTAGAGGTCAGAAGTCTGAAACCAAGGTGTCAGCAGGACCACGCTCTCTCTGAAGGCTCTAGGGGAGAATCTGTTCCTTGCCCTTGTCTTAGCTTCTGGCGGTTGCCAGCAATCCTTGGCATTCCTTGGTTTGTGGCCACGTCACTCCAATCTCTGCCTTCATTTTCACACGGTCTTCTCCCTGGGTGTCTGTGTCTCTTCTCTCCTTCCTATATGGACACCAGCCACATTGGATTAAGGGCCCACCCTCCTCCAGTGTAACCTCATCATAACTAATTACACCTGCAAAGACCCTATTCCTAAATAAAACCATATCCACAGGGGTTAAGACCTCAACCTATCTTTTGGGTTGGGGCACAATGTAACCCCCAACACCAGGGAACCTGGGCAGTCAGGGCGAGTGGAGGTTCTCCCCACCAGCAGGGTTATGCTGACCCTGGGGAGATAACTGGGCTGCCAGAGAAGGCTTGGGCAACACGTGGTTTGATTTGCACAGATCATTTCCCCCAAAGGATCCCCTCTGCTGTTGCTGAAAATTGCTGTCCTTTTGGAATTTTCAAAGGACACAATGACTAGAAGTCAAAGGTACAGACAGGGCTGGCTTCACGGGCTGCCACCTGTGCAGTCACACAGGGCCCCATGGAAGAAAGGGCCTACACTTATGTTATTGCTCTACTGTAGCCATCTTGAAATTCTTCAGAGTTTTTGAACAAGTGGTCCTGCATTTTCATTCGGTACTGCAAAATGTCGACCACAAATTATGTAGCCAGTCCTGGCTAGGGACACTGGGCAGAGGAGATGCATAGGAAATGAAGGCAAAAATCACGCTCTGCCTTCAGTATGGTTGGCCTGCAGCTGGCTTTTTGTCCTGTTCTACTTCTGTGCCAGGGAGTTCAGACTAAACTTCACAACGACACAGCTTAAAGCTGAGTCACAAACAGAACCAGGCTCTTCAATGTGCTTATTACGCAGAGCAAGCGTGAAAGCGGCCTGGTGGCTGGCGTAGGATTCATTACCTCTCAAGTGATAAAAAATTCCCTACTGATTACGAGGTGAGGCAAGGCAAACACTGTTCAGACGGCTCTTTGCATCAATATCATAAAATCAGTTTTTCTAGATGCCTGCACCCCCGTACTTTCCCCTTCTGTGGGATCTAATACAATGCTTCTCAGCCTACGGGGTCTGGGGTGGGCGTTTCAATGAGCCCTGCTGTGACACTGCTGCTCCACCCCCACACTGTGAGCAGAACCAGGAGCAGAAACAAAGAGTGACTGTTTATAAAGTCAGGCAGTATGGTGGCTAATTTTATGTGTCCACTTGACTGGGCCATGGGGTGCCCAGATATTTGGTCCACCTTTATCCTGGGTGTGTCCATGAGGGTGTTTCGGGATGCCATTAACATTTGAATTATAGACTGAGTAAAACTGCCCTCTCCAATGTGGGTGGGCCTCGTCCAATCAGTTGAAGGCCTGAATAGAACAAAAAGGCTGAGGAAGAGGAAACTCCTGCCACCTGACGCTTTGAGCGGGGACATTGGTCTTTCCGTGCCTTTGGACTTGAACTGAAACATCAGCTCTTCTTGAGTCCCAAGCCTGCTGGCTTTTGGATTGGAACTACACCATCAGCTCTTCGGGTTCTCAGGCCTTCAGACTCAGACTGGAACTACACCATTGGCTCTCCAGTTTGCCGAGCACACATCTTGGGACATGTCAGCTGCCATAATTACATGAGCCAATTTCTTATAATCTCAACCTCTCTCTCTCCTATTGGAACTGCTTCTCTGGAGAAACCTGACTAATACAGGAGGTCACCTGGGATAGCTGAACTTCAGTCTCAGGGCTCATGCTGTTTAGCACTATCTAGATACATTCTCTTAGCCTTGTTTTCCCACTGTGAAGCCTAGGGAATATAATATTATCATAAATTACACACATTCTATTGGGTTTCTCAACCTCGGCACCAGTGACACTGGGGGCAGATTGTTCTCTGTTGTGGTGGGCTGTTGTGTGCACTGTAGGGCATGTGGCAGCATTCTGGCCTTCACCCACTGGATGCCAGTAGCACCCCTCTCCCAGCTGTGACAAGCAAAATATCTCCAGACATTGCCAGATGTTCCCTGGGGGACACAATCGCTCCTGTCCCAGCTGAGAATCACTGATATATAACAACCATCTCAGGGTTGTTGCTCTGTGTGAGGATACCCGTGTTCAGAAACTGTTCCATTCATGCTACAAAAGAGACTCATTTGTAACCCTAGTGTCCCTAAATGAAAACAACAAAAAAACGATTGCTCATTTCTGTGTCAAATAAATCCTCCTTCTTGTCTCTGCAAGCCTGAGATGTCTGAGCTGCTCTGCTTGACTCATAAAGCAGAGGTTTGCAGTTTTAAGAATGTGTTTTTCTATATGCACAGGGGACCAGAATCATAATCCTGAACAGGAGAAAACCAGCTCGGAGGAAGCATCTTGCAGCGTGCTGGCTCACGGCAGCTCCGTCTTCCTGAAATGATGGCTCGCCTGGAATACACTTGAAGTCAGCTCATTAGCCTTTTGGTGAACAGAACCCATGGGACGGGAAGGAAAAGAAGTAAAAGACAGCACTGGGAGGGGAGACCTAGAGAGGAAAGAAGTGGGGGACTTCGAATTTTCTAACTTTGAGAGAGAAATTGGTCTAAAATTGTTTAAAAATCTGAACTTGAATAACTCAGGGACAAATCGAGCCTGCCTAAAACATGACAGCCATTCATCAATTCCAAAGAAGACGCTGTTTTGCAATGAGCACCCAGACAGAGCACAATAAAGCACTAAAATGAACCAAACACAGACTGGCTGGCTCAGCCACACAGCTGACTCTCCGGGAATACCCCGCATCTCTTTCGAGTGGAAGACTAGAAAATGAGAAAAACCTTCATCTCAAAACTGGACGCGTCTCCACAAATCAGGGAAGCCTTACTCGAGACAAGCGCTCCCAGGCTCCCTTTCCACACACGAACGCTAAACAATGACTTTTTGGTTACAAGTCAAAAGAGTGCCTGAAATTTATGTTTTTGCATAAAGCAACAAAATAAAACATCAGAGAATGACCCCACCCCACCCTCATTCCAATTCCTGAGCCCGGGGAGAGGTCTCTTCCGGCATCGAGACAGGAATAAACAGACAGCTCTTCTGATCTCCTCCAGGGCTCCTGCATCTATCTGCATTATTGAAATAAATGACATGCACCGGTAATTGAGTAATTATTTCAGCATTTAAAGAATGCCAAACAATGAACCATTTCTTCTTCAGACCCAATCCGGCCCATTTCCGTTTTCCTTTTAGCACAATGTGAGAATTACCCAACGGTATCACTTCCTAGAACATTCTGTGGTTTACACAAGGTGGGCAAGACTTCTCTGGCAGTATTTCTTTCTCTCATTTTAGACTTGATGATTGCAGCCTTCACAGATTTTCCTTTTCTAGAAGCTTCTAAAGTATTGAAGGTGTATAGATCCCATTTTGTACCTTCCTTTTTAAAATAAGTTCCCCTTTGGGGGGAGGAGTGGGGAAAGAAGGCAGAACCTAATAGAGTGAAAATCTTCAAACTCTGTCCTTGCATGTTGGATTTACTCCTTAACAGGCATTTTAAAGAAAGTATTCTGTGGGCTGGACGGCTAGCTCAGGGGTTACAGTGCGGTGTTATCACACCAAGGTCAAGGGTTCAGGTCCCCATACCGGCCGGTAGCACAAAAAAACAAAGTATTCTGCAAGTTTCCATCACCGCCTTTTAACAGCTTCGGAAGGGAATTTCCCAGCGGGTCGGGTAGGAAGAGAACAAAAGTATTTCCATCTCCTTTACCCAGAGCCTAAGCGGATTCTTTCCTGAGCTGTTTCTCCATCTGAGATCGGATGGGAGGATGGGTCACAACGACGTTCACACTTCGGTTGTCGGCAGGGCTGTGGTTTTAATGTGTAGGAAATAAAGAATGCAGAACTGTGCACTCAGTTAAGACTAGAGACTCCTTTCCCCGGCAGTGTTTTGTGTGTGCACGGGGTTTTCTGTCCACCATGGAAAGCCCCGCTTGACTGTAAGAAAGACAGGCCTTATCCTCCCTACCAATTACACACACACACACACACACACACACACACACACACACACACACACACACACACACACACACACACACACACGACCTCCCGATTTACCGCAAAGCTAGGGCGTCCCTTCATCTCCTACCAACTTCTCCTTCACAACTCCACTCACAAGTCTTTAAGGACACTCAGCAGATGCCTGTTCCAAGTCAAAAAGGGCTAATGGTGTAATAAAGAGGTCTCGGTCACCCCAAGTGCTGGCCTCTTGCTCTCTGCTTCAGCTCCTTTTAGGAAGACAAATGCAACGGCCCCGCTCCGGTTATCTGAGGCAGAGTGGTCCGGGGGCGGTGGGTGGGCACGTGGATTAAGCTTGTTCAGGGAGGGTCTCCACTCTGTCTGCCTCGCATGCCCCGTCACACTTTCTCCTCCACTAATGTGCAGATGAAATTAGGAATACCCACAGGTGTTGTCGTGACATTACACGAGCTCGTATTTGCTAAGTGCTTGGCCGAGAGCAAGCACGTAGGAGACTATCTTAGGTCGGGCTCCCTACAATGGGTGCTTCTAACAGAGGTGGGGGTTCTCGTAGAGTGACTGATCGTGTACGTGAGGCAGGACAGCACAGGGGAGGAGCTGGCAAACCTACGATTTCGGGAGAAGTCTAGCCTCAGCCCGATCCCATGGGGACCTCTCGAGTGTGAAGGGCACCAGTGTGTCCCAGCAAGACAAGGGGGCTGGGCTGTTATACTGCACAATCAATCCCTGGGGGTGGGTGTAGCCTCTCAGACATCTCTTGTCAGTGCAGGGTTATCCTCATTATCCTCTGGAAAAGGCAGCCTGACACAGCCAAGGGGGTTCGGGGGGGTGACGGGGGCTGCAGCATCTGCTGCACAAATCAACAACGGTTGGATGACAGCATCTCTGCATGCTAAGGGGCCAGAGCTCAGAACTCAGGAATCTGAACACCTGAGCCTCAGTTTCCTCATCCAAACCATCTTCCCTTTGGTCTCACAAAGCCTCCTCTGAGTCCCAGCTTGAGGTTGGCACCCTGGCTTCATTTGTAGACAAGTCACAATTGTACTCTAATTGCACAGACTCCATCCTGTTCTCTGCAGCAGCCCAACACCCAGCTCAATGTCCACAACGCACATTTGCCACCAGTATGAACGTGTAGAGATCTGTCAGCTTCAGCGACGCTCCCCTCTTTGGGCTCCTAATTGGATGCAGCGTTCCTGACCCCTGTTCTTCATCTGATGCTTTTCTTACCTTGTCTTTCCTTCTGTGAGTCCTTTGACGTGTGGTGGACGTGTTTCTCCCTCTCTTCTCACCCCTCTCCACAGAGGTTGGTTTCACTCCAATGTGCTCCAGCCCCATTCAGGATTTGGGATAGATCTGTGCCCCGATCTGTGACATCCTGAAACAACAAGGTGCCCGAGAGGGTGGGAATGCCGCTTCACAATGGCCATGTTGGGTGGTAAGGTGACTACTCAGTGGGCAGGAAGGAACGGAAAAGACAGCAGTGGCAGCCTCATTGGCGATAACTCATGCCAATCAGAACGGAAGGTGTCAGAGCAGGGACATCCAGCCCTTGGGATATACCCTGGCACATGCAACATCACAACGTATTTGCTTTTTTGACTTTCCCTTGGACGCTTAATTGTTCATGTATAACTAAAAGAACTCAAGTGGTGGAATTTCTAGCACAGATCATGCAGGTAGGGGTAGATGGTACTTGGGGAGCAAGGAAGTTTCTGTGTTGTAGTGGGAGGTGAGGAGGAAAGATTCCTTGGATAGTCTCCTGGCAGCCTCACATTTTTCCATCTTGTTTTTCTTGGGGTTTTTTTGGTGGCGGGCGGGGAAGAGGGATCGAACCCTAGACCTTGCTGTACAGTCTTCTTTACTAAAACAACTTTTCCCCTTGTAAAAGTAATATTACCATTTTGCAAAGTCTCTGGAAAGTAAATAGCTTTTGCACAATCCCACCGAAGGAACGCAAACTACAATGAGCATTTTGGGACATTTTCTTTGAGTCTATTCCCCTACGTATCTGCATTTGGATCACTGTTAGACTTTTTCCTAGACCTTTTTCTATCACTTGAACAGTGTTTGAAATCCTCTCTGATACTTGCTGGCATTTCCTGGCATAACGTCTTACCGCCAGGGTCTGGAGCACTGCAGGAGCTGGGGGATCTGGAGCAAGATACAGCTTCAACTCTGGGCCTTCAGTGTCACCAGCTATGCGACGTGAGGGGAACAGAAGTTACCATACAGGTTTAATGTTTTAGGAGCTGACCTGGCTTCCTCCCGAGCAACGGCCTACTTGGATTTCTGCTCCAGCTGTCAAACTCTGGGATCCCACAGACTGAATGCAAGAGCTCAGGGAAGGTCGAGGGGCCCCCCGCCCAGAGTGGGAAACCGGGGCCCGCCCTTCTGGGGCTCTCCGGGCAGGGACGCGACGTGGCCACCTGCCCAGATCCTCGCTTCCAGGTGCGTCCTCCCGCCCCCCCCCCAAGAGGGCCGGCTGCGCGTTCCTCCTGCAGCTACCGAGCTTCCTCGGCCTCCCCTCAGGGACTTTACCCACCTTCCCAGGACCAGCTTGGGGGATCGGGAACCCCAGGGCTGAGTCCCCGACCTCCACGTGCGCAGAGGGGAGGACCCCAAACATCCCCGGCCCGGGAAGGGGTCAAGCGAGGTGACCGCTCTCCCCGCCGGGAATTGTTTCGGTCCCAGGAATCAGCCCGGGTGGGGCGCCGTCCTCCCCGCCCTCCTTCCTGTCCGCGGTGGCCCGGGGGCGGGCGGACGCGGCGGCGCCCATCCTGGCCCGCGTGCGGTTTCCCGAGGCCGGTGGAGGGGGTGGAGCGGGAGGGAAGCGGGAGGAGGGAAGCGGGAGGAGGAGGCCGCAGGAGGAGGAGCAGCGGCGCGGGAGGGATGAGGGTGAGGTCGGGCAGCGGGGAGCAGAGGAGGAGCCCCCGAGGGAGGCCGGAGGAGGGGAGGCTGAGGGAGGAGGGGTCAGGAGGAGGCGGAGCAAGGGCGGGGGAAGGAGCCGGAGGCGGCGGGAGGAGGAGGAGCGGCTGACGGGGCGGAGCGGCGGGGCGGGGCGGAGGTGGAGCCTGCGTGCGCCCAGCCCCGCCTACCCGGCCGGCCGGAACGAAGATGGCCGGTCGCGCCGCGGGAATGGAGGGGCCGGCGGCACCGGCGGCAGTGGCGGTGGCTCTGAGGCTGTGACTCGGCGTGCGGCGGTGACCCGGACGACCCGGGCGGAGCGGTCGGCGCGGACAGCGGCGCGCCAGGCCGGGCGAGCGCCGGTGCGCGGGCGGCGGGCGGAGGATGCGCCGGGCGCGGCGGGCGGCTCCCGGCGGCCACCCCCGCGCCCCGGGCGCCGGGCCTTAGTGCTGGCGGAGGAGGCGGCGAGCGCGGGGCGGTCGGGCGGCGGCGGGGCCCGCGCCGTTATGCCGTGGCTGAGCGGCGGCCGGCGGCGACGGCGGGGACAGCCGCGGGAAGCCCCGGGGGAGCCGCCGCCGGCCGCGCAGCCCCAGCGGGAGCCCCCGCCTCCGCCGGCGCCTCCCGACGCGCCCCCCACGCTCCCCGCGCCCTCTGCGCCGCCGCCGCGAGCCCGGGAGAGCGCCGAGCTGCCGCTGCCCGCCGGCTGGGAGGAGGCGCGCGACTATGACGGCCGCGTCTTCTACATCGACCACAACACGCGCCAGACGTCGTGGATCGACCCCCGTGACCGGTAAGGGGGCCGGCGGGGGGCGCGGGACCCGGCGCGGACGCCAGCACCGGGACCGTCGGCCGGCGACGCCGCGGATGCGCTGGCGACACGTCCCGGCCAGCGAGGGGCCGCCAGGAACCCTGGGGCAAGGATCGGGACGACCCCATTCCCGGGGCCAGGGCCAAGATTGGGACACCCTTCCTCACCTGGCCCGGTGCGACGATCGGGGCGCCTCCGTCCCCGGGCCCGGACTCACCTGGAGTCCCCATCCCTTGGGCCCAGGGAGAGGATCGAGGACACCAGGAGGCCTGCGGGTGTGGGCGAAGATCTTGCTTGCCCGGGTCCCAGGCGAGGATGTGATCGCCCCCCTCCCCCAACTTCCAATATTCTTACTCCCTGGGCTCTGGGTGAGGATCACGGTTCCCCCTCTGCGGGCCTCAAGTCTCTGGAGCGCAGAGCCCTGGCCTCCTCCTGGTACCCCGCCGCGGGGCGGACACTGACTCGGTTCCCTCACGTCACCTACTGTCCGGCGCCTGGGAGCTGGGCGCCTGGAATTTCCTCTCCCGAAGCTGACAGATGGGCCACTTTTTCTTTTTCTGCGGCGGCCTCGCCCCTGTCTGCCCCGGGACTCTGCGGCCCACCGCCCCGGCTCTGGCCCCGAAGGCGTCCCGGCTCCCCGGTGGCGAGATGAGCTGTCACCTTGGATCACAAACGTGCGCCCGGCTTCGGGGCGCGGGTTCCTTGTCCGGCCGACTCAGCCCGGTTTCCTTCCAAAGCCTGGTGCCAGACGGGCAGTTTAGGGGTTCTCAGCCCTTTTGGAGTTGGGAGAGCCTGTTCCCAAACTCTGGTTGTTCTTTAGCGCCTTAAGAATCAAGTGAGTTAAAATTTTGTTTGAAAAAACACTTGTGTAGGGCAGCCAGAATGGAATATGATTAGTCCCATATGCTTTTGGAGTAAACGAAAAACAGTTGTATTTTAAGTTTCCTTTTTGTGCGACCTATGCGTGGGGCACGGAGTTGTCTTATTCATGTAAATAAATACGATCAAAGTAAAAAAACTGATTCTTCTAAAAGCACTACCAGATTTCATTTAATGAATTTCACGAGATGAAGCTTTTCCTTAACTTTCTGCTCTCCTGTCTATGGATTTCAGTGGTGCAACTGCTATTAGAGAGTTGTATTTTTGTGGAATTGGGAGTTCTGTTGAAACCAAGTGTTTCCACTGGTTATCTGATATCTTGTCCTCCCTAGAGCAATTTCTCTCTCCCGGGGCCTGAGTGCCAAAAAGGAAATACTGCAGGCTTCCCAGTGATTTCAAGATTTGAAGAGGCGCAGTGGGGTGACATTGTGCCTGCTTCCTCTACCTGCACAGGAAAGGCAGCGTGCATGGCATTGGCATTTGAAAAGGAACTCTTGAGGAGGGACGCTGTGGAATCCTTTGAAGGTTTATCTGGGTTCAGATAGGGAAAAACGAAAGAAAACAAAAGCATTGTGATTCCCTACCATTCTCTCTAAACATTGCAAACCTTTGGACTCAGAAACTAATATAAATCTTAGCACAATTTTATGGGTTAAAAAGATGCTTAGTTATTTTGAAAATCAGGTGAGATCATATTAGAATTTTAACTGAAGGCTAGAGCCCCTGCTGGTTGATCAAGCCTTGGATGGTTCTAGAATTGGTTGAAATGCTTGGAATGTGGTGCCATTTTGTACCGTATGTCTCTTAAAAACCCAAACGACTGGGAAATGAGCCAGTTAAAATTATTGTTTTGCCTCGAAAAGGCAGAGCCCCGTTTTATGAGGATAACGTAAAACAGTTGTGGTTATAGTGGAGTGGGGATCCATGATGAAAGATCTAAATGGAAGAATTTTCATTTTAATGGTGTAACCTGCAACGTAGGTGAGCAGACTCTACAGAAACCAGTTTGTAGAGTCTTCATTTCCATGTATTTCATCTACATTTCATATGCTTTTTCCCCCCAGAAATCAGTTTGTTACTGAATAACATTTTTCACTCTTTTCAGACATAACTTTGTTGTAGGTTTTCAAAAGGTCCTGCTTCTAGTGCTAAAAGTGTCGACTGAGTGAACAAAAGTGGATATTTTACATTTTTTGTAAAGTAAAAACATGTGTGTACTTTTCTGAGTTTTTATAGAGAGAGAAAATTCAGCAGGGGACAGCTTGAACTTCAGCTCCCATAATACCTTGCCTGAAATATGTATGGAATGTTCAGCAAGCCACAGACATGTAAGTGGAGGGCCAAAGGCTGGAATAGTCTTTCTCAGTCCCCTTTCAAAACAGAATGTTGCCGATTTTTACAGGTGACCGGCTAGCCTTTAAAGTTGTAATTAACTTTTATTGTGTGGAAAGAACTGTATGTCAGAGTGCAACGTTTTCTCCATGTGCATCTGACAGTCAAAACCCTTTTTGTGTCACATTTGATTTGAATGTTATTTGGGAAATAAGGACTTTTACCCAACAGCTTCCAAATAGAGAACCGACAGGAGAGGGGCAAATGAACAATCGATTTTTCAAGAAACTGAAATTATGAAGGAATAAATTAATGTAGTAGGTTAGGCAAAAATTGTTTTTGACTTTAAACATCATTTTCTGTATAATTTATTACAAACTGTAATAGCATAACACACGCTGCTGCATGCAGAGTAACTGAAGGCCAAGGGTTGTAAACAAAATCTCTTCTAGGGTTTTACAGTAATTCCATTCAGTGTTATGTTTAACAAGAACGGATACTGCCAGCTCAGGGCACATTGGTGAATTGCTGTAACTCTACTTTTTAAAGTGACAACAAAGAAGATGCAGGCCTCCGGAAACATCTTTACAGATGTGGCTACAGATGTGTTAAAAAAATTCTCAGTATTTTAAAAACAGAATTTTGTAGTTTGATTATGAACCTACCTTAGGTTTAAATTCACTATTTCTGTAGATTGACACTGTGCATATAATTTTCATTGTTTACTGTGACTGATACCTGAAAACTTTGTTTAAAAACAGAAAGCTGACTTACCATTTCTGTGGCTGGTAGTTTCCTTGCATGAGTCTTGTGTGTTTTCCATTAGTGACACACATGTATTCTGCATATGTTAACTCAGAGTACAGGGACCACCATATAAAAAGGTATTTGCCATTTGGGCAGAAAGTGTAGGGAGAACATTTTTGCCTCCTTTGTAAAGTTTCACTGGCTTCGACAGTCTTGTATATGTGTGCTTCCAGAGGGCTGTTTTGATATTAATCCTATAGATGGACCGAGTGGCTGAAACTTAATGTTCTGTTTCCTGTAGTTCGGTTGGAGTTGTACGGTACTGGACGTGCCAGCCACGAGCAGCTTAAGAATGGTGGACGGTATCACATTTGAGATCAATAATCGTGACGATGGTGGAAGACCAAGATTATGTCATGGCATGAGCTTTTGGGGACCCATTTGTACACTAGATGGGATTTGACCTGCACTGCATGGAGAAATTCGGTGGTATATTAAAAGTCCTCTGAACAGGGTTTTGCTTAGAGGAGAAAAGAGTGTATACCTCTGGAATCTGCCAGGTTGGAACCTCACATAACAGAGCCAGATAACATCATTACCCCCTTCTTGAAACCTTTATTCAATTAATAAGTAGGTTTACTATATTTACTCCACAGAGCCTATTTCTGGATTATATAAACTGTCCTGGTTGAGCTTTGTGATAAACAAGCAATGATTTCTCCATTTTTCATTTTTTAAGATTATAGACAGTGTTTATATGAACATGGGAAAGTGTCTTGCTTTTAAGGCCATAAGGGGTCAGCCCCTGGAAGAATCTTCTCTTGCTTCCATTGAGATCAGCAACAACTACTTCTTGGTCTAATGTCTTTCTTTTCCTTTCCTTCCTTTTTTTTTTTTTTTTTTTAAGAAAAGTGAAGTAGAAAAGTCATTCATTTCCAAAAATAGCTTGCGGATGTTTGGAAACCTCCAGGTTTCCTTCTCTGTCCTTCACTCTGATTTCGGAAGTGGAAATAACATGTATCACTGTCTGTGGTAGGTTCTACTTCAGGAGCCCATAGGTCAAATGACATGTTCAAGGTCACCTGGTGAGTTGGGGGGGGGCTTCTTGACTTCTAGCCCAGGTCCTTTTGCTAATGTTGGCTGTTTTTCCAAAAACTTCTGTGAAATTAATCTGGTGGAATAAAAGCAAAGTTAAATTTTACTGAGTTCAGCTATCCCCGCTTAAATCTAATAAAGTGAAGAAATATTTATGAAGATTCTTGGCCTTCTGTTTGCTGGGACGGTATATGGAGACCAAGTTTGTCTGCGAGATGGGAGACAGACATATAAAGTGAAGGCAAGAATGGTGGCCAGGCATCCCAGGATTAATTCAGTTCCTCAGGTGGCGATCCCTTCTGAGACAAGGAGAGAGGGCTCCCTTGAGCCTGGGGCAGTCTTTGTCCTTGTCTGTCCACCTCCTGGGGTGAGAGTGTCTAGTGCTTTCACAGCGCTGGCTGAGGTAAGGGGCAACGTGAGAAAAGTGCTGGAGATGAGGAAGTGCTGGGCATGTTCGGAATAAGTGAGAGAATCAGTCAACTTGACTGGGCCCGAGTTTTCATGTAAGGAAGGTAGGATTCTGTAAGACCACACATAGCTTAGAACCCCACAGCTTTGGCATTAGAAAAGCTAGAATCATCTTGTTCAAACTCCTTTTTTTGCATTGAGAGCCACAGGCAAGGGAAGTGTTCTGCCTCTAGTTAGAAGGGCAGGGACTTGGCCCCCTTCTGACCCCCAGTCCAGTGCTTTTTCCAATACACCACCAACTGCCTGAGTCCCACCCATTTTTAAGCATCCTGCCTCTGTTCAATCGTTTGTTTGTTCATGCCTCCATTCATTCATTCACCAACCAACCGTGTGCTTGTTGCATAGCCTGTTGGCCCCAGGTGTTCTTCCAGGGTTTGGACCTCCATTGGGAGCAGCAGCAGACAGGTCCCTGCCTCGGTAGGGCTTCCGCTGGCTTGTGTCCTTCTCCACGAGGCCGTTCCATGCTGCTCCTGTGCATGGGCTTCTCCCCACAGGGATCCCTTGGCTGTGACTGTGGGGGACATATGCTGAGTGCTCTAGGCATTTGCGTGGATGTTGTCATTGAAAGCCCACAATGGCTGCCCCAGGTGTAGGTGGACACGTGATGAAACTGAGGCCAAGGGAGGTTGACTTAGTGGCCTTGCTTCCTGTAGCCAATGAGGGGTAACATCTGGTCCATTCCAGAGCTGCGCCCTGGTCTACACCTGTCCTTGACCCTCCCTTGACTAGGTCACTGTGTGTCCCTTGCAGTGTGTTATACCCACTGGTTATTTTTTCTTGCGTTCATTGTTTGATATTTACTCCCTCTGTGGTATAATGGGCCTTCAAAGATGTCCACATCTTGGTCCCCAAAACCTGTTAATAAGTTACCTTCCATGGCAGAAGAGACTTTGCCATGTGATTACGTTCAGAATCTTGAGATAGGGAAATGATCCTGGATTATCTGGGTGGGCCCACTGTAATCAAAGGGTCCTTACTAGAGGGAAGTAGGAGGGTGAGGGTGAGAATGATAGACATGTGACAAGGGAAGCAGAGGTTGGAATTATATCACCATGAGCCAAGGAATGCAGGTGGCCTCTCGACGCTGGAAAAGGCAAGGAAACAAACTTTCCTCTAGAGCCTGCAGATGGAATGTGGCCCTGTGACACCTTGATTTTAGCTGAGTGAAACTGATTTTGTACTTCTGACCTCTGGAACTGTAAGATAATAAACTTGTGTTTTTTTAAGCCACTCAATTTGTGGCAATTTGTTACAGCATCAGTAGGAAACTAACATACCCCATGCATTGTTTTCCCAGTGAGTATGGAAGCATCTGGTCAGTTTGGTGTCATTGATAACAGCCACAACAGCTGACATTACATGCCTAGGCAGGTACTGTGCTCAGCATTTTACATCCATTTTCTCTCCCTGGCTGCTCACAGCACCCCTAGTGGGTCCTCTTTTCTTGTGGACTGAGCATGCAGTCTCACTTCCGCTGGGACTCATGTCAGATGCGACACACCGAGTCACAGCTGATTAATTCACCAAATGCGGGTGGTGCGCAGGTTGGATTTCTGAGAGAAGAAGCCAGTTGCAAACTATTGGAGGTTTTCTTGGATGGTGACGGGCCTGAGCTGGAGAGATGAGGGGCGCTAGGGCTAGAAAAGGCAGGGACCGCCTCAGGGAAATCGTGAAGGAAACGATAGGTGAGGAGGACTTAACCAATGCTTGGACGCAGGCAGGTGGGATCAGGAAGGGGTTAAAGGGACCTTGCTAACACCTTCGGAGTAGCTGAGACACACCAGGGCCACCCGGAAGGCCTTCGAGGGACCCCGCTCAGAGGCCTTCGTTGTTTGTTGTTGTTGTTTTGTGTGTTCAATAACTTGGTTACATAGAGAAACATGTTGAGTTATTCAAGTTACTGTATTGCTGATGGGCAGTGTTCTAAAAGGAATCCAAAGCAGCAAAGTGTTACTTTAGACCAGGGTTTCTCAACCTCAGCACTGGTGATTTTGGGGGCAACGTAATTCCTTATTGTGGGGACCGTTCTGTGTGGCATGGGGTGTTTAGCTGCTTCCCTGGCCTCTGCCTACTAGATCTAGAGGCAGGTAGCAACTCCCCCCTCCCCCTGCCAAGTTCTGACAATCAAAAATGACTCCAGATGTTGCCAAATGTCCCCTGGGGGCAGTATTTCCAGATTGAGAAGCTCTGAGCTACCTCTGTCTACCTGGGTACGATGATTGATCTTTAGCAGCCAAATTTGTGTCAAGCGGATTGTCAGCTCCTGATATACTGCGCAACACAGGGTAAGACGATGGAGGCAGGATTGCTGTGTTTCCATGAAGAATGGATGTTAAATATTCTCACATGAAAAACCCTGAACCACTATGTGAAACTGGGACCGTATATTAGTGCGAATGCGTTCTTCAGTTCCTAGCATACCATTGATTAATAGGCACTTACTGACTGTCAAGAGTGTCTACATGTGCAGTGGAACAGGAGCAGCACACTTCAGCCATCTGCAGCAGCCTAGACAGCTGGCCCGGCCTTCTGAATGCATGCACAGGAGGTGTCAGGCTGCCTGAGATGCCCCTAGCCTTTTGAGGATTGCTCCTGCCTCTGCTCAGAAAGTCTAGAAATCCGGAGCAAGGAAATCTGGAAAGGCCGCTTATGGTGCTGTGTGATCTCCAGCACTTTCCATTTGGAGAGTATTCTTTTTATTTCTTTAAAGTGGAAGCGGCGAAGGGAGAGTGGGAAGGAGGAGGGGCAATGTTGATGTTGAGGATGAGGAGGGGGAGCTGGCTGTGCCAACCTGCAGGTGACCAGCCTTGCGGTGTCCCTGGGTGGATCTTTGAGGCAGGTGGGAGATGTCCGAGCAGCTCCTGTGCACCAGCCTCAGGGCCAGCAGGAGAGACAGCACTTGCCACCACGGACGTGGCCTTTGCGGGCTGCGTGGAGCTCGGCCAGGAAACCACAGAGCCACTGCAGGCGACGTGCTTTTTCTGCCACTTAGTCTCGGAGTGTGGGGTCAACTGCATTTCCCCTGAAAGTTATCCCTGTTTTAAAAAATTGAGATAACATTCATGTACTATAAAATTTACCATTTAAGAGTGTACAGTTTAGTGGGTTTTGGTATATTTCCCAGGTTGTGTGACCATCAGCACTATCTAATTTTCATCATCCCCGAAAGAAACTCCCTGTCCCTCAGCACTCAGTCCCTGTCTCCTCCCCGGCCCCTGGCAGCCACTCATCTGCTTTGCATCTCTATAGATTTGCCCAATCTGGAAATGTCACAGGGACCTCTCTGTATATTTCTTTACAACTTCCAGTGAATCTATAATTATTTCAGAATAAAAAGTTTTAAAAAAGGAAATTGGAGAATGAGGGAGCCAAGCAGACATCCAGTTATTTGTAAGTTTTTAAAATTTAGCATGGTGCTGGTAACCCCAAGCTCAGGGTTCGGATCCCCCTATGGGCCAGCCGCCACACAAACAAACAAAATTTAAGTCATCTCCTTTCCTTGCACTCATTTAGATTTTATTCTTTGTCTCCAAAGTACCTCTCATATAGTAGGTCCCCAATAAATGTTTCCTGAATGTAATTATGTGTGTAGAGACAGGTTTTATTTCTCTATAATGATCATTTTGTATTTCTGTATTTCACTGAATTTTTCTTACATATTCTAGAGTTCTCAAGAGCAGTCCCTCCTTGCAAGCTGTCAGAGTCCCCATTTTGTTGGGGTGGCCACTCCTCGTTTTGACTCAAGGGATGTGACCCTTTCTGTACCTCCTGTTGAAGTCCTGGTTGCTCTATGCCAGTGGGTCTCAACTGGGGTGGGGGGTGTGGATTTAGCCCCCCAGAAGGTATTTGGCAACATTGGGAGATATTTCGTGTTGTTACAAGTGGGGGTTGGCTCTCTCGGCATCTAGTACACAGAGGCCATAAGTGCTGCTAATTGTTCTACAATGTACAGGACAGCCCCCACCACAGCGAAGAATGGTCCAGTCCCAAATTGCAGTAGTGCCTGAGATTGTAGCATGTAGCATGTAGGCCTGCAATTGGCTGAGGCAGGAGCACGTGACCCAGAGCTGTCCCGTGAGCTGAGAGGGGAGGTGTGTGTCAGGCATGGTTGGGGAGAAGCCTCCTTGTCCCCGTAGACCTGCATGGAAGGTAGTCCTTCTGCTAATTAATGTCCTGTCTCCACGTAAACCTGGAGCTGGGCAGCCTTGTCGCTGCTCCAAACACCAGGAGCGAGCTGGCTGAGAAGTCGAGGTTGGCAGAGTGGAAAGACTGTGTCTTTAAAACGGTGGATGGATGGATGCATTAAGCTTCTGGAGCTGTCTGCCCTCAGCACTTTTTTTTTTTTTTTTTTAATGAAATGAGAAATAACATGTCCTTATCCTTTTAAGCCGTTGAATTGGAGTTCTGTCATTTGTAGCCAGCGAAGACATCACCCCGCAGTGTTCATCATTAGCGTTCTCATTGGGGGAGTAGGCTGCCACTGAGCAGATATATTATTGCTTATTAAATATTCCTTTACTTAGATTGCCCCCTGATATTTATGATTAAATATGTATTATAGTTATAATGCTGCTTATATCCAATTAATTTCTCTGTAGTCTTTTGTTTTTTGGGTTTTTTTGGAGGCTGTCCCGTACAGGGATCAAACCCTGCACCTTGGTGTTATCAGCCCCACGCTCTAACCAGCTGAGCTCACTGGCCAGCCCAGTTTTATTTTTTTTCATTTTTGTCTTAGGAGATTGTTCTAGGCATGGGGTGAATGCAACCCAATACCTTTTATTTGTTTGTGTTAATACACTTCTGTTTTGGAATGTTTTAGAGTTACAGAAAAGTTGCAAAGATTGGACAGTTTCCCCATTGTTAACATCTCACATCAGAATAGTATGTTTGTCAAAACCAAGAAGCCAACCTTGATACATTACTATTAACCAAACTCTAGAGGTTTGGGTGTCACTAGTTTTTCTTCTAATGTTCTTTTTCTGTTCCAGTGGTGCTTAGAACTGTTAAATTGGTGATATTTGCACAGTTCAACCCAATATCTGTAAGTGTGTCCTCCATCTGTGTTTTGTGAGTATTTTTTTAATACAGTTGACAACCTTGTTAGACTTGCTCCGAGGCTTCACTGTAGAGTGCAGGGATTCTACAGGATTTTGGAATCACAGACCCTGGGAAATCTGACACAAGGTAGGGATTCTGTGTTTGGAACAAGGTGCCAGCACATGGAAGCTTTCAGGAGGATTACAGAGCTCTGGAAGCCCACTTGTGGTTCTGAGAATAATGGAGGCTTGATTTCAAATGGGCAGACACCCCCAGAGATGCCTGCCCCACATTCGCTCTATACGTATCACTGAGTGAGTGAATGCACGCTCATGTATTTTACTATCACTAGCCTAGGTACGTCATAAAGGATTCATTCAACAGTGATTCATGGAGAACCTTCCATGCTTTCTTCAACTCCTCCTGGCCTCATACCCATTCAAGTGTGGGTGGCCCTGACTTCAGACATGAGCCTTGAGTCTTACTCCTGGCTCTGCCATTTGCTGTGTGCTCCAAGGCAGGTTATTGGGGTTCTGTGAGCCTCAATTTTTTCTTGCATAAAATGAGAACAAAATATTTGCCTTTGACATTGTTTTGAAGACTCAATAAGACGAGGTAAAGCACTTAGGGCAATGTCTAGTGCAGAATGGGCATTCATATTTTAAGTTCTCGTCGTCATGTTACATAGTCGGTCAGCTTTGTGATTCTTCAATGTCTTTACTCTTCTGCCTATCAAAATGTTCTCCCTCCATCATGACACTTCTGTTCTGAGTTGCTTCCTTATTTTCCACATGGTTGGGTAGCATTGGAGGTTCACCAGCGTCAGAAGTGCTCAGAATTTGTGGTAACTTTTTCCTCTCTACTTGTTCTTTGCACTGTCTTGGTTTTGTGGCTGGGTGAGTGAAGTTGCTGGAAATGAAATGTTGTGAAAGAGAGAGAACCGGTTAGAACAAAGCCATGGAGCTTTTTCTGTCAAAGGCCAGCTAGCAAATATCTTAGGCTTCGCAGGCCATAGGATCTCTGTTGCATCTGCTCCACTCTGCCCTTGTAGCACAGGGGCAGCCATAGACAACATGTAAGTGAATGGGCCTTGCTGTGTACCAATAAAACTTTATTTACAAAGACAGGAGGCAGGCCAGATTTGGCCTGAGGGCAGTTTACCACTCCAGGATTGATGTCATTCCTGTTTGTTTAACATGTTAATACAGCCGAAGCTTTTGTGTCATAAACTTTCATTATTGTTGCATTTGCTTGGCTACAAATCTGAAAATACCCTGAATGTGTACAGAATTATGAATTTCCAGGTGTGGATGCCATCATGTTCTGGAACTTGAAATTCGTAACATTCAGTGATGTTAGAGACTTAAAAAAAAATTCACGTCATATGATTAGATGTTGTTCCGTGACTGATAGTTACTTAATATTGGACACATATTAAGAATAGGTGAAGTAGATTCAAGGTCAAGATCTTTAGCCACATCTTTTCGGCACCCTTGTACGATATTCTACAAGGCAGTTTTCATACGTGTCTGAATAGCTTTTGGATGTATGTTCAAATGCTCGGATGAAATTACTTATGGGATGAAATGACGTTGGCCCAGATCACTGTGCTGTTTGCAGTCCAAGAGTTTCCTTCCAAGACCCAGAATCGAGGGAGGTGTGGGCGGCCTGTCCATACTGACCCCTTGGAGAGTCCCTGCTCTTGTGGGGCTCACGTGCCAGTGGTGGGAGATGGGAAAGTGGGTGAAAGAAGGTTAGAGAGAGGCAGCAGAAAACAGTTAACAGTTAACTTCAACATCAGCTTAGGTGTTTTCCCAGCAGCATGTGACTGAAGCTGTAAAAGATCTTCCCACCATTAGGCTCACTAATTCCACTAAAATAGTGGTGGTTCTCAGCTGGAGGCAATTTAGCTCCGCAGGGGACATGTGGCAGTGTCTGGAGACATTTCTGGCCATCCCTCCTTGGGGATTTGGGAGTGTGTGCTAAGGGCATCTTGTGGGTAGAGATCAGAGATGCTGCTAAACGTTCTTCAGTGCACAGCCTGGCCTCTGATGCTGGACAATGAGCCGGCCCCAGTGTCAGTAGTGCTGAGGCTCTGGGGTTCCAACAGTGAACCATGCTTGGACAGCCCTTGCCCACGTGGGGCTTCCATTGCAAAGGTGGCAGATAGCCATAACTGAGCATGCCAGTGCCAGATAGGGCCAAATGCTGGCAGGATGAGGCTGATGGGGTGTGGGGTGGGGTGTGGGTGGCCGTTTTGTGGAGGGTGTCAGGTTGCCTTTGAGCCGATGCCTGCAGGGGGTACGGAGGGAGCCTAAGGTATCCAGGGATGGGGGCTGTCTGGGAGAAGGAACCACAGGTGCTGAGGTGAGAGTGACGAGGTGGCCCTTGGAGGACCTTGCAGGCCTTTTCAGGGACTCAGATTGTGATTCTGAATGAGACAGGGAGCCATTCTATTGGGAAGACAACTTTGTATTGCAGTCTCTCTGACTGCTGTGGGGGTCTAGAGGGTGGAAGCTGAAGCAAGAAGACTGGTCAGGAGATGGCTGCTGTCCCCAGGGCCAGGTGATGGTGGCTCAGGCTGAGGAGGAGCAGCAGGGGCACCCCAGACCTTGACGTAGTTTCTCAGGGCCCTGGACACTGTGTCTTGGTCCTCGTCTGATTCAACCCTGCTCTTGAGGCCTCCCCTCAGGATCCTTGCTGGCTTGGGGATGAAGTGTCCTGCCAGAGTGGCTACCAAGGCTGTGTGCTTGGGTCAGCACAGAGCAGCTGGGGTCTTTTGCCTGCCCTCTGCTGAGCTTTGCTGCTGGGGCTGCAGCAATTCCGTGGAACAGGATGCGCTATGCAGCGCACGTGGAATGTTCTTGTCATTTGAGCAGTTGGCTGGGTACCTAAAGATGGCGTCTTTGAAGATTTATACATGCCTTTTGAATGCCCGTATAATGTTATAAGTTCCTGTGTTGAAACAGGTATTTTATTATTACTTAAAAAAAAAGTAGTGATCAGTGATCAGTTACATTCTATACTTGATCTTAGCCAAAAGGCTGAGAAACGATGTGATCAGTTACTTTCTGATGGCTGGGGTGGATTAGAATCTAAAATGGTAGGGCTCAAGTCCATGGGGGCCAACTCTACAGAGCTTTTCATTTTCCCCCAGGAAAGCATTGTGAATGGTCTTCAGAAGTCCTATGGCACTGTTTTGTTTGCTGTAGATATACTGATTCAAAAGGCATCCCGGATAAATCATTCTGTTATTGATGTGGCCCAGGTTGACCCAAGATTGTCTGTTGTTAATCTCAGTATTAAAATCCAAGGCCCTAGAAACCAACCCCCCCCCCCCCCCCCGCCAACATGCATCATAAACCTCCAAAATGTCACCATGTACATGGCATATTGACAAAAATGTCAAGGATGACCAAGAATAGCTTCTTGCACTCACATGTAGTTATAAGAGAAGGACAGAGTAGCTTTTGCATTTCAAGTGCCACTGCAGTGGCCAGAACCACAATTGCTGTTTGAATAACTCAGTGCTCAGCTTTACCTGGAACTTTAGACCTACTTACTTTCAATTTTGAAAGAAGAACACACGTGCTCATTATGCTTTAAAACTGATAGAGAAAATTCTTTTTGTTATGCCATTTGTCACCCAGCTCCTTTTAAAACATAGGTGACTATAAAGTTTTACATTAACGTGTGACTGATAATATACTTGTTTTTCCTGAGTCATTGTCAGTGTCTCAGCTTTAAACCAAGTGCCAGCTCAGTAAATATTTGACGGAATTCAAAGTCTGCATTTCCCTCAGATGGGCTAATTTTTCGCTTGTTATGTAAAATGGAGAAACACGTCACTTTTTCCCACCCACTTAGAACTGGTTAGTAGCCCTCTTTCATCAGTTGGAGTGGACGCAGTCCCTTTTTTGCACCAGTGAAAATAACACCCTGACATTTCACTTCAGGGACAAGTGCTACTTTTGTCTCATTTTCAGAGTTATAAAGCCTTGTGGGTTAATCTCAACCAAGTGGTGGGGAGCAAGAGCTCAGCTGTTTCTTGCACCCGCATGAGCTGTGTGATTGGTTTGTGGGAGAACGCCCTGCAAACCCATGGCTAGTTCAGACAGCCTGGACTCTGCGGGGGCTCTTCATTGTCAGTGCCGAGGTCTTCATTGATGGTGTAGTGGAAAAAGCCAGCACGCCTCTGTGTCTTTCCTCTTTTCTGTGGTCTTTTTTATGTCTCACTGCTGTTGGCTTGCTTTACCTCTCCACCCAGAATTAAAAAAGGTGCCGAGGCATATTCCAAACTACTGAAATAAATGAAAATCAGGAAATTTTCCATGAAGCAAACCAATGACATAATGGTACCTCAAGCATATGAGTTACTGGAATTGGTTTTGCGGAGCGGTTGGCCGATAGTGTTTGCAAAGCTGGGGAGTGTAAGAAGTGGTTGGATTTTTTCCTCACCAAAAGGGCAGCTCTGCATTAAAGTTATAGCTCTTGTATTACTTAATGGGTTTCAAAGCAACTGATGTCCTTAAGTTCTTTTTTTCTCTCATGACTTGCTGCAGAAATAAAGATGAAACAGAAGTATGACTGTTAGGCCATGATTCTGTTACTAATTTGGTCTTGCTACTGGAAAGATGGGATCAAAGTAAGAGCTCTTCAGAAGCAAGAAGAAGGTGCTGGAGAAAGGTGTCGATTGCAGTGCAGTTTATAAAGGAACCAGTGAATGCCATGTGCAGTGATCCTTCCTAGTAACTACCTCTACACCAGTAGAATTGTTAATGAAACCATGTTTCACCATCTCCGATCAATGTTGTTATTATTATTATCTTATTTGTTGTTTTGTGGCTGGCCAGTACAGGGATCCGAACCCTTGACTGTGGCATTACAAGGCAGCGCTTTAACCAACTGAGCTAACCAGCTAGCCCCTGATCGATATTATTAATACCTGGTTTCTGAAATACCTATAAGAACTATGCAGAACTGGACCATCATAGGTTTGAAGCCACAGGCATCATTTCTATTTCCAGGTCAGTCTTGTTCCTCAGATGTCCTGCAGGAATCACAGACTCAAGCACCAGCCCATCAGCAGTCATGTGGCTGGATCCTTCCTGCCGAGTGACATCTCTAACCATGGGTGGTAATCTAGCTTTGAGTTAGATTATTCTCTTTTGTTGAGCTGGCCATGTCTAGAGCCGAAGTTTCTCCTACCCATTTGGTCTTCGTTGGTTCTCCTAAGAACCCATTAATGTTTGCGTTTATTTGGTGTTCATAATGAGCACACAGTGGTCTGCCGATGTTGCGTACAGCTCTGCAGTTCCTTTGAAGTGTTCCTCTGTGCAGACCAAACTGTCTCTGGGCCCTGGCAGCATGCCGTGGGCATGATTTCGAATCTACTCACTGTTCTGGTTATGTTGCTCTTGAGTGCCTTGTAGCTATGATTTTGTCATTACTTTCATCTTCACATCTACTTATATTGTTTTAAAATGTATTTTTTTTCTTTCAGGGAGAGGGAGGGGTCAGCAATGTTACACTCTTTATCCATGATGAGCATAGCATCAGGTAACAACCCTGAGGTCTTAGCTACGGAAGTGCTCCATTTTTATGTTAATCGAAGGTTGTGTGTATGTATGTACAGCATCCTCACCTGGTGCTTTTCAATCCCAGCTGTATGCAGGATTAACCTGGGGAGCTGTATATTTGTATATGTTTGTACTTGTCTTCACACACACATGTGTCCTTCCCCACCCCAGGAGATTCTAATCAGCAGGGCCCAGGAAGCCCCCTGATATCTATTTTCCCCTATTTAAAACAATTGAGGTAAAATTCACATAACATGAAATCAGTCACTAACCATTTTAAAGTGTACAATTCAGTGGCATTTAGTACCTTCACAGTGTTGTGCAACCACCACCTTTATCTGGTTCCAAGACATTTTTATCATCCAAAAAGAAAACCCTGTACCCATTAAGCAGTCACTCCCCATTTATCTCTGCCCCCAGCCCCAGGCAACCACCGGTCTACTTTCTGTCTCTATGGATTTGCCTATTCTGGACTTTTCATGTAAATGGAATCACAGAATATGTGGTCTTTTGTGTGTAGCTTCTTTCACTTAGCGTAATGTTTTCAAGATTCATCCACGTTGTGACAAGTGTCAGTACTTCTTTTCATGGCTAAATAATGTTCCATTGTGTGGATAGACCACATTTTGTTTATCCGTTCATCTCTTGACAGACTGGGTTGTTTCCACCGTTTGGCTATTGTGAATAGTGCTCCTGTGAACATGGGTGTACAAGTACTTGTTTGCGTCCATGCTTTTAATTCTTTTGGGTGTATAGTTAGGAGTGGAATTGCTGGATCATATGGTCATTCTGTGTTTAACTTTTTCAGGAACCACCAAACTGTCTTCCACGGTGGCTGTGCAGTTTTACTTTACCACGTGCATGTGGAAGGGGTCTGGTTTCTCCACATCCTCACCAACACTTATTTTCCATTTTTTAGTTGTTAGCTTTTTTGTTTGTTTGTTTTGTTTTTTGGGCAGCTGGGTGGTACGTTGGTCTTAGGAGGCAGCGCTATAACTAGCTGAGCTAACCGGACTGCCCCACCTTTTTCTTTGTCTTTTTCTCCTGTAATCGCTAACCTAGTGGGTGTGAATTGATGTCTCATCCTGGTTTTGATGTGCATTTTCCTAATGACCCTGACATTGGGCATCTTTTCAGGTGCTTATTGGCCATTTGTATACTTTCTTTGGAGAAATACCTATTCAAGTCCTTTGTCCATTTTTACATTGGGTTGTTAGTTTGCCTTTTTGTTGTTGAATTTCAGGAGTTCTTTATATACTCTGGGTACTAGATTCTTATCCAATAAATGATTCACAGCTGGTATCCTTTTTTGAAAAGTGCTCATAGTAGGTTTCATTAGCACCCCGGCTCAAGAACTATACTTATTTGGGCCAGTGATTCCTTGGGGTTTCCTACAAAATACCTAGAAAACTGGCTTCTTGCCTTCTAGCCACCCAGGTGATTCTGATACCCCACCACCACCCATAAATATAAAATTTCAGGGCAAAACAATTGTTTAACTACGGTGACCAATGACCTAACTGAGTGAACAGGTGTCATTGAAACAGAGAATCTGGTGGTTCCATAGAGTATCAGCTGGCATCAGCTCCCTGCTCCCCCTTTCCTAGAATGTTCTGTGCATTTGTTAAATGTGCAGTAGGCTGTCCTTTGTCACGATCGCTCACGTTACAGGACAGCCCAACCCCCTGAAGTGCCACCAAGACTTGTCAGGCCTCTGAGAGAGGTGACACTTTGTTCACCTGCAGGGCACCTCAGCATTCACGTGTAAGACCTCAAGCTGTGCAGTTCTTATTTCTTTTGGGTTCCTTCTGATGGGGAGAGCACTGTGGGTGCCTGCTTGAAATGTCCCTTTACCCACGTTAACATGTGATATTGAGGTTTTCCACTCTGGAGAACAGTATTGTCAGCCTGCTTTGCCCCTACCTCGGGTACCCTTAATTCCGAAGGCTGGCTAGGGCTTGGCTCGGAGCTGAGAAGGTGGGTTGGTTCCTGGCTGTTGGTGGACCTTTCTGATGACAGAAGTTCTTACCCCATAGGCAACTGGGCACAGGGGCAGGAGGGGCTGGGGACCCCGGGGTTCTCTGCTTCATAGGAATTTCTTTTTTTTTTTTTGTCTTTTTCGTGACCGGCACTCAGCCAGTGAGTGCACCGGCCATTCCTATATAGGATCCGAACCCGCGGTGGGAGCGTCGCTGCGCTCCCAGCGCTGCACTCTCCCGAGTGCGCCACGGCTCGGCCCCCATAGGAATTTCTTAAGGGAAAAGCCCATCCGCTTGATCTGGCATCCATTGTCTTGCAGCATCCTTTGTCACCCTGGTGGTGGCCTTCATGCTCCTGGTCCACAGGGGCTGGAGAGCCCAGCATAGTCCATGCCAGTGGCTCCTCTTTCCTGTGCCCTTCCGCTCCAGTCTGGACCTGCACTCCCCTTCCCCCACCCATGTCTCCTGCTGGTCTAAAATGAGTTACTTCCATACAAACTTTGGGAACAACCTAGGGGATCCTAAGAGCAGACATTGATGTGTGGAAAAGGAGACGAATAAGATGACCTCAAAGGGCTTCAGTGCCATAGAAGTGCATGTGTTTTATTAAATGCCATGTTGGGGCAACGTTTTCTTTTTTTTTTAGGGTGAACGGTATTTTTTGCTGTGCAGTTTCTATAGGATTATCTTGCTTATGTGCATCCTATTCAGTGTCATAGAGAAGTAGGCAAAGGAAAATCTCTTCTGTATAATCTCCTGGTCAGCTGTACATCTCATGTGTTAGTGTTCTCTATACCAGTTTTAAAAATTGATGACTATTTCAGAACCACAGGCTCCCTCCATAAAAGGAGAGACTGACTCTGACGTAGCCGTGGCATTTTATCACTCACTACAGGCAGCAGCGTGTCATCGTGAGCCATATCTCTCTCGTTCATGGCGTTGGCCACCTATCCTCTCTGCCGGGCTGTGTCGTCGGGGTGCCCAGCTGTCTCGTGTCTAATAGCTTTTCCTGCACCTGGCAAGTGGCGGGGCCCGGTCTCTCACTGCTACATGGGTGGATCAATAACTATTTGATTACAGCTCTGAAGACATTTTATATATTCCAGGTGGCACTCTCAGTTTGAAAAACAGTTGCTGGTTAAAATAACTGATCATGTGCCCTCCATATACGTTTCCTCTGTATAGGATAGGAAGAAACAAACTGTTTCAACTTTTATATTCACATTCAGTACAGAATACTTCACTTCTGGTCACCAAAATGTGTGTGGGGGGTGGGGGTAGGGGGGTTCCCCACATACCAGGCAATTCTCCAGTGAACACCATCTGGGTGTCGTATAATTCAGTTCAATTCTGACCCTTTCTATCTGGAGTTAGATCCCACAGGTTAAGGGCTCAGTCCCACAAGACTCCCCCACTTCAGATGCCAGTTGTGAATAGTAGGTTGTGACCTGTGCTTTTGACCGACCAGCTCTAAGTTGGGGCTTCCATGGCCCCTTCTCAGTTTTGATTAACTTGTTAGAATTACTTGCAAAACTCAAGGAAACACTTTTACCACTTTATTATATTAAGTATAATAAACAATACAGATGAACAGCCAGATGAAGAAATATGTGAGGGGATTAAGTTTCTAGTACATGAAACTTTGGGGGACACATTCAACTCATAGCAAGCATTTAAGAAATGCTGCACCATAGACCAATTAAGTCCGAATCCCTGCATGATGTCCCCGGCCAGGATGGAGATACACTGGCTTACATGACTCAATCTTGCTCACAGTAACCAATGGGCAAATATACCTTGACCCTGGAAACTAGAAACGTTGGGGTTTGTAAAGGGGAAAGAAAGGTGGAATAGCTACAAATGCCCCTGTATTATTCCTTTGGAGTGGGGTGGGGAGTGGGGGTGGGAGTAAGGGTTTATGTTCTGCTGACCAAAAATCCTTGCTATTTCTGTTGAATAGCTTCCTTCGCTCAGTTTCCATAGCTTTCTGTCTGTGTCCCACCAGCGAGTGAATCTGCTGGGTAGAGGCGATTTGTTATGTATTTGCTCCCCTGAGATTAACTCTTGGCACTGAGCATCTCACGTAGCTCTTGCAGTGCTGTCTGTGTGTGCCTGGGCTACCATAACAGTAGCACAGGCTGGGGCTTCAACAACAGATATTTATTTTGTCTCAGCTCTGGAGGCCAGAAGTCCCAGGTCCAGTTCTGGCAGGGTTGGTTTCTGATGGAGACTCTCTTCCTGACCTGCAGATGACACACCTTGCTGTGGCCTCACAAGGTGGAGAGGAGAGCTCTGATGTCTCCTCCTCTTCTTATAAGGGTACTAGCCCTGTTGGATTAGGGCCCCCCACCCATATGACCTCATTTAACTTTTATCGCCTCTTCACAGGCCCTATCTCCAAGTATGGTCACATTGGGGGTTAGGGCTTCAATTTATGAATTTTGGGGAGACACAATTCAGTCCGTCGCATTCCACTCCTGGCCCCCCACAACTCATAACCATCTCACATGCAAAATGTATTTATTTCATCTGGACAACCCCAAAACTCTTAACTCATTCCAGCATCATCTCTGAAGTCTAAAGTCTACAGCCTCATCTAAATATCATCTGAATCAGATATGGGTGACACTTGAGGTATGATTTATCCTGAGGCAAGATTCCTTTCTCTCCGTGAACCTGCAAAACCAGACAAATTATGTGCTTTTAAAATACAGTGGTGGGACAGGCATGGATAGACACTCCCATTGCAAAAGGGAGGGATAGGAAAGAAGGAGGGGGTGACGGGTCTCAAGCAAGTACGAAACCTAGCAAGGCAAATGCCGTCAGCTCTTAAGGCTGGAGAACAAGCCTCTCTGACCTGATGCCCAGATTTCCCGGCTCACTGGTGGGGCAGCATCACCCTCATGGCTCTAGGGGGTGACCCCGTTGTCTCTGCGAGGGCCCTGCCCTCTGCAGCTGAGGAGGGAACAGCCTTGTTCCCTGGCCCTGTGGTAGGAGCAGTAGCCCCGTGGTCTCTGAATCGCCTTCAGCGTCATTCTTCAGTTTTCTTAAAGAATAGTGCATGTGCTCATCTGAATATCTCTGTGGTCACATCTTGTAGAGTCCCAGAAGTCCAGCAGCCTTCTTTCATTCTGCCCAATTTCTCTGTCCCCTGCAGTTCAAACTGGCAGTCTCTCTGCTGGTATGATCCCATCTCTATTCCTGGCTTCTGCTGAGATGGCTGCTTGACATCATGGGGAACCACTTCGTGGAGCGACTGTCCAGCCACCCCCTTGGCGTTCTCTCCAGAACAAGCTTCCTCATTTTCCACATCCCTCTCTCTGTCCCTTTGTTTGTCCTCCATCCCTCCATCCATCCTTCAGTCCATCCATCCTTCGGTCCCTCCTGTCATCCCTCCCTCCATCCATCCTTTCTCCCCCCATTCCTCCAGTCCTCCATGCGTCTGAGCATAGTACACTCCAGGGTCTGTGCTAGGTCCTGGGGGACAAGACCTCTGTGATCCTTGACTTCGTGGTGTGCAGAGTCTAGGGGGGGGTGGGGCATCAGAAGACACTTGTCCTTCCGTGAAGATTCAGAGCACAGTCTTGGGATCAGGATTGCCTGGGCTTGTGGGGAGGCTGCCTCTCCAGGGAAAGGGGCTATGGGTGCCTGGAGGGAGAAGATCCTTTGAGTTAAGGTCATTTCCGGGCTTTGGCACTGGGCTGCTGTTTTGGAGGATACAAAGCCAAAAGACCTATGTCCTTGCAGTCTCCTTCTCTGCATTGGATTGCTGGGCTACAGTGTCCAAAAGCCAGGCAGGTGTGGCCCTTTGGCTTTCCTTGGTTTCTGGACCTGAGGGTAATTCCTTACTTCTGTCTTGTCCCCTCTGCTGTCATGAAGCCGGCCTCAGGCACTCGAGGTTGCCTCAGCAGAAGGAGCTCACTGTGGAGTTCTGATAAGCAGTGTTCCAGTGATACGGGTGGCCGGGCAGTTCTGCACAAAATGACACAGGTCCCAGTTACCTGACGGTTTTCTTTGATGGCAGCGGCAAACTCTGCTCAGCTGGCCTCAGGCGCCCAGTGCTGCTGGCTCGCTCTTAGGGATGTGCATTGACAAGTTTGAGAGAACAAATGCATTTCAGAAAAATGGTGCGCCGCGTGTTCTAAGTGTCACTTTAAGTTTTGGAGGCAGCGGGCTGTTGTGCTTTTGTTTTCACCATCCAGTGGTCCTGTTGGCCTGACCTCGGCTCCCCCTGGCCAGGGCTCAAGGTGGCACTTCTTCCTGCCTCATGGCCTTGTGCATCAGCACAGAGAAGGAACGCAGGCTGCAGCCAAGGGTTCCTCCCTGTCTGCAGGGGTTAAGGATGGATCTGCAGTCTTCCTAGTTGTAAAGATTGGAGGAACCTTTGGACAGGTCCTAGTTTGTCCTCCAGAGGAGCTAACTAATTCGGCACGCATGGGCAGCCTGGGTGGACTCAGCCCCATGCACCCCAAGACCGCGTGCACCTTTCCCTGCTGGCGCTTGGGAGGCAGGCTCAGTGTGGATGCTGTGGCCTTCCAGGTGCTTCAGGGTCCAGAAATTTCAGCCCGAGTAGCAGGGGCATATGGGGCCGTGCACTGGCTTGGTTCCACATAGTGTAGTTTGAAATAGTCATTATGATGCGGAGTATTTCCTGTGCTCCTCCAGGTAGGAAACATTAGCTTCTTTTCAGTTCTAAAGGAGAATTTGGGACTTGCTGTTAAGCCATCTCCTGGGGCTGCTGATGGGTCTGGCCTTCAGATGGTTTGAATCAAGTGGTGCTGCCCACGGTCCTGCCCTGAGGATTTTTTTTTAACAATTCTTGTGATTGATATTGAGCAAAATGAGAGTCCCTGCACCAGTGCCTGTTAATTTGGGGGTGGCTTCCTACATACAGGTTGTCCCAAGTGCAGCCCAGTAACACCTGGGCTGCTTCCCTCCTTCATTTGTTCGTATGCCCGTGTATGGGGTCCCTGCTTGGGGGCTGTGATAAAGGTAACAGTGAACCCGTTTCTGCCTCCTTGGAGACTATCTGGAGAGCGTAGCATAGGAGAAATCTTTACACCGACCATGGGTTATGGCTTTGATGGGCATGCATTAATGCAGATATACTGGAGAAGGTCTCACCTTCAGTGTCACACATGCAATGTCTTCCTGATATCACTTAGAAGGGAAACCGTCAGGGCCATGGGAATGAGCAGAAACGGTCTCACAGTAAGTGCAAGAAGTCCTGTTACTCTTCCGATGGCATACAGCTGCAATGATGGTGTTCACCTCACTCTTGCTCAGGGTCCCCACCACGACTGGGCTCCCTCCTGCCAGCACCTCTGGTCTCCCTCCCTGCCACCCACATTCTCTGTAGCCCAAGGGCTCTTTCACAAAGCAGATCTGCTGATGACACGCCTGCTTCACTTTCCTCTGTGGTGTTGTGTCACCTGCAGGGCCCAGCTCGTACTCTTAATGAGGATGGCCATGGTGTCTTCAGGAAGCTTCCTTTCACTCCACCTGTCCTTGCTCCACCTGGATGGGGCCAGAGCAGGTCCCCAGTCCATCTGGGACTGGCCCAGCATGGCTCAAGTGGCCTCCCCTCCTCGTGTGCCCTCCCCAGGCAGGTTAGAAGTGGTCTTGGTGCTCCTCTCAGGCCTAAAACCCACCACTGTTAAAAGCAGCCCTTCCCACATCAAGCTGCGCTTGTTTATCTGGATGGCTCTTCCCCTGGGCAGAAGTTTTGGGCACAGGGTTTCTGAAACTGGAGTTCCCAGACTGGCAGCATCTTGTGTATATATGAGGCCAGCGTTTTGGGTGTAACATAGGCACATTTTTCTGGGAGGAGATTGATAGCTTGTCTCAGATTCGCAAATAGATCCAAGGCCTAAAAAGAACTGCTGTTCCTGAGAGGTTATATTCTCTGCATCCTTTCCTGGCATGTAGTTACTGCTGGGTGCTTGTTGCATGGCTGAAGGTCATAGATGTTTGATGTTCTGTCCCCCAACATGCTTTTATTCAGGGATTCAGTTGGTGATATATGCAAAGATGCATCTGTAAACAGTGGAATTCTCATGCCCAAAAGATAACAGGTTAAGTGATTGCTGAAAAGTTGTGGTTTTTCGTCTGGAGGTGGGGGTGGGCAGGGGTGGTGTTAGTAATTAATGCAAAAAAAGGTGAGTGATAAAATCCTTTTACTCTTACTCTTAGAAGCCTGATATAGGACTTTCTGCAATTGGGCTCCAACACAAAGGGGAGAACTTTGTCTTGAATTTGAAAAGTTTAAATTGAGATTACAGAGCCCAAAGGACTGTGACATCTCTGCTGCTCTGTGCCGCTTGTCGTCCAAAGGGATGACCCAGAACCGTCCGTCCTGAGCTGCCTCCCCTGTGATGCCATTTCTCAAAAATGTTATTGTTCAGCCTCTTCGCTCTCCTTGGCCAGAGAGACTTTCCTCACCCATTTCAGTTGAGTTTACTTCTTCCATTGATTGTTACTATTTATTTCTTTTTTCCTTAATCCTTCCTTAAAACCTGCCTTTAAAATCTTTAAATATCCCTTCCTATCTCTTATAGTCAGTAATAAATTAAAAACCAAAATATAATATTTTATTTCAAAAGGACTATGTTAAGATACCCATCTAGCATTTTGACAATATTACAAATAAAAAGCACGTCATTAACTTCCCTAACTGTGCTCTCACAAGAGTTATTGTCATTAGAAATTTGTCAAGAGGGTAAGGGAGATAAAAAATTATTTAAAAGTGGAGTATGGTGCATATTATGCTTATTCTTATAAAGGGCTCTTGGAATCCTTTAATTTTGCTTGGAATCCCGTCCGCAAGCTCAGCGTGCAAGTGTAGGGAGCTGGCTGATTCCATGTGCAGGCTTCTGAATCCTCAACTGCCTGTGTCCTGGTCTCACCACTTAAAAGTGTGTGTCCCTGAACTCAGTTTCCTCCTAGGTAAGATGTGGGTGGTGATGATTAAATGAGATTCTCCCTGTTTGGCCAAGCACAATGCTGGGCTTCGCCGTGGGGCTGGTGAGTGTGACTGCACAGTTTTAGTTGTGTCTGCAGAACCGGTGGGGTTGCAGGTAGTGGCCCTGCGCATTAAGTGCTTTAGCGCTTACATGACTGGATACATCTGTGTGTAGAGATATCCCGGAGCATTGCCTGTGCAAGTACTGCTGACTCTTACCCAGAGTAGGAGATTATTTTCTATCATACACACAACCAAACCAAAAGTTCATGATGTACTATACCACCCTTATGAAGTGTGATGTGCTTTAATATTTTCTTTTTAGAATAAAGCACTGGGGGCTGGCCGGTTAGCTCAGTTGGTTAGAATGTGATGTTATGACATCAAGGGTCAAGGGTTCGTATCCCAGTACTGGCCAGTCACCAAAAATATAAAAATAAAAAACATAAAAATAAAACACTACCTGGGACCTATTCACTGGATTTCATTGCTCACTAATGGGTTGGGACTATAGTGTGAGGGCCCTGATGTAGAGTAATGTGATGAATGAATACAGAGGATTGGAAATAATTAGGGAATGTTTCAACACATGTCAGATATTTAGAAGATGTCTGGGACATCCATTAGCCATGACTTGGAATTTATGGATAAAAATTGCTGGATGCGTCGACCAGCTTGGAGCAAGTGTGATGACAGTGAAGCTAGCAGTCACAGCCGAGTTCTCTGAGTTTTTCTTTCTTTTTCTTCTCCCAAGGGTTTTGTATGATTTGGAATCCTGAAATCGTTTCTTCCCACTATAAGTGAAGTACTCAATAGGAATCTCAATATGGGTGTATATTTTTAAAATCGTTTTAGTGAGGTGTAATTTACATACCATAAAATTCACCCATTTTAGTATAGTTTGATGAGTTTTAGTCAATTTATACAGTCATGTGACCATCACCACAATTAGGTTTTAGAACATTCCCATCCCCATTCCCACTCCAGCCCCAGGTGACCACTGGCATCCCTGCAAGGACCCCGTGGCCTGCATTGGCTCTCTACAGTTAGCTCTGTGCATCCACGATGCCATTCCTAATGTGACAAGCTGCATTTCCGATTGTGCTGGTAAACAGATCCCAGCACCTGTTATGCCCAGTCCTCGAAGAGGAAGCCATGCATCCAGCACACTGCAGCTCATTCTCTCTAGGATCCAGTCCCTCAAGCCTCAAATCTGGCCACCTGCTCATCAGCATATTCTGTCGAGACCAGCACCATATAAAAACAGCTCTAGAGCTGCCACAGAGGACAGCGTTGATCAAGTCAGGTCTGACTCACCCTGTATACGCAGGAATGCACCTGCTGGGCATGCCCCGGAGCCCTCTGGGGGTTAGGTCAGAGATGGAGGAGATGCCAGTCTTGCCCTGAAGGAACCAGTGTGAGGGGAGATGTGATATGAACAAATAACGACATTCTGCTTGTAGTTTTAATAAATGTAATGGGTGAGGTCAAGTTCTGAGGCTGGCCAAAGAAAGGACAACGTGCTTCCTACTGGACAGGCTGGGTCTGGATAGGAGGAATCTGGACCACATCTTGGAAAAAGCATTAGGATTTGAACAGGAAGGGCTGGGAGCGAAGCATGGCAAAGGGAAAGAATAGCCTAAGTTTGGGGATAGCAAACCGTGACAGCGAGGGGGCTGGAGGAAGCCAGGAGTTCACTGCATGAGGCTTTGTGGTCTTAGAAACGTCGCTCCTTCGACACTCCCACTCGGGGCTTGTGGAGGACGGCTGCTCAGGCCAGGTCTTTCTTAAGTGGACTCAGGCTCAGCTGGGTGGATTTTGCTGTGATCATTCGTAGAATGAGGTGATTGTGGAACTTAGATGAGACCCTAGAGCTGAGGTGCCCAGAGAGGAAGCCCTAGCCACCTGCGATGAAGCCCCTGAGTGAGATGGGCTCGACATGGAAGACATACCCTGGATTTTAAGGACTTCACACAAAAAAACTGTAAAAAGTCCCGTTTACAACTTTTATAGTCACTACATGTGCAAATGATAGTATTTTCAACATATTGGGTTAAATGAAATACGTTTTTAAAATTAATTTCACCTATTTCATTTTACTCTTTTCAGTGTGGGTACTAGACATTTTTGAATTAAGTATGTGGCTCTCATTGTGTTTCCACTGGACAGTGCTGCCCTAGACAATTCTTTTTACCAGCTGGGCAAAAGTTTGTCTTTATGTTACTTGTATAGCTTACATGTGTAGGTGAACAGAGTGTTTTTATGTTGCTTTGGAGTGTGCACTTGATGGGCTTGCTGAGAAATCCTTTTTCTCTGTTATTTTTGCATCAGAAGGACCCCTGTGGGTGGTGCGATCAGGCGTTGCTCTGGGTGTGGTTTCCTTTGGGTGGTAGACTTGCATCTTGGCCTGAGGTCAGCTTGCTTTTAAGCTATGTTTCCCTCCTATAGTAGCATGCTGCTAAATCAGAAGAATAGTGACATTCTCCTAGTTTTTAGAGGAAAAAATAACACGGAAGGAAAACAAACATTGCTGGAGTATGTAATAAGTTCCAGAAACCTTGATATTAGTCCCAGCCTTTCTTCCCCACCACCTCCACAGTACAGAAAACCGAGGCACAGTGAGACTGAGTCACTTGCTGAAGCTTGTCCTCACTAGTGAGTGCTTAAAGTATAGTTTCCTCAGTTTGGAGTTTTTCTCTCTTAGAGTTTAAGAAAATTATCACCATCTATGTCTGGAATTCAGCAAAGTATATACTGAGGGACCTTGCATTTATTCTTTCACCAGTTGGTGGTATTTTTCAGGTGTTCTGATTTGCAGTGAACCATGCCTGAACATGGTTGAGAACTGGTTGGGGGGTTGGGGGGCAGAGCCTGGGGATGTTTGCTGGTCTTCCTAAATACCTCCCAGACTGAATTATCTTAGGACAGTTTCTTCTTTGCTGGAGGGTAGAATATCTTGTTGAGATCTTGTCTCTTTGTCTTCTGTGGACACTCCCTTTCTGGTGGACAGGCACACATTCAGGAAGCCATATTAGAGATAAGAAGTTGGCTTGGTCAGTAGAGAATCAGAACAAAAGGGAACGGGGGTCTTCAGGGATATCTCATCAAGCCTTTCTTACTTGTAAGGATAGATCTGCCTTAAAAAAAAAGAGCTATCCGAACAAGGAATGACCCTGTAGTGCCCTGGCCTCCTGAGTCCTGCTTTTCTTATAATCTAAGCCTTGTGATCCCAATCAAATCCAAAATGTCCTTTTCTCTTTCTATTCTATCCCCTTTCAATTTTGTCTTGAGTATTAATTGGCTCCATTCTGGAGTATATAATAAGTTCCAGAATTTCTGGTATCACTTTCTGGAATTGGCTGGATTAATTTATCAGACATTTTAACGGAAGCCTGTTGTACTCGAGGGCTCTGGCTTAGAGAGGTGAATTAGAGAAGTAGCATCCTTTCTTTCAAGGAAAAACAGACTAATAGGGGAGGTAGCCATGTCAAATGATCGTTACGCTACAAAGTGAGAAGTACTGTTCATAACAGAAATAAGGGCAGTGGTTCTTCTTACTCCTTCCCCCCAAGACTCCATAGTGGGGGAGGGACAAACCAATCCTCTTCAAAAATGTTTATACTTGGCTAACTTTTTTGTGAATCACTAAAGATACTCACATCATCAAATAAGATTAAATATTCAGAGTTTTCACAGATTCTCATTATTTCCCTCCTTCATTCAGATCTTCACGTGTGTAAGCCACCTAACTGCTCTAACAAATAGCTCCAAAGTCTCAGTCACTTAGCAGAATAGAAGTTTGTTGCTCATGTTAGTTCAGTATGGATGGAGGAAGGTCTTCCAAGACCCTCTGATCCACACAGTCATTCAAGGACCCAGGCTTATTCTATGTGGTGGCTTGCCTATGCTATTTTTTGAGGCTTTGCCACCCTCCACTGGGTCCTCTCCCTTTTTGGCCAACAGCCAAGGGAAGAGAGAAGGCATGGAGGATCCTGCCAGAAGCTTTTGGGACAATCTTGGAAGGGTGCGTGTGTGTGTTATTTCTGCCCACTTTCCATTGGCTGGAGCCCATTCACATAACCCCACTCAACTGCAAGGGAGGCTGGGAAGTGGGTGATCATTCTGTGGGCCTGAGAATAAAGTGAAGCAGGGGTTTGTGGACACGTAGCACTGTTACTGCTCCATTGCTTTGAGTAACTAATCCTGACTTACAGGAGGCAGCCTTCAAATATTGGCTCAACTGATGGAACAGTACCATTTTATCATGACTATTGAAAGGGGCATTTGGCATGCTTCTCACTGGGGTTGTGTGACCTGAGTGATATTCTTGCTGGGATATCAGTAGCACTGGCCTTCAAACTCAGGCGAGTTGACCGTGGGCAGTTTCCCCCAGCTGGCTGGCCCATTGCTCCGCTATGAGAAGCTGTGCCCTGTGCTGGCACCTGGCTTTGCAGGTGGAGGGTCAGGAAGATGGATGCACCCCTAGGGGAAGTTGTGTTCCCAGGAGGGACATGTTCATTTAGAAAACTGTCAGTAAGATGTGCCTAGTTGAGAGCCAAAGGACAGTGCCACAACTCGTGGCTCCTGAAGCAGTGAGATAGGTGTGGCACTGCGCCTTTCATTTGTTCAGATCGGAGCCTCTGAGAATGGAGGTCGCCTGCAAGTGCAGTTTCGTACTTCTCAGGCAAGGATGTTTACCTGTATCTGACTCTCTGTGGTTACTTGTCTATGGATTTACTGCCATTTCTTGTAAAATCTCTGAACACCCTTCTTCCTTGAGATAAGTTTGAAAAGCCATTTTTCATATTAATCTGGGAATTTGTCTGTGAACTGTGATAGTTTTGTGTTGGAGACACCGAACAAACTGACAATGTATAATTGTTACTGTTTTTTGATTTTCAAGAAGACTTAATATTTTCACATGGAAATCACAGATGTTATTTAGGAATGATCAGTTCGAAGACTCTATCACTAACAACCGAGACACCGATGCTACTAATACATTGAAATGTCAGTTTCAAGCGTTTAGACTGAGTTCAGGTATGATTACTCTTTACCCTACTTCTAGAATTGGAACATGATGACAAGTTCCAGTTCAATTTCTTTGCATATTCTTTTTTTTTTTTTTTTTGCATGTTTGCACACAGGCAATTTATTTATTTATTTATTTATTTATTTATTTACACATTAAGCTCTTTTATTATTAATACATCATTTGTAAATAGGCTGAATATTTCTTTACAAGACAGTGATTCAGTGGGTTAGAAATTAAGTAAGTCTCTCAGGTAATAACATAAGTGATTATTCCGAATGGCTTTTCAGGACCAATGTGGCAGGTTTGTGGTATATTCACCACTATTTTAAACTTTGACAGAAAAATGAGGAATCTCTTTAAAAGAGCTTTGCAACTTGTTTTTTGGGGGGTGATTGATATCCCTGGGAATCTGCTGTATGCTATGGACTGTGCTCATCAGCGTTTCTGTACAATTTTAGGGAGCTCAGGGACCAGCTCACTGCTAAGCGAGAGCCCTGGCTCTGGGCTGTAAATATTATTTCACTGAAAGCTTGGAGAAGCAACTAGCTCAGGAAACAGGGTCGCATTCACCACACAAGTAACCACAAACAAGCTGGTGTCCAAGTTCTGGCAGGCTTTGAAACTCACTGTGAGCCAGGTATCTTAGAAAAGGTGAAGGAAGTCATTATAATTTCTTGAGGATTGGTTTGGAACTGAAATCGAGATTAATAGTATCCTCTCTGAATAGCATATTAAAAACAAGCATGAATTGGAAATTTAGAGATTGTCTAGTTCCAGGAGACTGGAAAGTATAGTACAAGTGCCAGAGGATTACTCTGGCCTCCTTTTGATAAAGAAACTGTGTTAAGAATCAGTGTTTAGACTTTTCTTTCTGTTCCTACCTCTGTGTTTCTACAATTTGGTATAGTTGGTGTTGTATATTCCAGCCCCCTGAGCCCTGGCTGGGAAGGGAGGTCGTGGGCTTCAAGGCATGGGACTGCCACCAACTGTTCTGCCCACCCTCTCTGGCCCTGCAGTCTCCCTAGCTGCTGTCTTGCAGTTGGCTGAATAATGAATAATGGCCACCAAGATGTCATCGTCCTAATCCCTGGGTCCTGTGAAGATGTTGCCTTGTGCAGCAAAAGGGGCTTTGCAGATGTGATTCTGTTAAGGACTTTGCAATGGGAAGATGATCCTGGATTATCTGGGTGAGTTCAGTGTCATCACAAAGGTCCTTATAAGTGGAAGAGGGAGGCAGAGGAGAGAAAACCAGCAAGATGGCATCCCGAGAAAGACTCAACCAGTCATGGCTGGTTTTGAAGATGGAGGAAGGAAGGGGCTACAAGCCAAGGAATGCAGGAGGCTTCTAGAAGCTGGAAAAGGTAAGGAAACAGATTCTGCCCTAGAGCCACCAGAAGGAATGCAGGCCTGGGGACCCATTGTAGACTTCTGATCTCCAGAACTGTAAGAGAGTAAATTTGTGTTGTTTAAGGCCACCAAGTTTGTAGTCATTTGTTACAGCAGCCAAAGGAAACTAATACAGTCTGAAGCAAGTCTGCTGGAGAAATGTGAGGGTGGCAGGCAGGGGAGTGAAGGGGAGTGGAAGGGAGCTGGGCGCCGTGCTGCAGCTGAAGAGGCTGCACCCAGCTCGCATGCTGCCGTGAGGCTCGGCCCATCATCCCGTTGTAAAGAGTAGGAAACCGAGGCCTAGAGATGCACGGAATAACTCACCCAGGGTTTCATGGCTGTAAACGGCTCTCTTCAAGTGGCCTAGTACCACCTCTTAATAATGAGCCCAGCAGGATGTGACAGATGAAAGGGAACAAACAGAAGCCAGTGTCTGCATCATCTGTCATTCTCTTTCCTTATGGCCCCATTCTTGTAAGAATGACCAGCAAGACTTATTTGTTTGCTCTGCTGGGGCCAAGAAACGTGGTCTGTTAAGGGAAGATCTGTGGGCTGGGGTTGTGGCAGAGAATGCAGTGACTCTGCCCAAAGAGGGCAGGGAGGGGAGCCAGCGGGAGGGCGGGATGGCGTGTTTCCCAGTCCAGAGCTTGCCAGTTCCCAACTCTGGAAAGGCTATTAAACCTACACTGTATCCCCTACTAGCTTGTTCCCTGAAGGTGAAGCGTGCTTGGGCGTGTGGATTTATTCTGAGCCCTTGAATGAATGCATTAAAGATATCCCGAGGGGGTGGTGAAAAAGACCACCTCTTCTGTCGCTGGTGGGAGTGCAAGGAGTAAAGCACTTAGGCAATATATATCAAGCATTTACTGTAAGCTCATATCCATTATTTACAATAAAGGGCAGATAATTGGGATGTACCTAAAAAGATGACTTGAGGTGTCTGGTAAATAGATTGTGGTTGGAAGATTCCAGCATCACAGAAACTGATGCTGACAGAGCTAAAAGACATGAGTAATACCCACATTAAAAAAATCAGGGTGTGTAGTTGTGGCTATATGATATCAGCTGTGGAAAACTATAGGAAGAAGAAAGGAGGAAAATAAGCTAAAATGTGAATCCAGGGCTTCTGGATCATGAGCGATTTTATTCCCTATTCTTTATACTTTACTGTCTGAAATTTTTACATTGAATTTAAGATATAGGGGAAAAGCTTATATCCCTTGACCTTGAAATTTAGTTCTAGGAATCTTGTTTTTAAAATTGTAAATATAGCTTTTGAATTTTATACACACAGATACTCCTTTCATCATCTTTTCTTTTTTTGGCAGCTGGCCAATATGGGGATCCAAACCCTTGACCTTGGTGTTAACAACACCGTGCTCTAACCAATGAGCCAGCCCTCATCGTTGTTTTTTAAATTGAGGTATAATTCACATATGCCATAATATTCACCATTTTAAAGCATACAGTTCATTGGTTTTTAGTATATTCACAGTGTTGTGCAGTCATGACCTCTCTCTAATTCCATAGCATTTCATCATCTCCGGAGTAAACCATGTGCCGGTTAGCAGTCACTCCCTGTTCCCCTTCTTCCCCAGAGCCTGGTAACCACTGATCTACTTTCTATCTCTATGGATTTGCCTATTCTGGACATTTTCTACAGACGGAACCTCACTACACGTGGCCTTCTGTGTCTGGCTTCTTTCACTCACCCTGCACAGTGACTTCAAGGATCATCCACGTTGAAGCATTCAGTACTTCATTCCTTTTTGAGGCTGAATACTTTGCCATTGTATGGATAGACAGTGTTTCAGTCGATGGATGTTAGTTGTTTCTACCTTTTGGCTGTTGTGAATAATGCTGCTAGGAAGATTCATGCACAAGTCTTTGTGTGGACACACATTTTCGTTTCTCTTGTGCGTACACCTAGGAGTGGGATTGCTGGGTCATATGGTAATAAATCTGTGTTTAACTGAGAAAGTGCTGAACTGTTTTCCAAACTTGAGTAGCTCTCATGAATATTTATACTAGTGAAAGTTTGGAAATAATGTGCACGTTAATAGTAGGAGAGTGCTTAGGTAAATTACATTACTCTCCTTAGTGAACAGTTTGTACAAATGCAAGTTATTTATTCAGCAAACATTACTGAACACCTACTTCATGCCCTGTCCTGGACTGAGTCAAAGGCAGTTGAAGGGGGGTAATTGTTCTTGAGGAGGTGGAGCTATTGAGCTATTCCAGGTGATTTACAAATAATTTATGAAAAGGGGACAGAACTCTTACGCTATAAGAGTTAGGGTAGCTTCAGTAATATTTGGAGAGACTTAAAGTATGAGTTAATAAGTAAACATGTTATGAAGTTAAATGCAAAGGGTAAGATAGAAAATTGCATATACTGTATGATCATGACTGTCAGAAAAAACAAAAATGCATTGAAAAGGTAGAGAAAAGCACACCAGAATAGGAATAGTGGTTACCTTTGGGTGGTGGTAGAAATGGAGATTTTTATCCTATTTAGATGTATTTCCTAAACTTGCTGTAATGGAAACAGAAGTCAGCCCCCTAGTCTGTGTGTAGTGGCTATGGGAAGGAGTGGGTGGGGAGAACCTGGCATTGGGTTTTGGGGAGAACTCAAGAAACTGGACTGGTGTACCTGTGGGTGAAGATGGAACCTCAGGGGCAGCACCAGAGTGCAGGCCCCTGGCCCGGACCCCTTCCTCCTCCCTTCTCAGGCTCCAGTCTCCTTTTTGATATCCTCTGCCCATCTGTGGCCCTACCTGGGCACCAGCAGTGCCCCATTGGGTAGTTAATAAGGAAGCTTTTTCATGCTTTCAGAAAAAAAAAAGATTTTCAAAGTTATTAAAAGCTTTAATGATGCTTGTGTAAGAAGACAAAATTGAATTGCTAATATTTTATTTCCTCAAATTTTATTATCTAATCTTCTTTCCATATATTAAAAAGGATTCTAAGATAAGAAATGAGAAACTGCCTAAACCGGCCGATCTACTTACCGGCTCTGCCTATCCCAGAATGCACTACTTTGGGACTGCCCGACAGCCTCCCTTGCAAGCCTTCTTCTCCATGTTTTAAACAAGTGGTGCTTACATACTGATCACCAGACCTGGGACAGGTGGATGGGAGAGGTGGGAAGCACAGAACTTGCATGATCCCTGCCCCATGCAGAGGGTGGGAGGAAGTGTCAATGCGGGGAGTCCTATCACAGTTGGAACTAACTAGAAGTTAGGTGTGAGAGTGCCATGCTCAGAGCAACAGGGCTCTTAGAACAAAGTGCTTTTTCTTTTTAGCTTTACCTTCATTTAAACTATTCTCAATTGTGCGCTCAACATTTGAATTAGTAAAAGCAAATATAATGAAAATCAATTACATTTACAAAAGTAGAAAATGTTTCCCCTAGTGACAATTTAATCACAGGATTAGAAGGCCCATATATTTTGTAGGCGCAAAAACAGCTTGGGGAATTAAAATTAGGCATAAATAAATGCATGGTGGTCTTCGAGAGTCTGAATCATTGGAGGGAGCTGGAATAGAGATCTGCTCTCATTTTGAGGCATCAGGGTCTTTACTTTATGCTAAAATGGCCTCTGGTGCTTTGAGTTCTTCATTTTTGTCATTTTCCTGTCTCCTTCTACTTGTTGATAAGCCACTGTCTTCTCTATGCTACCGCTTATAATAATGTACCTCCTTCCACTTCTAATTTTTCTTCTCTGCTTTCTTGCGAGGGGAATAAGCTGTAATGTTGCCATTGCTCTGCTTTTGTATGATGTGTGAATATGTGTGGGAAAGCTGAAAGACTTAAATGCACTGAGGGCAGTGGGGAGGAAGGGGCTCCTTTTCTGGAGAACTGAAAAATATGCAGACATCTCCAATTCCACCTTATCTTTTACCCATAGTCATTGACATATTTCTAACTTTTTGTTTAGTTCTATTAAATTTGTTCTTTTCTTTTTGGATTCGATTTAGTTTGGTGATTAGCTAAGGTTTTAGCCTTTCCACATACCAAGCAATTTCCACTTTTGTCTTAACTGTGTAAAGTCCATACAACCTTTATGCTAGCATTAGCAAGTTTATTCTTTCTGTTCTTTTATTTTGATAAAAGAATATGAACAGAATGCATTAAATCAGATATAAGCCAAGCTGCTGGGAATCCCAGAAGTGGTTCCTCCTTCTTCTGGCCCATGCTGGCTCTACTTTGAGATAGCTCTGTGTTTCTACCAATGACGATTTTAAAGCCATGCAATGAAACATAAAAATTGCCCACGTGGTGCTGGACAGACCTAAAGATGCCCGAGCTCTTCAAACCAAACTCTTTCCCATGCAAAGATCTGGATCCTAGGTTCATCAGGAAATACCTTAGAAGCATGAATCCACCATCAAAAGTCAGCTAAAGGGGTATCAGGGCAGTTTAAACAAAGGGCCACTTGTCTGAAATTGGAGGTATGGCTGTGGAGGTCCACTGTGGCTGAGGCTTCTAAGTGAGGACGTGAAGGACTCTCTTAGGAGTAAAGCAGATGTGCTTTGGGCTGACTCTTTGCTTCAAAATCTTCCTTCCTTTCCAAGATTCCTGCTGGATTCTGGTGGAATGAGGAGACTAAACAGCTAACCTTCGTTTATGTGGAGGATGTACGCAAATGTAATAAACATGACTGGGGTGGTGATTTGTGCCCAGTGCACACAGTGACTGTGAGGACGGAAGTGGCTCCTGGGCAGTGGAGACGGTATGGGTTTGGGTCAGGTAAAGCCTTCCTGATGATTTGTATAGGGCAGAGCTGACCTGTGCAGGTGAGAGGGGAGTGGGGAGCCTATCCACAGGCCCGGGGAAGACTGAGAATAAGATTGCTCAGACTAGAATAGGTCTGGTGATTTGGGGGGCTAGTGAACAGATCAGTCTCCCTGTAACAGAGGTTGTGTGTAGGGTGGTTGGGAGTCGAAGCAGAAAGAACCAGAAACTTTTCATGGGCTTGGCTTAGGGAGGACTTTTAACACGATCCCAGAGGTTTGCCCTGGCAAACTCAGTGCTGTGCACGTTTGTACAGAGCCGCTGTGCCTGAGGAAGAGTCTGTGGACATCTGTGTCTCCATCCAAGAGTGGGGAAGGGACAAGGGATCATGAGCTCGTCTAGGATGAAGCCTAGCATCTTGCTGAAGGTGCCAATTGTCCGCCAGCCAAGTCTGAGATCTCTCTCCCGGTGGCTCCTGGCCTCAACCTGACATTCAGGAACTATGCTTTTTAGCCAACAACAGCCAGAAAACACTTCTTGCCAAAAAGCTAACACCAAAAGAACTCTAGTGCTCCAAACCCCCAGACATTGCCCTTCTGACAATAGAAGGGGAACCAAAATTTATTCAGCTCTCCTCATTGTAGGTATGTGCTCAAATAGATTCTGAAACTGAGTAACTCATTGGAAGTGATTTACTCATTACTGAAGTAATTTTACCCACTGACACCTTTCTTGGGAGAAAAACATCATTTTGATATTGGTACAGTTTAGAATATTCATGATAGTATGTTCTTCAAATGAGAAAACCACAAAGTCCCCATGCCATAAATATTTTGGAATGATAGTAAGGAAAATAAATGTAGACATGCTCAATGCTGTGATTGAAAATTGTGCCCAAATTTGTCTGTATACAGTGATGCCGCAGCTATCAAGATGTCTCGAGGATGCACCATCCTGATAGATGAAGCAGAGAGACGTGTAGATGTGTATTTCACTGCTCTTAGATAGGACTAAAAAGCGTTCTGTGCATTTCACTGACTCCTGATAGAGGACAGCCTGGATCATCACCGCAAACATCTGCTGGACTGTGAAGGGATGTAAGGGCTTAGGTATTAGTCCTCGTTGCTGCATGATAAATTACCTAGAAATTTAATGGCTTCAAATGACAGTAGACATCATCTCATGTGATTTCTGTGGTGCAGGAATTTGGGGGTGGTTTAGGCGGGTGGTTCTTGCTGGGGGTCTCATGAGACTATGGTCAAGATGTCAGCTGGGCTATAGTCATCTGAAAGGCTTGACGAGGGCTGGAGAATCCACATCCATGCTGGCTCCCTCCTGTGGCTGGCAAGTTGGTGCTGGCTGTTGGCAGGAGGCCTTAGTTCCTCACCACATGGGCTTCTCCATAGGACTGCTTGAGTGTCCTCATGACATGGCAGCTGATTTTGCCCCAGAGCCAGCGGTGCAGGAGAACCAGGTGGGCCCTATGGACTTCTGAGACCAGCTGCGAGAACGTGACCACTTCTCTGTGGTTGTAGAACCTTGCTCTTGGTGTTAGCTGGACTCGTGAGAGTACTCGAGAGTGTGACTCCTCATTGACTTGCTTTAAGGCATCCATTCTGTGGATGGTCATAGAAACTCCTTGTTTGGTTTAGAAAGGAAGAGGACTCACGAGACATGTTGATTCTAACAAAGCCAAAATAAAGTTCACCAAAATGGTAGAAATATCAGTCAATTTATTTTTGGAGCAAGAAGTATGGAAGTGTTATTATAATAACCTGGGTTGTTTTTTAGAGAGAAATTGGAAAAATATAAACTTATAATTTTATAACAGTTCAGAATTATAAAGTGGATTGGGCTCAGCAGTGCTGTAAGAATGGGTTTCTACCTATATTTGTTGATTAAATAAGGTCATGTATGCTTAGAATACACTTGTGCTTGGAATACACCTGTGCTTGGGCATTTTACTCTAGGCTTATTGTGAAAATTATTATGCTAGAATAGCAGCAACATGCTCAGGACTCAATTTGGGTTAAAGTAGGATTGTTTTTGCTGTGGTTTGGTCCCATTCGGGACTCGAATCCCGCACAACACCCTGCTACTACCTGCTTGACTTGGAACCACGCCACCATCACGCCATTCCCGACTGGTAAAGGAACCATGCTGCAGATGTCAGCGTGGTGGATGGGACAGACAGTGTGCAATAAGCTCATCTTGTGGTGTGGTGATGTGTTTTTTTTTTTTTTAGTGCATCATGTTTGGGAGGATATTCGCAGCATATTTCACCTTTATATATTTCTGTTTTTATATTGACTCTAACTTCTTAAAACCATATGTTTAAAATGAAGATTAAATGAAGATTAAAGTCAGTGTTGTTCTGATGGTGTTTATCAGTTTCAAAATACTCTGTGAGAGATAGCCTCATTGTTGAACCAGTTTGGGGAAATCACATGTTCAAAATTCATACTGGTCTCCTGGGGCTTGGCCATGGTGTGGTGTCTCACTTTCTTGGGGCCAGGGACTTGAATAGAAGTGGAAGGATTGAGTTAGTGAGATTTAGGTTATTGGATTCCCATGCATACCAGTCAGTGTGCGTTTATAGAGGCGACCAAAGAGATAGCTGCCCAGACTCAGACAATTATAGGTGTGGCCCGTTTTATACAACAGCTGTGGTCCTCAAACTGCCTTGTCAATCAATGTGATCATGGGGGTGGGGGAGGGGAAGCTCTACTTAAAGAAATCCATCTGAAAACCCTTTACTTTATCTCTGGCACGTGTCAAGCCAAGGTTTCCCTAATCAGATTTCCTTCGAGCAGAGATGCCTGTAGACAATGTGCTTTTGTTGTTTTTCTCCAGAAAAACAAAAAAGGACCCTTTGAAAATTTTGTTTCCTACTCTATAAGGAATACAGGAAATATTTAGTGGGCATCTCGTTGTATTGTGACCTTGCTTGGCTCTTTGCATTTGGTCAGTGGTCGATGTTTAATTCATTAACTTATGACTACTGGTAGATGGAAATATTACAGATGCGTTGTATATAGATTTCAGCTGGTGCTCATGTGTAATGTGTGGAAACAAAGTTGTGACGGAGAATATTTCTCAGGGAGTGAGAAAAGAGCATAGGTGCTCTCCTATTGTTCTGGAAGAGCTGCATTCCATTGTCACCACCTCATTAAACATACTGCTTGGAAGAAGACACTTGTTTTGCCTGTTTTGTTAGTAACTGTCAATATCTATTTTCACTGGTAAAGGTGCACTTTGAGATAGGAATGGTTTTGATTGTGCATATATTAATAAAGTTATTGATTATTATTTAGGCAAAGCTGTTGAATTAATTTTCCAACCAGATAGAGCAAAAGCAGTCAATTAGATAACATAATGTATAATTTTGTACTAAAACCTAATTATAGAGTCAGCAAACTTATACAAAATAGACCTGACTTTCAAATTTGTTTTCCTAATTTTATTTTGCAGGATAACAAAACCACTGACCTTTGCCGATTGTGTTGGGGATGAACTTCCTTTAGGATGGGAAACTGTATATGATAAACAAATTGGAATTTATTACATGGACCACATAAATAGTAAGTAGAGTGCCAGTTTTATGTCATTACATATGAATGAGTTTTCATGTTGAATCTCAAAGATGCTAAACACTCTTTGTAAAAACAATTGTTACTATCCAATACAGCATTAAACTGGGTTTTATAAATATAATCTGAAGTTTTCATTAGCTGAGTTCTTCAAAAAGTGAAGCAATTATGTAATTGTACCTTGCTTGTGTCTTGCTGAGGACTGCATGTAATGTTAATGGAGAGTTTTAATATCTTTTATAGGGAATAAATTTCCCAGGCAGTCTGAAAGCAAATAGCTCTCATAATGAACAGGTTGTTTATTGCCAAGTGGAACTTACAAGTTCTTGGAACAATAAGTGCCCAAGTGGTGGTTACCTTAAAATTCATTTTGTCTTGTACATTTAACTGATACACCAAACCTTTTTGATATTTCTTTTCTTCTTCTTTTTTTTTTTTTTTTTTTTGTGTGTGTGTGTGTGTGTGTGTGAAGGAGAAAATGGTTTAAAGACTGTTGCTAAAACTAGTGGGTCTTTGATCATTCCAGCCTCCTTTGCAAACTGTCTGGAGCAGTGGGTATCAGCCTGGGGTGATTTTGCCTGCCCCTGGGGCAATGTCTAGAGGCATTTTCCCTCAGCAGTGTCTGGAGGCATTTTCCCTGGCCGTGCCTGAGAAAGGTGCTGCTGGCATCTGGTGGCTGCAGCTCCGGGCTGCTGCTCACCATCCTACGTGCACAGGGCAGCCCCACCACAGAGAATGAGCCACCCCAAATGTCAGGAGTGCAGAGGTGGAGAAGCTCTGATTCAGAGTCTCTGTTTCCTTCTAGATCTGCTCTCCACCCTTGGCACTTGGCTTTCTGCCTCTTTGTCAGCCGTCCCCAGTCAGGTCCCAGCTGGGGACCCATTTCTCACTGTCTTGTTTTCATTCTGGCCTTCCTCGGTGTTTTGTTTCTGTCATTGTCATTTTACTGCCAGGGGTGGGGGGTGGGGGTGGATATGAAGCGTGGTTTCCCCTTGGTTTGCTTTCTGTCCTTCCATTTATTAAGATGCATGATGCCCCCCACCTGAGTGATTTTGAAGCCCTTTCCTCTGCGGTCCCATGGCTCCTTGTGTCCCCTTGGTGTGATCCATCGGCCAGGTTGGTGTCTTCAGAGCCAATTCCCGCACTGTGAGCTGCTGGCGACCTTTTGTTTTTTGAGTCTTCCTCTGTCAGATCTCGGGGCAGTGGGGTTTCTGATGCCTGGCACCCACCTTGTATGCGATTGTAGCTGTCATCCAAAGACTGGGTGGTGGTGATTGGAGACGGGGGATAAGCCCTGTCCTGGCCTCCCGGAGGGCTTGTAGGTGGATCCACCGCACATTGGACTGGGCAAAGTGCCTGGACGAAGAGAAGCCAGGAGGCTCCAGCTGAGGGCAGCCCTGCTGTCGGCCCCCAGCTGGCCCGGCACCTCATGGCTGTGTGTGTTCAGGGAGTGTGGCTATCTGGGTGGGGCAGCACCCGGCACGTGAGAGTGCTGTGGGCCTGGGCACACCAACACACCAGGCTTCCTCCTGCCTGGGCCGGGTGGTACGGGTGCTCACTGAACTCCATAGGCACCTGCCTTGCCTGCCTGCTGGTGAGGCCCAGGACCTACTCTGGCTCGCCTCTCTCCTAAACCCAATTTGCTCATCCCTCCATGCCCTCTCCTTTGCTGCTGACGTTCCTTGTCACTTGCTCACTGAGTCACAGCAAGTGTTTGCAGAGCACCTCTCTGTGCTGGCCACTCTTTTTAGGCCCTGGGGACACAGGAACCTGAGGCCCAATCTCCACCCTCAATGGTTTGACACTCTAGAAGTGGCCATGGACCCTAAAGTCAAGTAATCCCCAGATTTACTTTCCTCCGGCCACCATGAGTGTAACTGGGGTGACCCAGCACCATGGGGGGCAGTGGGTAAAGACATCAATTCTGGGGTCACCCCACCTCCTCCCCCTGAGACCTTGAGGGAACCCAACTCTTGATCGCACAGCTCTTGAAAGGCACAGAGCCAGATATTAACCCTGGAACTGTGCAGGTTGACAGTGGGGGAGGGACCAGGGGGCCTGGGCTGATAGCCTTTGAAGTTCCCTGGCCCTCCAGGGCACTGGAGCAGCATGAGCAGGACTCTGATTTTTGCTTTTTTTTTTTTTAAATTTTTTTCATGTTAACTCTTAAGGCCTGGAGAGGCTTTCTAGGAGGGGCTGTGGGGTGGCCATGTGAAGGGGTGAGCAGGGGATGTCAGCAGGAGAGTAGATGGGGAGGGTGTTTCCAAGGGAGAACTTAACCTTAGAACATTCTAGCAAGGACACTTGTGTGTGTGGCGTGGGGAGGTAAAATAGACATAACATAAAATTGACGTTTTTAAGCATTTTGAGGCGGAATTCCCAGAACATAAAATTCAGCATGTAAAAGTGAATAGTTCAGTAGCATATGGTACATTCACAGTGTTGTACAACCATCACCTTTATCTAGTTCCAGAACATTTTCATCACCCCAAAGAGAAACCCATCCCTATTAAACAGTCACTGCCCATTCCCCTCTTCCCCAGCCCCTGGCAACCATTGGTCTGCTTTCTTTCCTTATGGATTTGCCTAGACTGGGTATTTCATATAAGTGGAGTTGTATAACACGTGGCCTTTGGTGACTGGCATCTTTCACTTAACATAATTTTTTTGAGGTTCCTCCATGTTGTAGCGTGTGTCAGCGCTTCATTCCTTTTTCCGCCCCAATGACGTTCCACTGTATGGACTGAGTGAAAGGGCGGCTGAGGCTGTGCCCCTGCCGTCTAGGGGCTCGTAGTTTAGGTGGGAAATAAAAAAGATATAAAAACAGTTAGGTGCCAGGTGGTAAGAATCGCAGTCCTAGCTGTTGCAGAGAAGGGCCAGCGAGGGCTCCCAGAAGAGGTGCCTTTGCGTTGCATCTTGGAAGACGGTATGCTTTCCTGGTGGGCGGAAGATGACAGAAGCAGCAGAAACGGGCACAGGTGAGCCAGACGGGCATATTTGGGGACTTTGGAAAATTCAGTCTGTGTAGAGGATGTTTGTGAAGAAAAGGACAGAAAGTAGAGAAAAAGCTGTCAAATAAGTTTTGGGACTCATCTCACTCTAAGGAGATTGGACTTTGCGCTTTAAAAGAGATCACGTGTTAAAAGAATCGCTGCAGAGTTAGGAAGGTAACCTTGGTGAGTGCGCTGAGGACGGGATTCAGTGGGATGAGACAGGAAGCAGGGGGATTTGGGAGGAAGATCATGAGGGTCTGAATGAACCGAGGGGAGACAGAGAGAAGGGCACGCCACAAAAACGTGCAAGGGTGGTGTGGGGAATGAGTTCTGCCTTGGACGAATGGCTCAGAATTGCTTCAGGTCTGTCCAGGTGATGTGTCCAGGAGGCAGTGGGGCATAGAAGTGGAGCTCAGGAGAGAGGCTGGAGCCGGAGGCAGGCGTGGGCCGTCCGGGAGCCTGTGGAGTGGGCAAGCTGGAGTGGAAGATAGGGAAGTCCTGGGTAGGAGGAGATGGGAAGTCCTGGGTAGGGGGAGATGGGAAGTCCTGGGTAGGGGGAGATGGGAAGTCCTGGGTAGGAGGAGATGGGAAGTCCTGGGTAGGAGGAGATGGGAAGTCCTGGGTAGGAGGAGATGGGAAGTCCTGGGTAGGAGGAGATGGGGAAGTCAAGGAACAGCGAGGAGAGACTGGCCTGGGAGGGGGAGGGAGAAGAGGAGCAAGCCGAATCAGGGGGACAGTGAGTTCATAGTATCCCGGCTCGAAGAAGTCAACAAGATGGTTGTAAATACTAGTAGTGTGACAGTTCCAAGCTCATTCGGGTTCATCTCCTCCAAGACTTATTTAAAGTGTGGTCCTTATCGGTGAGTAATTGCCTTGTATTGTCTTCCCTCCTCCCACGGACTGTTGCGTATCTGTAGAGTTTTCTTCTCATCTTAACTGTGGATATACACATAGGTGTTCCACACTTTAGAAAGGTTTGTGATGTAGAATCTTCCATAATGTGCATACTGGCAATGAATTAATTTTCATATTGGCTAGTAACATCATGGCATGATTGTTGGTCGACCTAAAGATTTTACTTTTAAGTCACATAATGTTCTTACCCTTTGAATTTCAGAACTGACCCAGATCGAAGATCCAAGAGAACAGTGGCGGCGAGAGCAGGAACGGATGTTGAAGGAATATTTAGTTGTAGCCCAGGAGGCTCTCAATGCCAAGAAAGAGATCTACCAGATTAAGCAGCAGCGGTTCGAGCTGGCTCAGGAAGAATACCAGCAGCTGCACAAGATGTGCGAGGATGACAGCCGCTCACATGCCAGCTGTGAGTTGATGCATCATCGTCTTTGGGTAGCACGTGTGCCTTCAAAGCTGTCTTTCTGCTGGGTTATCTGCAAATGCTGAGCTGTACTCAGCAAAATACTGTACTTGGCAAGACAGCTTCATAAGGGTTATAATTGCTCACAGGTAGTTGGTATCCTGCACTGGAATCACATGGTCACTGTAGCCACTGCTTTTGCAAAGATTTATCAGGTGCCTACTTTGTGCCCAGGCACTGTGATATAGTGGTGACTACGATAGGAAAGTCCCTGCCCTCATGGAGCTTATATCCAGGTGGGGACGGTAAAAAATAAACAAGCAAACAATAGAATTTTAGATAGTGCTGCAAATAATAACATTTCAGATAAATTTCAAACAATAAAATTTCAGATCTTCAGTTGGAGATCTGCAGGTGGTCCTGCTTGTCTGGGAGGATCTCTTGGGAAATCCACATGGTGGTTTCATGAATCCTGGCTGGGAAGATGCAGGAGCCTTCAGCCATGTCCCTCACCTGTCTTTTTGTAGCATCCTTTTTGGGGGTTAGGTTTTATCAGGCAGTATGCTGAAGGAAGCGGCACACAGGTAGCTGGAGAATCAGGGGGGCATCTCTTTCTGCCCCTCGTGTGAGACGGCCGTATGCTCCTGTTCTCAGAAGGAACCCGTCCTGAGTTTTGGAGGCTGCCAGAGGTGGGCTCCCATTTCATTAGTACTCAGCAGATGTGCAGGTATTGAAAGACCAGGTCCAGTCTCGGAAGTCAAAGCATTTTGCTACTGGCACTGCTTGAGCCAGTCCTTTCCCAACAGAATTGTCAGGCTCGACAGCCCATCACAGGTGGCCTGGCCACAACTGTCCAGGGTGCCAGTGAGCTGGTAAAGAGTGTATGATGTTGGTACCGCTAGGTTTTATTTTATAAAAACCTGAGTCTTTTTGAGACATGGGGGAACTTACCTGTAACATTACTGCCATGTTGCCAGGTATTTGGCTCTAGTGACACAGCTTTGAACATTAAAGACGTGGTCATAGCTTTATTCTATGTTGCAAGTCAGAATGGAGTTAAGGCCAAGGGGCCAGAGTCTTGTGCTCTTTTTTTAAGGCAGCTCCTGGTGAAAGGGAATAAGCCATAGAAACTGTGGACAATGGTGGGGGTTTCCACCTGTAATAGGAATTCAAGATATTTCTATTACTATGTGCCCTAAAGGAATGGAGGGGACTCAGGTATAATGGTGTGTTGCTTTCAGGTCATCTTATCTCTGTTCTTTAAATATTTGTACATACTAGTTTTTCTTTTCTTTTCTTTCTTTTTTTTTTTTTTTTAACTTTTCATCAGAATGGGATGGGTCAGCTTAGTGCTGATTTCTTACCCCCACAGTTTTCTTTTCTTGTAATGTCTTTCTCTGATTATGGTACCAGGGAAATGCTGGCCTTATAGAATGAATTGGGAAGGGTACCCCCTCTTTTCTGAGAGAGTTTGTGTAGGATCAGTGTTAATGCTTTCTTAACTGTTTGGTAGAATTTACCAGAAAAGCTGCTTGGGCCTAGAGTTCTTTGTGGAAATGTTTTTAACTACAAAGTCAGTACCCTTAATAGATACAGGGCTATTCAGATTTTTTTATTTCTTCTTGAATCAGTTTTGGTATTTGTGTGTTTCAAAGAATTTGTGTATTTCTTCTAATCCAAAAGTCAGAACACTTTTCTGTAAAGGGTTAGATAGCAAATATTTTAGACTTTGTGGGCCATGCGATCTCAGTCACAACTACTCAACCCTGTGGTTACAGTGCAAAAGCAGTCAGAGACAGTGTGCAGACCGACACATGTGGCCGTGTTCCATTGAAAGTATAAAAACAGGTAACAAGCTGGATTCGGCCTACAGGGAGTTTGCCAGCTTGTAAACTCAGCTGTCAAGTCTATAAAGTTGTTCATAGAGTTCCCTTATTGTCCTTTTAATGTCTGTGGGCTCTGAGGTGTTGTTCTCTTTCATTCCTGATGTTAGTAATTTGTGTCTTTGCTCTTCTTCTTAATCAGTATAGCGGTTTTACTTATCCTTACAACGAACTGGATTTTGGTTTTCTTTTTTCCCTCTATTTCTCGTCTGTTTTCTATTTTATTAATTTCTTTTATTTCCTTTCTTCTTCCGAGTTTGGCTTTAATTCATTCTTCCTTTTCTAGCTTCCTAAAGTGGAAACTTAGGTCACTGATTTTAGACCTTTCTTATTTTCTCACTAGCCTTTAAAGGGGTCCTTTAAGTACCACTTTACATCTCACAAATTTTGGTATGCTGTATTTTTATTTTCATTCAGTTCAAACTATTTTTTTGTGTGTGTGGTGAATTTTTTGACCCATGGGTTCTTTAGAAGTAAGTTGTTGGGACTTTTTAAAGGTGTTGTGTTATTGTTGATTTCTAATTTAATTCCATTGTGGTAAGAGACTATACTATGTAAGATTTTGATCTTATGAAATCTTTTGAGGTGACTTTCTGGCCCAGCATATGGTTTCTCTTGGTGATCTTGTGGGACCTGAGCCCATGGGCTTGGTGCCTTGAGGTCACACCCAGCAGAAGCACTGGCTCAGAACTGGCCTGAGATCTTAGAGTTAGCAATTCCAAACCTTTCAGAAAGCTGCTTGGTCAAAGCTAGGTTGAACCATATGAAATTGCCATGTTTGTAGCTAAAGAAGGGCTGAGTATTTATTGGCAGTTTCTTATGATTCAACCTAACAGTGTGTTTCTTTGCAGTAGCCTTTGGGTATGTTATCTGTCACATAGTTGGATTTGGTTAGGTCTCCAAAGAGGATCTCAAATCAGTCTTTCAGAGAATGGAACAGAAGATGCACATATCAGAAAAACATGGCAGGAAGTTTCTCGCCACTGACTGAAAAGAAAAATTGAGTCAAGAGAAGATGTGTGTAATGGACTGGCTGCTACCAGCATAGCCAGGACTTCAGCTGCAGTGACTGTGGCGACTCTGGACTGTATGCCCCTGAGGATGCAGACATAGGGGACCTTAAAGCAGCCTATCCAATACCACACTCACCCTGAGGGAGAGTGAGGGGGGACCCCAATGCAGGGCCAGGCCTGTGGGTTACAAGGGTATTTAGTACTTAGAGTACTGTGGATCTGGGACATCTCACACGATCGGTTTTTTATTTCCGTGGGCTTTTCACTCCCTTGACATTTGGACAAGGGAATTATATGCAATTACATTCCTTCCTGTGCCCCATGGAATTTTATTAATGCCCAATAAAAAGAAATTCTCAAGATGCTCTCTTTGAAGTGGCGTCTGTTTCTTCCATAGAGAAAGCTGATGATTGTGGTGTTGACTTGAGATTCTAACATGCTCATCAGATTCCATTTCCTGACCTGCTAGAAGTCTCTGCGTGACACAGTCCCTTCTTACATTTCTGTAGGTTGCCTTTGAGGCCACAATTAGGCCTGCCTGTTTTCGTGAAAGGGCTGGAGATGCTAGTGGCTGTTCCTGGGGCCTATCAGCTCATCAGGGAAAAAGTCAACTATGAATGGAATCTAGGAGTTAATCCAAGTGATTTATCAAGTTGCTGCTGTCCCTCAGGTTTCCACCAAGTGGTTTCAATCTGCCATTTAACCTGAAGTACAAATTACAGTGAGAAAAACCCTGCTAGACATGACTCGAATTCTTTCTGGCCATAGGGTAAAGTTCAATACAGTGATCCTGTTGGCTTGAATTGCTGTGATCTAACAGATGGTTTGTACAGCGACTCCAGAAGGGCTGGTCCCACGTCAGGAGTTGCTGGTGGCAGTATGCATAGCACACCTGGCTCCAGTTGGCCACATGGGTCTCACACTGCCCAGATCTCTCAGTGCTAGTCATTTCCAGCGGGAGGCCATCTGCTTGTTCTGGTACTGGCAACAGGTTAACACCTGGACTTATTTTCCATTACTTCCTTCACTGGTAATGGCTTGGAGTGAAAGGAACCAATATTCAATGAGGTGTGGTGTTTTTATGCATCGTTATGATTGAACTGACATGCAGTACATGCTCTTACCTTCATTGCTCACTCGAGAAACTGACTGGGAGGCTAAATTACATCCTCACTAGGTGGCAGAACTTGGATTTGAACCCAGATCTGTTTGTCTTTGTGGCCTTCAGTGTTCCGTCCTATTTCCTAGACGTGGGAGAGGTAGCTCAGAAGAGCCGATCATGTTTTTGGAACACCTCGCCACCCCTTCCCCCCTCCCCCCAGTTGTCAAGTTATCTGGAAATAAGGACTGGTTATAAGTTGACAAGATGTCTGGCAATTTTGCAACAATAAGGGGGCAAGTGAAAGACAGAGCACTTGCTACTTCTTGGCTTCCTTTGGCCCGTGTAGGACCACTAAACTATTTATTTCTCAGCAGATATTTATTTAACACTTAGTGTTGGTATATACTAAATGTTGGGGACACAATTTATCACTGGTGGCTGATTATAGGGAGAAATGAGGGTAATAATGGTGAATAGAGGAATTAATTAGAAAAGCCATTTCTTTTTTTTCTTTTTTTAAAGATGACGGGTAAGGGGATCTTAACCTTTGACTTGGTGTTGTCAGCACCACGCTCTCCCAAGTGAGCTAACCGGCTGTCCCTATATAGGAATCTGAACCCATGGCCTTGGTGTTAGCAGCACCTCACTCTCCCAACTGAGCCACGGGCCGGCCCTTAGAACAGCCATTTCTAATGTTGGAGCAGAAGGGTGTCGGGGAGGGCAGGAGGGGGGAAGTGCGTTTTGCTCACACACTTCACAGATTTCCCCCTGAGCTATGGAAATCACCAGAATAAAACTCCATTCATAAGATGGGTAAGATTTTGTGTCAATATTGGGCCATCTGGTATCTAAGAATATCCAAGCCTTGACCGTTTTTATCCCTGACCTATTTTTCTTTTCAATCAGTGGCAAGAAACTTCCTGCCATGTTTTTCTGATATGTGCATCTTCTGTTCCATTCTTTGAAAGACTGATTTGAGATCCTCTTTGGAGACCTAACCAAATCCAACTGCGTGACAGATAAGGTACCCAAATGCAGATGCGTTTCTGAGTTTGAGCACACATGTCTCCATGAGACTAAAACCCAATTCCACTTTATTTCTGTGAGCTTCTGAGCTGGCTGCCTGCTACCCAGTCCAGTTTCAGGCTTTGTAGAACAGTGAGATGAAACTGCTCTTCAGTGGATTCGGTCTCTCTGGACACACCCAGCACTTTTCTGCAGCTCCGTTTTAGAGAGTTTGCTCCTGCTTTTTCATTGCAACATGCTGTGTTTGCTTTCCTTTCAACACTAAATGTCGCGGGAACTTTTTTTCCTGCAGTTATTCCTTCATTCTTCTTGACAAATGCTAGCCTCTGCATGCATTCAGATGAACTATATGACTATTTCCAGGATCTTTTGGGAGAAACTCTTGCATGGGGTAGAATTATAGTCTGAGCCACAGGTCTGTAAATTATGTTAGGCTCGCGGGCTGAATCCTGTCCATTGCGAGTGTTTGTAAATAAATTTTTACTGGAACACAGCCATGCCCGTTTACTTACCTATCGTCTGTGGCAGCTGCAACAGCAGAATTGAGTATTTGAGACAGACCGGATGGCCTACAAAGTCAAAAATATTCACTCTCTGGCCCTTTACTGAAAAAGGTTGCTAACCTTTGGTCTGCACCGTGGTTCTCAACCCTGGTAACAAGTTAGAACCTCCTGGAAGTCATTTAAAAACTACTGCTGCCTGGGGCCTAGCCTCAAGAGACTGATTTAATTGGCCTTGGGTGGGGCCATGCATTTTTTTTTTTTAAGCTCATCATGTGAGGGGTGGCCGGTTAGCTCAGTTGTTATCCTGGCTCCTATGGAGCTACCCCAAGTCTACACTGAAAGTCTCTTTGGGTGGCTGGGAAAGAGTGGCCTTATCTCTCTTGAGAAAGTGCTGACGCGCCCCGAATTCCTGGGTGAGGTGGTGGTGAAGCTTATCAGCCATCAGTCCTGCCAGCCTTCCTTTGAGGCTCCCAGCCCGACCCACAAAGACTGTCTGCCATTGCTGTTCTGTCAAAGGGTTTCTCAGCTGGGTTAGGATAAGGGCTATAACCAACCCACTCTGCCTGCTGTTTTGCTTCATGCAAGCGTGTTGGAGCAGGCAGGAGAAAAATGGATCACACAGCATTCTTCCCACGTATTAGTAGGCAAGTCTCAATCTTGAGTGCTGTAGCAGAGCACGTGTGTTTACTGCAAGACAATCCCCAGTCTGTCCTGGACAGAGAATTCTTGGTTAGGATTTGGTGGAATCTTGTATTACTTCTGTAAATCACCCCTGAGTGGGCTTCTTGAATTCTTTTTGGTCCTTTGCTTTAAGTGCTTTTTCAAATAAATGTCATGCCCCCTTGGTTGGCTGTGGTTATTGACATGTGCACCTGTCTGGTAGAGAATACCTGGAGCCTGTCTAGGCTTGCTGGCCTTTCTACCAGAGTCCTCCTTGGCTCCCTTGAGCAATTCCGGACAGTGCTGATCCCTGGAGGTGCACACCTGGTCCTAAGGAACAACCTGCCCTCAGGGACGTCTTTGGACAAGGACTGCTGGTTATTTTAAAGCTTGTCATCTCCCCAGGGTGACCTGAGGTTCCCACAGCTCAGGCTTGTGTGTAAGAGACAGACACACAGACACATGCATTTCTCCCTTCAATAGCCCATAAAATCCAAATCCGGGATAAGCACTGGGACTTGTGGCATTTTGAGTGCTAAATACACAGGTCAGGTTCACCTGTCGGGCAATGGGCATTGGGGAGCTGGGGGAGCATTCTTTCTTATGCTGGGAAAGTTAGTCCGATGAAAGGATCTTGGGCAGCGGACCCACAGGAGCCCAAGTTCTAGATACTAATTCCTCTGTGAATGATGGCAGAGATCCAGTTGCTACAAACTCAATCTTTTAATTTGTAAAGTGGGGAAACATAATCATTGTCTCACTTTCACAAAGATTTTATGAGAATACTCATAGATGAAATACATGAGAAAGGTACCCTATAATAGCAAGGTATAATAATTTACATTGCTATAGTCCGTCTAAGCTATAACCTTATTATTATATCATCTGAAGCAATATTATATGTCTGAGCAGACTCCTTAAGCTACTTAATAGCTCTGCCCACTCAACTCTTTAAGAGAGAAGAAGACTTCAGAGGTGAAAGTCTGGTGTTTATCATAGCTTAATAGAGGAAGCTATTTCTTTTTATAAGTGTCATGGAGTGCATGCTGTTAAGAGTGGAGTCTGGAGTCCTGAGCTATTCCTTGGACTCTATAAATGGTTCTATTATACTTATTGATATAAGATATATGTATATATTTCAGACACAAGGAACTGAGAATTGTTTATAAGTTGAGTTACAATATTAAAAGTTTTGCCAGTACTGATTCACATCTATCCTTAGCATTTGAAGATAAAATGTATTCAATGTCTCAAGTAGAGTTGCCTTGTCCCTCATTCCAGTCCTGGAATTTTATAATTTTAGAGACCATAGTAAAGGTAACATGAATGGTATCAATATAAGTAAAACCTATTCTGTCATTTAGGATGGTTTCAGCTGTAAGTAACAGAGAAGACTAACTTCCACAGGCATGGACGATAGAGAAATTCGTTGTCACGCAACAGTCCTCTGGAGGTGGGGGGGGGGGGTTCCTCGTGGGTAGATTCAGTGGCTCAGTGGTGTCATTGGTTTATCAGGTTCCCTTTCTAAGACTGGGTACACACCGAGTACCTGGGGGACAGGTGGCTATCTGACAACATCAGGCAACATCGGGATTCTGTTAGTTAGGAAGGAGAAATAGGGGGAAAGTTGCTGTGTAGATGTCCAGCTGTATCCACTACACCTCCCCTGTGTATTTCAAGTCTCTGCTGATTTTCCCTATGGAATTGCACAGACAGAAAAAGTTTGGTGGCCATGATTTCAGATCATTGTTACTAATGTTTAACATTGCAGTTAACTTTGTTGAACTTCGGTGGTGGGGTTACTTTCTACCCTTAGTGGGAGAGATCCCAGGTGATAACTGTTGGCAAGTGGACAAGTTTACAGACAAGTTGTAAGCCCTAGCTTCATTTGCATATTATCTTATCCCAAGTGGAAGGCCTGTAAGCTCAGGTCTGGGAAACTTAAGTCCTAGGAGTTTAATGTGAAGATTTTTTATAAATGAATTTTGTCTTCTGAGGGCATTGTTTAAGGTGTTGCTTTCATTACTTAAATGAAACCAAAGAGTCAGGAGAGATCAAAGTTGTAGGATTTGGAAATGGGCATTTTTGTCTAAGAAAGAATTTTGTTTAAAAATATTTTACTCCTTGCCTTTGAAAGATCACAATTCTAAGAAAATTTGAGATAAAGCTGGCAAACATCTAGCTCCTCCAGATATTTATTCCCAGTAGATTCAGTTGTTTGAAATTCTGAATGGGGCTTAAATAGTAGATTTTCCATAGAACTGTTATGAAAATAAGAGATCTGAACTGCTCAAGTTAGCTTTGGATGTGGTTCTAATTGAGGTTTTAAATAATCTTGCTGTTTAAACTACTCCATGGCTTTGAGCCATCGTTTGCAATATAAAGTAAGGAAATGATTTCGAATTCGTTTCTAGTTGTTGGCACCTAAGTTATCTGAATGACAGTCAGCCTTTGGTACCCAGATCAAAGGAGTAAAAGAAAGGACGCCGGCCCTGCAGATGTGTCTTCTGAGTGGGTGATGTTTAATGACAGTAACCAGGAGGCAGATGACACCAGTGTGGGGTGGTCTACAGATGAAAGCAAAGGAGGCTTGCGCCAGCCAAGGAAGAGAACAGAAGCCAAGTGGCAGTAGTGCGAAAGCCCATGGCTTCAGAAGGCCAAAGGCAGGAGACAGAAGCGTTGAGGAAAAGCAATGCAGAGAGGAGGAGGGGGTGGTGGAAATCAGGCTGCCACCGCCGCTGCAGCACTGGAAAAGGCTGCCGCTCTCTGTGCGGGCAGCACGTGGCTGCCGCTGCTTAGTGTGTGAACAGCTCTGGGGGTCTGTCTTACTCACCCCCAGCTATTGGCTACTTGTAATAATGATGCTGTGTCTGTAAAAGGAGTTTAATCATGTGCACTGCACTGTTTAAGAAAGCATTGAGCTATGTGATATATTTTAGCTACACATCCATCAAAAACGAGCTGTCAGAATAAAAGTGCGAGGGCCTTACTTCGGTTTCCATGGGTAAACAACTTGGGGCACAGCTTCTTCTCAGGCCTGCCAGACACTGACACATTTGAAAGCCGTCTTTTCTATTTTACAAATTCTTAATGTTTTCTTTTTTCTTGTGTCAAAAACTGTTCATCTGGAGAATATAGATATGAAGAAAATAAAAATAAAATCATTTGTAATGCAGCCACTGAGAATAACCAGTTAAATTTTTGTTTCTGTCTTTCCAGTGACTTCTGTGTATGTATTTTAAAAGAAAGTAATAATGGGTTTATACTGCCTGTGCTATTCATATATTAAGAACAGTTTTCCATACTGTAATCATATCCCTTTTTCTTCCTGTGTATATATGGTTTTTAACCCTAGTAGTCTTGTAGTAGAAGTCAACAGAGTTTTGTTTTACCTGTAGCTATATATTTTATCCCATGGGATCATGCAGAAAGTCCTGAAGCAAAAAATCAAACATCAGGAAGATGTGAGGTTGTGAAATGTTAACTCTTTAGGAGCCAGCGCCCACTTGTAAATCTGAGACTTAAAATTATTCAGTACAGTGAATCAGAAGTTCCTTATGTGCATTTATGTATTTATTTTAAAGGATGCATTATAAAAGAAAATATTTTCCTTCTGTTTAGCCTTCTCTGGATATTCGACAAATACAAAGTATGACCCACACCAGATTAAAGCAGAAATAGCGAGTCGTCGGGACAGGGTGAGTAAACCGGTGTCTGCTCAACTAGAAGCGCTCTGCGTATTTGTATGTAATGTCACTTATCATGGTTCACTTCGTGGTGGTCAGTGTATGTAACACTCATTTTGTATGATTTTAGATTTCATGGATTATTACTGCATTTTCTTTTGCTCTCCACTTTCTTCCCAGTAGGAGGAAAAAAAGTTTCCTTTTAAAGCCTTAGCTCATCTAACAAAAAGTAGCCTGTGTCCCTGTGCATGCTTTATGGGGCTAGACCCACCAACCACACGGGAAGATTTTGTGACAGCAGGGCCCGTCTCTGCGGCTGCTCACCTGTGGTAGCAGGTGCCACTTTGCCCCTGGTCAGCCTTGGCAGCTGCTGCTGTCCCCTGGCTAGTCCTAGAGGGATCACTTCTGCAAGGGCGTTTACCAGAAGGGTCCTGATGCCCCTTCCCTGGTCACACCTGAATTCTTTATGTGTTACCTCGTTCCGTCCCTTCAGACCTTTGTCTTGTTTGTCTGGAAAGGCAGATACTTTTGTTGCACTTGCAGTAAAGCATGGGAGACATGTTGGCAGCGAGGCCTCCTCTTCCCCTGGTGTATTGTTCCCTGACCCAGGGTGTATCTTTTAGTGCAGTGGTTCTCAAATTTTAGTACACCTAAGAAAAACACCTGGGAGCTCGTTCAAGGTGCAAGCTCCTAGGCCCACCCTCTGAATTTTGACAGAGGTCTGGAGAGGCTCCCAGAATCTGTTTAATAAGTGCTCTGGGCGATTGAGTTTCTGGTAGGCAGAGACCATGCTTTTAGAAACAGAGTGTTATGTATGGGATCTATGAGTAGTAAGAAGAAGGAAAGATGAGAGAAGTATTACAGAGTGTGCTAATTGTAATTAGCAAATCATTACCTTGAAAAGGAAAACAGGTGCCGGTTCCCCACTCGGCTAGGAATCCATTGCTGATCTGGGATTTTTGTATCTGAGCAAGGCTGTTCTTCTAGAATGGCTGATGTAGTTGTGTGTGACTGGAAGTTCGTGGAGGGCATAGATGACCCACTGAATTGTAAGCTAACTAGAAACTTAGATGACAGTGCTAATACCAACTGTAGAAATAATTTTTCACAGCTTGTTTTTGGAAAAAAAATGTAATTTGTCTTTAGCTTTCCAGATTAAAACGCGAGCTGACCCAGATGAAGCAGGAACTGCAGTACAAAGAAAAGGGGGTGGAGACCCTGCAAGAGTGAGTTGCCTGCGCTCCAGATGGGAGCCTCCTCCCGTGGCCTCCTCCCACCTGGCCTGTTTCATTCTTGGGCACCGAGAGCTTCGCGACCTTCGCTTGCATGCCTTTATTCACGCTTACTATATCCCAGTTCCCAGCAGAAGAATCTCTTTTCCTTGAAGATGCTTCACTCCTTTAAATGGGAAACAGGACTTCTATATTTATGCGCATTCTCTGTAGCAGCACTGTCCAAGACACATGGCTACTTCCATTAAATTTTGCTTTTTGTTAGATTATTCTCTTAAATTTATTTAGGAGATATATTCTCCTAAAATTAAAATTTAAAAGACGATTAAAAATTGAGTTCCCCAGTCTCAGTAACCGCATCTGAAGTGCTCAGCAATCACACGTGGCTAGTGCAGATTTTCTCCCCCACAGCACTAGTGACATTTGGGACAACATAACTTCTTGTGGGGAACTGTCCGGTCCACAGTAGGATGTTGAGCAGCATCCCTGGCCTCCACCCATTAGCTGCCAGTAGCACCCCCATGCACCATTGTGACAACCAAAAATGTCTCCAAACATTGCCAAGTGTCCCCTTTTCTTCTGTTCTCAACTTTACAATTAGAACTTCATCCACTAAGAGCTCGGGGATGCATTTCTTACAATTAGTGAGCTATACTAAATCAGCAGATTTAATGAACTAAAGTTGTTATTTTACCAATAACGTTGGTTTGAAAGAATTAATTTTCTTAGGGAAGGGTATTGTGCGCTTGCTAGCTGAGAGTCACTCTCTCTCGATCCGGAGCCTGACCTCACTTGCTGAGCTTGGACACGTGCTGCACCCGTTCTGCGCCTACGCGTCTCTTCTGCAAATGTCGATCCTATGCTGAATTGTCTGGGAGGCAGCACCAGCTCCCGGTGCCTCGTCAGCCTTCAACAAATGCTAGGACTCCGTATTACTATTACAGATGAGGGTGGAGGCGTGCCACTCTTTGGCGTCCTGTGTGCGGACTCAGTAACAGTGCGTCACCGAGGACCGCAGCACTGTTCTTTAAGGGGAGGTAGTATGTGAACCGGGGTGTTTGACAGATGCAATGATCTCAGCCTCACAGGAAGGGTAGCCGGGGCGTGTCAGACCCTGCTGTTTAACACTTTCTTACTCATCCAGGGTTGGGTTGGCTAGCATTTGTGTGTGACCGTTTTTCATTAAGGTCATGTAGGCACCAGGGGAGACATAAAAGGTGAGCTGGGCCCTGCCTAAAGGGGCTTGGCTCTCTCTGGCCTGTCTCCAAGGGCTGTTCAAAGACGATTGTTTATTCAGAAGCACTGCGGCGCCCCCTGCAGGTGGGTTTTGATAAACCTGTTACTTTAACCTTACCTGTTGTCCATTCGCCTTCTGCTTCCACCCGGCAGTGTGCTAGCGTGTGTTCTCCTGCGTTTTGGATCTACCATCAGGATTCCTTTAATTGGCCCTAGTACAGCTTTTTTTTTTTTTTTTTTAAGTTTGTCTTGAGCAAATTAGCTTCTTTTTCAGTACTGGCTGCTGGTTTGGTCGCTCATTTTGTCCATTTGCTGCAGTGCTTCCAAATGCACTGATTCGTGTTCTGGCATTTTCTCCCCTGCAGTCCAGCCAGCCTGTGGCTGTGTCATCCCATACACCATCTGCTAAAGGGTGGATAAGGAATAAGGAAAGCAAACCGTTTGATTTGCTAGGTTGTCAAAAGTTGCTAGGACTGTCTAGTTGAATTTGAGGTTGGTTTCCAACTGTCATTGGGCCACGCAGTAGCTCTCTCTCATTATTCTACAGTGTCTATGGATAATATGTAATTTTAATGCCAGGCATTTGCATGCTGGAAGTTGTAGTTAATTTAATTCTCACCAGCAGAAGCTCTGAGGAAGATGACTGAGGTTCAGAAACAGTCTGAGGTTGCACAGGACCCCCGAACCTCAGAAGGGAGCCAAGCCCAGCACTTTCCTGCAGGCTATAGCTTCTGTAGTGGGCTGGCTGGGCCCAACACCTGTTCCTTTGCCTGGGTTCCATCATTCTGGCAAACTCTGTTTCCTTATTTCAAGACAAGGGTTATATTGCAATGTAGCTTAAGACTAAATAATCTGGAAAATAAAGTGTGCTGGTGACTAAGAAAACCCCCTTCCCCTTGGCATTGCTAGGAAGTACATTCAGCTCTTGTAGTTGCAGTGATTTCAAGAACAGGAAAGGCAGCCTCTGTTTCTCAGAGCATATTGGACGGGGAAGCAGAAGGCAGTACAGGGAGAGTTTTAGCTTTTTACCTGCGGCCAAAATGAAGTACGAGTTGTGCTCCTGGAAGACGAGGGCCAGTGCTGCTTGTTTTTCTTTCTGCTTTTGTTAGCAAGAGCCTACGTTTGGAACAGTGATTGTAAACTTGCCCCTTGCCAAGGGGAGGCTCCGTGTGCCTGCCAGAGCTGGTGGGGACGCCAGCCCTCCCCCGAGGAGGCCAAGGGGAGGCACAGAGAAGACTCTGGACCTGGCCTTGGTCCTGAGGGGCCCACCCCAGTGGCATGCCTCAGCTTTCCAGATTGGCCTGTTGCCTCCGCTCCGTTTGACACTGCATTGTCACTGTGTGTGTTTACTTTATTCTGTAAACACAGCCTCACAGGAAGAAGAGAAACACGGGCACTTGTGCCACCTTAAAATTCATTGTAAGTGAAAAATAATCTCTCTGGGTTCCACAGTCTGTGAGATGAAAACAGCTTCATTATTTTTCTGGTATTGAAGATTGTGCTTTTATATTTGGATTGAATCATGCAAATTTACATTATTTACTAGGAAATTTTGAAAACTGTTTTCAAGCATTGATGATCCCACCTCTACTGTGAAATCTCAACTATGAGTACAGACAGCACATAAACATGAAGTTTCTCTGATATTATTACATCGATTTAAGGCAGCAGCCCTCAATTTTCCTCCAGAAAATTTTCTGCTGCTCTTGCTTCCCAGAATATCCAGTGTACTCTTTTCCAGAGCACCTCACCAGGAGTTTGGCTTCTTATAACATTTTAAACTCAACTTGTTTATCTTGGTGAAGTTCCTGGCTAGCAAGGAAATCCATCATTACACTTGGGTCCAAGTGAGGAAAAAAGAACCATTTGTATTTTTTAAAAAAAATTTGTATATGTTAATTTTTGTAGAGGGGAGCAGGCCATGGATACATTCTCTGGATTAATGACAGAATCTGTACATGTGTGTGTATGTGTATTATGTACATGTAATCTTTTAACAACAGAAAATGTCAAACATGAAAGAAGAGAGAAATAGTATAATGAAACCCTCTGGAGGGTTTACACCACACAATAGCCAATTGTGGTTTGTCTGTGACCCTGCCCCATGCCCTAAGCTCTTATTGTCTTATTGTCACAAACCCCAGACTCACATTTAATCCACAAATATTTCTTCTAAAGTTATGGACTCCTTTTGAGAACATAACTCTAATACCCATGCTCCACCTCATAGGCTTCCCTTCTCCAGTGAGCCTTCCCATTTCTCCAGATCCAGGTGAGGCCACGCAGTGCATTTGGATAATGTGTCTCTTAAGTCTTTTAAGTCTTTCCTCCCCCTTCTTTCACTGTCCCCCTACCCCCCAGCAAGTTATTTGTTGAAGATAGTAATTTGTTTATCCCAGAGAATTTCCCTGGTGTGGATTTTGCTGCTTGAATTTGCGTGATGTCACTGAACATGTTCTTCTCTCCTCTGTTCTTTATGCAAATAGGTGTCATTAGTTCGAGAGTCCTGATCTGATTCAAGTTAGATTTTTTTTCTTCTTCTTCTTCTTCTTTTTTTTTTTTTTTTTTTAGTAACAATGTTTTGTAGGCGGTGGTGTTACTTGGGGGCACACACACTCTATGGTTGTGGCTTTTCGTGACGTGAAGATTATCTGTGGGTTCTGGCCTTGCTGGCCTGATGCTTCCATTTATAACATTTTCCATCAGCTTGTCACCTCATTGCACCTGTTGAGAATATGTTCCTGAAGGTGGGCTTGCTGGATAAAGGGTGAATGCATTTGTTATATTATTGGATTTGGCCAAGTCCCCCTCTTCAGGGGTTGCATCATTTCTTGTCCCCCCCACTAACGTATAAGTGTGCTGTTTCCCACAGCTTTGCCCCCAGAATGTGCCATCGGCCTTTTGCATTTTTGCCAGTCTCATGGGTAAGAGATCATGTCTCAGGGTAGTTGTAATTTTCATTTCTCTTGAGCCCTTTTATATAAATCTTCAGAAAAGAGGGGCATTATTTACAATGAGTAATTAAAGTCTTCAGAAAAATTGAGCTTTTCCTAGTGGAGGACCCACTAGCCTCTGCTGCTTTAAGGTTTCTGAAGCTTGTAATGGAAATTTATCTTAATGTAGCTCATCAGTAGTATCCAGAGGCAAAGGGAAGATGGGTGAGCCACGAGAACAGGCCGAGTGCACCAGTAGGTGTAGGGAGATTCCCCTCTCTAGTTCTCTCCTGGAGATCTAGAACGTACTTTGTGTTAGATGCCAAGTCATTGTGCAGTCAGCAAGCACATTTAGTGTTGCTTCACCCTGAGTTTCCCATGGTTATGTGACATCAAAGCCTTTTTTCCACCATGACACCTATAACATCCCTGAGTGCTGGTGCGGTGGCAGAAGACGCTTTGGGAGAACACTGCTTTGACCACCTTGTTACCACATCTGCTGTTCATGGTGTGATATTTCCACACCTAGCACTGGATCCTTCTCACAGTTTCCACTGTGATTGCTCTGGGCTGAGCACTGCTATGACTCGCCATTCTCACGTGGCAGCCACGGGTTCTTTAACATGTCTCCTCTACGGTGACCCTCCTGTGGCTTTCTCTCTCACTTAGAATACAGGCCAGACTCTAGATGAGTTGGCTCCCTGGCTCAACCTTACTTCCCCCTGGTTTCACCCTTGCTCACTGGTGCCGACTCCCCCCCTCCCCCTGCCACCCTGCAGGCTGTCCAGCATGCTGGGGACACCCTGCCTTTAGCATTGGTACTTACAACTCTCTGTGCATGGCACGCTCTTTCCCCAAATTCTTGCATGCCTGCTCCCTCCCTTCTGTAGGTCTCTAGTTAGTGGCATCTTGCTAGGATTCTGCTTAACCATCCTATCTAAGAAGGCACTCTTTCCGTCACTCCATCCCCAAGTATGGCTTCATTTTCTTTAAAACACTGATTGCTGCCTGACCTAATGATTTATCTCCTTGACTTGAGTCATGCTGCATGAGGACAGGGACTTTGCTGTGAGATCCTCAGGGCCCAGGCAGTTCCCAGCACAGGCACAGGGTGGGTCTGAGCGAGATGAATGGACGGTAACCTGGGTGCTTTGCAGGGTGGCAGATGCCGCCGCTCTGTGCACCGGCAGCCTTCACCTGGTTCACTTTGTTCTGGGACACTGGCACCCTTTGAGCGAGGGGAGATCCATTTGTGGCCAAAACTTTTGCTTGGGCTGCGAGGAACTCAGGGTGGCCTCTGTAGATTGGGCCAGTCGCCTTCTCGTTAACCACCCCCTGCTGTTTCCTTCTCATCTTCATTAGAAGAGCAATAGTGTGTTTTGGCCTTGTTTTTAAGAAATCCTATGACTTATTACCACTATTGATATCACAGAAAGGAGTGTTCACCAAACATTCCAATAACCAGTTTTTACGAGGTACAGTTTTAGCCTCTGGGTAAGGCTCTTTGCTTCGAACCTTTTAATTTCGTGATTCACTTCCCTACTGGGGTGGTGTGGGTGAAGCTAAACACATTTGTCTCCTTAAATAAGAAGTGACTACACGCTTCTGAGCATTCGATACCAGAACGAGTTGTTATTAGATATCAGAATCAGCATTTTCTGTCCGAGGGGATTTAGTAATTTCCGAAGAGAATGGAATTGTTCACAGTTGGGCAGGCGGAGGTGAACCATATCCCATGAACGCAGCATGTAAGGTAAAGCCGGTGCAGGAACCCAGCGTACTCAGATAACAGCAAAACATACAGAAATGGGGGTGGAAACAGAAAAGCCATTGTTCCTGGTTGTGGGACAGGTCTGGCAGTGCACACAGGACCTGCTGTTGATAGAAAGCTGCCGGAAGCTTTCTGAGGTTCACCCGAGGCCTTCTGCCAGAGCTGCTGATGTCAAAGGTAGCAGCTGTAACAGAACTTTCCACTCTTTTGGGTTGGAATCGGTGGTATTAGCATGGCATATCTTTATAGGGCTGGCAGCCCTTTTCTTCAAGATGTGGGGTTAAGAAGTTGTTTGGTTTCACTCTTTTACTGGTGCAATTCTCTTGACGTCTTAAATTGAGCGATAAATATGGAAACTTTTAAGTGGGGGAGGTAGAGGTTCATGATAAACATCTCTAAAATGCCTTTTCAACACACTAGGTTCCTCATCCGAAGCTGTATCCTCTCCTTTTCTCTCCAACCTGTTTCTTTCAAAAGCAAACCATAAAGCACCAGTTTACTTAGGGATGACAGCTGACTGGCTGAGCGGGTGGCCTTCGGGCTTGACACAGTTTGGAGGCTGTGACTCTGGGTGTATTGCTAACCCAGTGATGAAGAGGATGAACGCTGGTGTGAGGGGACTCGGCTGTGAACCTCACTGCACTTTGTACTGGCTGTGTGACTGCGAGCAAGTCACGCAACCTCCCCGAAGCTGCGTGCCAAATGTAGAGGGTGGAAGGCAAAGACGGCGAGCCTGCATGCTGGCATGATAGCTCATGTCCTTGTCAGTCCACCTGTTACTCTCTGTGAGCAGTCGTCACTTTCCTAATGTCTTATTTGTGATGTATGGTAACAGTACTGTCTTGCACTCCTTTTTTTGGCAGCTGTCTGGTATGGGGATCCGATCCCATGACCTTGGCACTCTAAGCAACTGAGCTAACCGGCCAGTCCCCAAAGTCTTGCACTCTTGATTAAACTTAAAAACAATAAGACAGTTCTTTGGCAGTTGCAGATATTATGATTTTTTTTTATGAACTGGACCACATTGATGTTTTAGAAAATACCAAATCATGGAGCAAATCCCCTAAATTTCACCAAAGTTCTATAGGGAATTTTTTAAAAAGAGAGAGAGCTCTGAAATGCATGAATTTTGCAGAAGTGAAAGAAGAGGTTTCCTGTCCTTTGAAATTTTTGTTAGATGAAAATTGATCGCAATTGGAAATGGAGGTGCTTTGAGTTCTCTGAAATACAGCTTGACCTTATAAAAAACATCCGGACCCACCCTGGCCACTCCAAGGTGGGCGATGGATGTCGTGCCCAGCAGGAAGGGGCATTGCCACACCCCGCCATCCTGTGTGGGCTTTAGAGTCAGAGCATGTGGGTTTGAATCCCAGCTCTGCCAGATATTCACTAGTCATTTGGGCCATTTAGTTAATCTCTCTGAGCCTCAACTTCTTCATTTTAAAATCCGAGTATGCTTATCTCATAAGGCTGTTGAGGGGGTTAAATGAAGTGACAAACGTAAAGCCTGCAGCAAGACCCTGTCACCTAATAGCTGCTTGACACATTGGACTATTTTTAGGTAATATTTATATAATATACTAATTATATAATGTAATCAAATATACTATATGAAATATATTTACATAATATTTTATATAATATTTTAATGTAATATTTTCTATAATAATGTATAATTATTTAAAAATAACAGTATTTTGGAGATTCCTAGCTTTGATATCATGTTATCTAATGGCTTTCCCACTTTTTATTTTATTTATTATTTATCATTTATTACTTATCTGTTCATTATTTGTTCATTCATTTATTTATTTTGGTGGGTGGCTGGTACAGGGATCTGAACCTGTGACCTTCCCACTTTTTAGCAGTGGAACCTTTTCCCTTTCCTTCCCAGCACATGACACCTTATAAGGAACCAGAATGTCTAAAGCAGAGCAAAGGGGAGCTGCCATTGAGGCAGGGCTGAGGGGCCTCGAGCCCTCCCCGGGCTACCCGCTTAGCTACTTGGGCTTGCCACCGTGGGGCACCCTCGGGGCTGGGTCAGAACAGCTGCTCTAGTCCAGTCTTCTTCAAATCCTCATAGCCACTTTGGTAGCCCTAAGGCCAGAACCTAGGTTCCTGGCGTCCAGGTCACGCTTTTGTCGTGTGATGTGCTCTGCCGTGTCACCGACAGAATGAAGTCCTCTCCCTATGGGAACTGGGCCTGCTTGCTTTGTTGTGGCAGCCATTCCCATCCTAGCACCTGGTGCCCCGAGAGGCTGCTGCCTCAATTCCTGCGTTTACTGTGGCCCCACGTAGGCTTCGTAGCTGCTGACAGCTGTAAGGATGTCACCACGTTTCAGTGTAAAGGGAAATGGATGTGGTTAGCCTCTCACACTGCAGCCTTCACAGTGGGTGTGTGTCTGTACTTCTGTGGGTATTGGATGAGCACTGGTTTCCAGGCACTTGAAAAACTGTTCCATGCGGGAGAATTTCATTTCTCTGTGTGGGGGTCCACGTCAGAGGAAGATCCATTTGCTGGGGTGTTCATTCTGGAGGAGCTGCTGGACTTGGGGAGCAGGGGCACTCGCTGCTTACTGACTGGAGAGAGCGACCAGACTTTTCTGGCTTCAGGGTTTTTGCCTGAAATTGATGTAACCCTTTTCTACAGACTTCGTCAGCTTGGTGGGCTGTGGCTTACGACATTATAAGAGATGTATCGGAAAGCTTTTTATCCGAAGATGAATACAAAGAGACAATTGCATAAGTGCATCTAGCCTTCTCTGTAAGAAAAGTTTGGTGGCCTCTCTGGCATAGTTAGTACTTTGAGATGTATGGCCTTGTATTCTGCCTTGCATTAGCGATGCTTGATTCTCCATAGAGTGTCTATGGTTGAAAAACACAAGGCTTACCTTCTGTTTCATGTTTTCCTGCATCGTGTGTCCTGGTGTTGCTGGGATCCCTGCAAGATTAATGGCTCTCTACAGGGGACCTCACCCCCAGCCTGAGCTCTTAAACTGGAGACAGAGAGGAAGATTTCCACCTGTTTCCTGTGTTGCTTTGTCCTTGAATAATTTCATTCCAAAATGGTTCTGTATTAAAGAATTCTTTCTCCTGTCAGTTCACTGGGTATTCACAGTGTGTTGAGACCATGGAGCTCATGTTAGTTGTAACTATTATGTAAGGTCCACCAATGAGTCATAATCAGTCTAAGAAGAGGCTCCTCCAGCCTGGTGGTTCTGGGACCTGGTTGACAGATCCACAAATCTCAGCTCCACCTGTCGAGCTTCACTTTCTCAGGGACCCAGAGGCTGTTGTTCTGGTGAGTGGCTGGATTCAGAAGCCCCATTCATCCCCACGCTTCTGGTTGCTTTGCTTTTCCATCACACCATTCAGCCACACAGCGCCCCCTGTGCACAATTTCAGTGAATGACATTGATTTTTGTTGGGAAGTTGTGACAGGTAAGAAAGCACAAGGTGGACCTTCCACGAACAACACAGTTGACTTGTGTAGGGCCAGGTGAGGCACCAGCAGTGAGGGAGAAAGCCAGCCATTTGGGGAAAGTGATTTTTCTTTTTTAAAGATGACCGGTAAAGGGATTTTAACCCTTGACTTGATGTTGCAGCATCACACTCTCCCAAGTGAGCAAACCGGCCATCCCTATATAGGGATCCAAATCCATGGCCTTGGTGTTATCAGCACCACACTCTCCCAAGTGAGCCATGGGCTGGCCCCTGGGAAGGTGGTTTTGAGGGACCAAAAAAGTTTTGAAAATGTACAGGGGGCTTATATATGCCTACTGCTGCTGTCCTTGCTGCTGGCTCCCACTTCTCAGGAGCCACCAAGTGGCTAGCTGGTACTGTGCTAGCAGCTTGTTACATTTTATTGCTGAATTGCACAGTGCCCCTCAAGGTGACACAGAGTGTTAAAGCTTACCACTTCGCTCACTGGATGAACTGTTCTGCGAAGGGGCCAAAGTGGGGATTTAATGAGAGCAGAGAAAAAAGAGAAAATGTGCCCACAGCCCAAACTTTAGTTCATGCTCACTTATTTTACCATCTTGCATGGAACACTCTATAGGGAAAACTACTTTTACCTTTTTATAAAAATGTATAAATAAAGAATTCTGCTTTGTAGGAGCATACAAGGCAGTGTGTGTTTGAGAAACCTACAGGTCTGTAACTGGGCCTTTATGGAAGTGGCTGCAGAGTCAGGCCATGTTGGGATTTAGGGGTGTCCCCATTCAACTTGCAGGGTCCCATCATGGGCTTGCATGTGCTCTCCATGGGGCAGGACTCAGGACCACTTTTGTACATGTTTTATTTGCAGCTGATCGCAGTCGCAGCAGTGCTGTCACGCCTTGTTCCCAAGGGAAGACAGATTCCTGCCTTTTTCATCTGCTTTGCTCCTATTCCAAGGGTACTGGTAGCTCAGAACAGCCCTGGTGCTGAGTTTGCCTGTGAGTTGTGACATGTGCAGCGAGGAATTTATTAATGATAATAAAGTACCAGATTGATGAATTATTTGCTTTTTCTCCCATGAGTAGATAGATTTCACATTATCCTGATAATAACAATAATCACTGCAAACATGACGCTCCAGACCCTCTGCCCAGTGAGCCCTTTCCTTGCATGTTCTCATCAAATCTCACGCCCATCCAACAGGGGAGGTATTTTGAGTGTCCCTGCTTGAGACTCAAGGAAATATGTTGAAAGAGGTGTCGTGACTTGGCTAGGGTCCCCCAGCCTGTGAACGGCAGAGCTGGGATTCCCCTCGTACCCACCAGCATGCCAGGAGGGTTTTGTGAGTGGAAAACAAGGGAGTTGGGGCTGGCAGTTAATGATCCCGGTTTTCAGGATAACAGAGAAAAAGCATGAGGACCACAGCTGGTGTAATGGTGGGCCCGGAGCCTGAAAAGCTCGCTAGTTGCTTTCCAGAGAGGGAATTCTCTCCATTTCTGGACTGAAGTTTCCCAAGTTCCTTAGCCACAAGGGCTTCCAAGGCTTGAGGCTTGAGACTTAGGGATGGAAGACGTGACAGTGGTCGTGCTCCAGACACCGTCTGCTCTGGAAAGGTGCTTGCAGGCCTCATCTTGTCCTGTGCTCTGTCCTGCTGTGCACAGGGGTTGGTGGAAGAATGGAAGGGTGGAAGAAGGAAAGGGAGGAGAGGGAAGGACAAAAGGATGTTTGGATGGATGCGTGTTGGGATTGAAGGAAAGAATTGAGGAGAGGTGGGTAGGAGAGAGAGGGTGAAAGCGATAAATTAGGACCCAAATGAAATGAAAGAGATAGAGGAGACAGGAGAGTTGCCAGCTTTTGCACAAGGCACCATTATGGAAAGCTCAGTTACCTTTTGCTGTTTCCCTTATATTCTCTTTGCATGCAGATCTTATTCATATGTTTACTTAATAAACATTTTTGACCGCCAACCTGGATGCTTGGGATAAACAAATAAGATGTGGTCCTTTTCTTAGAGACAGGAGTTTACAGTCTCAGGGCCTCCCTCACACCAGTGATGTCGTTGCCTGATCATTAGCAGAGGACATGGCCATCCTGATGGGACATCCTCACCTGCAGAGGAGGCTCCCCCAATAAAGGCCGTCATCCACCAGCCAAGGCTGTGGTCTTTGTATTTACTACAAGGAAGGAAGCTTTCATGGAGTCTGTCTTTGCCAAAACATTGCTTTTCACTGTTTCCTACCTTGATGTGAGGCTTTTGGGTTCTTGTTGTTGTTGTTTAATGGAATGTTAAGATCTCATGAGGAATGACTCTTATTTTTCTTTTTTTACCCAGGATTGATCGTAAGATGTCAAGTGCTCACACCAACTACAAACTGGATGAGGCCCAGGCTATCATGAGTGAGCTCCGGACCATCAAGAAAGCCATTAGTACCGGCGAGAAGGAGAGGCGGGACCTGGTGCAGGTAAAGCCTGGGCCTGCCCCCTTCACACCCCTGCCACTCACCTGCCTGCCTGCTCGTCTGGTTTTTGTTTGTTTGTTTGTTTGTTTTTTAGTTTTTTAAAAAGATATATTTATCATATATGTTATATATTTATTGTCTGTACAATCCATATGTAATATAATGTGCGTATATTATATTTGAATGAGTGTATGATTTTCCTGGGACTGCTGTAACAAAGTGTCACAGACTGAGTGGCTTAGAATGATAGAATTTACTCTCTCAGTTTTGGAGGCCAGAAGTCCGAAATCAAGGTGGCGGCAGGATGGCGCTCCCTCTGAACGCGCTAGGGGAGGATCCTTCTTGGACTCTTCTAGCTTCTGGTCGCTCCAGGCATTCCTTGGCTCATAGATACATGACTCCAACCTCTGCCTCCATAGTCACATGGCCTTCTCCCTGTGTCTCCATGTCTAAATTTCTTCTTCCTATAAGGACACTAGTCATTGGGTAAGGGCCCACTCTAATCCACTATGACCTCATCTTAACCAGATTACATCTGTAAAGACCCTATTTCCAAATAAGGTCACATTCTTGGGTTTCGGGGGTTAGAACTTCAACATGGGGGACACAGACCCACAACAATGGGTGATATGTTCATATTTGTTCAGTAATCAAAATAATTGTAAAGACTGATGATGAGAAATCTTGCTGTCGCCCCCTCCTACCACCTCCCATAAGTACTCTTATTAGTGTTGTGCGTGCCCTTCCTGTGTTCAGGCAGACACAGAAAAATACGAATACGTGTTCAGCTGCCCTCACACAAAGCTAGGACTTTGCCACTGTTCTGCACCAGCTTCCTCACGTGATGATAATATCCTGTACCTTTTCCCATTATATGTGCCCAGAGAGCTTATTCATTCCTCAATAGGGTTGTGTAGTATTTTACCACATGGATATGTCTACATTACATAGCTGGGATCATTGTAGCTCCATATCGTTTTATGCTTTTTGCCCCTTGAACTCCTGGAGTTACTGTTATTATTTTTGGAAAATGTTGAACTTGTACAAATGGATGCACACTGGTCTTTTTACTTGATTCTGGCATACATTCAGTGATTTCTTTTGTAGCTTTTAGTGTTTGCTCAACACCCTAAGTGAGCACCTAGTGCCTGGTAGGCATTTGTTTAGATTCTGCTGAACATAAGACACAGAGGACATATGAAAGAAAGCTCAGACTCATAGGCAAAATGAGACAGATGCACAAATGACTACCTTGCTCAGCAGTGCTTGCTAAGGTCAAGGCCATGAGCGACCTATGGAGAGTCTGTGTGGTGCTTGTTAAAATGCAGATGACTGGGCCCCACCCCAGACCTACTGAATTAGAATCTCTGGAGGTGAGGCCCAGAAACCTGTATTTTCAGATGACCTCTCCAGGCCATGATAGGTAAAGGGTCAATTGTTAGATTTTTTTGGTGCACTGGTAGCACTGAAAACAACTATTATTTACTGAGATCTCTGGGCATATGGTGTTGGACAGGGTGCCCTATATTCATTACCCATATGATCCTAGCCAACTCCCCAGGGTCAACCAGCTGGAGTTTTTCAGCAGGGACACGGAGGCTTTGCCCCACAAGGTCAAATGGGGCTCCCTGGCCTGGCTTCTCTGAGACCACAGTGGGCAACAGCGGGATGAGCCAGCCAGTTGCCTCATTTGGGTTCCCCACCATGGAGGCAGGAGGTCGAATTTCTGGAAGAAGCTTCGGGCCCCAGCATCTCCTTGGAGGTCTCATACTCTGAGGCGTGCCCGCGAGAGGCACGGGCAAAGTCCTCAAAATCAAATAAGTTGTTTTGTCTTTCTAATGTGAACTTGACAATACTGGCTGCTTCCCAGAAGCCTCTGTGTTGATCGCGAGCCAGTTCCATGAGTACTCCTGCACTGGGGCGTTCTGGATTGGGTGTCTGCGGTCCTATCTGCTGAAGGTGAATGTATTCAAAAGTCTAAAAGAAATGGCCCCAAATCTGATTTCTCTTTAACTTTCACATGAAGGGGTTCCATATACCAGAACACATACTTACTCTACGTTTTGTCAAACTTCCATATGCGATGACTTTTGACCATATAGAATTATGATGGAGAAACCAGATTTTAAAAATACGTAAGCAACACCTGGCAGCTGTTTTCACCTTCAGTGTGGTTTATCTATGAAAATCTCACGGTGGCGTTCATCTGTGTCACATACTGATTGGACGTTTTGGGAGGAATGCTTATTTTTTTCTTTAGGAAGTGTGAAGGTTTAAAAAACAGTACGGATGGTCCCAATAATTGTTCTTTGCCTTATTCACGTGCTGCCAGGAGCGCTCAGTCACTATCTGATTTAAATGGGTAGGAATTGTATTAAAGGTGCGTGTGGTGAAAAACAGGTATTTTAAGTCTACTGAGAATAGGGTGCGGGTGGGGACACCGCAGTAACAAAGCTGCAGGCCTGAACTGGGCTGGACGACTGCTGGTAGAGGGAGGAGGAATGGTGCCATCTCTGTTCACTGAGCTTGCCTCCTTCCGTTGCAGAGCCTGGCCAAGCTCACCGGCGGCTTCAAGAACAGCTGCTCTGTCGCCAACACCCTGCAGGATTTCCCTCGCGACCCCGGCTTACCTCCACAGTTCTGCGACGCCGGCTCCCAGACCGATGTCATCGGGGAGGTATGCTGGCCTGGGGAGAAGGGACGAGTGTGCCTTGCGTCACCATTGCTCATTTGGTTTGATTTTCCACTTTCACTTCAGAAATATTTTGGCTTTGCTGCTGTTAAGTTTGAAGGAATAATATTGTGTCCCACATCCAGCTGTGAAGGTTCGGTGGTGTAGGGTGTGGCTGGATTGCTTGTCAGCTCCATCCTTGTGATTTGCATTCTTAAATATGGCAGACTCCTTGTGAGAGTTGTTTAAATGTCTTCTTGACAGACACGTGGCTTTTTAGAGCACAGATCAGCAAACTTTTTCTGTAAAGAATCAGATAATAAATATTTCAGGCTTTGCCGACCATATGGTCTCTGTCATTGTGGCACAAAAGTAGCCATAAGTGATGTGTGAGTGAATGAGTGTGGCTGTGCTCCAATAAAACTTTATTTACAAAAACAGGCAGCGGGCAGGATTTGGCCTGAGGGCCATAGTCTGCTGATCTCTGGCTGAGACTGGTGATTTCCAAAGGCTTGTAGCTGTGCCACCTTGGGTTATACTTCGTTGCTGTTTCTTACTCTTCTGAAAGAATGTCAGGAAATTCAATTGAATTAAGAGTAATTTTGTTTGAGACTTGGAAGAATTTCATAACGCCCCTTTTGATAATTAGGGAAGCCTTGAGTCAGCCACAAAAACAAAGCTGGGAAAATCACCATTGGAAGCAGGGTTGTGAGTATTCAAACACATTACTACTGTAATGTCATTGAGTGAATTTTGACATTAATTTGTTACCAAAGGGAAAAGCAGTTTACCTCTTCTTTTTCTTAGGCTTATTAAGTAAAGATGAAGTATCAATGGAATGCTCAATGCCCCTCCCACCTCACTAAATTAAATAAATAAAAAGGAAGTTAAAAAGGGAACAGAAACAATTGATAGAAAACTCTGGGTTTTAAATAATTAGCTAATATTTTGAAATTTTGGCAAATAGTGCCTCTTTGAGGGGCGTATAATGTAGTAAATAATGAGTCTTTATGTCTTAGATGTCCTGGAACAGGCCTATCTTCGATTTTACCCTCATTAGTCTCAAAAGTACACTTGGCCATTTTCGATCAGGCCTCTTCTTTGGTTTAAATAATACAGTTACCACCTATAATACACAGAGAAGAATCTGTGAACCCAAAATATTTGGCATTTTTGCATAAAGATTTTGGAGTGAAGGAGGGAAAGAAGTACGAGACTCATTGAATTCTGTGACTAATTCATTGCTGCTTAGAACTGAGAGACTCTTAACCAGTTTGAGAGAAGCAGGTAAGATCAAAGGTTCTCTAATGATTGAAATAAACCATTCTAAAAATGTCAGGTGGGGAGTGGTGGCTGGTTATGCTACTGTAGCAGTAAATTATCATCGTTTATGAGCCCCTGTGGTTTACTGGGGCTGGCTCTGGGTTGGCAGCTTCCCAGCTATTATCTCGGTTTAAGTAGTTGTTCCCATCTCTCTTTGACAGGCGGGGAGACAGAGGTGCCAGGTTACCTGAGGTCATGTAGCTAGGGAGAGGCAGGTCTGGGTTTGAATGAACAACTCTGATCCCTAAGCCCCTGTACTTTCTACTATATCATGTTATTATAGAAAAATATGTCAAAAGGCTATGATGTATTAGTTAGTCATTGTGACATAATGAATTAACCCCAAACGTATTATCTTAAAACAAGACTCCTTTATTATCTCACTATTTCTGTAGCTCAGGAGTCTGGGCTGGGTGCTCTGCTTCAGGGTCTTTCAGGAAATTGCAGTCAGGGTGTCAGCAGGGCTATGGTCTCATCTGAAGGCTCGCCTGGGGAAGGATCCATCCCAAGCTTACATGATTGGTGGCAGAATTCAGTTCCCTGAAGGTTGTTGGACTGAGGGCTTTGGTTCCCTGCATGTGGGCCTCTCCAGCACAGGAGCTTGCTTTGGCAAAATGGGCTGAGAAAAAAAAAGCTGAGAAAAAAACTGAGAAAAGCTGAGAGAGTCTGCTAGCAAGATGGAAGTCATAGTCTTTTGTAACCAAGTCACAGAAATGACTTCCATCACCGTTGCTGTGTTCTGTTGTTTAGAACCAAGTCATAGGCCCAGCCCTCTCTCAGGTGGAGGGAATTTCACATGGGGTAAATCCCAGGAAGTGGAGATCATTGGGGGACATCTTAGAAGTCTGCCCGCCTCACTTACTTCTTGCTTTGAGTCCATTTTATGGGGTGGATGTTGATGTATATCAGACATGCTTTTCAAGTCCAGGGATTTTGAGCCACAGGTTTGTAGCTGCTATAGGGTTGCACAGGAACTGTGAAGCAGGAACCTGTCAGATCGTTCGGCTGTCTTTTCTTTTGACTAAAACGCCCATTTAATTCCTGAAGAAGAGTGTAAAAACAAAGCTTAGAGGTGCATAAACAGCTAAGAAAAGAGGTTTATGAAGTGACTTCTATTGATCTTCATGGAGAGTTGGCTGCAAGGTCTCTAATAAAGAGTCCCAAGGAGCAGCTCAGCTCACCTCCACTGTAGACAGGCTTTGGAGCTGTGACACGGCAGCCTAAATATATTTATATTTAGGAAACCATGGAGAGGGGTATTGGATGCAGTCGTTTAAACATGTAAACTGTGACACTCTTGTTGGAGAATGCTTGGTCCCTATAAGCCACTTCCTCATCTTGCCACTCAGCAATAAAGTTGTAAGGAAATTCCCCATTGACATGGATCAAAACTCGTATTGATAAATTCATCACTAATCATTCAAGTAGAATATGAATATTTGTTGACATGAGGTCATTTCTAAAACATAAGGCTTGGTGGTCGTAATATATGGTCTAGTAAGGTCATATCTACAGATGGACCTGACTTAATGAAACTAGAGTTGTATAACATTTCCAGGAACAAGAAGAGGTAACCAAGGTGAGCTACAGTTAGCTCTTGTACATGTCTTTTTTGGTTTTATGTAGGATTTTGTTGCCTTTAATGTAACAGGTACGAAAATATTTCAGTCCAGCTACCAATCACGTTCAGAGTGCTGTCTTTAAAGTCTGGCTCTCAGATTCTCTGCAGCCCAGGCTTTCTAGAGCTTGCTTCCCTTCCTTGCACCTGTGGCTCCTTAACATGCCTGTGACATTGAGAGGTGTCCAGTCCACACCTCACACAGCTAGTCCATCTTCTTCAGACCTTGGGATTTCTTAGTAGAATGTCATTATTTTACATTTGCTGAGGAATTAGAGAATATACTACACAAAATGAGATGACTTTTTGCCTTTATATCAACTTATTTGTTGTTGCTTGGAATTACACAGTAGATGAGTATACTTCCACTATAAAACAATAACAACGAGAAAACACCAGTTTCAGGAGACAAAAGGCTTCCCAGCCCCAAGGCCAGAGGTGGCAGAAGGGTAGTGTTTGGTGTGTTTCCTTCCAGACCTTTGAAAAATTGAAATTGAAAGACAAATTAAAAGAGTATTCTTCCTTGTTGCCAAAAGTCTAAATGAATTTCTATTTTGAAATGTGTTTTTAATATGTGTTTCCTTTCTTTTTTTTTTTCTCTTCTGTTCCGGAAAGTTTGTCTTTGATGATAAAACAAGACTCGTAGACCGAGTCAGACTTAACTGGCAGTACGAAGAAGCCAGAAAGAGGTAAGAAGCACATTTTTCCAAGGTCACCATCTGCTTGCTTCCTTTCTCCTGTGGAAGGCACATGGCAAAGTTCCAGTACGTGACTGTCCACAAAGGATCTTCATTTACACGTAGCTGCTTAATACATACGACAAACTTTCAAGTGCATTTAAAACGTGACATTCTCAATATTGCAAACAGTCGTAAAGATGTGATTCAATAAGAATAGAGACACATTCGGTTTTCTTTGCCATACCGAGTAGTTCGGAACTCCCACCCCTCCTTCCAGGAGACTGAACATCAGTCCCTCAGACCAGCTGCAGTGAAACCATTCTGTCTTCTATATACGTGACTACTAACTAGGTTAATGCGAAAAGCCGCGTATCTTGGTTTAAAAGACATTCTAATAAGTATTAGGCCAACAAATGGTAGCAGTACCTAATCAATTTTATTTCACTAGAGAGAATCCACATGCCGCCATTTTTATGTTGACCTGTATTGTAAATCATCTGCCTCCTGCCAGTTGTGACTTCACTGGGTTTGTGCATTTGCGTGGCTCTGCTCGTGTCCCACCCAGTCTTTCCCTAGGACCTGGGCAAAGCTGAGTGGCCTCCGGCTCCTCTGCAGTGCATCATGTTTCTGCTCTCATGCCTAGTGGCCTGTTCTCACAATTCTTTCCCTACCCTGGCTCTTATGTCCTCTTTTTAGAGACTCCTCTCCTTGGTGTCTTCTGGAAAGAGTCTTAACACCAAATCATTTCAAAACATGTGCTTTGGAAAAGTATGAAACATCTTTTTAAAAAAGTTTCTTTAGTTGCAAATGAAATATGATCTTGGCGGGGGTGGTGGTGGGAGGAGTAGGGCAGGGGATCCTTTCTGGAAGCTGAACAGTTGGGCATGTTCAGAGTACTGTATGTCTCACGGATGTCTGGATGTCTGGAAATCCACTTCGTTGGCTTTTTAGAAAATGTAAAAATAGCAGCAAAAGCAGATCATATGACTCCCTGCCACAGGGCCAACTTAAACTGACATGGTCCTTCTGTTCACTGGGAGGGTTTTTTTTTTGGCAGCTGACTGGTACGGAAATCCAAACCCTTGACCTTGGTGTTATAAGGCTGCACTCTAACCAACTGACCCAACCAGCCAGCCCACACTGGGAGGTTTTATACCCAAGTCCTCCAGGCATTTTAGGATGTACTCGTGGTGGGCTTTCAATTTCTCCAAGGAACGCTGCCAAGTTCATTTAGCAGTACTGGTTATCTCCGTGGTCACATTCTTCATTTATCATGCATTCCTTCTCTTCAGCTTGCTGGAGTTTATGAGGGGTGGTTGTCTCTTCTGAATGATGAAGCTGCTCGTTCTGCTCTTTCTTGCATATTTCTGGTGGAACTGCAAAGTGTGGGTGCTGGAATTTGCTGTGCTGTATTAAACATGGAAAATAGATCATTGCTAGACTTAGGAACATAATCGTTATGTGTTTTGCTGTGACATTTACCAAATATAGCAAGTGATTTCTTTGTCTTCAAGAGAGATGGTATCAGTACACAGTGAGTAACCTTTTTAATGTCATGATAATACATTTGGGCAAATAGAAAATTATTTGGGAGCAGACACTACGCTTCATCAGTACTGTTGAGTAAAAGTATTACTTCAAGATCATAGACTCTTGCTAGGAAATGCACTGCAGCTACAGAGGAAGGTCCTGTTGTCAGCATTTCACCCTTTGCACAGTGGGGGCTTCTCAGAAATGCCTTTCTGGGCTACGCTGAGACATTTAAAACATCAGAGACGCATCCTAAAGTTGTCTTGGGCTGGCTTGCCTGTCCTTTTGCTACTAGCATAGTGGTTTTCAACCTGCGGAGTGGGCTACCAGGAGATTTACTCCTTTACCCTCCAGGAGATTTCTGGCAATGTTTGGAGGCGTGTTTTATTGTGACAACCCTGGGGCAGGTTCTGCTGGCATCAAGTGGGCAGAGGCCAGGGATGCTGCTAAATATCCTACAGTGCATAGAACAGTCCCCACAGCAAAGACTTATCTGGCCCCAAATGTCAGTAGTGTCACGGTGGGAAACCTAACTCTAGGACTTCTACCCATCTTGCTCCTGAGTCCTTGCTGTGTGTGGACAACGGGGCCTACATGAGCAGATTGCCTGCTAACTCACGGCTGGTAGCCCACTCCTCTGGGGCCTCCTTGCTTGCCCTGTTCCAGGCATGTTGGCTGCTCAATGTTCCTCAGACACGCTAAGCCCCACTGGTATCCCACTGGATATCCCACTGCCCAGCAAATTTGTGGCTTAGTGCCTGGAGTGGGATGAATAATGGCCCCTTAAAGGTGTCTACATCCTGTTCCCCATAACCTGTGAATATGTTACCTTCCATGGTAGAAGGGACTTTGCAGATATGATGAAGCTGAGGATTGATATGGGTTGAATTGTGTTCCTCAAAGTTCCATGTATTAGAAACTTAATCCCCACTGTGACAGTATTAAGAGGGTGGGAAATCCTATTATGGTCATTGAAAAGTGGGGCCTTGGAGAGGTGATTGGATTGTGAGGACCATGCCCTAGTGAATGGATTAATCCGTTGATGGTTTAATGGTGGTCATGGGCGTGGTTCTGATGACTTTAAATGGAGAGCACGTGAGAAGCACCCCCCCCCCTCCAAGAGCAAGGCCCTCACCAGATGTGTTCTCTGGTCTTTGGATTTCCCAGCCTCTGAAACTGTAAACAATAAATATTGTTTGTTCACAAATTACCCAGTTTCAGGCATTCTTTATAAGCAAAGAAAAGGACTGATACAGAGATCTAGAGATAGGGAAATTATCTTGGATTATCTGGGTGGGTGCATTGTCACAGTGTCATCACAAGGGTCCTTCTAAGAAGGAGGTAGGGGGATCAAAGGCAGAGGAGGAGCTGTGAGGATGGAAGCCGAGGGCAGAATCATGCATGGCCATGAGCCAGGGAATGTGGGCAGCCCCTAGATGCTGAAAGAGGCAAAGAAGCAGATTCTCCTCTAGAGCTTCCGGAAGGAGAACAGCCGTGCAGACTCGTTTTAGACTTCGGCCCTCCAGAACTATAACAGAATGATGGGTGTGGCTTTAAGCCTCCAAGTTTGTGGTTATTTGTTACATCAGCAGGAACAAACTCATACAGTGCCCTTGGCCCTTGTGTTTGCTCTGCCTGGAAAGGAGTGCTTTCCCCAAATTGTCACATGGCCTCTGCTCTCCTTTTGATCACCCTGTGAGAAAGGTTTCCTTGACCATCCTGAATAAAATTGCACCACCCCATCCCCACCCCCACCCCTGTCACCCTGTTTGGCCAAGCAAATGTTATTACCTAACCTGTTTATTTGCTTTTTGGCGGTCTCTCCCTGTGAGAATGTAAGCCCCCTGAGGGTAGCGATTATAGGTCATTGCTCTACTCCCAGTAGCTACATACTCAGTGAATACTTACTGAATGAATAAATGACTGTCTCGTTTGGTCTTATCTGCTATTTGGCCTTCACCCCTGGGAGTAGGCAAGTTGTGGGCCCGCGTCAACTCCTGGCCAACTGTTCTGCTCCTGGCTCCCTTCCCCAGGGCCTACATCCTGGGTGGAGTCTCGGGTAACCCCCCCTTGCCTTGAGAAGGGAGAGGGCTTTAAGACATGGGGGCCTTTAGGGATCTAACGTGGGCAAGGGATTGTTACTCCCTCTCAAGGACTGTGTTCATGCGATATACAAACACACCGAGCTCAGCTCACAGTTCCTGGACCTGCACGAACATTGAAGAGGGCTAGTGGTGTTTGAACCCTCTGTGATAAATCCTCTTTTGGGGGGCTGGAGAAAATGGCATGAGAGCTGGGCCCCAAAGGAGTGCTGGGATTCCAGCTGCCTATACATTGGGGAAGGCCCTTCTTAGCTAGGAGGGGAGTGGGCGTCAGGGCCAAGGTGGGGGGTTTTCAGTCTGCAGCAGCTGGACTGGCCTGAGTAGCAGAATGCAGGCGAGCCAGGAGTGGAATGAGGACACTGTGAGCAGAGAAGCACGGCCATGCGCGGGGGTCCACGAGGGCCTGGGAAAGCCTGGAGTTGGCAGTGCTGGGCATGCTAGGCCTTTTGAGTTGGGAATGTTAAGTGTGAGCCATCCAAATGGTAGCATGTTCAGGAGAGCGACGAGAGGAACCAATATGGGGATTTTCCACATATGGATGATACTTAAGTCATAGAGTGGCTGAACTCACCTCGGGAGAGACAATACACTGAACAAGGAAGAGACTCCAGGACTGAGCCGCGAGAATGTCCTGTAAAAGGTCAGGGTGAGATTGGCCAGAGGGGTACAGCAAAAAGTCCAAGAGAGGATAGCTGGGAGCAGGAGGACAGACAAGGAAGTAGACCTCAAAAAGCACTTTCCTCCAAGGGACCGATGGCAGTGGAGGACAGTGGCAGATTTCCGTAATGCCGACTGACCTTTTTCCATTTAATGAACTCTCTTGTTCTGATGTATATCTTTTTTTCTGTTAAAGCCTCTTTCTCTTATGAAAAACAATAGATGATGTGTGTTGGTTTTTTTCAAAGTCTTTATGTGGCAAAATAAAAAGTTGGCAGTCCTAAGTTAGCCCCTCCCCACCCCCTTTCTTAAATTGTCCTGGCCTGTGGGACGCGTGACGGCGATGGCGCTCTCCCTGGAATGAAAGCAGGAGGAGGAGGCGGCGCCAGAGAGGCTCATGCATTAGGGATGAGGATCATTAAGGCAGCTCTTGATTTTTGACAATGAACTTGGTGCTTTCAACAGGATTTAAGGTGCTTAGAAACATCCTTGAAGCATTCTTGTCAGTGGAGTCCTTAAACAGTTGATCATGGTTCACTGATCCATTCATTGTGGCCCCTCTGTGGCCTGGTCCTCTGATGTGGTGTCAGTGTACCCTGCCAGTCACCTGGGAGTAATTACATTCTACCTCCAGTCATTCCAAGTTGGTGCTTGTAGTTAAGGCTTGACCGGAAAGCAAGTGTGGGCCCAACTTGTCAACTGCTGTGCTGTAGCTCCCGTAATCCCAGGCGGCACTGGCAAGGCGCTAGGCTTTCTACACCTTGTAGCATTGTCAGGGCAATCTTATTACCACCCATGCCCCCCACACCCCTGGACAGGTTGAAAGTTAGGGAAGGTTAATGTCATCAAATCTCACCCAGCACCAGACCACAGATTTTATTACAATTGCTTTTTCTGAGTGTTTTTTCGGACTGTTTTTGAATGAGGCGCATGATTAGACCAGCGTAGACCTGGGAAGAGAGCAGCAGCAGGCAGTTCTCTGTTAACAACTAAATTTAGAACAGATGTTAACATTCTAGGACCCAGGTAAGGTGCACCGCAGTCAAAGCACAATGGTTTTGAGGTCCTGTCCATGGACTCTGCATGCAGCCCCTGCATGTGGCTGGGACACATCCCTGATATCCCCACGAGCGTCACTGGAGAAGGGGTGTTCCACGTACAGGAAAGCATCATGTACCCCCGTTCACCGACCAAAGCATTAAAAAGAATACATCCTTTTACTGGTGCATGAGCAAAGAATCACGTGTCCTTCCCTGCTCTTTCACTATGAGGCTAGTGAACGTCATGCAACCTTTTCTTTTGCCCAGGTGGACTTGCGTTAGTTTAGTGCCAGAATTCATTGTTCAGTCTTTTCGTTCTGCCACCTCACCCTTGGACATTAGTCTCCCAGTTCTCATATTTCAGATTATTCACCCTGCAAAGTTTAGCTTCCCTGCTGTATTAGTCAGGGTTCCCCAGAGAAACACAACCAACAGGATACAGATAGAGGGAGAGGGAGAGAGATTGACTGATTGATTATAGAAATTGGCTCATGTGATCATGGAGGCTGAGAAGTCCCACCGTCTGTCATCTGCAAGCTGGAGAACCAGGAAAACTGGTGGTGTACTTCAGTCCAAGTCCGAAGGCCTGAGGACTGGGGTGCGAAGTTGAGGGTGGGGCGAGTGGTGTTGGTGTAAGTCCTGGAGTCTGAGGGCCCAAGAACTGGGAGCTCCAATTTCTGAAGGTAGGAGAAGGTGGATGTCCCAGCTCAAGAAGAAAAAGCGAATTCGCCCTTCCTCTACTTTTTTGCTCTATTTGGCCCCTCAACAGATTGGATGATGGCCACGCACATTGGTGAGGGTGGATCTTCCTTACTCAGTCTACTGATTCAAATGCTGACCTCTTCCAGACACCCTCACAGACACACCCAGAAGTAATGTTTTACCAGCTATCTGGGCATCCCTGGGCACAGTCAAGTTGACACATAAAATTAACCATCATGCCTACCCTCTGCAGAAAGAACCTCTTGTGCTTTGCCACCTCTAAATGGTGGGGAAGTTTATGCCTTTATGCATTTGGGAGAAGTCTTCCTTGTATATCTGTATTTGAGATTGCTTTTAAGATGTGGGAAATTGTCAGAATGCAGAATTCTGGACAATGAGGGGTTTCATATGTATTCAGATTTAAAGGAAGTTTGTGGAAGTGGAACTCATAATTCCAAGTAGTGGTGTGATTTCTAGAGAATTCTCTAACCAAACTGCCACTGTCATGGTGACCAGATTTGTTTTGTGTTTTCAACTCTGAGTCATGTGAAATGTATCAAAAGGACAGCGTCTGCCTTTCCCTTCAGGAACATCTCTTCGGATTCCCAAGGCAGACTTTATGATAGGAGTGTTTTCACATTACTTGTTTAAAAAATTTTAGAATTTTTTAAAGCAAAGTTGGAGGAACAAGTCTTCTTGAAGCAATCTCAATGACGCAGATGGATCCTTATTTTTAACCTAAGAGCACTTGTTCCAGAACTGTGCACAAAGTGTAGCCGTTTCCATAGAAACACTCTCAGCCTTGATAGGATCAAAACATTTGGTCCACCCAATTTCTCCGTGTCTTAGTTTTTGTTGCCAAGATCAGTCCTGCTGTTCATCCGTTGTCAGGAATCAGTGTAGTGTTATGATTCCAGTCGAATTTGATCAGTCACTTGGATTTTCCCTTCATTTCTCAGGTGACTTCATATCTGGGTTTTGGGGGGTAGGGCGTGGTTAAACGTCTTTCCCATTGTATCTCCATCTTCCCCATTCAGGTCAAGAGAAAGAAGCCTGTAAACTTTCTGCTTTTTATGTAACAAAGTTGCTCTCAGAAGATCTGTACTTTCCAAGGGGAGATATGGGAAGTTAAGGGAAGCTAAGGACAGGGTAGTATATTGGCGTATTAGTAGACCCTTCTTACGCCTCATATTCTAGATTCAGATGTCTCGAATTTTTGACGTAAAGTGTTGAGCAGAATGGACACTGGTTTAATCAATATTTAGTTTAATCAGCTTTAGGAATTTCATCGTCCATCTGACTTAGATCTCAGCTGAGATTTTCTTTAACTTTTGCATTTCATTTAAATTGATATTTACAAAAGGATAACTAAGAGAAAACATAAGAAGTATCAACTCTGTAGCCGTAATCGAAATCTGAAGGCATGAGGCTTTCAGCTGACCACACGTCTTGGAATGTGGCACTGGGATCTGTTACGACTCATCACCATCAAATGCTGGAGTTCCATTTGCTATTCCAGAAAGGATTTTAGTAACATGAGTAATTATACAGTAGACTGTAGATTTTAGGTATCAATTTAAATAATTGGGGATCACTCTTGATATGCCTCAAAACTTAATAGTTCATTTTTTTCCAAGAAAAATGCAAATCATATTTAAGATTTCCATGTGAATTGCGAGGGTCTAAGTAGCTTCTGCAGCATAAATGGAGGTTTTCATTCATGATTTAATGATGCCTGGGTTGTAACAGAAAAGGTGTCGAGGGAAAAATAATTCATATTTTACTTCTATACATTAGACCTGCCCAGTGAATAAAATTTGGAAATCACATAATAAATATGAAGTCTGAATGCTTGATTGAGGATTTGCTTTCATTTCTTCACTATCTGGGCTTGGGGACATATATTTTAAAGCTTTTAAAGGCATTTGAGAGAGATTATATAGGCCATAAAATGTATTACCTATCAAAAATAAAAATCAGTAAAGAATATAGTTGACTTGTTAGGAAAAAAAGAACCTTCACCAATTTTAAGTTGCTCTCAGTTCTCTTTACAAATGAACTTGGGAAAGTTTTTATTTTTTCAAATTTTAATCATGACCTTGCTTTGCTTCCATGTATTTAATTTCACTGGAATGATATTTCAAAGAAAAGCCTTTCTGGAAATTGCTTTTCCTTTAGTAGCCAGAAGTGGAACAAAGCACTTGCAGGAGTGCAGTTCCACGCAGCAGATCAGCTGTTTGGCATGGGTAGAGAAGAAGGTGCATTGAAACTTGGTACATCTGTGTTTAGCCTTAGGCAGGAAGTCTGTTTCTTCAAGTAAACCTAACATACTAAAGATATTCCCTGTGGACGGCTCGTTTCCAGGCCAGCAGCGTGGCAGACAAGGCGTACTGTCTTAAAGGCAAAGACTCAATTGTTGAAGGAATCCTTCTAGTGCTTTTGGCTTCTAATACAGATAGACAGATAGACGTGCCTCTCTTGACTTGGCTGAAGCAAGCCCCAATTGTCCACTCCCAGAGTATGGCTACAAGGAGGGAAATTACACTTCCCAATATATGCCAGTATTCTAGATACATAGCTCTAAAATGAACATGCAATGGTTTGCACAGTTATGAGATTTTATTATTAAAAAAGCACTAGTTTAAGCATATTTAAGCATAGAAATGTTTTTCTAGTGTTCAGCACAGCTCAAACAACTTTTCCAGATGGGTTGCAAGAGGTCAGCCTCAGAGATTTTGTTTCTGCTGGAGAGGTCGTCCCTTGCCATATGTCTTTGCGTGCTTTTCCTGCCAGCTGTGGAAAGTTATAGTGCATGGCTTAATTTTGGCTGCTGTACTATTTCTTTATGCCTGCAGTGGGCAGGCCTTTTGAAATTTGCCCTTTGCCTCACCTCCCTTCTATAATTCATTTTTTCCCCTTCATTCTTTTTTTCTGATAGTGCATATTACTTGAGATTTTCCTGGAGAGGTTGTGGCTATCTGGAATTGGATCTTCTGCCACCCACAGCTTGAATCCCTGTAGACTAGTCGCTACCCTAGAGCTGGTAGACTCACATGGAGCCTAGATCTCCTCACAGTTAAACCTCAGCAAACTCAAAAGGAGCATTTTAAAAAATATGTCTGTACTATACATATAATAATTAGTATAAATACAAAATGACCTGGCTAACTTTAGCTGGGCTTGGGTAGACTTTCCTGTGGACCAGATAATTTGAAATGAAATAAAGTAGGAGGACTCAGTAGATTTGCTTATTGTTCTTCAAGTCTTTTATATTTATTCTTTGCCTTTGACTTGTCTTGGTCTACGTAGAATGTTCCAGAAATTTCATTGGGTATACTGATTTGGCACAAACTTATTTATGGGTCCGCTTGGAGTGTATTTTCCTTGGGCTTCAGTTATATGACTTCCATAAATTTTAATTACACTAATTAGACATGTGGAGGTTTAAGCCCAATTGGATTCCTAACCCTGTTCAGCTGCCTCTGTCATTAGTTTTTTGAGTAACATGATTGGGCACTATTTTCCAATATGTTTTCAGGAAACTGGTTTTAAGTTAAAAGAGAACTTGTCTAATAAAGCTACTAACATTCAACTAGTTTCTTTACCTTCTTGGAGAATTGGACCTGAATAAAATGAATACATTTAAACTATAACTTGTATACCCCCCTTTTTTACCCCGTAACTGTGGATTTTCAGATCAGTCCAGTTCCTAGAGAAGGAGTCATGCTGGATCCTCCAGCCAGGCTGATGGGTCCCTGTGCTCATGTCTAGTTAGGGTGGAGCCTGACTTGGCACATGGCCAACGGGTTTTAACATGTGCGCCAACTTCAGGCAGATGGTGGTACCTTCGTGGAACATGGTGTTGAGAAGGATTTTGAGGTCCGGACCCAGCAGGCAGGGCCTTGATTAGTGCGGTTTACCCTGGGCACGGAGGGGAGTCGTCTCAGGACTCCTGCCCTGCATTTGCCATTCCCGTTTTAGTGAGGAGTGTCACATCGATGCCTAGTACAAACTCCTCACAACTCTGAGGCCAGTTAAACGTCCAGGCCAGGCCAGGCTGCAGAGGAGGCAGCTGTCTGAGAGCCGTGGGTGCAGTTTGAGTGAGCATCAGAGCACCTGGAGGGCTTGTCAGAACCCACATTGTCAGTCTCCATCCCCAAAGTGTCAGATTCAGTGGGCCTGGGCTGGGGCCTGAGATTAGCATTTGTAACAAGCTGCCAGGGGATGCTGAGACTGCTGGTGTGGGGCCCCCACTTTGAGAACTGCTGCCTTCAAGGATACAGGGCTATGGGTGCCCACTGCTTACCTGTTCTCACAGCCTTCTGTGATTTCAAAGAAGTCTTTGGATTTTGTTTTGGGCGTGTGTGCCAAACTCTGTCCTCCAGAGCATCGGGTACAGGTTGTATCTGGCATTCCTAGTTTATATCTGGAAACAGATATCCCTCATTGTTAACCCTACCTGAAGGGATTAAAACATTCTAGTCCTTGTTTCAAAGGATGTGTTAAAAATACGAGCCACATCTGCTTCATTTAATTTGCATTCAACACCACCGCAGGACATAAAACGTGACATAGTCTGTTTGCCAGGCAAGCACTTGGAAATTTAAGGGCATGGAAATTGACAAGAGTCTCTGCTTTTACACCTGAGCATTGGCACGCTCATGCACTTGGTGAGATGGACTGGTTCATGTGCAGCCGGCACCCTCACTGGCCGGGCCGCCTCTGGTTCTCTTGTGCATGGGCTGCCGTGTGTGTGCACTGAGTAATGCACTCAGCCTTTGTTGAGTGCCTGCTCTCTGCCAGGGCTTTGAATTCACATATGGCCAAGGTCTCTGGTGCAGGCAGGAACACACGGAACCAGGAGACGTGGGCACCAGGCTTCACAGGTGTCCTCTCCAGAAGCCCGGCTAACGGTGCGTCTCCCTCCTGTTATTTTCTCAAGGCATGTCAGTGGTTGGGAACAGTCCAGGATGCATCTCTCCAGTGCCCAGTGCAGTGTGTAGCTACTGATGGGGAAGGGGGGAGAAGTGAGTTGGCTCCCACCTTCTCTGGGACAGTTTCACATGGGGAACCAGGAATCCGAAATAGCGGTATGGGCATGTTGAGGACCGCTAGCCATTTTTTTGTGGGTGGCCGGCCGATCGGGGGATCCGAACCCGTGACCCTGGCTGTGCTCTAACCAGCCATCTCTGACCGCTAGCCTTTTTGCCAGTTCTTTGAAACAAGCCAGATGTGGTTGTTGTCATCTCGGATCTCAGACTAGGGGAGATTCTGCAAAAGACTTACGCACGGTTTTTATGACCCATCGTTTCCAAATCCTTTTAAGGTTCACTCTGTGCAAGGATTTCACTGTTCAGCCAAATGAGTTCACAGAATCAGAGTGATGGTGCTGAGAGAGTGTGAAGTCGAATTTTTCAGTTCATTGATTTTCCCGCCTCTCTCCCCCTCTCACAGAGTCTGGAATATCCAGCAGCAGCTGGCCCAGCTTGACAATGAGTCCTGGCCGGGCATGGCTGAGGCGGACAGGGACCGGCTGCAGCTGATCAAGGAGAAGGAAGCCCTGCTTCAGGAACTGCAGCTCATCATCCAGCAGCGGCAGGCAGCGGGAGACGTGGAGCGGCTGGAGGAGGAGCGGAGGCGCCTGGAGGAGGAGATCCAGCGCGCGCGGGCCACATCCGCACAGGGTGCCACCGAGAGGTGCGCGGGCTTCCGGCTGCCAGGGCGGACCCTGGGGCAGAGCTGCACTGGCCGGCTGCCTACGGCTTGAGGATGTTCTGGCCTGGGGCTTTCCTTACCAAGGAGAGGGGAGGGAGAGGCGGGGGGAGGTATGTCTTGCACCTGCAGTAGGGGCCAGCTCCTCGCAGGGCTCCCGAGGCTCCTGGTGCCTGTTCAGAAGTAGGAGGTGACCAGAAGGGTGGAGGAGTGAGGAAGGACAGGTGACTCACCAGCTGCACCCTGCCCCTCCTGCTGTGTTCCTGCCTGCTCGGTGCTTTTGCCTCTGTTTGTCTCTATTTTGGGGACAGCACTCTGTGCAGGCTTGGGGTCACCAGCAGGAAGGTGGGGAGGCAGGTGTGGGACGGGCCACTCTGTTGCCTGGGGAGAAAGTCCCTGTTCCTGCCATCGTCAGTGTTGTGGAAGTCTACCTTACCACTTTTATCCCCAGCTTCGGTTTCTAGCCAGGAAAGCCTGCTCTTTCTTTTGCAGTAGGAAGTCAGCAGCCTATTGTGGGTCCCTTTCCGAACGTGCCTCTCCTCAATTGGTCTCGAGACTCTTCCATAGCATAGGACATGTGAAGCCAGCATGCTGTCTTTTGTATTCCTCAGTGCTGAGTTGTGCAGCCTTTCATTGTGTGACACGTTTCCTGGTTTCCATTTGTCGTGTGCGATTGCTGATTGTGTCAAAGGCTGGGTCTGCTTTCCACATTTAACAGCTGTCAGAAGTTTATCTGTGGATATCTGCCAGGCTTTGGAGAGCCCACCCCCTGTACGTTAATACACTGGCTCCCTAAAGTTCAGTGTATTAAAATGGTCATGGGCTGTGTCTGTATGAGCATTCTCCGCATAGAGTTTAATAGTCGCCTGAAGGAGTTGATCTGCACAGATGCACTTGGAGCTAGTATTTCATCCCGTCCTGTGATTGTTCTCCATACGGTTAGGTGTTCTTTGTGTTTGGGTATCCACCATTGATCTTTATGGTAGGCGAGGATGTGGCAGGGCGTGAGGAGCTCGTGGAGGGCCGTGATGGTGTTTGGAGAGTCCAGCTCCTAGTTATGGGCAGAGCGAGTTCATTTTGCCTGACGTGACAGCATGCCCTGTCATATCAATCAGAATAAACCAAGGTTAATTCTGAATCTGAAAAGAGACTGTGCAACTGAAGTTTTCTTCTGTGTTCTTGTGCTTCTGTATTTTTTTATTTAAATGTTACCTTCTGTTCTGCCCTTGATGTTTTGTTGCATATGGTCTGGGTAGGAAGGCCTGAGAGTTCTAGTTGGTTCTCTCTTAAGGGAGTTGGATTTGGTCCCCCAAACACTACTTCACAGGACCCCATAGCCACACACTCGTGACTGTGGCTGCCCTATCCATGTGGAAACCCAGCCCATTTCCCAGGGCACAAATCCACAGAACTCCACGGAGCCAGTGTTGTCCTGATGCCTGGGCTCCAGGCCTGGGACACCAGAGCTCGACCAGCTTTGACCCAAATGGCGCCTCTTGTGGGACCAGCCCAGGTGCTGAGTCGTGGGACCCAGAGCCCTCACCTGGGACTGAATTGACCCACGCATTTCCTGTATCTGCCAGGGAGAAACACGCCCATGCACTAAGTGCTTTCGTGCCGGGTCCCCATCTCCCATGTGCCGTCTCTGTCTGGGACCTCTGCTGCATTGTGAGGAGATGGGCCGAGCATCGCTCCTGCAGCTCTTGATGTCCTGTGTGGGGGGATGCAGGGCATGTTTCTCAGTGTCGCCTCCCTTCATTTGGGGTGTGCTTCAAGGTAGGAGGCCTGCCCTAGCGCAGGCTGTGGGGCGATGGAAGGAGACTCAGTGTGGAGCCAGGCACAAAGGGACTGAGCTTGGCGACTGAGGATGTGCGAGCTGTGTGACCGGGGCCCAGTCCTTGACTGTGTCAGCTGCAGTAGCGTCATCTTAGGGGCTTAGAGGCATGCAAATCCTTGCCAAGCCTCCTGCCGCTGGCCAGTGACATGCGGAAGGCATTCCAGCCGCTTGCCACCAGAGGCTCTGGAGGGAGCATGTGCACGTCTCTCAGGTACAGGAGCAGGACTAGCTTTCACACTGCTCCGTCAGGACTTCAGGACACCCTTCGTTATTCAGCCTGCTCTGGTTTGGGTGTGGCAGGCATTTAGGCAAGATGCTGAGGTTGCACAGAGAACCCCAGGGGCGACTACTTTTGTTATGAGGCTGTGAAAATGAAAGATCTGTCAAAAAGCAGAAATTTGGTTTTTGTTGAAGCTAGAGTTAAATTTTCCTTTCAGCCACAATTTAGTGACATCTTTACAATAAAGTACTTTATCTAAAGGAAATAAAGACAGTAAATTAGGCTTTCTGTTTTCTTAATGTGTTAGCCTATTTTTATACTCCTTTCATAGCAGTGGTTCTTAATATTCTTTGAAGTTCATCCCCTTTGAAGTGGGGACACGAGGCTTTCTACTTCTGGGGTTGGACCCTGGCCAGTTTTCTGCCTTTATGTATCCCCTTTCTTGGTAGTTGGAAAAATGTGTACAAAAAGTAAGGCAAATATTTCAGACTCCTGGTTTAGCACTTTATGTCCCATACAAGTTTTAGGTGTCTCAGTTACTGATGGCATGGTTAATGTGAATGCTCCCACCCCTGTTCGGTAAGAAAATCACATTTTTAGTCATCTGCAACTTTTAGAAACTAGCATAAAGGTAGACTGTGTCTGTGGGCACTTGTGGGCACTCGTGGGTGGTCTTGTGTACAGACTGTCTATCTGTCTCTCTCTGAAATGCACCTGTTCAGTGTAATAACAAGTGTGATGTATTAGATAGAAGCGGGCAGTTTGTTCTAAAAATTTTTTTGCTGCAGATAAAACAATCTGAAAATAAGTCATGATTAATCAAAGACAATATAAAATTGTTGTGCTGCACATATGAATGTGTCTGCATATATATATATATATATATATGACAATGTAGAGATATGGAACACATGGATGGATTTTGTAATAGGCTGGAAATCTTACCCTGGGCACTCGAGAGTGGAGCCAATTTTCAGTAAGAACTCAACTTAGATTCTGTTAATTTGGGAATTGAGCTAATAGAATTCAAAGTGGGTTAGAATTTATGCAAAAGCATTAAGAAAAAAATTAACAGCTGTGCACCAGGCTTGGGTATATTCCCGACAACAAGTCACTTTCTGGGCCGGTTGCTGTTTGCTGTAGGGCGCCCTCTGCTGGTGTGGTCCCTGCCCTGGAATGCTGTGTGACTTTCCTAGTGTCCCTGGTGGTTGTGAGAGTGCGATACAGAGAGTGGTTTTCAAGTTACAGCTCGAAAACCCAGTGAGGGCTGTGTTTTCATCTCTTTATTCTCTACAACTTCAGGGGAAAAAAAAAAAGATGGAATTTTTGAAGCTATCTTCCTTGATAAGCCATAGGTAGGAAATGAAGTATAACAAAATCTGGAAAATGTTTCACTATTAAAGGAAGCCCCTCTTTCTTGCCACATATGTTGACAACAGAAATGTATGGAAGGAGGTAGGGGCAGCGCAATGTCTTGGTAACGTGGCTTGGCTTGGGGTTCGAGCCAGCTTGGCCAAGCTTTGAACTTGCGTAGCTGAGGCCAGTTCCTTTCGCTCCTCGACTGTCAGTTTCTCCTTAGTTCTGAGACGACATACAACTTCCACTCAGCGGAACTTTGCAATTGCTTTTACAAAATTATACTCGGAGGAGTTTATTACAGCTGTTCTCAAACATTTTGGTCCCAGGACCTCCTTCCAGTGTGAAAATTACTGAGGACCCCAAAGAGCTTTTGTTTATGTAGACTTTTATCTACATGATTTAGAAATTAGAACTGAGAAATTTTTTTAAACATTATTAATTTATTAAAGATAACAATACAAACCCTGTTATATGTTAATATAAATGACATTTAATGACTGATAAGTTTTTTGAAACCAAACAAATGTAGTGAGAAGGATGGTATTATTTTTACATTTTTATAAATCTCTTTACCGTCTGGCTTTCTAGAAGGCAGCTGCTTGGGCATTCAACCTTTTTTTTTTTTAATTGAAACATAATTGTACAAGCTGCTTTGATGCATCACTTTGGGTGAATCTGTGAAGAATATCTGACTGCCTGCGGTATGTAGTTGGGAAAGAGGGGACCTCATAGGACCCCTGAGAGAATCTTGATGATCCCCAAGGGTCTTTGGACCACACTTTGAAAACCATTGATTTTAATATGTGATATACACCTTTAATATTGGTTGTGTAGTGGCTCTAGTCATGAAGATGTTTGACTGAGTAGGAAACGCTGTGGGCCATCCGTGCCAGAGTGTAAAGGAGCAGGGCATGTTTTACTGCAGTGTCAACATTTGCAGTTCTCTCTGCATATAGGAGAAACAAAGACACATTCACATTTATGGCTTATTGTTCAAACTTGTAAACTAATTCATACTGGATTGTGCTCCTGTGTTTAAATTGGTGGTACATCAGTTTCTTTTATTGATGAAAGCTGTTCTTTGTTGACCCCTTGTCATTTGCCATGCATTATTTTATTTATGCAGCATCGATTTTCTGGACTAGATTGTGGCCTCCATTTTAGCAGGTAATAAAACTAAGGGCTCAGAGAGGGCAAGGCACTTACCTGCCCAAGGCCGCACAGCTTGCGAGTGAGCAGCAAAGTGGGATTCTTTGAATTCCAGGCTCACTCTCACCCTCGCCAAGCTCTCTAAAGTAGAAGGGAGAGAAGAATCACCTCCAACCCCGTGACCTAAAGAGAGCTACAGCTGCTATTTTATTTGCTTCTAATACTCTAATTCTGTAGATTTTAGAATTGCATTTGGGGGGCCGGCCCGTGGCTCACTCGGGAGAGTGCGGTGCTGATAGAATTGCATTTGGTTTTGCCTGGAAGGGGGCCTAGGATGTGGGAATCGGATTTGTTCCATGGAATTCCAGCACGTTACCATATTGCTCTGCATTTGAACCCATCTTCTAGTTGGCCTAGTCTGCCATCCTCGTCTGTTCTTCTGACCACCCGCCTATCCATGTGCCCATCCATGCACCCACCTGCCTGTCCACTCATCCATCCACTCACCCATTCAGCCGTCCATCTGTCTGCCCGTAGTACACACACTCACCCGTCCACGCAGGTGTTAAGCTTCTCCAGCATGTCAGGCACTGCTCAGGATGCCGGGGACATATTTCTCCAACAGGACAGAAACAGTCTCTGTTAGCTTGGTGCTTATGACCTTAATGCTTTGAGAACTGATAGTCATTCCAACCTAAATCCATTGTGGAAACTTGTAGTTGAATGTCTTATTATGAAAATATGCTCTTTATCTCTCATATCCACTAATCAGCTACGTTCTTACCAACAGGATTTTACTTCAGGAAAAAAGAAATTGTCTCCTTATGCAGCTGGAAGAAGCTACCCGCTTAACATCCTATCTCCAGTCCCAGTTAAAAAGGTAGGTTACTTCATTTAAAAGAGAAAACTATACTTAATTATTGTGGTGAACTTCATCATTCCTTTTAGCTTAGATTTTCTCCTACTGGAACTCAGACCCTGAATAGAAGAGTGCGTACATTATGTTTTGAAGACGACCTGCTAATAATATGGGACTCAAGGAATTTGAGGAGAACCAAATTTGGCTTCAGAATAAATAACAAGTCTGAAGTCAAATTTATCTAAGGATTTTGTAATCTAACAGCTTTATCAGAAGTGTACATATGTGCCCGTGCACATTTCTATTTTGGGTTTTTTGAAAAAGAATATGAATATTTTTAAGGTAAGAAAGATATGGATGCTCAATGATAGCTCATGTTTTCAAGTCCTTACTGTATCGTGAAGCTAATGTTCAGGGCTTTGTATGTATTTTCTGTTATTCCCCCTAACGATGGCATTAGGGTGGAACTGTTACTGCCCCAGTCCCCAGTGAGCTCGTGGGAGGCTCAAAGAGGTGAAATCACTTGACCGAGTGCACGCAGCTAGTACACATTTGAGCCTGGACTTGACCTCAGGCACGACTCTTTGCTGTTGCCCACTGCTCTCTGCCGTCATTGAAAAGAAACAAAGGAGGTGTTGATGAAGGCCAGGCAAATTCTGGGGTTTTTCGGGTGTGCTCCGTCCCTGGGAATGCTGCTGCTGGGGGTCGTTGCCCTTGGGGCCCCGTCTGTAAGGTCGCGTTGCGCTCTCGTTTCAGCCTGTCTGCTAGCACCCTGACGGTGTCCTCGGGGAGCAGCCGCGGGTCCCTGGCCTCCAGCCGCGGGTCCCTGGCCTCCAGCCGCGGATCGCTGAGCTCAGTCAGCTTCACTGACATCTACGGCCTCCCGCAGTACGAGAAGCCCGACGCCGAGTGCGGCCAGCTGCTGCGCTTCGACCTCATCCCCTTTGACTCCCTGGCGCGGGAGGCCCCCTTCTCAGACCCCGCAGGCCACTCGGCCTTCCACAGGCAGAGGCGGTCCCTGGACACGCCACAGTCCCTGGCCTCGCTGTCCTCCCGCTCCTCCCTGTCCTCTCTGTCGCCCCCAAGCTCACCCTTGGACACCCCCTTCCTCCCGGCCTCCCGGGACTCGCCTCTGGCGCAGCTGGCGGACAGTTTTGAGGTGCCAGGCCTGGGCGCCCTGGACAGGCTGCGGGCTCAGGCCTCTGCCCTGGGGGACGAAGACTTGCAGGGCTCGGCGTCCCTTCAGCTGCATGGATTCCCCGGGGATGGGGAAGGACCGCGCGAGCGAGGACCCCAATTGGCAGGCGCTCCCACGGGTGGAAGTAAGTGCTGATAAGGCTTCCTGGGTGGCAAAGTCTACCATTCGGGGGGACGTTGTGTTCAATTCTTGGAGGCCGGCTGGCTTTTCAAGTCCATAGTGAGCTTTAAATTTAGGAACATTGACAGGGTCAGGAAGGGCCCAAACCTGCTCTTGTCATTTGCGTCTGTGTTGGGGAAAGATAATTGAAATTGGCAAGGTAGTCTTTCCCAAGCATTAGCTTGTTTGCAGAAGGCACTTAATTGTTGAAAAGGAGGGTAAGATCCACCCAGTCTTCCACATTCAGAGGCTTCTAACGACATCCTGGGGCCTGAGTGAACTCTGCAGGGTGTTTGCCAGGACAGAGCATTGTGTGTGACGCCCAAGACCAGCACGTGCACTGCTGGTAGCCCAGCAGAAATCTCCATTTCCTCTGTCGCTGTGGCTGCATCTCTATCCTTTGTCCTCGTGGTTTTCAAGGATGCAATTCTGTCAGACATGGAAATGAAAATAGTTGGCATGATTTCAAAAGACGTGCCAGTAAGATATCAGTCTTTTCTACTCAGGGAATTTCTGAAGTCAAGAAGCGTGTCACTGCATGGAGCTTCATCCATCCAGTCGGTGTTAATTCAGCTCCTTCTTGGTGCCAGGGTCTATCAGCTTGTAGCCCATGTGGAGAACCAAACTGCTATTCTAGAGAAAAGTCCAGCCCGTGCCTTGTACACAAAGCAGAGTCTGGGCTTCAGCCCTGTTCATCTTGCCCTCATGTGCTTTTGGAGCCAACCCCCAGTCACTTTAACTTTCATAGGTTTTAAAGTTGATCAAGAACAAGGTCTCCCATTCCTGAAGTTCAGCGCATTTAATGAACTTGTATTTGCACAGTGGAAATGTTTTAGACATTCCATTTAGTCAAACAATAGATAATTTGTATAGCATAGTAAATCTCATAGATCTCAAACAGGGGGGGGTTTGCCACCACCCCCCCCCTTAGCAACATCTGGAGACATTTTTGCTTGTCACAGCTGGGGTGGGGGATGCTACTGACATCTAGTGGGTAGAGACCAGAGACGCTGCTCAATATCCAGCAATGCACAAGACAGTCCCCACCGCAAAGAATTGTCCAACCCCAAATGTCAATACAGTAGCCCCGACCCCCATCCACAGGGGATATGTTCCAAGACCCACAGTGGATAACTGAAACTGCAGATAATACCAAACCGTATACATAATACTGTGTTTTTTTCCTATACATACCTATGATAAAGTTTAATTTATAAATTAGACACAGAGATTAACTATAATTAATAATAGCAGTTATAGCAATATACTGTAATAAAAGTTGTCTGAATGTGGTTTTTCTCTCAAAATATCTTATTGTATTACACTCATCTATTTTTGAACCTCAGTTGACCACAGGTAACAGACCAGGGAAAGCAAAACTGCAGGTAAGGGGGGCTCCTGTAGTGCTGAGGCTGAGAAACCCTGGTAACATACTACTGAGTGGTTATGCAGCAAAGGGTGGAAATAAAACTAGAATATGGAACCAGTGTGGTGGAGTGGAAACAACTTCGGACTAGCAGCATGGGGACTGGGATTCTGTTCCCTGCCCTGTTGACTGCTAGCTGTGTGACCTTGAGCACATCCCTAGACTTGCCTGAGTCTCGCCTTCCCTGCTCTTGAATGAGGTGATCTTTATGGTCTCAGCCATTCACCACCATTCTGTTACCCATGAAAGACTGCTATAGGATAGTAGTCTGTGTTAGCACTTAATGTGTTTAACAGAGACTCTTATGTTCTGGGGCTGCCTGATGGCTTTTCAGCATCTCTGTTATTTTGATGTCTTTCTCTCTGTGTTTGCGAACACACTTTCATATCCTCAGATACATTGTTTCTGTAATTCACATATACAAGTACCCTTCATTAGCCTTGTTCTTTTTTTTTTTTTTTTTTTTTTTTTTTTAGCAGCTGGCCTGTGCAGGGATCTGAACCCTTGAACTCGGTGTTATCAACACCGCACTCTAACTGAGTAAGCTAACCAGCCAGCTCTTTATTCTTCTTTAGAATCGCAGATTCGTTGCTCCATATTTACTTCTTTTATTCAAAAAAGAAAATATGCAATAAGGACTGAATTGCACATCTGTCATTGCTTAAGCTTACTTTTCTCTTAGTCTCCCCACACCTCTCTCCCAACTTGTTTTTAAAGGTTGAGTCTGGTTATAGAGAAAATCTACGCAAGGCCTAAGGGCCCCTTTGGGCCAGGGGAAAGACAGGGTGGGAGGGCGAAGAGGTGACTTAATTGGTGATCTCGATTTCTTTATTTTTCCTTCCCACTCCCGTGGCAGATGGTTCAAACTTAGACTTGGAAGCATTTGCTTATACTGTATTTAGACACTGCCACCTGCTGGTGGGTTCTTGTATGACATTTTCATTGACTTGTGTCCTTAGAAACGAAATAATGGACCCAGTCAGTGGGTCCTGTTGGGTGCTCCCAGTGGGCTGGGTTGGGTAACCAGCATCAGGCATGGGACACAGGAACTCCTCACCTCCCTTGGTGCTTGTGGGGGCTCCTGAACCCAGACTCGTCATAGCTTCGTGGAGTTGAACCTTGGTGCTCGTCATACTACACCTGGCCCATCGTTTACCGATGCCCAGGACGCGTAGTTTCCTCCAGCTTTTCAGTCTTGCTAGAAACAGTGCAGTCTCAATTTGGTCCAAACAAGTTTTAGTAAGATAAAATTTTAGTAAGATAGAAATAAAAAGTGCCCAAACCTACAGAGAAAGCTCTGTGAATGATGAATGATTTCTTCCTTTGTGTTTTAAATCAGTCAGAGGAGACAGAAGGCAGGACAGAGGAGTGGGGCAGTAGATGGTAATCTTTACCATTTTTTTGCATTTTTACTACAGTTTTGTCTTCCCGGGATTTTAAAACCCAAATGTGTCATGATTTTGAAATGCTTTACTATTTTCATCTACCCATTAGTATTTGCTAATTAAAATCCATAAAAAGCTTGACTTTGCTCATCTATTTACTGATGTTTTTATTAAATTCATACTCTGTTTAAAATTGTTGGCTTAAATTCTGCAGTTTTTTCACTTTGTGCTTTTTTTCCCTTATCTCTTCTCATGCGGCTCGACAGACGCGTTCACTGTAAGTGGCCTTGGGATTCCCCTCATTGCCCTTAGTTGCTCAGGCTGTGCACATCTTTGTGCTGTGAGTCAGTGTATTTAGGGTGGCTGGGGTGTGGCCAAGGAGGGCATATCTTATAGCTGTACTTTAATGTAGCTTATCAATTGTCATTATCATTATTACTTCAAGTTTAACATTCATGATGGCTACTAAAGTTGTGTTAAGAACTTTTTAAAAAGTTTTAACTATTCCCTCAATGTATTTTTTTTCCAGAATTTAGTGATGTTCATTATTTTAATATGCCAGGTGACAGCTTTGCCCACAATGTGGTTTTCACTGTGTTTTCTTCCTTTTTATCAAGCAGTGTTCATGTCCTTGGGTCTCAGTGTCTGTCTGTCTGTCTCTCTGTCTTTAATGATGGAAAGGTCAGAGACTTCTTAAATGAGTGTGTGAGATTTTTGGATTTCCTGCTTCATTGGCATTGCTCCCCATGTGGTCAACCTCGTTGCCTTGAAGCTCAGGAGCGGGTGTCTGGGGTATGCAGTGTGGGGTCTTCTGTGAGCTTCCTCCCGGGAGGCAGCTCCTGCTTCCAGTTGCTGTGAGTTCAGTGTCTCAGCCTGCGGATCAGTTCATTTCCTTTCTGTCTTCATCGACTTCCATTGTAATGATAAAAGAGAGATTTGGTGAGAGTTGCCCCATCCCACTGGGTTAACTGGAAGTGCCTAGGATTGTTACCTGTTGCTATTCCTTAAGGGGATTTAAAGCTCTGTTCAGGAACTATGCCAAGAGGCAGGGATGGGAGTGGAAATCATGATCCGTTTGGTTGCTAGGGATCGGCGCAGCAAGCTGGCAGGTTCCGCGTGCAGTTTAGGACTGGCCAGGGCAGAAGCTCAGAATTCCCCCAGGCTTGGCACTACAGACCTTTGGAAAGATAGCTTTTGTCTCCAGTTGACATCGTGAGACCAAAGGCCACAGCCCCATCTGTTTGTTTTGTGTGCTGTTCAACGTGTTTGTATTTAATCGGTGTGAGTCATAATTTGGTTGAACAGGGAGATGGTCGTCAGCAGACTCACCATTTCCCCCAACCCGGGAAGGCGCAGATGTCAGGACTTTCAGTGTGTAGAGCCTAGATAGCCAAAGAAAAGTACAGAGGCTGCAGACGGGCCTGCGTTGTTAACAAGAGGCATCATGATGTTTGAGTAATGTTCAGTTTGGGGCTTCATATTTTATTCTGTGTTCTATCAAAGTATCCTCTTTATAAAACATCGAGACTCCAGTGCACATATTCACATTTAGCATGGAAAGATTAAATGCATATTATTTTTATTGGTTTTGTGAAATGTAACTTACTGCAGTGAGGGAAGGGGTAAAAACAGTTGAGGAAATGTTAAAAGGAAAACATTCAGTGGTTATCTTTGGCTCTTGATTAAGATAGATATGAAACATAAAAATAAGCTGCCCAGTAACCATAGCATTCTAACCCAGGAAAGTAATTCTGGAAGCAGCTCTGGCTCCAGGGCAGCTGGGGAGGATGCTGTAGTCCCAGAGACAGACAGACCTGAGCCCCCAGCATCCTCCCCGTGAGCCGCACATCTCCGAGGAGGTGTTTTCAAAAGATGAGTCTGGATTCAGCCGTGTCTTTTGACTTGACGGTCACTAAATTTTCTTAGGGTTTATTTGGATAATTTAAACGAGTTTTTTTTTTCTGATTACAAAAGCAACACGGTATATGTTTATTGCATTAAATATGGAAAATACCAAATAGCATAAGGAAGGGAATGAAAGGTATCATCACTTGGAGAGCACACCTGCAGTTCCCATTCGGGGTAATATTTCTTTCATGGGCTTTTGGGTATGAGAGTGTTTCTTAAAGTGTGCTTCGAAGGGCTTCCAACCATCATCTCATGTTCTATGTTCTCATTAAGGGGGCTAAAAGAGACTTATGAATCCAAAGGTCTTTCTAGATAGCTTAAAATCTCTTAAAGAAGTAGCCAGAAGTTTATTTGTTTAATTTTTCAGTATTGAGCACAAGCGTATTTATATGTATGTACATATCACGACGTGTCTCTGGAACGCTCAGTTCCTTAGTGTGTGCTCTAATGTAGAGGTCCCTGGCCTCCCTTGCCATCATCTCCTGACCGCAGGTGTGTCCCTTATTTGTAGCAGTGACTCTTCGAGAAGACAGCGCCAAGAGGTTGGAGAGGAGAGCACGCCGTGTCTCTGCGTGCCTGTCGGATTATTCGCTGGCGAGTGACAGCGGGGTATTTGAACCTCTAACCAAAAGGTTAGAAGCTGATCTTATTATTTCCTTCTCCCTAAGCAGACTTACCACTCATTACTGTTCAGCACAAAGAAGATCTATACTGAAACTTTTATGTATTGAAGCTTTGTTTGTATATCCAAGGGTAGGATGTTTTTCTAGCTTCTTTCAACTTTGGGAGGTTGGGCCTTAGAACTCTACAAAGAAGGGCCAGCCCATGGCTCACTCGGGAGAGTGTGGTGCTGCTAACACCAAGGCCATGGGTTCGGATCCCTATATAGGGATGGCCGGTTGGCTCACTTGGGAGAGCGTGGTGCTGACAAGACCAAGTCAAGGGTTTAGATCCCCTTACCGGTCATCTTTAAAAAAAAAAATAAAGGAACTCTGCAAAGAAAACGCCCCTCTCCCATGTGGCATTTGGAGGCCAGCTCTTGCTCTGTAGTTCCAGGATGACTTCTTTCTCTCTGGCCCTGGTGGGTCTAAGGCTTAAGCCCAATAGAACTGAAAAAGGAGAATCAGCGTATGAAAGAGACCTGCTTTTCTGAAAAGGACCTTCATTAGGAATGACTTTCCTCCCTCCCTTCCTTCTTTCCTTGGCTATACGAATTGCTTTGCAATGATAGAACACTTTGGAATTCTGTGCATTATTTTGATTGGGTATCTTCATGTCATTGTTTGTACATTTGTAAATCTTAGGTATCTATAAGACGTTTTACTTATTGCAAACTTTTTGAAAGTTAATTTTTGAATGGTGCTCTGAATATCACATGTGGTTTTGAAAAGTATGCAAAGTTATTTTCTGAAAAAATGAAAAACACAAAAAAGAAACACTTTGTAGGCCGGTGCCCAGTGAGATGGATCCTGGGGACCTGCCCTTTCAGCCACTTAATGGATTTATTTATGTGTCAGTTTGATGAAGCTTTTCTCAGGAAGAAGCACTCTTAACATGAGAGAGCTTCTGCAAAATCCATAGTATTCCGTTCCCTATACAATAAGCCGGGTGGATTTCGATTGTGTTCAGGAATGAAGATGCTGAGGAGTCTGCATATGGAGACGCGAGCACTAGCGAAGGTCCCCACATCCACGTGGGATATTTGTGAGTACAGAAGACTCCTTCCCTGGTGCTCTTAAAGACCAGTAGATCAGGGCCCGCCTAGTGGTTCCCACTTCCATGCACAAGCCTGGAGGGATAGACGGACCCATGTGACTTGGGTGCTGCTCTCCTGTCCTTGATACCCCCAATCCCACTTCAGCTAGTCTCAGGTGAGGGAACAGAGGTGGTGGGAAGGAGTGACAGGGAAAAGTGGCTCCGTTGCTGCCTTTCAACTCTTGAGATTCATAGCTGGGAACTGTCATCTCATGGAGCTGGGGTTTCAGGGCATCATAATGCAGGGGGTATTGAAAACTCCCAGTGAAGTCTGGCCCTTGGGGCAGTTTTCCTACATTTCTTCCAGGAATTGATTGTGTTCACTGCAGCACAGGTAGTGGGGTCCTTCCTTGGTCCCCAGAGTAAGTAATCGGGTGGTTTGCAACACAGCACTTTTTGGCTTCTAATGGCAGTTTCAATAAAGACAGTGACCGTAGCGTTCACAGTAGCACTGTAGGCTGTGCAGATGCCTGCAGATTCCCTTTGCTCTCTCTCGTTATGCCGATCCAGGGCTTGTCAGTGTTGGCACTGCTGAGGTTTGGGACTGGATTATTCTTTGTCATAAGAGACTGTGTTAGGCACTGTAGGAAGCTGAGCAACTTCCCTGGCCTCCACCCACTCGATGCCATAGCATCCCCCTCCAGTTGTGACGATAAAAAATGTCTTCAGACATTGCAGATTTCCCCTGGGGGCAAGGTGGGGGAAAGCCACCCTTTGCTGTAGTTCAGTCAGAAGGACTTTTCCAGCAGGGGGCTTTTACGGTCCGTGGACGCCTGTTTTCTGTTCTAGGCACGACAGTGCCAGCGAATGTCTCCTCGTGCATGTGCTCCAGCTGAAGAACTTGGCCGGGCTGGTTGTGAAGGAAGACTGCAGAATGTAAGCTCCCCGGGCCCAGTCCGGCAGATGGTGGCCTCGCTTGGGCCCTCCCCCACACCTCATGGCTCTGCCACTCTTCTGCTTGGCAGCTTGGGGAAAGGGAAGAGAGTTCGAGAACCTGAATTTACAGTAAAACACCAGGGAATGTCTGTGTGCAGTATAAAGCATCGGAAGTTTTAAAAAAGAGTCTGATTAATTATTTGAGGTAGAGGAAGTTAACAGTGCCGGACTAGCCGTGTGCTTTGCAGATGCTAAGAAAGTGCCCGCCATTGGCAGTATTTGGGTTTAAAATGTCCTCCTCTGTCGTGGGGATGAGTGGTGACAATGCAGCCACTTTCGGCTCTGTGGTCGGTGAAGGGCATTATGAGGCCTCTGGCAGGGATCAGGGCATCCTTGGCTGAGGAGGGAGAAGAAGATATGTGTTGGGACCAGTTGGGAGTCACCTGGTGACTTCGGCCTCTATAGTGAGATCACTTTTGTCTGAGCTCTGAGGCCCCAGGTGGGTGCCTGATAGAAGGTTCCACTTACCCAGGCAGGTGACCACACCTATAATGGTCCATTCAAGTCCCCTTCCCTGAGCCTTCTTTATCAACTAGTTATCTGGAGGCCTTGGAAGCAGCCTGGCTGGAGTGGTGAGGATGCAGCCTGGGCTCCTGCCCACCCCAATGGTCTGCTTTGCAGTTGGCAGGTTCTGGGGCTCCTCCCGTGTGCTGCATTCAGGGCGGGGGGCGGAGAGGCCGGGAAAGACTGGCTGATGGGCTAAGTCGGCAGGCGGAGCCATGAGTGGAGAGACAGGGGCTCTTCCTGAAAAAGTGGTGAACAGCAGAGCCTCGGAAGCCCTCTGGAGTCTTCAGTACTCACCGAGGTCTTTCTCTTTGCCAGGGACCTCCCTGCCTGCCCATCCCCAGGGCACATCGGTTCTCTGGACTTACTCTTAGTTGAGAAAGGAACTTTTTCCACAGGGTGTTGAAATCCTCCCGTGGGCGACCGGACAGGGTGACACGCGGGTCCTGGGTCGTGCTGTCCCTGCCGTGCCGGTAGGAGACTGCGCGGCAGTAAGCGCTGCCCGCACCCATAGGCTCTTCCCCCCTGTCCCCTGCAGCCACGTCCGCGTCTACTTGCCCCCGCTCAACTCCAGCACGCCCACCACGTACTGCTCCAAGGCCCTGGAGTGGCAGGCGCCGCTGCTGTTCAACGAAGTGTTCAGGATCCCCGCGCATTCCAGCTCGCTGACGCTGAAGTCCCTCCAGCTCTACGTGTGTGCGGTGAACCCGCAGCTGCAGGAGGAGCTGCTGGTGGGCGACACGGCCCCCTGCCTGCCCCTCCCTCCATCCTTTCCTCCCATTTCAGTCCGTCCTTTTTTCTTTCTTTCTTTCTTTTTTTTTTTTGGTCTGTCTCTCTTTCCTTCCTTCTTTTTCTCTCTTTGTCCTTTATTCTTTTGTCATTCTCTCTGTTAGTTTTTGTCTGTGTTTGTCTCGCTCTTTTCTTTTGTCTGTTTCCTCCCCCTCTGTTGCCCTCTCTCCCTCCGTCCCCTCTCTCCCATTTTTTGTCCTGTGATGGGTAGCTTACAAATTGTGGTGATGTCAAGTAGTCCCTGCAGCTGGGAGTCCAGAAAGGGATGGTCAAACCAATGATCCTGTCAAGTGTTTTATATTTTAAATGTGTTAATTCAACTAGTCGTTGCAAACTCCCCACGAGATAACTTCCCCTTTATCCCCATTTTCAGTTGAGGAATGAAGTACGGTTGACAGATTAACAAATAAAAATATAGGCTAGTCAGTTAAATTTGAATTTCAAATAAATTATAGATACCTTTTTAGTGTAAGTATATCCCATGCAATATTTGAGACTTATACTAAAAAAAAAAAAAAAAAATCCATTGTTCATTTTTAGAATTTCAAATTTGCCTCTATGTCCTGTGTGTTATCCCTAGGACGAGGCCTGAAGAGCCAGCAGCTTGTCTTCAGTATCCCCGCCATCTAGTGCGCAGGCCAGGATTTTGAAGCCAGGGTGGTTTCTTTCCACGGGTGGAATTTTTCCCCTTGGTCCTGTCCCCTAGCAGTGGAATTCGGGATTGTGGAGTTCAGCAGTCCTTTGTTATTTCAAGGTTTTCTGGAGGAATCAGTGGCTCATCTTGGGGGAGCCCTGAGCTTGACCCAGCACCCCAGGTTGCCTGTCCTTTGTCCCCTGTTCCCTTTCCAGCACTTTAAAGATTGGGCCAAACAAGCAACCAGGGAGCCACCCGTTAGGATCCTCTGTGACCATTTGCATTGTACTGCAGTCCTTTTAATAGGAATGAAATATTTTAAGTCTCTTTTGGCTAAGATTGAAGGGTGAACTTGATGTTTTAAAGGACTCCAGTTGTTGAGGTGAGATCCTTCAGTACCTGGCCTGGCTTTCTTTTTAACACTCCTGCAGGGCATCGCTCAGATCAACTTGGCTGACTACGACAGCTCAAGTGAAATGCAGCTGCGCTGGCACCCCGTCCAGGTCTTCACCAGCTCTGAGCTGCCCAGGACTGGGGAGAGTGCCGCACGAGACCCCATGCACACTGTCGCTGGAAAGACGGTACTTGGCCCTGGGCTAAGGAGCTGATCACGACTGCTTTCGTGACTTTGAGACTGGCTTTTACTTGAGCAAATCATTTCTAAGTGTTTATGTAGACAAAATCAGAGTGTAGTGGCAATGATGAAGTAGGATTTCAAGGAAGGTCATAAAAATGGAACGTATCCATCTGTATGGCCATTTCCTGATAATGCTTTTTAATGCAAACGTGTTGGTGACCACAGGCAGGTGGCGTGTTGGTTATTTTTAAGCTGGAGCCCTCGGAGCTGTAGGAGCAGGCAGTGGCGATGTTCTGCTGGGGGGAGGGCGGTTTCTTCTGCTGAGTCGCAGAAAGCGGAGGCTGCCCCCGCTGTCGCTGTCCACCGCGCCTCAGAGCCACCGGGCTGAGGTTTTCAGCGCCCTGTCCCCTGCAGGATGCAGTGTCAGTGCTGCTGGCCAGAACCACGGCCCAGCTGCAAGCGGTGGAGCGAGAGCTGGCTGAGGAGCGGGTGAAGCTGGAGTACACCGAGGAGGAGATCCTGGAGATGGAGCGCAAGGAAGAGCAGGCCGAGGCCGTGTCCGAAAGGTGGGCGCCAGGCCACCCGCAGAAAGGGATGCGAAGCTGATTTTCTTGGGGCCTGGCAGCTGGCGTGTCAGTCAGTCATGGCTCTTTCCGAGGAGCTGTGTCTTTGGGTGCAAGTTGCTTTTCTCATCCACGCCTCTAGAACGTGCTGGGCGATTCTTCTGTACCATCGGCCAGAAGTTGGGGTTCTGGCTGGAATTGAATGCTAATCGGGTCAAGGGCGAGACCCTGAACTCTCTCCCCCAACTCTCCATGTAGGCTTTTCACCTTTTCCTGCTGTCCTGGAATTTCCCTTCACAAGTAGGACTCTTAAGTGACTCCCCTCTGCTAGGATTGAATCAGTAAGGTCCCTGTTCATTGTTTTGGGTTTTCTTGAACAGCTTTATTGAGATATGGTCTACCTGCCATACAATGCACCCATTTAAAGTGCTCAATTCAGTGGTTTTTAGCAGTCACAGTGTGCCACCACCATAGTGCATTTTAGAGCATTCTCGTCATGCCGGAAAGAAACCCCACCCCCACCGGCAGTCGCCCCCTCCCTCTTTCCCTCCGGCCGCTGGCAACACGGATCCGTGTTCTATCTCCGGATCTGCCTCTTCCACACATTTACCATAAATGGAATTACATAGCGTCCTTTCACATTTTACTTGAAGCAGCTATTGGTGAATCCTCGACTCCGTGGAGTGTTGCTCTCCTTCCACATCTCTCCATGAAGAGTGTCATCTTTCCAAAGCTTCCTGCTGCTTCCCACTGGCTTTCCCTGAAGTTGCTTAGAGAGGAATTTATTTTTGGTAGGGACAGTGCAAGGCAGAGGGGAGGGTATTGTGGGGGGTGGTTTCTGGCATCTTCAGTGACTATGATTGGTTGATAAAGAAAGACCCTCTTAATGAAAGGCCTTGAAATGTTGTCTTCCCTAGAAAACAGAAATGCCCTTTTACTTCGTGAGAAAAGCAGCCGTCTTCAGTCTTTGGAAAGAAATGGGTTTTATCTGGTGCCTCTGTTACTGTGCTCAGAAAGCAGCAATGAAATAAATCCCTTCTGATGAACATTTTGTGGGATTTTGCTGTGTCACCTTCAGGAGCTGGCAGGCTGACTCGGTTGACAGCGGCTGTAGCAACTGCACCCAGACCAGTCCCCCGCACGTGGAGCTCTGTTGTGTCACTATTGACTCCATCCACAGACACGTGTTTGCTGGCCACGCGGACCCTTACAGCCCAGAGAAACTCCAGTCCCTGCCGCTGAAGGTCAGTAGGAAATGCCAAGGGATTTTACAGAGCCCCTGGATGTGTTGCTGTACGATACGAGGCACCGCCATGGAAGGAGGGGGTGTGGCAGGCCTGAGGGGGCAGAGGAGGTGCACGGAGGAAACCAGAGCTGGTGGGCTCAGCCGCAGGCAGAGCGGCGGGGGTGACCTACAGACTCGCCCAGCAATGGTGGCTCTGGGGAAGTGATGGTGTGAAATGGACAGGGCTGTCGGATTTGGGGTTGATGGATAAGGTCACGTTTCACTGAAAGCTTGAGGAGAAGAAGTGGATGGCCTCAGATCTGTAAAGGGCTTAAGATGCGCATGAGAACCCCAATGGAAACGTTTGTCAGCATTAGATCACAAGGAGGGTACAACCACAACTAAAAAAGATAGATCTTACTCCTTTCTGTGCAGTCTTGCGGCAGTCCGTTCCCATCTTCAGGGACTCATAAAGCTCAGGAAGTTTCATGAATCCCAAAGGTATTGGACGCTGATAGTTACTCTTCCCCCTTTGTGACATTAAGAACAGCAAAGTAACCATTTGCCCCTTCTGGTCATCTGATCTTAGTTGTGCCCCTCACCACATCTTCAGGGGAGACCTCTTTCCTGTTTGCAGTGGCGAATGCTGGAGGAGCCCAGTGAGGTTAGAAGACACTGTATCAGCGCTCTATCAAAACTTTGTTCCCAAACTGTCCCACTCACAAAAACATTTTATCACCACGCTGTCCTCACCCTGTAAACAAAGTAAAATCTGCCCCCTGGGCAGCTTCCCAAGCTGCGGCCCATTCAGCAGGTTTGGAGCGGTTGTTTTGGACTAGCTGCCAGTAATTGCTGCTGTTCTACTTTATAAGACCTTGAAAAGCATCAGCCCCAGTCAGGGTGCTTGGTCATGGGAGGCTAGTTTGGTGACCCCCACCCCCGCTTCTAATTTCAAAAACTTCAAATCTACAGAAAATTTGCTAGTGTGAACAAAAGAGGACCACAGGATCCACTAAAGAGCAAAGGGAGACTTTATTTTCTAGAAAAAGAAAAAAAAGGAAAAGGACAGTGTGCAGATTGGGGGTGTTGGGAAAATAGAATAGTTTGGTCAGGGCCCTCGCCTTGGGTCCAGTTGGGTATGGTTCAGCTTTCTTCGTAAGCAAATTTGTGTGTGTGTGTGTGTGTGTGTGTGTGTGTGTGTGTGTGTGTGTGTGTGTGTGTGTGTGTGTGTGTGTGTGTGTGTGTGTGTGTGTGTGTGTGTGTAGTTAGTGTGCATGCACACCAATGTATCTTTTTAGTTTTGTTGCTATTCTTGTGTTCTTCAGAGAAAGAGAGAGAGAGAGAGGAGTTTTAGTGAAGCAGGCGGGCGGGTGTTGGCCTTGGGCATCCGCCCGGTGCAGCCATACTTTCCAACCTGTGGCTCCGAGGACCTTTTGGCTGGTTACGTAGCTCATAGACCTGCGTGTAAGGGGTCTGGTGACCCAGCCTGTCGTGTGGAGGGTCTGGTGACCCAGCCTGACATATGAAGGGTTTGTGACCCAGTCTGTGAAGGGCTTGAGGGGTCTGGGAGCTCCAGACCCAGCCCTGGCTCAACCATCGGCCCAGTCGGCAGGATTACTGGCAGGTAAAAGAGCCCGACAACTAGCATGGTCATGTGGCTTGACAATTGGCATCACGAACAGGATTAAGAGTGCTACAGCTGGCGCTGTGAGCAGGATTCCAGGCTTTAGCCTAGCCAGACGGGGACACAGGCCCTGACTGGAGCGAGACAAGCATTCAGGAGAACAGAGGAGGAAGCCGGTGTCTGTGCCTTCCAATGTCAGGTCACACGCACGTTCGGCGAGCTTAGAGGAATGCTGTGAACACGTGGGGAAGGCTGTGCACATGCGTGGTGAGTAAACTCGTCACAGAAGTGACTGCGCAGGCTCTGTGGGCTGCCCTGGCTGGTTTTGATGTGGCCTCTCTTGTCAGAGAAGAGGGAGAAGAATGTCCTTGGAGTCTGTTTCTGTCTGATCGGAGCCACAGTGGGCCCTCAAGAATGAGAAGGAGGGGTCGATGGCTGGTGCCAGGCAGACTTGTGGAAGGGCGGCATCAAATCCGCAGCTGTAGCTGGCTTGGCCTTGTCTTCTGAGAGTTGCCGTTGCTTAGTTACAGACGAGCAACGTTCAGAATGGTCAGTGAGATACATTCATGCAGGCCCTCAAATCCGTGTCTGCCCTTTCCCTCCCTCTGTGGCCATTTGGTTCTGTTTAGCAATTGAGTGTCCCTTTTCACCACAGAGTGTCCGTTTTGTCTGTCCTTTGGGGTACACTTTAACACTGGAATAGTGCAGCGACATCCGTATAGCTACCTGTCACCTAGAGTCCCCAGCCATTCGTTCTTTACCACATTCGCATTCTCTCTCTCTGCGTGGGCCGGTGAGGGTGCCAGGCATCGTGGGTATGCAAAGGAGAAGCAAACAGATACTCCTGCCCTCAAGCGGGGGCAGGTGATGGAAAGGATAAATCAGGAAAATGCGATAGTATTTTAGGTAGTCAAAGGGGCTATTGGAGAATAAGAGGGTGGTCAGCGGGGTTTAGCTTTAGACAGGTTTGCAATGTTAGAAAGGGTTTACATTTAGAAATGGAAATTTATATTTGCACTTGAGAAAGGTCAGCATTGTAAAATGGTGCAACCACTATGGAAAACTGTGTGGTGGTTCCTCAGAACATTAAAAATAGAACTACCATATGATCCAGCAATCTCACTTCTTCTGGGTGTGTATCCAAAGGGAAGTGAAAGCAAGATCTCAAAGAGATATTTGCACACTTGTGTTCCTAGCAGCAATAGCCAGTGGTGGAAGCAACCAAAGTGCCTGGTGACAGATTTATGGATAAGCAAAATGTGGTGTATTCATAAAATGGAATGTTATTCAGCTTTAAAAAGGAGGGAGATTGTGGCACATGCTACGACATGGATGGATGAACCTTGAGGACATTATATTAAGTGAAAGAAGCCGGACACAAAAAGACAAATGCTCTGTGAGTCCGTTCATATGAGGTACCTGAAGTAGTCAGATCCCAGAGACAGAAAGTATATCGGACTTGCCAGGGGCTGGGGGAGCAGGGAATGGGGAGGTGTTTCATGGGGACAGAGTTTTAATTTTGCAAGATGAAGAAGTTCTGGAGATCTGTTGTAGAACAATGTGAATAGATTTAACACAGCTGAACTGTACCTTTAAGGTACAGTTAGTGGTTAAGATGGTGATTTTATGTTATGTGTTTTCTACCACAATTAAGAGAACGGTCATGGAAGACCTCAACTGAGAAGGTGATTTTTGAGTAGAGGCCTTAAGGACGGAAGCGCAGGAGCCTGCAGGGTGGAGACCGCGCAGGTGCAGGAAGGACAAGTGCAAGTGCATGGGGCAGGGAGGGAGTCATGGAGCTGAAGATGGAGGGAGGGGGCCAGAGCATGTAGGGCTCACTAGGGACTCTGGCTCTTCTCTGAGAGGCGTGGGAAATTGGTGGGCGGTTTTGAGCCCAGTGGTGATGTAATCTGACTTAAGGTTTTTTGGTTGGTTTTTTCTAAAATTTATTGAGATGAAATTCACATAACATAAAGTGAACATCTGAAAGTGTACAGTTCAGTAGCATTTAGCACATTCACAGTGCTGTGCAACCGTCCCATTCCTCCTCCCTTCAGCCCCTGGCAGCCACCAAAATCTACTTTCTGAGATTTGTCTATTCTAGATGCTTCATGTAAATGGAATCTATACAATATGTGGCCTTTTGTGTCTGGCTTCTTTCACACAGCGTAATGCTTTTGAGGTTCATCCATGTTGTAGTGCGTGTCAGAGCTTTATTGCTCTTTATGGCTGAATAGGATTCCCTGTACGGATAGAGCACATTTTGTTTATGTCTTCGCCCATCGATGTGCATTTGGGCTGTTTCCACCTTTTGCCTATTTGAGTAATGCTGCTGCAAACATCTGTGTGCAAGCATTTGTCTGAACACCTGTTTTCACCTTTTCCGAGAATGTGACTAGGAGTGAAATTGCAGGACCTGACTTGGGTTCTCCCAGGATCTCCCTGGTGGTTGTGTTGAAGACAGATTGAAGGGGCAAGGAGGCGTGGGATCAGGGAGACTTGTAAGGCGCCCACTGCACTAATCCAGGCATGAGATGATGGCGACTTGGATGAAGGTTTGGTGACAAGTGGTCGAAATTTGTTTAATCTTGACCATAGAGCCAAAAGGATTTGCTCTTGAACCCTGTGTGGGGTGTGTGACAGAGTGGAGTCCGGGATGGCACTAAGATGCTTTTTGCATAAACAAGTGGAAAGAAGTCCCCGTGAGAGGAGGGGGCGGGGGCTGTCACAGTTCCTCCAGTTAGACCTCCAAGTGGAGGAGTCAGGGAGCCAGTTGCTCACCCGGAGTTTATTGCTTGTATTATGGAAGAAATCATGGTAATCAATGAACTACCACCTAGGTTGACAAGGAAACCAACACAGAGGACGTCTTCCCAGAAGCAGCAGCGAGCCCTCTTCTGAAGGAGCGGCCGGGCCGCCGGGTCCGCGGGTCGCCTTTTGTTCGGAGCAGCACAATCGTCCGGTCTCAGACCTTCTCACCCGGAGCGCGAAGCCAGTACGTTTGCAGAGTAAGTTGGGATTCCTCCGCCACCTGTCTGGGGCGTTTTCTTTTCTGTTCCCTTTGTTGTATTTTGTTTTTTTACTATTTGTGCCAAAAGGCATATGTGTCCTCACACGTAGCACCTGTCGGTGTACACCGGCCGCAAATGGAGCTGAAATCGGTGTTGTGTCATTGTCCCCGCTGTCGCCCCATGCTTACGTACCTCGGATGGCTTCAGGATTCTAATACTTTTTCCCCTGGGTTTTCAGGGTTGTATAGGTGCCACCTAGTGGTCAGGAAGCAGGCCAAACCATTTCTGCCTCAGTCGAGGAATAACACGTCAAAGCAGGGGCTCTGCTGGGTTGGGTTGAGGCCTGGGCAGTAGGGCCCTGCATGTGGTAACAAGTCCTGCGGTGTGGCTGAGCCCCGACTCACCCATGTGGGCATGTGCCCTTCAGGGAAGGCGAGGGATGCTCACAGGTCTCACCCTTGGCTGCACCTTGCTGTCGGATCCGGTTGGGGACTTCACCAAACATTGATGCCTGGGTCTCATCTCCAGAGATCTGTCATTGGTCCCAGGTGGGGTCCAGGCATCAGAGCCTTTGGAAGCTCCCAGATAGTTCTAACGTGCATGCCCTGAGGTGGGTGGAGGGAGGCCTGGGCCAGAGTGGTCACTGGAGACAGGACATGTATTGGGGGCTGCAGACAGCGGCCGTGTGACAGTATCAGTACAGACTTGGACAGAGAAGGGGCTTTTAAGGAGAAATGGTCATGACACAGTGGACTGGAGGAGCTGTTTGGGTTGAGAACCTTGACCCTTCCCGTCCCTCTGAGTTGGGCCGTTGAAGTAAACGCCTTCCTTTGAATGAGTGGGCTCCATGAGGGCAAAGCCAAAGTTAGATCATAGGAGAGAAAAAGACCCTTGTGCTCTGGAAGGAGACACTGGGAGTTGCAGTTCTGGGCTCCCCAACCCACAATCAGGTGTAGTAATTTGCCAGGACACACAGAACTCAGGCCATTATGTTAATGATTATGGCGTGGACAGTGAAGGGATACAGACTGAGGTCAGCACAGGGAAGAGGCACAGAGCAGCGTTCAGGAGACCACAGGCTCCATCCTCTTCCAGTGGAGTCCTGGGGACGGCACTTGTTTCCCCTGGTCACAATGATGGCAACACAAGGGAGCACTGCCAGCCAGGGATGCTTGCTAGGCCTCGGTGTCCAGGGTTTTTATGTGGTGTTGGTCATGTAGGTGTGGCTGGTGGCCTGATGGCTGACCTGAGACTCTACCTCCTCCAGAGCTCAAGCTGATGGCCCAGGGCCTCCTGCAGTCACACTGTTAGCATAGACTGTGTGGCCTGTCCCAAGGCCCCCAGGTAAACAAAGACACTCTCCTCAGGTGGGACATTCCTGGCCTTACAGGTCATCTTACAGGTTACCTTCAAGGAGTTGGGCAAGGACTAAACCTTTCCTGGGGCGAGGTAAACCCTTTGCTGCACAGGAGTGAATGGCAGCGGGTTGGGACCTCGGTAGCCCAAACTGCCCCTCGACCATGCTGGCGAGACCTGCTGCCGCTGTCCCCACAGATGTGCTGTGTCCCCACTGGCGGCTGCCCTGGCTAGCACAGGGTCAAGTCTGAGCACCCTGCGCCATCACACATCAGCCCTGTGGAGGCTGATGCTTCAGCGTGCCAAATTGAAGGCCCTCCTCACGCCCTCCTTATTCCAGGCTGTTGTGAATACAGCGAGGAGCCGCCTCGAGGCTGCTTACTGGGGGACTGAGGTGCTGAAGGGACAAACGCTTGGCTTCCCCAGAGCAGGAGTGCCACTCCTGTGCTGTGCTCTGAGCCCTACCTAAAGGCTTGGGTGGATCGGTGATGCTTCTAGAGGCCTCGTTGTTTTTGTATGTTGATTTGTGTTGCTTCGCCCCCTATGGATTTGTCACTCCACTTCCTCTGGGTGACAGAGACGCAAAGGATTACTCAAAGCCCATCTCTTCTGAGCAGCGAGAAGCCCCAAAGTGGTTAACTTCCCTGGAAATGCTCCAATGAGAGGCATCCCTTCCTCGGGAAATTAACCCTGAATTGGGGTTCTCTTCCTGGATATATTCTCCAGACCAGGAAGTTACAGGAAGAGAACATAGGTGGGGTTATAGTTTAACAGTATAGGCTGGCAGCTTTCAGTGAAACAAGCCAGATGACATTCCAGTAGACAATTAAGTGATCTTACAGCAATTTCTCAGTATCTTTACATAACAATCAGTAACTAGTCTGTCCTTGAGCCAGCAACCTTGCTGTGCCACAAATCTTTATCTTACACCAGAGACTTTATAGCCTGAGGAAAATTTCCAGTCCTCCGCAAGGTCAATATTTGAAACTGCAAGGCTTTGGAAAACCAGGCCCTGTGAAGTACATTTGCTTTATAGTATATTCCACATTTGTACATGTTTGTGTGATCATGGGGCAGGTGAACTGCCATGCCACTGCATTTCCCGAGTATTTCGGGTTCATTGGCATGGAAAATAAGGCCATGAAGGCAAGGACTTTGGCTTTTTCACAGGTGCACATTGATCCTGAGGCGAGACCCCAACCCCCAATTAAATCCATAATGTGTCAGCTCCCATAAAGAAGGAATTTTTTATTTTCCTTTTTAAAAGCAGACCTTTCCCCCTCACTGGCACAGTGGGAGTTGGTGATGTTGGCTTGTCTTACTACCAGGAACAAGTCTCTTTTTAGGAAAGCCATTTTTCCCACCTCTTGCCAAAGCTAGATATACAGCCAGTGAGAATGACTGGCCATCCACGCTGAGGACAGCAGTCGCTTTTGTGAGCATCATACACAATGCCAGATCATGGTTGGTGTTGGTGAGACAGAAATTTTGTTGACCCAATTATCCTGGAAACCAGCTCGGGAGTTTTGTTTGTTTATTTCGTTTTTAGTTTTGTCTTTTCATTTTACTTGAAACTCTTGTGTATGTTTTATTTTAAGTGAAACCCAAAGACCTGGTAAAAGCACCAAAAGTTTTAAGTATGTTTGAGTGCCTGTGACGAGAAAGGAAGGAATCCCATTCAGAGTACACACAGAGAATGAATATTGAATTTTGGAGAAAGTATTTCTGAACATCATTCTTTTTGGTACAGCTTTATCGTAGTGACAGCGACAGCTCAACACTGCCCCGGAAGTCCCCCTTTGTCCGAAATACTTTGGAAAGACGAACCCTTCGGTATAAGCAGGTGTGTGCCCATAAACCAACATGGAATCTGTACTTGCTTTGGGAGTTATTTCTGCAAATCCTTAAAAGGTAATGTTTCAGGTCATATTAATTAGAAGGTAATATTTTTATTTCCTTGTTTACTTAGCATTTAATTTTTGAAAGCATATATAATGTTACCAATATTTCTTAAGTTAATATCATGATTTCAGATAATTTGTGATCTTTACATTCTTACATGTAATAAATTAATAAATAGTTGACCATTTCTATAAAATAGGTTGTTTTTTCTTTTTTGACAGGAGAATGTATATAGTTTAGAAAATTTGAGTTTTTCAACATAAAGTATTCTTCTACATAAGACTGTTCTATGGTTTTCATTTCCTTTGCTTACCAAGTTTTTTCTTTATAGCGTGCCAGTTTATAAAGTTTTGGTGCTTTCAGTTTGTAAGCTAGTGAGTCCCTATCTTTTCTGGGCAAGGATCCTTTAGGCTACATATACTAAAAGAAAAAAAAAAAATCCCAGATTTTCATGTAGTAATTGTAGTAAGAGTAGTTGCAGACTGAGAATAATAAGAAGGTACATAATTCAGCTACAGAAGTGTTTCTCGGCAGCAACACTATTGACGTTTTGGATGGATCGTTCTTTTTGTGGGGTCTGTCTGGTGCACTGTAGGGTGCCGGCACCATTGCTTCTCATCCCGCTGGATGCCAGTAGCACGCCCACCCTCCATTTTGACAACCAAAGATGTCTCCACACATTGCCAGATGTCCCCTGGGGGACCAAATCCCCCCTGGTTGAGAACCACGGAACTCTACTATGAATTCAGCAGTGCTTTTAAATGATTTTGTATTTATTAAATTATAACCGTTATTTCTATTTAAATTCTGTGTCTGTGCAAAATAGTGCTATGCGTGTGTGAAAAGCATGCACTTAGTCCACTGAACAATGTTGATCTGCCCTAGGCTCTGTTTCCCATTTGATGGGAAGCACTGCTCTCAGCTCCATGACCAAAAGTCTTTTCTCCTCTTAGGACTTTTTTGAACATAGCACATTTGCTTACTTGAGGCTTATATGGGAAAGAAGGTTTTTTGGCAGCTCGTGTGTGTGTGTGTGCATGGGTGTTTATGTATACTGTTTTAAACAAAAAAAGCACTTGTGGTTTATAACATGCTGTTTTTCCCATATACATTAGATCATTAAGATTTTTCCACGTTAATATATTTTTTCAACTGTTTACAGTGGCTGCATTTTATGCTGGCCTTGTAATTTATTTAATCAGTTTCCTGATGTCATATATTTAGGGGTTTTTTTTCCTAAACCTTAATTGCTTTTTCACGTCAACAGTTGTGCCTTTCAGGTAAAAGTCAAAAATGAAATTTCACAACCAAAGAAAATGCTCATTTGTTGGTTTTAAACATATATTATCACATGACACTTCAGGAAGATTGTGCCCATTTTTGATCCTGCCAGCTCCACGTGTGAGGGCCTATTGCTCCACACTTTTGCAAATATGTAGGTCATCACTAAAGAAAACAATTTGCTGTTAACTAACCTTGATCTTGAACTGGAGATTTACATTCATCTTGCCCAAATCTATGTTTTTAACCTGGGGCCACGCTTAAGGAAATACCTGTGTCTGACCTATCTCCTAGTAATTGTGGAAGAACCTTCTAGAGGGCCTGAGCGGGCCTACCGTGGGCCAAGTGTGTGCTCACAGCCACCGTCTCGTGCAGTCCTGCAGGTCTTCCGTGGCTGAGCTCATGGCCCGCACCTCCCTGGACCTGGAGCTGGATCTCCAGGCGTCGCGTACGCGGCAGAGGCAGCTGGACGAGGAGATATGCGCCCTTCGCGAGCTGAGGCAGCGGCTGGAAGACGCCCAGCTCCGAGGCCAGACCGACCTCCCGCACTGGGTGCTCCGGGACGAGCGCTTCCGCAGCCTGCTGAAGGAAGCCGAGCGGCAGGTGAGAGGCCACGTCCCGGCTCCTGCCTGCTCAGGGCCGCTGCGCTTTGCCCGGTTGTGCTGGCCTGGAATGAGCATCTCAGGGGATGAGCCTATAATCTCCATGATCCAGGCACTTGCCTTAGGGAGCCAGTTCTCTGCCTACCCAGGCTGGGAGGCTGGCATTTACGGTGGTGCCAGCACACATCTGGAGGCTTTGGGGGCTAGAGGGAACGATCCTGGGCCCTCCCCACTTTGTGGGAGGAATGTTCTGGGTCCCCAGTCTGCCCGGCCTGTCTCCAGGTACCCCTAGCATCCCCTGTGAAGAATTCCAGAGGTCTTGCTCCCCTCTGGGTCTCACTGATGGTGGTTGGTTCTGCTGGGCTCCAGGGCTGGCGGTGGGCTCATTCATCCTGCCTTTAAGAAATAGCAATAGAAACGTCTTGTTCATCAACCATTGCTGTTCCAGACAAGACAGACCAAACTTGACTACCATCAGGAACAGGCAGCTGAGAAGATGCTGAAGAAGGCCTCCAAAGAGATCTACCAGCTGCGAGGGCAAAGCCACCAGGAGCCCGTCCAAGTGCAGACCTTTAGGTACGGGAGACACGGAAACCTGCACGGCCCTGCTGGGCACTGCTTTCCTCTTACTGTTATGACGTTGCTAGGATAAAAAGCACAGTGAGTGTTGAAAAAGCCCAGGGAAGTTGAGGACAAAGCAGGAATCCATGGTAACCAGCATCCCCACTACTAGTAGTAGTTCGATATTTTCTTTTGATCTTTTTTCCTACACACTATTTTCTTATGCTACCCAAAATCATAACGTAGGTTCACTTTTGCATTTAGCGTTTTTAAAATTAAAATATCCCGTACCGCTACGTAATCTCTTACCTTGTTAAACTGTAATGTTTCATCTAGTAGATATAATTTACCCAACTACTCTATTATGTAATATGCTGCTGCTTTCCAAATATTTCCTATTTGTAAGTGACAGTGACTTACATACATATACATGTCACTTTTGCTTTTTTCATTAATTTTTGACTGAAACAAAATCTACGTACAGGAAAGTGTGCATATCATGTGTAATAGTTCAGTGATTTGTCACAAACTCAGCGTCACAAGATTCAAACATTATCAGCACCCCCAGATTTCCCACACTACAGTTACCACTGCCTTGAATTCTAATAGCATAAATTAATTTTGCCTGCGTTTGTTTTTTTATAAGAGGGGAATTACACATATGTATCTGTGAAAAATTAAGGTGAAATTCACAGAACATAAAAGGAACCATTTTTAGGTGACCAATTCAGTGGCATTTGGTGCATTCACAATGTTGTGCAAGCATCACCTCTGTCTACTTCCAAAATATTTTCATCAGCCCAAAAGGAAACCGCCTTGTACCCATTAAGCCATCACTCTCATTCCTCCCTCCCCCAGCCCTGGCAATCCCGAATCTACTTTCTGTCTGTCTGGATTTGCCTCTTCTGGCTAGTTTGTATAAAATGGGATCATACACTGTGTGGTCTTTTGTTTCTGCCTTTTTTCACTTAGCATAGTTTTTTAGGTTCATCTACATTGTAGCACATGTCAGTGCTTCATTCCTTCTTATGGCTGAATAATATGTGCCTGACTTTTAGCCTTAATTTTTGTATATCCTTAATATTCATGTCCCCATCATAAAATACCTTAATTGTCTTCCTTCAATTATGATTTAGAACTCATTCGTTCATATAGTTTTTCATGTTTTTATTCATTTATTAACGAAACAAATATTTCCTGAGTGCTTACTATATACCAGACACTGTTCTAGGTACTGGAGAAAAACAAACCCCTGCCCTCATGAGGGTTCATAATATCTGTTGAAATTTAGAGAATCTATATACAAATGGATGTGTGGTTGGGAATTTAAATTCAATTTGTTCTATGGTAAGAAAAGCCATCGCTGATATGAGAGCCTCCTGCCAGCTTTCAGTATCTGCAGATCAGGTTCTAACCTGTGGTTCTTTCCAATCCCAGGGAGAAGATAGCATTTTTTACAAGACCAAGGATTAACATACCTCCTCTCCCAGCCGACGACGTTTGATGTCGTGCATTGTGCACATGAAGTATTTATCTGTCTGTTTTATTTTCATGAAGTACTTAGACTAGCTAAATTTGTCTTTAAAATATTTGTGCAAAGCTATTAATATACACATTTTGTAAAAAAAAAAAACCCCAAAACACATATATCTATACATATATATTTTATAATAGCGACGGCAACAGGGCTTGGTTTTTCCTTGTTGTAAAATCGACATCTCTGAAGACAGGTTATTTTATTAAAAAAGATCAACTATCATGTTAAGAGTGTACAGTTTTTACGCTGTTTTATTTGACTTAAAGGCTGGAAGACAGAAACGAAGTGAGTTCAGGCAAATTCACTGTATTGTAATTTATTTATAGTACTTTTTTTTTTCCTTGAAGGAAAATACTGACTTTAAAATGTATTTTAAGACTGAAATTTTGTTCTTCAGTATTTGTCATGCAGTAGAATGGAACTTGGGGCCGGTTTTATTTCTGACACCCGAAGTGCAAAGACTATGTGCTAAATTTGTCGATCGTATCAGCTTCTCTTGTGCATTTACCATGAATATTGTACACTTTCACTCTCTCTGTGTTATGTTAAAATATCAACTGTGGTGGTTCCATGCAATTCACGAGCTGCGTATGCTTTGCAGAGCTCCGTGTTTAATGTGTACTGTGCGCTGATCGCTCCTTATTTCTATATTGTCTACTAATGCATCTTTCCATGCTTACCATGAGTCCAAAGCAGGTGACAGAGCCTCCGGCGTCCCGGGTTTCCGCCCGCCTGTCCACGGTGGCTGTGCACACCGCCCCCGCTTGTCAGACCATGCGCAGCGCTGCTGTTGCCATCCGCTCTGATTGCAGCAGACCGGGGGTGGTGGTGAAACTCCTGCGGTACTACTGTTTCATGAAGGAAAGTGAAGAGAGAGCTAGCAACGCGCATTTTCAGCCACCCTGCTGGTGAATATAGAGTGAGGACAGAGACGTGATGACCTCTGAAGTGCTTTTGTTGTGGAGGGAAGGACATGTGGGTAACTGGAATTACCCAGCGAGTCACTTACAGGAGAGTATTTGACTGAAGTCAGAATGCCCCCATACTGGGGTCTACCCAGTATTCCTCAAGAAATCATAGAACTAGCTCATGAGGAGAAAAAAATTTTAACATAATAAAAATATGCCATTATTCTTTTAAATGCCAAATGATATAAAGATTTTGCCTAGTACATATTTATTCTATGTGAGATGCACTCCTTCCCGTGGCCTTGGGTGAGAAGGCAAGGCGGGTCACAGGCCATGTCAGAGACAGCAGAGCTGTCGGCCCTTGTCTCTCTTACCCACCCTTGCAAATGTCCCTTTGAATGGGGTCTTCCTCTTCCCATCAACCTGTCATCTCCCTGCTTGTATGCCCTGCTTTCCTTTTTTCATTTATAAAAATTGAATTTTGTAAAAGCATTTCATTGACACGCGACAAATCACGGACACTGGAATTTGTCAGTGCTGGTAAGACTGAAATCTCTATGCTTTTCTTCATAGATGTCGTCTCTTGCTATGTATTGCTGCCTCTGGTCTCGCTTTTTTTTTTTTTTTTGGCCTATTCCTTTTTATATGTACCCACACCAGAGACCCAAAGCATCGGTCCTTAGCAGAACTGCCAGTCGGCAGACAGCACTGCCTGAAACTTTAAACTCATCCTGGCCGCCAGGCTCGGGGGCTGCGGGGGGGCAGAGCGGCTCTGTCTGGGGCATGCGCTCACCTGCTCTGTGCAGGGGTCCCCTGCCTGGCCACTGGGCTTGGTCTGCTTTTTAGCAGCTGCCCAGTCAGCTCTCTAAGCGGTGTGGTGGGTTGAGGCAACTTTTCTGCCAACCCCTGTTAAGTAGCAACATGGGGAAAACCCACTGTGCTGGTACAGAAAGCCCCCAAACAGGTGTTTTCCAATAAATATCACCGCCCAGTTTATACAGATTTCCATCTGGAGGGCTTCCCTCCCTGTCTCCCCCCACCCCCAAGGTTATTTTTAAAAAAGAACCCCACCTTTGCCCAACAAGAGACAAACGCAACCCCTGCTTTGGCTTCAGTGCAAGGAGCACCATGTCTGCCACTTTCCACTTTCACCGCCTCCTGCAGGTGAGGGGACTAGGGGGCAGCTGTGTCACCCACAGCAGCAGAGGATGTCCCGGGCAGGCAGGGCGAGCACCTGCAGCTGCTTCTCCTTCATGACTGGCTTTGAAACTGCCACCCCCAGAAAATAGCCCACACGCCAGAGAGTGAAGTCCCCGTGCCGTGAGGGGGGGTTTTCACCTGCTGCTTCGGTTTGTCCCTATCCCGGGCCACATGGGAAAGAAAACAGCCCTGTTTCCTGAGCAGTTCTGATCCAGAAACGATCAGAATTCTGCCACCAGGGGTCTTTAGAACTAGTGCTCAGGGTAAAGGGGAATTTGGTTTTCACTTCATCTAATCACTATAAATTGTTAGGCTTTGGTGGATAATCGCTGAGATCAATAACCTGTTGTGGGAATAAGTTATAATCAGTATTCATCTCTTTGTTTTTGTCACTGTTCTCTCTAATTGTGTCCTTTGTATCGTTTGAAAGTATCTCTTCTATAAAATTAAACTAACCTGCCTTAAGAACAGAGTGGAGATGTGTGGTTTTTTTGAAAACATTTTTAATTATGGAGACTTAAATATATTAAAAACATATATTTTAAAATATAAAAAGAGAAGTGTGAAATCAGAGAATAGTAAACTGACCGCACATGCAGCCCTCGCCTGACTCAACACACATCCGTCACGGCCAGTCTCGTTTCGTCTGCACCTCTACCCACTTCCTCTTGTGATTTGAAGCAAATCCCATACACTTTATCATTTCGTCTGTAAAATATTTCAGTGCATATTGCTAAAAGAGATAATAAACATATACACAATACCCTTAACACATCTTAAAGGCATTTGATAATTCTTTAATGTTATTAAATATCCAAGGTTCACTTTTCCAGTTGTCTCATGTTCTTTTTCTTTTTAACTCTTAGAACAGAATCCAAATATGATCCACTTATTGGGATTTTTTTAATGTCTATTTTTATTTTTGATCACAGCTTTCCTGAGATATAATTTACACACCATACAATTCATCCATTTAAAACATATAATTCAGCAGTTTTTAGTATAATGAGTTGTGCAGTTATCACCACAATTTTAGAACATGTTTATCACCCCAAAAAGAAGCCCCCTGTGCCCATTAGCTGTCTTGCCTCTTCTGGGCATCTCCTATAGATGGAATGATACAATGTGTGGCCTTTTGTTCCTGGCTTCTTTCACTTAGCGCGATGCTTTCAAGGTTCATCCGTGTGTAGCACATGTCACTACTTAGTTTCTTTTTGTGGCTGAGTGATCTTCTGTTGCGTGGTGGACCACATTTTCTTCGTTCATCAGTTGATGGGACGTTTGGATTGCTTCCACATTTTGGCTATTAAGCATGATGCCGCTATGGACTTTCATGATCCAGACTTTTGTGTAGATGTATGTTTTCATTTCTCTTAGGTCTTTGCCTAAAAGTGGAGTTGCTGGGTCATATGTTAACTTCATATTTAACTTTTTGAAGAACTGCCAGACTGTTTGCCACAGTGGCTGCACCATTTTACAGTCCCACCACAGTACCAGGGTTCCAATTTCTCCACATCCTGGCCAACACTTGTTATGCCGCTTTGATTACAGCAATCCTAGCAGGTGTGAAGAGGTGTCTCATTGTAGTTAGGTCTGTTTTTAATCTACAAAATCAGCTCCTCCCTCCCATACACACACACACAAACACAAACACTCATAATTTGTCGAAAAGAGGTTGCATGTCCTATAAGTCTACTTTCTGGACTTAGCTGATTGTATACCTGTGGTGTAGTTTAAAACATTTATCTGATTTTATTACCTATAAATTGGTAGTTGGGTCTAGAAGCTTGATTACATTCCATTTCATTTTTTTCTTTCTTTTGGCAGGGAATGGGTGGTATGTTCATCCATCAGGTGGCTTACAACGTCTCGTGTCCTTCTGTAATGTTAGCAACTACTGATAATCATTGCCTAGACCTGTTAGTTCACCAAGGGTTACAAAATGGTGATATTCTAATTCTACCAATTTTTTCTACTTCGTTGAAGTACCTAAAGGGAAACTTATTCATCTGTTTGGTATATATACCCTGTGGACCGTTTATATGGGAGAAGCAAGATAAATGCTTGATTATTTATTTACCAGTTTTCAAAATAATGAATTGTTTTGCTACCACTGTACAGTGGTGACCGATTTGTTTTTTGTTTTTGAGATTTTTTTTTTAGTATCCTTATTATTAACACATGGATTTAAATGTGTTTGTTGCGTGTTACTCATTGGAGTTGTTATCCTTATCGATGCCCGAATTCTGCTGTCTTTGGCTGGGGGAGCCTCTCCTGGTGGGCACCCAGGCCATTTTGTTATGACCCCAGTCATGTGAGATGCCATCCCGCACGACCTGGAACTAGTCATTTCCCCAGGGCAAGTTGGTTTCCCAGTGCTACGGGTACTTCTTACTACTGGGTTGGTCATTGTTTTTAGGCCTTTTCAATGGATAGAGTTAGATGATACTTTTTTTTAAGTGTAAGAAAAGGATGATAAAATTAAAATTAGAGTATCACATAATTACTCATTTGCTTTGTCCCATGTCACACATACACAACAGTTTCGGGATAAGAGTACCAACACTGCCACCAACAATAGAATTATTGAAAACCATTTGAAACTTTTCTTGCAGTTATTTTAGTTCTTAAAGTATATCTCACAAGGAATGTGCACTCAAATGACTGTAATGTACAGTAGTTTGGAACATTTCCTTTCTGTGTGCTTAAGCTATCAGTCGGACACGTGTTTTTCACTTTATTTTCGATTTTTATGGATTGGTCTTTTCAATTTTAATTTTGTAAAATATTGACTTGGTTCAAAAGACAAATCTACAAAACAAGGTATATTCAAAGGAGTCTAATTTGTATTCTTGCCCCTCTACCCTATTTCTTCCCTCTCCTTACAGGTAACCATTTAAGAAATATTGTTTTACCTTGCATAGTTTCTTTTTAATATAAGCAGATATATAAACATGTAAATGTGTATATACAAAGAAGTACGTATGTGCACACACACGGATATGTACACATATATACATGTGAATACACACAAATATGTGTGCATCTATATTTGTATTTTTCCCCTTGGGTAAATGGTAGCAAAATCAACACACTTTTCTCTGCCTTTTTTCACTTAAAAATATATCCCAGAGACCACCAAGATCTGTATTGGCTGCTGTAACAAATTACCACAAACTTGGATGGCATAAAACAACCTATTTATTCTCTCAGAGTTCTGAAGGCCAGAGGTCCAAGGTCGAGGTGTCAGCAGGGCTGCGGTCCTTCCTGCCTCTTCAGCTTGCAGTAGTGCTGGCAGTCCTTGGCGTTCCTTGATTTACAGACACATCCCTTCAGTCTCTGCCCCCATCATCACATCACCCTCTCCTCTGTGTCTATTTCTTCTCCTCTTCTGTCTCTTAGAAGAACAGCTGTCATTGGATTTAGGGCCCACCCGGTTAATCCAGGGTGATCTCATCTTGAGATCTTTAATGTAATTCCTCTGCAAAGACTTTCCAAATAAGGTCACATTCCCAAGTTCCAGGTGGACGTATCTTTTGGACCACCATTCAACCCATTCCAGTCTGCCCTCGAGCCCCTCAAATTCACATTTGTCCCACATACAAAATACATTCACCCCATCCCCACACCCCACAGAGTGATACATATAGGTGTCCATTCCTTTTTACCTCTGCACACTGTGTTAGTGGGTACACCGTAGTTTATCCAACTATCTTCTGGTTGTTTCTAGTCTCCTGCTATTAAAAATAATTCAACAATGGAAGTCTCCTGTAGACATTTTTGCCAGGGTTCCTGTGGGACCTAGAAGTGGGACCTCTGGGTCCAAGGGTAAACGCACGTGGGTTTTTGCTAGGTGTCGCGCATTTACCTCCTAGGGCTGTGCCATTTCACATTCTCACCAGCAGCGTGTGTGACGGTTTCCCCACAGCCTCACCAATAGATTGTCGATATATCGGTGAGTCTTTGCCACTGCAGAGGTGACAAAACCTATCTCAGCACAGTCTAAAGTTGTGCTTTCCTTATGCTGCTTTTTATAGGGGCTTGTTGGTAGATATTCATATCTGTTAGGGGTAGCCCTCGTTCTTTCTTTCTTTCTTTTTTTTTTTTTTAGTGTTTTCCTGGCTATTACTCTTTCAAATGAATTTTATAATCAGCTTATCTAGCTCTAGGAAAAAAAAGTTGATGGACTCTCTACTGGAATTGCATTAAACTTACAAATTCAGAACTGACATCTTTGTGCTGCTGAATCCTCTTATCCAAGAATGTATTATGTATTTCCATTTGTTCAAGACTAATTTTGTGTCATTCACAATGCTTTACAGTTTTACTCATGTGTATTTTGGGTATTTCTTGATAGGTTTTTGCTTATTTTGTTTTCTGTCTTTGTCCGCATCACGACAGAAAATAAAGATAAATACACATACACTCAAGGCTATTTATCCTTTTACAGATTTTAGTGAAAAAGCTAGTGTTTCTCCATTAAATAATATGTTGGCTTTAGGGGGTCAATCACACACACACACACACACACACACACACACACACACACACACGGTGTTAAAGAAACATCCATCAATTTCTGTTTTCTTTAGTGTTTTTAACATGAATGGTGTTGGATTTTTTCAAATTCCTTTTTTTCATCTAGTGAGATGGTCATAGGATTTTCCTCTTAGCTCTGAGAGTATGACTGATTATATTAATGGATTTCCTAATAGAGGACTACTCTTGTTTTTGTCAAATAAACTCCATTTGGTCATGATGTACTGTATATATTTTAATGTGCTTACCCTGTAAATTTTTTAGCGAAATCTTTGCCAGGTGGGGATCAGTGTTGTACTCCATAAAATAAATGTGAAGGTTCTTCTGATTTTTCTTGGCTCAGGGGATAGGTTTGGAAGAATTCTGCTGCGAAGCCATCTGGGCCTGCTCCATGCTTTTTTTCTAAGAGGAATTCTTTAAATCACTTTCTCTATTTCCTTTGTGGAAATTGGTCTTTTTAAACTTGTCTCTTGAGGTCAATTTTGGTAAGTTGTATTTTTCTTAAAAATTATCTATTTCATCTGTGTTTTCCAATTTATTTGTAAGGAGCTGTACAAAATAATCTCTTTTCTAATCCTGCCTTGTTCTTTCCAGTGACTGGTGACCAGCCCCCTGCCGAAGCGACCTAGAGGCCCCCAGCCAGCAGTCAACTCATTAGCATACAAAAGACACCCGTCACTCCTGAGATCCCAAGGGTTTTAGGAGTTGTATGCCAGGAAATGAGGACGAAGACTAAATATATATTTCACAATCTCACAGTCCATATCCAGTCTTCAAACACAGATCCCTTACAGGAAAAGGATTATAAAAGTCAAAAGATACTAGCACATTACTAAAGTCCCATTCAATTGCTAATAATTAGTCTAGACCATCATCACAGTGTATGAAAATGTCCCCCAGGGCAAGGCCACTCAGGTGTGCAGGCTCCATTCACTTTGTCAGGTTCCAAAAGCAGGAGTGGTCCTGGCAAACATACAGCTTCACCCTTTCAGGCATCTGCAACTGGTCTAAATGAGCTAAGAGACCACGCGTCTCTTACTCTGAGCCTCTTTCGCAATGTTCATGTAACGTTGGATTTCCCTTAGTACATAACCCATTTATTTATCTCTTTACCCTCAGCTACTGTTCTTCCTTCTCTCAATTAATACCCAAACTTTTCCACCTTTGGAAGGGACTTTTAAGTTTGTCCCTTGTGCCGGTCCCGTGAACGATACTAGTCTAGCAAGTACCTCCCCTCACTCTCTTTTTCAATAACTTTAAAAAATGCTACCATGGCCAAATCAAACGTGCACCGTTGCTTCGGCATCAAGCCTTCCCCTCCTGGCTGCCCTTGGGCACGCCGCACCTTCCCCCCCGTGCACGTTCCTCCTGCATTGCCCCGGCTGTGCTGAGTCCTCCTGGAGGTGACCTGCATCCCTAGATCAATCCGGCCCCTCTGCTTTCTCTGTGTGTTGGTTGGCTGGGGCTGCCGTAACAAGGTACCACAGATTGGTGTCTTAAACCACAGGAATGTATTTCCTCCCACTTGCTCAAGATCAAGGTGTGGCAGGGTTGGTTTCCTCCGAGGCCTCTCTCCTTGGCTTGCCTCTTCACGTGGTTGTCCCTCTGTCCTTGCACCCCTGGTGCTTCTTCCTCCTCTTCTAGGGACACCAGTCAGATTGGATTGGGGCCACACCCTAATGGCCTGATTTTAAGGTAATCACTTCTTTAAAGACCTTATCTCCAAACAGGGTTACATTGCATTCTGGGGTACCAGGGGTGGAGACTTCAACATATGAGTGCAGAGGGACCCAATTCAGCCCCTAATAGTGTTTTTCCACATCGTCCAGCATTTCCCTTTTAGTTCGTTCCCCTCATCAGGATCCCTGATGCTCTCACGGTTCCCCCTTACAGGAGGGCAGGTGCAGTCTCCCGGGCCTGGGGGAGGCGGCGGGGCTCGCCCAGGGCAGAGAGGGCGCTGGCACTTCACGGGGACAGGGCGGATGGCCCGTCTCGCGTGGGAGAGGCAGGGGTGAGTGGGTGGCCGGGGAAGCGAGTTGCGGGGAGGGCCCCACGTCTTTTAGGTTTTTGTTGCTTGGTGATTCTCCATTCGGATGCCTTCCTGGCTGCCCAGGGTGGGCGGACAGTGCAGCTCAGAGCAGGGCAGGGGAGGAAGGGAAGGGACAGCAGCAGGCTGCCAGGGGTGGGGGAACGGCAGGGGATGGGGGCACAGGGGTGGCTCCCGGGGCAAGGCACAGCCCTGTCTTTGGCTTTCCTGGTGAGGAGTTTCGTTCCCTGTACCCACTGCCTGGCCTCTCTTCCCACCTCCAACCTCCCGTCCCCCCAGGCCCACAACACACAGTCCCAGGAGTCAGGGCTACCTCCTGAGGTCCCTGATCCAAGTGGCCTCAGCCACCAGCCCCAGCACTGCAGGGGCTGGGAGAAAGGACAGGGGCAAGCCCCGCTGGAGGAAAGGGAGGTGTCAGCAGCAGCCTGCTCAGGACAAGGGGGTGGGGAGAAGACCCCAGTACCAGAGAGCTGGCCCCTGCCCACTAAGGCCTGGAAGGAGGGGGGCGCCTGGGAACTGCTGCTTCCTTGTGGGTCTGGCTGGAGACCCAGCCTGCCCTGGCCAGCCGGGCCCAGCTGCCTGCCAAGTGACCAGGATATTGTGCTTTGGAATCCACGCTGGGGTAGGGCGTCAGGCCAGGGGAGGGGGGGGGAGGTGCCACTAAGGTGCTTGTGCTTTAGGTGGGGGTGTTGACTCCTGCCACCCCCCCACACACACTTGGGCCGGCTGGGAGCTAAGGTTTTGGGGCCAGGCAAGGGATGCAGAGTGCCGGGACCCCAGCCCAACTTGACACCACGATGGACACCTCCCCCCAGCCCCGTCCAGCACTTTTCTCATTAGAGCATTTCCACCCTTGACTGGGGAGACTTGTTTCGTGACTGTCTCCCCTATGGACCATCAGCCCTCAGAGCAGAGGGACAGGGTCGCTCCAAAGCATGGCTAATCTGTGGGTCTTGTGCTGTATCTGGTACACACCAGGTGCCCAGTGAGTACGAATTGGGTGAATGAGGGAGTCAAGACCCTATTTGCTTCCCATGGTTGCTGTAACAAATGACCACAAGTGCAGTGGTTTAGAACAACAGGTACTTATCCTTTCACAGTTCTGGAGGTCAGAGTCAGCCATGGGTCTCACTGAGCTAACATCAAGGTGTCCGCAGGGCTGGGCTCGTTCTGCAGCCTCTAGGGAACAATGTTTCTTCTCTCTGTCCAGCTGCTGGAGGCCACTTGTATTTGTTTGCTGTGGCCACATCCTCCATCTTCAGGGCCAGAAATGATACATCTTCACGTCTCTCTCTCTCTGATCTCTTCTTGCAGTGTCATATCTCCTTCTCTGCCTCTGCCCACTTATAAGACCCTTGTGATGACATTGGACCCACTCAGATAATCCAGAATAATCTCCCCATCTTCCCAGGATCCCTAACTCAATCACATCTGCAAAGTCCCTTTTGTCATGTAAGGTGAGATCTTCACAGGTTCTGGGAATTAGGGGGTGAACATCTTTTGGAGGGAGGTCATCATCCAGCCCAGCACAGAGCACTCGCCTTTGAAGGGCTGTTCCTGTATTCTGGTATGTAAGCACTCCTGCATGCATCTCAATTTTTGTTTTGGAACAAGTGATCAGATGCTCTCCTCTCCTCTTGGAAGAAGATTTGCAGGCTCCTGGTGAAGTCCAAAGGCAGAGGCTTTTGTGGCATTGGGAAGCATCTTGCCTGAGACCAGTAGCTAGAGGCACACAGCCTTCTGGACTCCGTTCCCCCCAGCAGACACTGGCCAGATGGCCTTTTCTACCACGCAATTATAGGCAGAATCCCGTGGGTAATAAACACAAATTGTTTAACTAAAATGAAATTAGTTTAAAAGAAATGCTTCATAGCCCTGTCCAATAAAACTATTTGCGATGATGGAGTTGTTCTACATCTGCACTAAAATACTGTAGCTACTAGCCCCATGGGGCTCTTGAGCACTCAACACATGGCTAGAGTGACCAAGGAACCAAGTTTTAACTTTAAATTAATTTCAACATAAATAGGAATTGTGGCTGGTGACTGCCATATTATAGCAGTGCAATTTTTTTGTTGTTTTGGTGGCTGGCCGGTGTGGGAATTGAACCCTGGACCTTGGTTTTATAACCAACTGAGCTAACCGGCCAGCCCCTACAGCAGTGCAATTTTAGAAAAATCATATTGTTGATCCAAAGCAGCTGGACAAGGAACACCTTTTCTCAAAGGCCAGGTCCAGGGTGAGAAAAGCTTTTCCTTGTCAAGGTGCAATAAAACAATTTACTTCTTTCGTCTGTGTATGGTGGAGATGCTATATAACAATGGTGACTGTCTAAGTCCGTTTTCTGTTGCCTATAACAGAATACCTGAAACTCGGTAATTTGTAAAGACACAAAATTTGTTTCTCACAGTTCTGGAGGCTGGGAAGTCCAAGGTTTAGGGGACACATCTGGTGAGAATTTCTTGCTGGTTGGGACTCTCTGCAGAGTCCTGAAGTGGGGTATGGCATCACATGGAGAGGGGACTAAGTGTGCTAGCTCAGGTCTCTCTCTCTCTTCTTATAAAGCCACCAGCCCCATTCCAGTAATAATCCATTAATCCATTAACCCATTAATCTATGAATGGATTAATCCATTCGTGAGGGCTCTGCCCAATCATCTCTTAAACGTTGCACTTTTCAAATACTATAGTTGGGTTTCCCACCCTCTCAGTATTGCTACAATGGGGATTAAGTTTTAACGTGAGTTTTGGAGGGGATAAACATTTGAACTACAGCAGCTACTGTGCATTGTCGGGTCCGCCGCCAGCCGACCCGAACAGCCCTGGCCTCGTTCCTTGGTGGGTGAGCGAATGGCCCAGATTCCTTTTTCCCTCCTGTCCCCTTTGGAAGGAGATGGGGAAGAGAGCCATGAAGAGAGGTGAGCACAGCCGCCGGCCCCAAACAGCCCGGTTAAAGGACACTCAGACGCGGCAGGGGTTCTGTCTAGCAGTTCTGTTTATTATCACACAAGCACTTGCTTTTAAAGGCAAATGGGGAAGGGAGGTTTTTACATCCTCCAATCAGCTTAAGGGTTATGAGAGCGTGCATCCTGTCTCAATGCCTAGCTATTGCAATCACGCAGTGTTCAAGAGCGCGTGGAAGCGCGTATTTGGCCAATAAGGGCTAAGGCAAGGTTCCCGCAGACACCCCCACCCTACTTCCTCCCAGCACCATCTTAGGCTGCCACGTTAATACGCCCTTGTGGGCCCATAATGGCGCCGCTTGTAATGTCACTTAAGGTGGCGTTAGTTTTTAAGGCCCGACAGTGCATCACCTTGCAACTCCTCATTCAGTAGTTTGAAACCAGCCATGGTGGCAGAATTTACACCCTGGGAGTCAGCAAACACCGTGAATCAAGGCTCCGCCCACTCCACCTTGGGAGAGCTGGATTATTTAACATTGACCAGCACACCACTGTGCATATGCCAATTTCAGGAGACAGGTCTACTGAATTGCCTTAGCACAATCTGAGTTTCCTGGAACCCAAAGAGAAAAAGGAGACACTGTCAGCCACACAATTCTTACTGTTAGAGAAGGAAAAAAAAAAAAAAACATATGGTTTCTTGGGAGAAGCCAGACTTCTCAATGCCTTAGAGCTACACAGGATCTTCTCTTGGGCTTCCTAGAATGGACAATGTCCTTGACAACAACTCCAGTGCAAAAGCACAGAGAAATTCCGAAGCTGTTGTTTGTCACATCAATCAAAGCCATCCCTTTGGACAGATGTCAGTGTAATATGGTCCAAGTTTGTAGCTTTTAGATGTTGCGATTTACAAACACAGCTCCGAATGCCGGAAAGTCGGGATTGCATATCCTTGTATTCCACATTGCTTACTTATTTCCCAAATCTTTTAGGATGTTGGCCATGTGCACAGCAGCAAGCTAGGTGTGGGAGGAACTCATTCATTCGTTCACTTGAGACAATATATTCAGGTGTAAAGGAGCTCAAGACACAAAGATATAAAATAGCATCCTCACCTCCAGGTTTTATAAGACCCACCATTTATAAGAATAACTTACCACATAACTCAGGGAGGTAAGGGAGGCACTAACCTTGGGTGCAGAATTTAAGGCGGCACCAAAAAAATCAGTAATCAAGGTAAAACATTTATAAAAATAAAAATGAATGCAAAAATTCATAATGCGCAAAATAACAAATTTAAAAATAAAGACTGTTATCTGTTTGACGACCCTACATTATTGTATAAGGGGAACAGTCATTTTCAATCAGCCAGGGGTTACAGGGCCCACATGTTGCCGAAGGGTGGGTTTATGTGGGTTGACAATGTCGCGAAAATAAACTGAGCCATGTGATGCTCTATGTATACTTTGTGTGTGTGTGTGTGTGTGTGTTTGTGTGTGCGTGTGTCTTGACTGTAGAATTTTTATTAACTTTTCCCACTTGGTTCACAAAATGGGAGGATGTTTTGATAAGTGTATACAGGGTTGCACATTTTGCCTTGTGTCTCAGGCTCCAATAAGGCTCTGAAGCTCCCCCAAGTGATGGATCCTATTACTCGTCCTCCTCTCCATTTTACAGAAGGGAAAATTGAGGCTTGCAGAGGGTTAGCAAAATAGCAGAGACAGAAATATTGTAATACAGTCATGTAATACCTCAAGATGATGTACAATTAAAGGTGCTGATTTTTGGTTGAGAACATTTGGGGACAATTTCAGTTCTGGTGTAACAAACATTGTGTCCTGGAGATGGTGCAAAATGCTGGGCTTTCAAAGGCAGGTAAATCCAGCTCCCCTCTCTCCTTCCAGGAACTTGGGAGTCGATGTGAGCAAATGATTTGGGTATAACCTGGTCAGTGCTGTGTGAAGGGTCGCAGGGAGCTGTGGCTCGGAGAAGGGGTGAAGGGGATGGTCTGGGATGGCTCCTGGGGGAGAAGCACGGGTGCCCAGTGTAGGACCCAGGGTGACCACAGGGTGCTGCTGCTGGGGGAGCAGGAGGCTGATATCAGAGCTGTCTCTGCTTGCTCTCTCTGAACCTGTCTGCAAAATGGTGCTGTTAACAGGCTGCTGCGAGACTCAAATGACATATTGGAGATGTATGTGCTCTATACAATGTACATTTGCTACATTAATACAAGGGGGCTTGAAAAATGTCCATTTTAGAAATATGTAGTGCATTCCAAATCCAGAGAATTTTCCTATCCGCCCTCGTGCCCCATCCACCCAGTTCTCTTCCCCAGAGATAACCACCTTTAGCTGTTTCTCATGTCTCTGTGTCTCTTTTCAGAGACAGTGCATGCATACCTAGGCAATGCATAGGTAGGTACTTTCCACATGCCAATAGTACTACAATTTAAGGGATTTACGATGGAGCAGAGCTTCCAGCACATTATACAATGGGGCACTCAAAAATGGCTGGGAAATGGAAAATTTGGGCAACAAATTCTACTTTGTAAGTAATTCTAAACCAGGGTTTCTCAACCTCAGCACTGTTGGTATTTGGGGCTGGATTCCTTGTTACTGGGGCTGTCCTGTGCCCTGTAGGAGGTTCAGCAGCATTCCTGGCTGCCACCCACTAGATGTCAGTAGCACTCCACTGTTCCCCTATCCCCAGTCGTGGCAGTCCAAAATGTCCCTGGGGGAAAGGGTGCAACATAACATCATCCTCCCCCCCCATTAAGAACCACTGTTTTAAACCTTGTGTGACATTTGTGGACAAGAGAAAAAAGTATAAAAGATTCAAAGGCATAAAAAAAATCTGAGAAGAAAATAGAAGGATTCACAGAGAGAAATTATTTCATAATTACCTGAAGGATCTTTTCATGAAGGATGGTAATGACTAACTTTCTATCTCCACACAAGGCAGAATAAGAAGAGGTGGGTTTAAGTGGAAGAGAAATTGAGACTAGACATACAGACGATTAAACTGGTCATACAGACAATTAAACATTAACATCAGGTCCTGAATGGAGTCTTCTTTCCTAAAGATTTTTATGAGCAGAATAATCTCGGATGGCTAGCAATTGTCCTCTTTGGGCTTTATTGTTAAGCTTTGAGGATCTTCAGGTAATGAATCTACTTTAAAAATTAGCCCAAAATGTTTATTCCATGATCACGTCTACTCTAGTGCTTTCAAGAAAACAATAAACCTTTTCTGGTTACGAAAGTAACCTATTAATTGCAGAAAAGTTAGAAAATATAGCTAAACTAAAAAGAAGAAAATTTTAAAACACCCTTCATCTCACTAACCAGTGACATACCACATTTGATACTTTAGTGATTCACTTCCTAATTATATAATATGTGTGTGGATATAAATATATTACACCTACATACAAAAGATGGGTCACTCAGCGTATAACGCTTTGGAGCTTGCTTTTTTTTCATTTAGTCCACTGCAAACGTCTTTTCACGTAAATAAACATCTACCACCACATTAGTTTTAATTCTTCCATTGTGCAGATGTCTTATAATTTAGCACATCCTTTAGTTTTGGAGATTTAACTAGCTTCCAGTATTTTGAGATCATAAATAATATTGCAGCAAACCCTAGTCTATTCTTTGCAAACCCTTTTTACCCCTAGGGCAAATCTCTGGATATATAATTGCCAGAAGCAAGTGATATCAATGGGGCTCAGAGTAACTGGTCAAACTGTGCATACTTGCAAGGCTTTTGGTGGGAATTGCTAAATGGGGCCACCAGAAAGATTATTCAATTTACATTGTCATTGGTGGTCTCAAGTTTTTTGTTGTTGTTGTTGTCGTTGTTGTTTTGCTTTTTTATAATCTTTGCCAGATTGACAGGTGGAGGGTTTTGGAAGGGTTATCTCATTCTGTTGAAAATTGCGTGGATCAGTTTTAGACCTTTTCTAAATTGCCTGTTGACTGTACTTTTTTTTTAAATGAGAAATCACCTGGAAGAAGAGAAGGTGAACCTAACCTAGTGGCAAAAAAACTGCCTCAGCAGGAGGAAGGTGCCTGTACGTAGTCATTTCAGCCGAGCGGGAACACAGAGCAAGGCCGTTTCACACCGTCCTCCCGCTGTCCTCTTCAGCCCGCAGGAGGGCGTTTTGTATACTCCCACCCCCCGTTGATTCTGGGGACTCCCGTCGCAGTAGTGAGTGCAGCCCAGCTCCAGTGGGCGGGGCGTCCTGTATCAGAGACGCTGGGTTCTCTCCGGACACAAATGCAAGGGTAGGAGGCGAATGACATTGGCACGGCGGGCCTCCGGAGCCAAGAGGTGGCCAGGCCGGCTGGGCAGGGCTGAGTGGCTGGGCGGAGCACGTGATGTCCCCAGCCTGCCTCCGGGGCCCTCTGAGCGCCTGAGGCTGAAATCGACATTTGCCGCTGGCAGGAAAATGTCACTTTCCACCTTCATCACATCCTCAAGCCAAAGGAGCAGGAGATTTCGGTAGCATTTTAACCTTATATCTCAGAAATCTGAAAACCAAAGGTAAGTTGCTGATCACTCAGAGAAACAAACCTGAGAGGCGTGACCTAGAAAACCACGCTGCCACTTTGCTGATTTTAAAAATCTGGTGTTGAAAATAATAAATGGCTGTGAGACGCAAGGGCTGTATTTATCCCTAAATTAGAGATTGACCTTCTGAACAGAAATTTGGTTCATCTGGAGGGAAGGGTGGTAAGAGGGCCAGGGTTAAATATAGAAGGACATAAAAGCCGATGGAATAAATAGCAAGTAAACTCAACTGCAGCCTGCTTGTAAAACAATCTATTTCACTTCTCTTTCCAGCGTGAGCGAAGGCAATGTTCAAATTGTGATTTCAGCTCAAGTGAAAATAAACTAACCTATATGAAACTGGAATACAAAGTTTCTGCTTTTGTCCTTTTACATTTCAAAAACGTTTATATGGTTTGGCAAAAGAAAAATTGGTATGTGCACTGCTTAAGTTTGAAATATGCTATTACAAATTTACGAAATGATCACAGTTGGAATTTTCTAAGGCTTTCTAGAAGACTGTTTCAGTTGTGAATGAGAAATGTAGACATTGTATATATTTTTCGTGATAGTGAAATGACTCAGTTCTTCAGAATGTGACAAAAATCAGAAAATGTGAAATAATGAGTTATTGAGAATTAATTCTTTATTAATCTGAGAGATTAGATGCCTTACCAGAAGATTTAAGAAAACATACACAGACAAAATACAACTACACTCACTCAATAGTGCTTTATTTTCTTTTTTCTTTTTTTCCTCTTTTTCTAGTGCTTTATTTTAAATTATCAAATATTCAAGTAAGTAGTGTAAATATGTAGTGTCACCATTTTTTCTTTGGCAAATACAAATTAATATTGGAATGCAGCTATTGAGAGTAATGAAAGCATTATTCATCAGTGCAATTAGTATAATATTCCATAATGAACTGCTTCGTATTAAAGTATTTGATATTATATTTAATTTTTTTTGGGGGGGGGGGCAGCTGACCGGTACAAGGATCTAACCCTGGACCTTGACGGTATCAGCACCACGCTCTAACCAACTGAGCTCATCGGCCAGCCCCAATATAATATTCTATATACGATTTGAAACATCGAACCTTTATGCAAAGTCCGTCCGTGCACGCTGTATTTTCCGTGTCGTTTTGATTTGCACAAAATATACTGATTTCTCCAGTGCATTGACTAAATACTGGTTTTAAAATCAAACACGACAGGGTGTTTCCTTGCCCTATAATCCCCTTCTTGCTAGTTCTTTGGAAATCCTGTTCCACGTGTGGAGCCTGCAATCCTTTGCACGGCTCCCAGGCCAGGCAGGCTCCGGCGCTCGCCCCCCACCTCCTGGAACTTCCAGGGGCTCCCCGCGCCCACCGCCGGGCGACCCCGGAGGCGTCACGTGGGGCGTGGGCCCGCCCCCCCGGTGACGTCACGGCGCTCGCAGCCGTCGCGCTGAGGAAAGGATGCTGCCGGATGCTGTCCAGGTGGGCGGCCGGCTGCGCCCTGCGGCACCGCAGGTAAGGGACGCGCGACGGCCCGGCGCCCTCCCCGGAGCCCCGGCGGCGCGGACGCTGCAGGGGGAGTCCCGGACCCGCGGCCTGCAGCCCCGCAGCGCCCCCAGAAACCGAAAACGGGGCCTCCGGCGGCGGCTGCAGGCTCGAGGCGTCAGGCGGGGGTGGGCCGTTGCAGGCCCACGCGTGACTTGGGTCTCGGGGTGTCCGCCCCGAGCAAGTGGGCAGGGGCCGGACAGGAAGACGGGGACCTCTTGCTCACGAGGGAAGCCAATCTGCACTGACCGCAAGACATGCATTGTAAGGGGAGAGAGGCTTTGCTTTTAAAAGCTACCTACGACCTGTTTTCCCACCGTCATTGTGCTGCTGAAATAATGACACATTTACTCATTAATTCTCCTTACAGGGGCTGGTCCTCAGTAGCTGGCCTAATTGCTTTCGAAACAAAAGCGTGCTGGGGAAAGGAAACGTCATGGTTAGCAATTTAAGAGCTAGATGTGCAATATAGCTCATTTGACGTTCTTTTGCAAGGTTCCAGCATTTAAAGGGCATACGTCAGAAATGTATTTTTTTTTCTTCTTCTAGGCGTTTAAGTAGATTTAAAAATAACGGTATCCAATAAAATGAAATGCAGCCTCCGAAGATAACGTGGGAGAGTAAGAGACAGCTCCATCTCCTCGAACAAAATGGTCTTTAGCAGGGAGTGGACGTGGAGATAACACCTAAACCCAAGAATTTCCAGCGTTCTTTCTAATTCCCTTGCGGAATAATTAGCTTGCTGAAAGAAGGGGCTTGATGACTCAGCGGCAGGTGGTCAGGTGACTCTCCAGTTCTAGCATGACAGTGGGGGGGATTTTAATGGGCTCTTTCGTGTTTACGTTTCTTTCTCCATGTCCAAAGGAAACTGTCCCTAGGACGTGTGTGGACACTCTTAGGAGGAGAATGTGGCATTCTTTCCTGTAAAACTTGACCCTTCCAGAAGCCGTGATGTCAGTAAACTGTATTGGAAACCACACCGTGAATAATTTGACTGACCAGCAACTTTTGGGGGACATGTAAAATAATGCTATTTTCGTTGATACTGAAGAAGGCATTTCTTTCAGAGTGTGGGATACCCTGATGTATTGCTGCAGTAATTCAGTGATTTATTTATTATTGTGATTTTCTTCCTTTGGTTATGGTTTGCTACAAGAATTAAGATCCCTGGGTCCCCACCCTTCCTTCTCCCCCAGCCCCAACCTAGACAGAGCAAAGCAGATGATAGAGGCTGATGTAATGGGGACATGGTCTCACTTCTGGCTTTGTGACTGTGTACCCTTGGATAAGTTACTTTGTGTCTTTGGCCCTCAGCTTTCTCATCGTCCAAGTAACAAAGGGATTTAGGTCAGGGTTTCCCAATCTCGGCACTACTGGCAGTTGGGGCCAAATAACTCTGTCACGGGGGCTGTCCTTCCTGTGCATTGTAAGATGTTTAGTGGCATCTTTGGCCTCCATGTACCAGAGGCTAGTAGCAAACTCTCCCTCTTTCCTTAGTTGTGACAAACAAAAATGTCGCTGGTCATTACCCAATGTCTCCCGAGGGCTCACTGGTTGAGAATCACTGATCTAGGTGATCTCTAAATGTTCTTCTGGCTTCAACATTCTGGAATTCATTTTCTTATGATTTGTTTGGTGCTGAGCCCTTGGTTATAAATCTGATTCCATTTCATAATGTCATATATATTGGAAAATACAGCGTGGAGGACTTTTTATGCTGTGGGTTTCCAGAAATAGCTTCTGTTGAAAAGGAGGCAGGGGGAGGCTGTTTGTATGCCATCTGCAGCTGGGAGGCTTGGCAGAAAGGACAGTGGCAGGGATGAGAGAAGAGAAAATGCACTTGGGGGGGGGGGATTGGTAAAGGGACAGGAAAATCAACTACACCGTGTATTGATAAATTAAAGGAAAGAAAAAAGGAAGTGCGCTAGATGAGCGTGGCTGAAGCCTGCAGGGCTCATGCTCAGCACACCCGGGCCACCTCACTGTCCATATTAACTGTGGACCTGGCTTAGTCCTAACAGCTGAGAGTCCATTTCCGTGTCTGCAGACATGGGAGTCACAGTCTCCACTCGGAGATGGGGCAGGATGAAATGGGGCAGCGTGCGGTTCTGGCGCCCAGTGTGGTAAGGACGCTATGGTGGCGATGTCCACGCAGCCAGGAGGAGGTGAATGCAAACCGCCCACGGAAGCTGCGGCGCGGACGCTCCCTCAGGGCGGGCCTGGTCGCGCGTTCAGCTTCAGTGCAGCACTGGTGCCTGATGGTCTGGCTTTGACACTTGCGAGGGCGACGGTGGCTGCACCACCTCACCTCTCAGAGCAGGTGCTGGTCCTGCTTCCTTGGCCTTTCGGGAGGACCAGCTGGATGTAAGAGGGTCTGCGCGCTGGGAAACTCCCGAGAGACATGAAGCAGTGATGGCAGTGGCGCTGCAAGGTGTGTGACATGTTTACTGTGTGGGGGGCAGACACTTAGAATGGCCAGAAAATATTCCCTTGTGTCCCAGGCCTGGGACCTCGATGCGCCCCTCCCCTACGTCCCTTCCCGTCGGCGACATCCCTTCCCGTTGGCACTCTCTTGCTCTCTCCCTTCCTGGCTCCATAAATGTTGGTCTCCTGGGAGGGACAGGAAAGCCGTCCTGGGGCAGGGTTGGCCTTCATTGAGAACGGGCCACTGTGCGACAGCCGGGGAAGAAGCCGCTGTGGCGAGGACCTCGAGTCCTCGGTCCAACAGCCTGTGAGGAAGTGAAACCCGCCCGCGGCGCGAAGGAGCTTAGAAGCAGATCCTTCGGCCCCAGCCGAGTCTGCAGAGGGTTGCAGCCTCAGGAGAGGCCCGGAGCCGAAGCACTCAGCCACGCCGCTCCTGCAGTCCGGACGCAGAAACAGGCAGGCAAGACGTGCGTGCTTCCTGCTGCTGTGTTCCCGGTGATCTGTTACACAGCAGGAGATGCCCAATACCTGTGTTCATGTGGAAGCCTCTTGTTTTTTGAGAATGCATGCTGAAGTATTTAAAGAGGAGTGTCAGGAGAACAATAATTTAGTTTTTTCTTTTCTTTTCTTTTTTTTCATTTTTAAAGATTTTTTAATGTGTGGCTGAATAGAAGACACATGAATTCTCATACCTGCTTCTACATTCAATCTGTTGCGATATCACACATCATGTAGCCTCTGGAAAGTTGCACTGTACACTCATGAGAGAATGAGCTTGGAAAGAGGCAAATAACAATTTAAGATGATTATAAAAATATTTTTTACAGCATGGACCTCCTTAAAGGGTATTGGGGACCCCAAGGAGTCCCCAGACCACACTTTGAGAACCACTACTCTAGATTAATGATTTCCTTTTAAATGGCTCATTTAAATGGAGACGTAGAAAGAGATGAGGCACATGTGGCCAAATGTGAAAAGGTGTTCAATCTGATTGGTATTATTCATTGGATTCTCTGCATAGTGTTCTGTGTATTTGAAAGTGTTCATAATAAAAAATTTAAATAAGTGATAGAAAAGAAATGTAGACCCTCACATGTGTGGGGGCATACTGGTTGAGCAGGTCTCAGGGTGAGGCCCAGGGGAGCACTTTTTACCCGTGCTCCAGGTGTCCCTGATCACATGGACCTGAGACTCCCCCTGAGACCTGCTGTCTCAGAGGTCCTCACCTTACCCACTTCCCCTCCAAGCCTTAGCCTTGCCGTATCAGACTGAGGGGATTCAGTGGTGATGGCCACTAAAATATTACCAGTACCCTCAGGGGGTCCCCGCTTGCCCCACTTGAGCTAAGCCCTCTGGCAAGAGGCAGCCACATTCTGATTTCTGCCAGCACAGTTTTTGCCCATTCTCGAACTTCATATAAATGGAATCATACAATAGGTGCACTTTTATATCTGGCTTCTTTCACTCAGCATGCTTTTGAGATTCGTCCATGGTGTTTTGTGTAGCAGTAATTCATTCCATTTTCTTGTGACACTTTTAGAGATAAAATGGTAGATACACCCCGCTTCTCTTACTACTATCGTTTGGAGACAATTTTGCATGAGCATGGTCCCAGTACGTTCCATTGTGCGGATAGTATGATAATTTATTTAACCAGCCCCCCATAGATGGATATGTGGAGTAATTGATCTTTTGTAATCCAAGATAATGGTATTATGTGAATGTAAAATCTCTAAAGAGGAAAAGATCCTCTGGGATTAATTAAAGGAATAGAATTTAGATGTTGGAAGTGAGCTTCAAAATCAAAGCAAACCTTATATTTTACATATGAGGAATAGATGTCCAGTTAAGTCAAGTGACTTGCCCAAGGTTATGTGACCCATAGTGACCAAGCTGTGGAACAACCAAGGTCACTCAGTGCTTTGTACTGAATGTTCTTTTTTCCACTCTAGACTCTGTGAGGGCAGAAGCTGTGTATGCCTTATTCATACTGTAAACACAGCATATAGCACAGAGCACATGGTAGGTGCTCATTAAATATGTGTTGCATGAAAAAAATAAGTGAAAAATTAGTATCCTGAGAAAAGCCTTCAGTACAATGAGACTGCAATGACATTTGCATAAGACCTGAGCTTCAGTATTAATTCATCCATTCATTCACTCATTCACTCCCTTAATTACCTCTTCCAGCAGATATTCCTTGGGTCCCTGCTGTGTATCTATCTAGGCCAGGGTTTCTCAACCTTGACACTATGGACATCTGGGGCTGGATGATTCCTTCTTCTGGAGGGCTGTTCTGGGCAATGTAGGGTGTTTAGCAGCAATCCTGATTTCTATCCACTAGATTCCAGGAACTCCCCATCCCCCAGCTGTGACAACCAAAGATGTTTCCGGATATTGCCAGATGTCCCCTGGAGGCAAAATTGCCCCTGGTTGAGACCTACCAGTCTAGGCAAGGGGATACATGGTGGAACCAAATGGACAAGGTTCATGCCCTCTTGGAACTGTCATTGGAGTTGAAGAAAGAGACAGTAGGTATTGTATAGGTTGAGCTATTATAGGAGGCCAAGGAGGGACAGCAGTAGGTTCACAGTGCTGGTTAGATAGGGAGGTCACACAGGCTCTGGTAGGGGCACACCTGGACAGAGACGAGAACGAAGAGAGAGAGCCATGTACACACGAGGGAGTTGAGTGTGCAGGGCTGGTGGAGCCGAGTATATTTGAGGAACAGCGAGGAGGTTGGTGTGTCCAAAGAAGGGCAACCCAGAGAGCATGTGGTGGGAAAGGTGCTATGAGGGGTGGCAGGGGCAGACCATGCAGGAACTTGGCAGTGGTACTGTCAACCCTGGATTATTCTAAGTGTGATGGAAAGCCACTGGATACTTTTGTATTGGAGAGTGACATGTTGGGACTGTGTTTAAAGGGATGACCGTGGCTGCTGTTGGGAGAAGAGTCAGAGGTGGGCAAGAGAGAAAGCTGTGTGTGCTGTAAGGAGGCTTCGAGGTTGGGACGGTGGCTGGGTGAGCAGTGACCTGGAGGACCAGGTGAGCTGGACCATGCATCTAACTTCTTTAGCAGCAATGTTGTGCTGGGTCCAGGGTGGGCCATTGGTTATCAAAGAAGCCTGGTCTGGTAGGGTCACCTTGTAAGGTGTAATTACAGTGTCTCAAGATGGGGGATGTGGAGGCTGCCCTCACGTCCTGTAGTGGCTGGATCAGTGACAACATTACCTTTGATGTGCAGCGGCTCGCAGGGACAGCAAAGGAGGTGGTCTGTACGTCCAGCGTATGACACCGGAAAGGCTCTCCTTGCAGTGTCCTGTCGCGGATGAAGTCACCTGAGTGTTCAGGCTACTGTTTGGCACCGGTAGTTCTTGCGGTCCACCCCACTCATTCCTGTCACTGGGTCTAGGAACTGGCTGTTCTCTGTGCCCCACACCTCACATGCTGGCTGGCCCAGGTCGTTCATGTCCGTTGTCACCTTCTTTGAGTGGCTTTCCCTGACACCCCCCACCCATCACTGTGGCATGGATTCCATCAGGACACACCGTCCCTGAAAGGTGGCTCATGGAAGTGCTTGCTTGCCGTCCTGCTCAAGAGCGGGGAGCCTGGCTGTGTGCTGAATGGGACCTAAGAAGACCAGAGTCTCCCTGGCGGAGGTGACCAGAGCCCTGAGCCCCTCCCGCCCCAGAAGCTACAGAAGAAGAGAGGCCTGGAGGGCTGGGGCCAAGCCTGGACCCGCACCAGGGACGGCGCCTGCCTATGAGCAGGGATGTGCGAGTGGCACGTGGGTCCCTCCTTCTGTGTCTTCCCTTGGGCAGTGTGCTCCTTGCCTGGTGCTGGGCCGCTGACTCCTCTGTCTCTGAGGCCACCGCACCTGGTCTCCCTACACCTTCCGTGCCCATCTCTTCCCTCCAGGTTAGCCTCGGAGGCCCTGGATGGGGTGAAAGGGCTGGGGGGTTAGCAGATAGGAGGCCCAGCCCCACCGGCTCTTTCCTCTTGGCCTAGTCATGCCCTTGATCAGCATCCTCTCCCCTGACGTGCCAAGTGGCCGAAATCTCAGCCCTCACTGTGGCCACCATGGCCCTGTTCTGCTGCTGCGGCCCGCCCAAGGGCACGGGAGGAGAGCATCGGAGCCACCTCTGATGCCTCCCTGTGTTTAGCCTTCACAAAGTGGCCAGACATGAGGGGCTGTGTCTCAGGTGAGCAGCAAGAACTGGCAGAAAACAGTCAGGGGAAGGCCAGTCTGAGGATGTCTCAGGAGCGGGAGGGACACGGGCTGGTATTTCCCACCAACACTGTCTGGGGCTGAACTGAGTCCCCCCAAATTCATGTGTTGAAGTCCTAACCCTCAGTACTTCAGAATGTGACCTTATTTGCAGATAGAGTCTTTACAGAGATCATCAAGTTGAAACGAGGTCATTAGAGTGGGCCCTAATCCGATATGACTAGTGTCCTTATGAGAAGAAGAAATTTGGACACAGACAGGCACAGAGGGGTGACAATGTGAAGAGACAGAGAGAATATGGCAACCTACAGGCCAAGGAGCGAGGCCTGGAACAGATTCTCCGTCACGGCCGTCTGAAGGAACCAGCCCTGCCGACACCTTCATCTCAGACTTCTGGCCTCCAGAACCACGAGGCAATCAATTTCTGTCATCTGAGCCACCCAACCCATGATCCTTTGTGATGGCAGCTCTAGCAAATTAATACAGCAGCATTTGGGGGGATGTGTGAGCCTTTGCCCACCCGGGAGGTAGAGGGTAACCCAGGTGCCCTTGAAGAAGCCCTTTCTGTTCAGTTTAAGAGAAACGTGGCCCCTGGTGCCCTTTGAATGGGAGCAGGTAGCTCTGGGGTCCCGAGAGGACCAAGGCCCGCCAGGCAGTGGGAGGAAGGCCCTCGGGGCCTGGGCTTGGTGCAGCCGTCCCTCCCCCGCTGTGGCACTGACCCTCTCCTCTGCCTCAGTCCGCTAATCTGTAACGTGGGCCTGAGGGCGACAGTATGGAATTCAGAGGGTCGGGAGCCCCACCTGCTCCATACGTGTGATGTGTCTAGAATGGCACCTGGCACACTGGGAGCCCTGTAGCAAGCCGTCGTTGTTATTATGGGATGGAGTCTCGGGGGACATTTGAATTCCTTGCCTCTTGGCACCAGCAACACAGAGACCTCATGGTCCCCCTTTCCGCAGGGTGGGGCTGTGAGAACACTGAGTGCACTGTGTGACCCGAGGCCACGTGCAGTGGGCCTCATCCTCTTTCCAACTGTAGGCTGGATTTCAAAATGGGACAAATAGCTGGGTGGCCCCGGGGCTGCAGGAACCCTGAGGTGGGCCCACGGCAGCTCACCCAGTGCCTTGTGAGCCAGGCTGCAGCTGAGGAGCACGGAGTGTGCTAGGGGCAGGGCAGGGGGCCAGGGAGGGACGAGGAAGAGGAAAAAGGAAGTGACCATCCCCTGTCCCTGCTGGCCAGGCAGAACTTTGAACCAAGCCAAGTTTAATTGTCCCATGTCTTTCTGCATGTTCTTTTGCACTGAGCCTCCCTCTTGTTGGTCCTGTGGCCCTCAGCCCCTCACTGGTGGCCACCAGGGGGCTCCTGTCACTGTCAGCGCCTCCCTTCCTCTCCCTCTGGGCTTAGCTGGAAGGGGTGAATGGACCATGGCCCCCTCACCATCCTAAAGGTGTCTGCATTTCTAAAAGCGAGACTCCATGATGTCAAATGAATGTGAAACTGCTGGGTTTCAGGCAAGGCGGGAGGTGAAGAGAAGCACTTTGATGTGGGAGCTGCCTCCAAGACGGGCCCCGGCGACCCCACCTCCAGATCCTCATGCCTAGGGGTAGCCCTCGCCCATATTGAACCACTCAGGGCTGGCCCGTGTCACCACTAGGATGCTGTGGAAGTGACGGCATGTGACTTCCAAGGCTGGGTCGTAAGAAACTCTCCCGCTGCTGCTTTGATCCCTCAGATCACTCCCTCTGGGTGCAGCCACCTTTCGTGTCATGAGGGCCCCCGAGCAGTCCTGTGGGGATGCCCGGAGGGGAGGAACCAGGGCCCTGCCAGCAGCCAGCCACGGGAGGGGGCCCGCTTGGACGTGGGTCCTCCCGCCCCGTCAGGCTTTCAGATGCCTGCAGCCTCGGCTGACATCCCGAGCGCCTCCCGAGGCACCTCGTGCCGGAAACACCCCGCCAGGCTGCTGCCGCAGAAGCTGTAAGAAGTGGACGCGTTAGGCGGCTAAGTTCTGCGGTCATTTGTTGAGCAGCATCTGACATCCGACAACTAATACAACTGTAAGAGCTCGCAGCTTGCTGGGAGGGAGGCCTAGCACTGCCTGTCCTGGGCCAGCTCCTCAGGCTGTGGCTGTGACTGCCTCCCTTCGCCCCTGCTCAAGCTCCTTTTCCCTGGTTGCTCCTTGTCTGTTCGTGGTGTGTTTCCTTCCCTGTGTCTCTCTGTCTCTCTCTCGGTTGGGGAGGAGAGGAGCTTCGTGCAAGGTTTAGGTATATTCACGATAAGTTAGGGCATGCTGATGATGAGTTTGGGTATATTGATTTTAAGTAAATGGGCAACTGCCTATATTTCATGAAAATGTGTATCCCTGTGCGTATCTTCATGGTCTGGAGACTTCAGTAAAACAGCCCCCAAGTGCCACTGGGCTTTGGATGTCTGGCCGTCACTTCCAGCGCCCAGCATTTGCAAATGGGGAGTGTCATTTTCCCTGTGAGCATCCCCCTTTCCCTCCAGCACCAGTGAGGCGTGCACCAACCTGTAGCAGCGTGGAGCCCGTATCCTCGGCCTCTCACATGGTGGCTTTGCCAACCCCAGTGCCTTTGCTTTGTCAGAGGCGCTGACCTGAATTATTTTTCAGACTTTTGACCTGAATTATTTCAGTGGGAGGTCATTTTTGTAAGAGAGGATGCAGTGGGTATTTTAAAAGAGAAAGAAGGTATTTCACGGGCACTTCAAAGTGTTGCAGCATGCCAATTAAAACCTAACTTTTGTAAAGTGAGACAGGGATATTTAATTCTAGCTGATGCCTTTTTTTGGATTGCCTTTAGTAAACTTTTAATTGAAGTATATGTGCAGAAAAGTGCATGGAGTCTAAGTGTACAGCTTGATGAGTTTTCACAAGGTGGCCACACCCGGCAGCTAGTGCCCAGATCAAGAAACGGAACATGACCAGCTCCCAGAAGCCACTCACAGGTCCCCTTCCAGTGACTCCTCAGCCCAAGAGTAACTGCTATCCCGAATGGCACCATGGGTTCGTTTTGCTTGTTTGGAGCTTTACAGTAATGGAATCATGTATTCCTTAGTGCTTTCTTTCCCTGTGTCCTCCTTTCACTTGACCTTGGGTTTGTGAGTGTCATTCTTGTTTCTGTTTGGAGTGTACTTCGTTCATCCTCATAGTCATGTGTAGTCTAATAGTTTTCTCTGTATGTAACATGTCCTTTTCTCTCTCTGCGTTTAAGATACCCTGTTTTTCACCAGTTGTAACAATTTAATTATAATATGCCTTGGTGTAGTTTTCTTCACTTTTGTTTGTACTTGGGGTTTGTTGAGCTTCTCGTATCTGTGGGCTTATAGTCTGATAGATTAAATCTTTGTGTAGAGCAGGATTTCCTAGAGTGAATGTTCTAGTCAGCTTGTCAAAATTTATTTCAGAGAAACTTCTCGAGAGTTTGAAGGGATTTTTAAACCAACTTCCCTCTTTAGCTCTCACCTCCTGCACTTGGATAAGAATGGTGAAGAAGGGTTTGTCTCATTGGGCTGCTTAAGGAACTGTCAGACCGTGGTGCTTTTACCCTCTGTTATGGGCTCAACGTTCACCCCGTTGGGAGCCAGCCATTCTGTGTCAAATGCCTGTGGGTGGATACCAGCCAAGATGCTCGCCACCTGCACTTAGGACATCTGTCTTTGTCAGCCCGCCTTTTTTCATGACTGAAAAGTAATGAGAGAAATCAAGATGAATTCAGAAGTTAAAAAAACAAACAGTAGGGGGAAGCAAGTTATGCCCTTCGCACACGCACTGCTGCCAGTTACAAAGCTGATGGAAGATGGCACACATTTCAGAAGCACTCACATCTTACATGTCCCGTGACTTCAGCTCGTTTCCATGGTCTTTTTGTCCTCTGCATGTGCACAGATAAATCATCTTTCTTGTAACAATTCTGGAGCACGTCTGTGCAGTTGTGTCCAAAGCATTTGACTGACTGCCTGATAGAGTTGTGTATCTCTAGATGAACATAGTGTTAATAACAGTTCTCGGAGAATAAGGATGGTGTATGTGGTTGGCTAAGCTTTTTAGGTTTAATGGACATTGTTGCTATCTAGCAGGGTTCAGCAGGCATTTGTGTAAAAGGTCCAGATAGTGCATAGGGATGAGTAACCTAGGCCTCTGCCCTCAGGGAACTCACAATCAAATATGGGAGGAGCAAGTTTGTAAATAATTAGCCCAACAAAATAACGTTTCTTTTTACAAATAAAAGATTGATATTAAAAATCTTAGTAATCACAACAGAATGGAAAGGATGCAAGGGATGGGAAGGGAACAGAAGGGTCTACTAGGCCACTGGTTCTCACGGTGCAGTCCCTGGACCAGCAGCAGCCTCCCGTGTTAGAAATGTGGATTCTCGGGCCCCACCCCAGCCCACTGAATCTGAAACTCTGGGGGTGAGGCCTGGCAGTCTGTGCTTAAGCAGCCCTCCTGGCAATGCTGATGCACACTCAAGTTTCACAACCCTGGTCTAGGCAGTGGTCAGCCACCAGTGTCCTGCTGGGAAGGTTATGACAGACCATTTTGATTCTCGGGTTGTTCCTTAGTTGCCAGAAGCCTCAGCACAGCTTGGACCCTTTCGTTGGGAGACTGATCATCCCTTGTGATCAATAAAATGTAAAAGTGAGTTCCTCTGAATTCTTACATGGAGGGAAATTTTTACTTTGCCCATTGGTACAACTTACCAATTTTTTTCTTTTATGGATTGTGCTTTTGGTGTCATTTCTGATAATTCTTTGCCTAGCCCTGCATCATGAAGATTTTGCTCATTTGTGTAGGGCCATAAAAATCACTCACATGCATTTTACATAGGCAAAGGCATCACTGGCTGAAGAAATATAAAATGCCATGCAATACTGCCTTCATTTGGATTCTCTCAGAAGTAGAACCTGAGATGAGGTTTCCAGTGCGATGAGTTTATTTGGGAGGTTCAGGGACTCCTGGGAGCGGAGTGGGGACGTGCGACCGGAAGGAAGGTGGCCATTAGAGGCTGGGCTGTTGACGCAGCCCATGCAGTGGGAGACTGGAGTTGGATGCCACACTTTGGAAGCCCTAGGGAATGGTGTTGCTGTGTCACAGGCCCCCAAGATCACCTCCAGGTTCAGTGATTCCCTGCAGGGCTCACAGAACTGAGCCTATGTTGTACTCATGGCTGTGATTTATTATAGCAAAAAGACACGGCGCAAAACCAGCAAAGGGAAAAGGTGCATGGGGCCAAGTCTGGAGGAAAGCAGGCGCGAGCCTCCATGAGCCCCCTCCCAGGGGAGTCATGCAGAACATGCCCAATTTCTCCCACAATGAGTTGAGACAACACCTGTGAAATGTTCACCGGGGAAGCTCGTTAGAGACTCAGCACCCAGACTTTTCATTGAGGGCTGCTCACCTAGGCACCCTCTGCCTAGCACAGATCAAAATTCCAGACTTGCAGAAGGAAAGCAGCATAAGTCACATTATTTGGACGAACAGTTTAGGCACAGTGAACCGCTCTTACCAGTTCTGGGAATGGTGGGAACCCTCTGAAAATCCAAGTTCCTAGATGCCAGCCAAGGGCCAACCTCGCAGGCCTTTCTAAGGAGAGCAGTCTCCGGCCTGCTATGCTATGTGTTTTCTGCGTGGGTACGAAACACATGCCTTAGAATGACCCCTTTCAAGGGGTGAGGGAGTGGGGGATTTATACACCAGTTCTTGAGAGTCATCTGTTAATACCTGCTCCCAGTAATGCACTTCAGGCATATCACGTGAGCAGAGCCACCTTCCGTGGGTCCCGAAACACTGACCTCAGGCACAGAGACACAGTTGGAAATCGGCTGGAGCTTACTGGAAGGTTTCGAGCAATATGGGTGGGGCACTGGTAGCCTCTGATACAATAGTTATTCTAGAAATTGGGTGGGGACAACAAAGCCATGTGCACAGGGCAGTTCACAGTATTACAACTTTGGGTGAAGAGGCCAAGGTCAAGGCTTCCCTTAACTTCCTCGGGGTGTGGCAGGAATGTCTGTTGTAGGACATTGCTGGCCTGGAGGTGCAGGGAGAGCCACAGATGCCCACCTCCTTCCGGTGTCTGCCCAGTGGAGAGATGGGGAAGCGCGCGCTTGCGCACACGTTGTGGGGCGGAAAATCCCGGTATGTTTGTTATATTTTAAGCTTCCACTTTTTAATCTTTCAATTCTGAGCGGCATGAATAGGCAGATAAACAAATGTTTGCTACAGCTTCAAACATTCATGGCAAAATTTTTTTCTCCCATCCTCAAGAGCAAATGAAGGGAACACTGCTGTGTTGTAGCATTTGAAGATAGCTATTCATTTGCGTTCGATTGCGTTCCTTAAGCACGTCACGTTGTGTACACGGAGATCCAGGGTCTGCATGAAGGTAGCCTGGAGTACCCTCGTTTTGTTTTAAGGTCTTTTACTCCCCCTGTTAGAGAACTGAGTGGAGGACAGGAGCAGAGGACCAGCTGGCTTGGCCGTCTCTGGAGGAGGGCCTGGACAGAGGAGCAGGAAGGAGTGAAATCAGACAGTTGTGACGGTGATCCTGGTGATGCCAGCCTGGCACCGAGCTGACATTCTTCAGAGACAGCTTCCTATGAGACTGCGCTCTTCCCTTGATGCGGGCAGCCCGCCTTCCCACCCGCCTCTCTGGGGTGTTTCTGAGACCCTGCCAGCACGCGCTCCTCATGCTTCTGACGGCAGTCCATTCTTTCTAGAACCTCGGGTGGTGGTCCCAGAGGGGCAGAGTCTCGGGCCCCACCCCTGCCCTCCAGGATAAGAATCAGCAGTTTAATAAGACCCCCAAGGGGTCAAGTGTGCCCAGCAGTTGGAGCACTGTCATTGGCCAGCCTGGGTCATGTGCCCACTCCAGGGGCCAGGGGCCATTTAGTTACCAATCGAAGGGGGATGGGGCAGTTCTGGGGAGAGGCAAAAATGGCTGCTTGGGACCACTCTAGTGCCCCTTTATGAAGCTAAATACTGCACTGAGCTTTCATCCAATAACGAGCTCATTTAGCAAATGCCTGCTGTGTGGCATCCAAGAGCCGGGCACTGTTCCAGGGGCTGGCATTTCATAACCGGTCCTTGGGCCCATCCTGGGAGGACAGTCTTGTCCTGCCGGACATCCTAGGAGGGAGCCCACATCATAGGCAAGCAGACCGCAGCTCAGCACGGTCCTACCTCCCGACCCCCATGCCCCGTTTTTTAGCCTCACTGTTATGTCACCCCTTCAACTTCTTCCTGTCCTCCAGACCACCCTACATGCTGCTGCATAGCTTAGTGTCCCCACCCCTCTACCCAGGCCAGGAAACAGAACGTTGCTGGCATCTTATGTCCCCTCCCCTTCACTCTCACCCCCAACCCCCCATCCGTTCTCCTGACTCTAGTGTGTTTATGTGTCACTTTCCTTTGTAGATTTACCACTGAATTTGACATTCCCAAGCAGCATAGTTTACTTCTGCCTGTTTTTGAACATTACGTAAATGGAATCACACAGTGTGTGTTCTGATGTATCCGGATTCTTTTGCTTAATGTTGTGTGTTTAAGAGTCATCTGTTGCAAGCATATTTTAGGAAGCACTTGAGTCAGTGGGTAGATGGAAGAGAAGCTGCCGAAGGTGGCAGAGGAGTGGCCACGGGTCAGAGATAGAATTACCCTGGGGTACTTCAGGCAGAGCTGGACTGAGGGGTGGGGATGGGGGATGCTATGCCGGTAGGAGGTTCTGGTGAAGCTTAAAAGGTCCTGGTAGGAGCTTAAAGGTCCGAAGGGGCAGGGAGGATGGCAGGTGAAGCAGGGCAGGGGCAGGCGTTGTCCTGCTCTCTCTTTCGGTCGGAGGAGGGAGTACTGGCTTGGAGCGAGCTGGAGAAAGGCGGAGGTGGTCCTCCCAGGTGCTTGCTGGACCAGTGGGTGCCGACTCCAGGCAGTACTCTCTGGTGGCCATGTGCTGCAATGGCACCCCTTCTGAGACCAGGAGCACCCAGCCTGGTGGCCTTTAGAGGAGTGGCCAGCAGCAGGGAGCTGGCAGCCAGCAGACACCAGCCCCTGAGCTCAGCGCCTTGTGTAATCCACGTAGGCTGCAAGAAAAGGAACTGTGTAAAGGCTGCTGGTGATTAGTCATTGGAGCTTCTGGAAAGCCTGTAAGAACTGAAGCATTTTGGAGTGTTTATTTTTAGATGCCATCTGACCAAAGCCCATCTCTGAATTCAGTGTTCTTGGGTCCTCTCTTCTAGCTGTGTGATTCTAGAATCCCTATTGTCTCCTATACTTTTCATGGTCTCTTGTAAATTATACAGGTAACCTCTACCTATGATGATCTTGAACACTTTATTAGAGCTGTGATCTGATCATATTTTTATTCATGAGCCAAGACAGCTAGAATCTCAAAGCATTAGGATAGTTAATTAGTCTGAGAAACTTTTCTGACTGTAGGATCTCATAGAAACCCCAGTGTGTGTGTGTGTGTGTGTGTGTGTGTGTGTGTGTGTGTGTGTGTGTGTGTGTGTGTGTGTGTGTGTGTGTGTGTGTGTGTGTGTGTGTGTGTGTGTGTTAGGAACTACTGTTTATTTTCCCAAAGCTTTGAGATTGAAATGTTGCTAGCAAGGTCCTTTAGTTGCATTTCTGGGATCTCATTCCTTCCCATGAATAAGGCTATAAGGAATGACTGTGGCCACTTTTCTTTGTACCTGTCCCAGTGGGTCGTGATGCTTTGTTTGCTGGGTTTTGCTGGTAGGTGAGGGTTGTAAGTGTGCTGGTAGCTCTGGTGCTGTGGACAGGGGTCTGGCAGGTAGCAGATGCCCAGTAACTGCTTGTGGTATAAAGCAGGGGCCAGCAAAACCACAGCTTGCAGGCCAAATCCAACCCATTGCCTATATTATATTTATTTTACTTATATTGCAATGAAGTTTCATTGGCATGCAGCCACACCCCCTCATTTACATATTGTCTATGGCTGCTTTGAGCAACAGTGGCAGAGAACAATAATTTTGACAGAGACTCTATGGCCCACAAAGGTGAGAATATTTTCCATCTGACCCTCTGTAGGAAAATATTTGCTAACTCCTGACTATCAGTTAAGTTACCACGAGGGGACAGGAAGCTGAAAGGTGGCAAAAACAACTTGTTGGAAAGGGTGTGAGACCTGGAGAAGATTTTATAGCAGTTTCACCCATGCACATGCTGGCAGAAGTCTATGCTGTTGCGTACCCCTGTGATGGCCAGCCTTCCTTGCTGACTGGAGACTTTTAATCTTTTAATCCAAGTTATAACTTTCCGTTCCATCTGTTCAAGTCATCTGGGGATTAGCTACAGAGCAAGTTGGCAAATAATATGAAAGGATCTGTGATTCCGGAGAGGAATAGTGGCATATAAATTGTCAGTTTCCCATGGCACCTGGCCACTGCTGGGCAGCGAGTGGAGGGGACAGACGGAAGTCCTTCAACTACAGCGTTTTATGGGTGGGTGTAAAAAATGATGGCAGCACGCTGAGGAATGGCTTCAAATAGGAAACCACTCAAATGTCCCTCTGCAGTAGAACGGATGACACTGGGGCCTACTCCAACTGTCAAATGCTGGAGAACGGGAGCTGGCAAAGTCCATCATCCTGTGGGCCAAGTCCAGCTCACTGCCTGCTTTTATGCAGTTTGAGAGCTAGGAATGGTTTTTACATTTTTATATGGTTGAGAAAGAACCAAAAGAAGAACAGTATCTTGTGACACATGAAGATTATATGAAATGCAAATTTTAGTGTCCATAAATAAAGTTTTATTGAAACAAAGCTCCAGGCATTAATTTGTGTATGGTTTCTGGCTGCTGCTTTCGAATGACAACAGGAGAGTTGAGTATTCCTGACAGAGACTATGTGACCCACAGAGCTTCACATGTTTACTATGTGGCCCTTAGAACAAGTTTGCCAGCCCCTGCTGTAGGGCAAAGAGAATGAACAAACAGTAATTACATTCAACAACATGGATAGATCTTATAGCATAATGTAGAACAAAAGAAGCTGGAAACAAAAGAGATCATTTATATAAAGGTGGGAAACAGGCAGCAGTTATCTATGGTGGAGGGGTCAGGTGGTTACCCTGAGGGGCAGAGTAGGGACTGGGAGGGTTATGCTCTGTTCCTCGATCTGGGTGCTGGTTACTGGGTGAGTTCCCTTTGTGAAAATTTGTGGAGCTATGCACTTGTGATTTTTGCATTTTTTGGATAGATGTTTACTTCAATAAAAAGCTTACTCAAGAAGAGTGATTTCAGGCTGGCAACTCCTCAGCAGGTTAAACATAGAGTTCCCATCTGACCCAGCAATTCCACTCTTAGGCATAAACCCAGGAGAAATGAAAACATACGTCTACACAGAGACTTGTACATGAATATTCATGACACTGTTATTCATCATAGCCCCAACTGAAATGGCCATCAGCTGATGAATGGATAAACAAAATGTGATACAGCCAGGCAGTGGAATCTTATTCAGCAATAAAAAGGAGTGAGGCCCTGGCACACGCCACAACATGATGACCCTTGCAAACATCATGCTGAGTGAGAGAAGCCAGACACTGAAGACTGCTTATTGCATGCTTCCATTTATATGAAATGTCCTGAATAGGCAAATTCATAAAGACAGAAAGTAGATTAGTCATTGCCTGGGGCTGGGAGAGGGGAGTTATTGTGAGTGGTTAGGAGGTTCCTTTTAGGGGAATGCAATTATTCTGGAATTGTATAGTGATGATGGTTGTACAATCTCGTGAATATAAAAACCACTGAATCATACACTTTAAAGAGGTGAGTTTTATGGTGTGTGAATTAGATCTAAAAAAAAAAAAATGCTTAAAATAAACAGATTGTTGCTATAGCCCCCTGTGCGTCTGTACAAGTCAGCAGGAAAAGGTCCCCAGGCAACAGCGACCTCAGCTGCTCTTTCTGCGGCTCTTCCGAGTATAGGTAACTTGAAGGTTGTCAGGGGAATGTCTAACTTTTCCACGAGGTAATCCAGACCCATCTGCTGCATCCAGGCCAGTAGAGTGGCACAGAGCAGTTTCTGAGATTTAGCTGAAGTGGGCACGTTGTTAGATTTGCTACTTTTGTTTACTAAATCTGCAGTTCTCAGAAAAACAGGACAAACGGAAAGATCATAGATAACTCGCTTCCAGGACTTGTCCCGTGATTGTGCCCAGCTTCAATCCCGTGTCCTGACGTTTGTTTTCCTGTGGTCTGATTGGACAAAAATGGGGCTCTTCCCAGCAACCGCTGGCGAACATTCCCATGTCTGAGCGTGCACTGTTGGCTCCTTGCTGGTCTCTACAAGACTCCACTGCTCGCCTGTACGTTGCTTTGGATATATATTTGCCAGTCTCTTCTGGGTTACACTTTTGGGTCCCTACTGTTAAGTGTTAAGGGCAATAATGGTCACAGATACCTCAATAGCTTCTGAGGGGATCCCTTTTGAGGGTGTGAGATATCACCCAGATTATCTCCAAGTCTTAATTTCGCTGACACTGAAGAGTATATTTCTTCTGATTTTGTGCTTTGTAATGACTGATAAAAACAGCTGGCAGTGAAGATAGTTCTGAAATTTCTGGAAAGTCCCACAGACCTAAACATTATCTGTGGCAGAGACAAATAGTTTTGATTAATGAAAAAAGGTTTGCTGGTCTCTAGGAAGGTGAAAGGACTGGTACTAAATTTCTGTCTTGGTGTCACATGCTGGGGCAGGGGTGAGGATCCCATTCCAGGCCCTGGCTTTTGAGAGGGGGGCAGTGAGGGCCAGCCAAGGTCACACAGCTAGACTGGGGCTTCACACACATCTCTTGCCACTTTGAATAGAGGTATTTCAGATTTGAAAGAAAACAGTCTGTAATAAATGTGAATGCTTTGAGGAGTTTTTAGAGAAGTATATTTAAAATGTCAGGCAGAGATTCATATTTTAATAGCCTCACAGATTCTTGATAAACAGAAGCCCACAGAAGGTCCCCCAAAAGCTCAGTTGGACTACCTCAACCTCCCTGAGCAGAGCTGGAGTCCCTTGGGTCCCTTCTGTCAGCTGTAGACAAAGAGGAGTGATTAGATAAACTTTAGAAATGAGGCACCAAGCAGGGTGGTAAGAAAAGTGTGTTTTTATGACACACTTATGATTTTTGTTTTAACACACGCTTATGAAGCACTAACCATGTGTCCGGTGCCAGGTGCTTTACAAATGTTAGCTCATTCAATCTTTGTAACAGCACCCCGAGGCAAGTGCTGTTATGATCTCCACTTCATAGATGGGGATACTGAGTCACAGTAAGTTTCAGCAGCTTGCCGAAGGCCACACAGCTAGTAAGCTGCCGAGTGTGAGATTTGAACCCAGGCAGTGCTGTCCCAGAGTCTGTGTTTTTAACCACTATGCAATTTTGCCTCTCATGATAAATGCTCAAAATATAGAGGGAAAAAGCATAATATTTAAGAACCAGATGTATTATACCCCCAATTTGTTAAAAAATATATCTATGTAGAAAATATAGCAACAGGTTGTAGCAGTTCTCTATCTAGAGTGTGATGACAGGTAATCCTTATTTTCCTTTTGATACTTTTCTGTATTTGCTGAGATTTTTCGTAAGTTGAGTGGTTAGTTGTATTTTTCAAAAATAGCCACAAAAATATTTTTGATTTCTGGACACTCTTGTAGAGGTTTGCTATTCTCCCATCAAGAGGTGGAGTCTACTTCCTCTCCCCTTGAACCTGTGTGAGCTTTTGTGACTGCCTCGATGGACAGCATGTGGCAAAGAGACGCTGCCTGACTTCTGAGGCTCAGTCATGCAAGATGACACAGCTTCTCCCTGGTCTCTCTCTCAACGCTGGCTTTGGAGCCGAGAGCCTCCAGGTAAGAAGTCCTGCCACCCAAAGCTGCCATGCTGGAGGGACCATGTGGGATGCCACATGGAGAGAGAGATGCCTGGGGAGCCCCAGCTATTCTAGTCTCTAGTTGTTGAATCTTCCATCCCCAGCTCCTTTGAGCCCAGTCAAACCCTAGTACCAGGGGAGAGAGTGATAAGACTATTGATACTGTCTGAGCCATGGTGTTATGGCGTTGGCAGCAGATAACCCAGACCTCGGTGTTATCAGCACCGTGCTTTAACCAACTGAGCTAACTGGTCAGCCCCAGGTTTCCTTTAAATGGTACAGACCCCTGCTCTGAAGGTGAGCCAGCCCAATCAGAGTTGCCTTCAGAATCAGTCACAAATGACATCATTGATGATGTCATAATAACACAGCCTTGTCATCACTGGCGCTGGCTGAAGTGGGTTTCACTGGACAGGTTCGGTCGTTAGCAACTGCTGTTGAAGGCTGACCCTGGCCTCTTGGGGTCCTCGTGCCGGGAGACCAGACATACAGAGACTCTCTTGCCTTAAGGGATTGGATAAGGACCTAGGTGTCCTGCACGTCTTCCAGAATCCGTTTGTAGGCAAATGTAAATAATGGCTGTGGTAAGAGAGATGTTATATTGTCAGGCAGGATGCCTCCGGTGTGGACTAGGGGGTGTTCTGGTCCATCCTATCTCTTTTGATAGCTTCGTCACCCCTTGCTACCCCAGTCCTTCTACCCTGTCATCCTTTCTCCTCTCCCAGAGCCCAAGTACGTTCTGTCTGTTGTCCATTGTTATGATGCTGCTGTATAACAACTCCTTTGAAAGACTCAGTGGCTTAAAACAATAACCACTTTGTCCTCACAAGTCTGTGGGTCTGCTGTGTGGTTTGACTGGGCCAGAGCTGCAGATCTTGGCTGGGCTCACTTAGGAATCTGTGGTCAGATGGGCCGAGATGATCCGGGATGGCATCAGCTGAGGTGACCCAACTCAGCTCCCTGTGGCCTCTCATCTTCCAGCCTTCTAGTGAGGCTTCTTCTCATGGTGGAAACAGAGGCCCCAGAAAAAGAGCAGAGGCTGCACCGCCTCTTGGGGTCTAGGCTCAATTCATGCGTACTGTCACTTCTATTGCATGACACAGGAGTAGAGAATAAACTCCCTCTTAATGAAGAGGAGTGGCAAAGTCACATTGAAAAGGCAGTGGAGACAGGGAGGGCTAGAGAATATGGGCCACTTTTGTGGTCTGCTGCAGAGATCAGGGGTCAACAAACTTTTTCTGTAAAGGGCGAGATGGTGAACATTCCAGCCTTTGTGGGTGATATGGTCTTTGTCGTAACTACTCAGCCCTGCTGTTGTAACGTGAACGCAGCCATAGACAATATGTAAACAAGTAGATATGCTTGTGTGCCAGTAAAACTTTATTTACAAACCAGGCAGCAGGCTGGGTTCGGCCCATGGGCTGCAGTTTCCTGAGTCCTGATCTAGGTGATCAAAACCAAGTAGAAATCTTAGATCCAGGCTGTAGGATGCTGTTCTTCCTTGAACCCATGGCCTTGAGGACGTAAGTGCAGGTGTCACCTGCCAGCAGAAATATTCTTGTTGGAGAGAAGAAATAAAAACAGGTGGGAGGAGCAAGGGCTCCCTTGTAAGTTGCAAATGACTGTTTGTATCCATTTGGGGTTGTTCCTTGTACTTTATTGAACATACAGAGTTTCAGTTCATTTCTCAGTTAGCAAATCCTTGGAGTTCCCTCCCTGTGGCTCCCCTGCCTGGCTGGATTCTAGTTCCTCATCCATTTCACCTCCGAGGTGGATCCCAAATAGCGTCCTTCCCATTTTCCCACCCGGGTGTTCTCTTCTTGCACTGTCTCTGTTCTGGTCGTCTCTTAACTCCAATTTCAGACATGACATCACCATTTCCTTCCAGGCCCCCAGGAAAGCCCCCCGAGGCTCTGCAGGTTATATCATGTTTACTTTCCTCTACCAATTATGTGTCTAATCATCACGATCATAACATGCTCCATCAAAGTTTAAAGATGTAATTTTCTCTAGAGCAAATTTTTATCTCAACCATTATTGCCTGGAGTAGTTGTTTGACTAGAGGTTTGGTTAAATTTCAAGCAGCAAATAGAATATCCAGGTCTCTGCTATTATTCTATATGCCAGCTGTGTTTTTCTGATGAGAGCTCCCACTGTGGGCCAATAGCCTGTCATCTTATTTTTCCCATCAGAGATTTTCTTTACCACATGTAATAGGTTATTACCTTCTTGTTTTTGTAGAAATGAGAATGAAATCTTTGCGCTCTAATTTGACCCCTTCCCTTATATTACTGGTTCTGTTATTGGCTGCTCCTGCCTTATGCAATGCGACTCTTCCCTCTATACTCATCAATGGGTGTAGTTTTGGACTTGGCACTGCTCAAACCTCAAACTTTTAAAGTTTTGAAGCAGCCGAGTTGCACGGACGGTCAATAAATCAATCACTGTGGCCATTTTATTGCTTGGAAGGTGATTACTTTGCCCATAGCGACTTTTCAATTTGATTAAAATCCAGTGTCATCAGGTCATGACTGAATCCTCCAGATATAGAAATACAAAAGCAATGAGAAGTCCGCACTCAGATATTTTTATAACCACCCTTCAACTTTTTAACCATCTATTTCGGCACTTTTGTGGCCCTTGTCCTATAATTCAAATTCCCACGCTCATTACCAAAGTAGTTTTTATTTAGTGCATATTTCAATCTCCGGTCTCTGTAGGAGCACATTTTTCTTTCTGCTAACTGGTGGTGAGCACTGGTCCTGCTCCAGATTAGCTCCCACGGGATCTGTAAATCAGGCTCTGATGGCAAGAGAGCCTGGCAGATGTGTTGGTTCACTTGCAATTGTTTTCCAGGCAAGGGGAGCTGGAATAGTGCGAGTGGAATTGTGATCTCAGACAGGAAAGGAAGAGACATTCACCTTTGCTACTACCCTGGCAGCAAGAGCCCTTCTGACTGTATTTTAAGAAGAATTAAAAATGAGCATCTGTGCCCAGAGCTCCTTGCCCAGGGCAGTGTGCCTCCAGCCTTGCATGGCTCTTGGCTCGTGACGGCTTTTCCTACCTCCCTTATCCATGTCCGTGGTGGCGCCAGGAGTGCAGAGGACCGCTGCCATCTGCAGATTGCCTTGGCTCCCACCAGCGTCTTCACTGGTGCTGTGCATTATGAATATCTGTGATGACAACCACATAGACTGTCTGCCCGAGTGGTCCACTTATCTCCCAGGGGAACCAGTTACCAGTTTGGCTACAATTATTTGATTTTGAGTGGTATGCGTCAATCCTATTAGCCCTCGACACTCTCATTTTGACACCTTGCTTTTGCAGGATGTGGGACTTCTCAGAAATGTATCTAGTTGCTCCTCATTTTTGGATTTCGTTTTTGCTAATTTGCCTGCTCACTCAAATTTATTTGTAGCCTCCGAATCAATACTTGTGGTGCTTTCAAGGTCATTCACAGACATGTGCACGTGCACAGTGGCAAAAAATTGAGTTGCCAGAAGCACATGTTCCTCGCTGAGGTCGAAGAAGGCAACGCTCTGCCTTCTTGTTTTCAGTCTCATGCTTTAAACAAGTGTCCTTCCTGTGTTCTATTTAGTGCCACATTTTTCACATTTTTGCGCTTTTTGCTTGGTAATCTTGCTGTTTAAAATGGCCCTGAAACTGAGTGATGAAGTGCTGTCTAGTGTTCCCACGTGCAGGAAGGCTGTGCTGTGTTTTATGGAGAGAATACGTTTGTCGGAGAAGCTTCACCCAGACGTGAGTGGTAGTGCTGTTGGCCATGAGTTCAATGTTAATGGCTGAGCACTGTCTATTAACTACAGTGTCTGTAGACAGAAACACGAGATACAAGGTTATGTATTGATAGGTTGACGAGAATGTGAGCAGAGGCTCTCAAGGCCCTAATCCTATATTCTCCTAGGAGCGGTCATTGAGTTTCTGCTAATGTAGTGTCTGAAGTGACTTTATAGAACACATCTTCTACTGATAATGAGAGTTGACTGTGTATATATGTTACTACAGCAGAGATGCCTATGCTGAGATAACTTTTTGTTGTGTAAGAAAATAGAGCCTGTTGGTTATCTTCTGCCATGTCCACGTAGATATCCTGTTCACCTTTTCCATGACCGTTTTTCTCTCTCAGGTGTAACTAGCCTGGTCAATGCAGGAGTGATGAGTGGCAGTGGAAACCTGATGGATTTTCTCGATGAGCCATTCCCCGATGTGGGGACATATGAGGACTTCCACACCATCGACTGGCTAAGGGAAAAGTCACGGGACACAGACCGACACAGAAAGGTAGGTGGCATTGCGAAGGGACAAGCTGAAGGGGACCCCTGCAAGTGGCTGTGGCATGCTGGCATCTGGAAGTTGTTGAGTGGGGGCTCAGGTTCATGTGTCATGTACCAGGTTAGGTTCTAAAGAAGAGTGGGGCGAGGGCAGAGATGTGGACAGATGGCTGTAGCTCCGGGTGCTGGGGATTGGAGGCTGTGTCATATAGAGGGAATGTGGTGCGGAGCACAAGGAGGGGACTCTGGAACCAGATGAATCTGGGGCACGTCCTGCCCTTGACACCTTCGGGCTAGGTGACTTTGGGGGTGCCAGTTCTGAGCCCCTCATTTTCTCATCTGTGGGGACAGAGGTGATTATTCCTCAAGGGTGAGTGAGGCTGTGTGTGTGTTAAAGTACATGTTATGGGGCCGGGCGTCTAGTTGGCCGTCGATATATATTTTAATGGGCTGCAGTGAAGCTACGTGTAAGTGCTATGGGATCCTCTAAGAGGGACGGTTAGAGAAGAGGTTCTCAGAGGCTGATATTTCAGTTGGGACTTGAAGAAAGACTAAGAGTTCACTGGGCAGACAACGGGAAAAGCGTTCTAAACACCAGAGTGGCCCTTTCTTAAGTCAGAGGCATGAAAGAACATGGCACACTTGGGCAATTCAGGGAGCTCCAGGCATCTGGTGGGAGATTCCTGGAAGGGGAAGAAAGCAGATGAGTCTAGAAACGTGAGTAAGGGCTGGCCGGTTGGCTCAGTTGTTTAGAGCGCAGCCTTGCAACACCAAGGTCAAGGGTTCAGATCCCCTTACTGGCCAGCTGCAAAAAAAAAAAAAAAAAAAAAAAAAAAAAAAGATTTGTAGAAACATGAGCAATGGGGCCCATTCGGAGTGACTGAGTAGGCCATGGGGAGGAGTTTGTATTTTGTGTTGCAGGCAACAGAATACAATAAAGATGCATCGCAAAGGGAGAAACAGAAGGCTTGGACGTGAGATCGGGAGGAAGCGGGAGGTCTGACTAAAGGCCGTGAAGTAGAGGTGGATAGAGGGGAGCAGGGACCTCAGAGAGCCATTGACAGGACTAGGGGAGGTGCTGGGGTCAGGTGGGGAGCAGAGTCAAGGAATACCGGGCTGTGGCCAGATGGGGGTGATGCCTTTGATGATGGGGCACGGCAGATTTCAGAGGGAGCCAGTGAGTTCTATTTTAGATGCTTTGAATTTGAGCTGCCCACCTCGCCTGCAGCTGGGGGTGGGTGGTTGGCAGGTGGAGGGAACTCTGCAGTTCCAGGGCAAGGTCAGGGCCACAGTGATGGGTCCCTGGCATGAGAGTGGATGCTGAAGCTTTAGAGGTGGCCAGGGTGGCTGGGGAATGTGGAGGGAGACGGAAGGAGGCGGTCAGGACCCTGGGCAATGCCAGGAGTTAGGAGGTCTGGGGGAGGTAGGTGGGTGCCAGTGACAAATTCTGAGGAGAAGCAGGGAGAGGTGAGGGAGGGAACCAGCCGAGAGTTGTCCCAAGTGAGAAGAGTAGAGAGTGTTGAGGAGGGGCTGCTCCCAAGGTCAGCCTCCATGGAGGGGTAATGGTGAACCAACAACATGGGGGGTGTTGGCAACTTCAAGGAGAGCCGCTTCAGAGGGAGATGTGGAGGGACGTGGAGAGTGCAACCGTGTCACGCCATTTCATGAAGGTTGGCAGTGAAAGGAGGAAGAGCTTTGCAGGAGTGAGGTTCAGTCATGAAGGTGGCGCAGCCTCTTGGCTCCAACGTGGAGGAGGATGGGGACAGGGCAGCCTTCCCTCTAGAGCAGGGCTCAGCAAACTATGGCCCTCGGGCCAAAGCCAGCTGGCACCTCGTTTTGTAAAGTTTTATTGGAACTTAGTCATGGCCATTCATTTACATGTTCTTTATGGCTCCTTTTGTGCACAGTGGCAGAGTTGAGTAGTTGCAACAGACACCATTTGACGTGCAGAGCCCGAAATATTTACTGTCTAGTCCTATATAGAAAATGGTTGCCAACCACCGCTGGAAACGGTTGTGAGGGGAATGGTGATCTCGGAGGATTTTGTGAACACAGAGAGGCAAAGGTGTGTTCTTACAGTGTGTATAGACGTGTCCATCTGCCATGGTAACTGTGATCCATGCTGCTAATTCACAGTTCTTGCTGTTAAAATTAAACCTTGAAAACAGAAGTAGGAAATGCAGTCTTTGTTGAAGAGGCTTTTTAATGAACAGACCTGATAATGTAAGTTAGAACAGTAGCTCATATTCAAGGTAGTGATACCCAGTCAGTGCCTCGTTCAGAATGGCTTTAAATAATGAAAGCTCAGATCACATTCAGTATGTTTTTCTAATCAAGTGCAGTTTTTGCTACTCTTGTTTCTTGGAGACTATGATGGCACCTCCATAGCTCTGTGAACTAGGAAGCCCATTGTGTCATGTGGCACACAACTGAATGAATAATGTAACTGGGAATTTGGTTGCTGAATGACCTTCATTTTCTCTTAATTACCACCCTGTTTCCTGAGAAAACAGTTTCAAGGAGAAAAGCATGAGTTGAAAAATGTGTGCACGTCACCTGCTGTGTCTGCTCTGCTTCCAGATAACCAGCAAAAGCAAGGAGTCCATATGGGGGTTCATCAGGAGCCTGCAGGACGCCTGGTCGGGCTGGGTGGTCATGCTGCTCATCGGCCTGCTGGCAGGTACGCAGGGCACGCAGCGCTCCCGGGCGAGCTGCGGACGCTGACGACCCCGAGCCCCAGCCGCTTGGGATGATGTTCGGAATGTGGAGCGTTTCCCTTTTACCCCGTGCAAGAGATTTCTTACTGGAAATGTCTAAGAGCAGAATACATGACCATATTATTAGGCAATTATGTTTTAGCCAATGTCTAAGATGGTGGTGGGCGGACGGGAGGAACACCCAGAATGGCTGCGGAGAATTTCAGGTCCCTAGAACAGCACGCTTTCTGAGAATCACAAGAAACCCCCTCCCCCTTCTTCACCACCACATCCCCTTCCCGCGTGTGTGAACTTCTCCACCTATGGAAAAATCCCAGGTCAGCTTAAACCTTGCTCGCTTCCCTCCCCTGCCTTCTTAGCCAATAGGAACAGTCCAGCTCCGCCTAACTGGGTATAAAAGGCTCAGCCTGACTCTCCCTGCTTCTGCTCCCACTTCCGAGAGGGCAGCCCGCTGGTTCATTTTGCCTGCCTAATCCACTTTGGTTGAGTACCTGTCTCCTGGTGTGTTTCTTTTGCGCTCGGGCTGGGGTTTTTTCCTTTCACGTATAGTTTCCATCAAAGGTATCATCGATAAGGCTTCTGGAGAGCTGTCATTATAGAGCTGGTTGGCGGGAGTGTACTGAAAGCACGCGTTCTGCATTCTGCTGTCCTTGGTTATGTAGAAGCCAACGAAATATGAAAAGATTTTGAGCTGCCATAATCAAACACCACACGAGACTGGCTTTTGCTACTACTGGCAGGCCCTGGAATGACCTGTAAACACCGTAGGGCACTCAAAACAATGCTAGACACCCACAGGATCTGAGGTAGGCCCTGGGAGATCCCCAGCCCCGACATCGTTCTGACCCTCGGGGACTCCGTGTCCTTCCTTTTTATAATCCCAACACCGTGTTTGCCAGTAGTAGATGTTTCCAGAGTAAATGGACGAATATCTGGAGGGGAAACCTGTCGTTTTAATGTCAAATGCACCAGCTCTTCATGGAAATTGTGTCCCCAAACTTACTTCCTTTGAGGAGGCTGGGAGGGTTAATGTCTAAGAATTTAAAAATTTGAGCATGCTGAAGAGATCCCCTGAATAAAAATCCCCTACATGTAACAACATAATCATTATGGCAGGAAAATTGATCAGAAAAGTGACTGTAATACAGGCAGAATATAGTAAGTGCTTTAAGAAAGAACAGTAATGAGACACATGGTTTTGTGATTACAGGTGATTCCGATTTCCCTACTTAGAATAGATTTATCAAACCTTACACTGTATCATTATTCTTGGCTCCTAGGAAGGAGAAATAAACAGGGTAAATGAAGACACTTGGAACAGATGTTCTGGTGTCTTGCTGGAATAAATGGCACAGCTTAGATTTATTTGGCTAGTGGAGGAGCGCAACTGGGCTATCTTTAGCTGACCTGATATTGACCAGCTGGTCTCACTATCAACTCAGTTGCTGTCAGTTCTCGCAGGAGGAATCACCTGGGGAGTGAAACAATATGAACTGCCTGGGCTGCAATTAAACAGACTCTCTGGAGGGGGCGCCCTGGCATTGAGTAAAGCCCCCTCTTCTCCCCTCTGTGATTCAAATATGGATGCCGGGGTGAGAACCGCCGGAGAAAGGAAGGCCCGTGGGCGCATCTGCGCATGAGTACGGAAGGAGGGCAAGAATGGGAGGACAGTGGAAACAGAAGTGGCTCAAGTGTTCTTTTGGCCTGGATGCACCAATTGTCTGGCTGGCTGTCCGTCCCCTCAGTGGCGCCCTGGCCACTCTATTCTGACCCCGGATGGAGAGGCCCAGCGGCATCTCCTCTGCAGGGCGTTTATCGGGAGCTGCCACTTGGGGTCGCTGTTGTACCGTAGAATAAAGATGATGCTCAGTCAGCACCAGAATCAGCAAGGAGGATTGGGTGTGGGATAATGTGATGATGAATGAATGAATAAAGATGGAATTTGGGGTGATCATTGCGTCTTTCCCCTGGATATCTGCAGGACCCCTCCCCCCACTTTCTTTGGGTCTTTGTTCAAATGTTATCTTTCATTTGAGGCCTTCCCCGACTGCCTTCTCTAAAATTACATCCTTCGCTCTGAATCTCATCCCCCTTTCCTGCTCTAGGTATGTATATATGTGTGTATGTAAAAGCTTTATTGAAATATATTTCACATGCTACACAATTCACTCATATAAAGTGTCCAGTTCAGTGGTTTTTAGTATATTCACAGAGTTGTGTAACCATCACCACGATCAATTTTAAAACAATTTTATCACCCCCGAAAGAACCTCTGTACTTTTTAGCTATCAAAGCCCCAGCCCCAGTCCCCTCTCAGCCTCAGGCCACCACTAATCTACTTTCTGTCTCTATGGATCTGCCTGTTCTGTATATTTCTTATAAAGATGAGGCTGGAGAGATACGAGGTGCCTGCCTTCAGGGACAGCAGTTTGTTGAGGATTTGGGCGTTCTCCCAAGAGCAATGGGAAACCGTGGCAGGCTTTTCCATAGGGACTGGCATGGGTCAGATTGGCAGCTTTGAAAGCCTGTTTGACCACAGTGTGGAGAACCCACCGGAGAGGGGCAAGTTGGGCATGGAGACCCGAAAGGGGGCTCCAGCTGCAGCCCAGACAGAAATGATTCTGAAACGGTGGCCTGAATGGCAGCACAGGCCGTGGGGAGGGAGGGGACGGGAGCGATTCAAGAGAGATTTGGAGGTGGAGTCGCTAGGATGTGGTGATTGCCTGGAGCGGGATGTGTACGCAGGTTTCTGGTTTGCACAAGTACCTGGATACTGGGCCCTTCTCTCAGCTGCGAGCAAAGCTGGGCCTGGGAGGGAGATGCTGTCGCTCAGCATTGGATGCAGAGAGCTGGGGTGGAGATGTCCCACAGACCTGAGAAGCCAAATAGACGCGTGTCCTTTGACAGTTGCTGCTCATTAGCTTTGACTGCCTGGGGCTCTGTTAGAAAGGGTGTTTGAGGGTGATTGCACACGAGTCTGCCACAGTGGATAAGTGGTATCTGACAGGGGCATGTCAAAAGTGCTGTGAAGGCGAATCCAGTAGAGTGTGTCAGATCGATGGGTGATGTCTGCCATGGGCAGTGGAGCTGGCGGCTGGGCTCTGTGGTGACTGAGCACAGTAGGCAGGAGCTCCTACGTGCCTGGAGGGCAGAGCTAGATATGCACAGCTACAGCTCAGTGGCAATAGAAGGATGTGAACCAGGTGGCCAGGGTCGAGAGCGTAGTGTAAGAAGAGAGAAGGGTTCAGGGTCAAGCTTGGACGAAATGTGCCTTTTAGAAGTTGGGTAGAGCAGAGATCAGGGAGACAGAGAAAACCAGAGAGCCAAGAGGAAACCAGGAGAGTATGATGTTGTGGAAACCAAGGGCAGGCGTGTTTCTAGAAGGATGGAGTGGTCAGCAGTGTCAAAGAATGCTGAGAGGTCTGGAATTGGGGTCGGCACACTTTTTCTGTAAGGGGCCAGAGAGTAAATATTGTCAGCTCGGTGGGTCACCCATATTGTCAGCTCTGTGGGCCACCCCCTTTCTGTGTCACCTCTTCAGTTCTGCCTCTGTAGCATGAAAGCAACCACAGACAGCACCTCATCAAGTGGCACGGCTGTCCTCCAGTAAAACTAGATTTACGAAAACAGGCAGTGGCCAGATTTGGCCCGTGGGCTGTAGTTTGCTGATCGGGTCCTGGAAGATGAGGACTGAGCAAAGGCCATTGCCTGAGCTGCAGGTCTCCAGGTGGACAGAGCGGAGTGAGGCTGAGCAGACGAAGAGACAGGCTGGTGGCTGGAGGGGAAGGTGGGGCCGGGCAGTGTTGACACTGAAGGCTGCTGGGAAGGAGCCATCAGAAAGGGAAGGTGGCAGGGACAGGAGAGAGAAAGGGGAACTGTAAGAGGGAGGGCCTGAGGATGCAGTGTGTCTGGGACCCAGGCGGGCCGCTGCGCATGGAGCAGAGGACAAGGGACAGGGCGCGCCGATGTGGGGATGCGGATGCCTTTGGGGGTGATGCGGGTGTGAACCCGATACTGTCGTGAGGATTCAGTAAAAGTTTCACAAGTTAAGAAGCCGGAGAACATTCTGTGCCTTTGTAAAAGACTAGAATGAGTTATTGTGGAAAGAGACGCGAGGCAGCCTTTTGTGGCCCGCTGAGCTGCACAGTCTATTATTTATGTTTTCGTTGGGACGTAAGTGACTGTACATGTGTGTGGGGCACAGTCTTGAATATCTGTGGCCGTGTGCAACATGCGATGCTCCGACCAGGATAATTGGTACACTTGGCATGACACCATGTCATCGTTTTGGGTGGCCCTTTACCAGTCCCTCCCTTAGCCATCTCCCCTCCCCCTTTCCCAACTCTGGTAACCTCGGTCCTGTTCTCTCCTTTGCAAAGTATTATTGGGATCCTTTTGTCTTTCCTTCTTTCTTTTAAAATGTATTTTGCAGCTCCCACTTATTAGTGAGGACATGTGGTGTTTCTCTTTCTCCTGCACATTCTATTTCATCCCACTTCTATCGGCCTTTAAAGTCATTATCTACTTGTATGGACCCACGATCCCTTACCCAGAATTTAAAGAATCCGGAACGTCCTAATGAGCATGGGTTTCCCAAGTTTGCTTCCCATTTGGTGGCAAAACCTCACTCATTTATGATGCGAGGCCGTCATGGCTGTTATGCCTCCAATTTGTCTGCATTATCGTGTTTCCCCAAGAAATGTTATTGTGCGCACCCAGTATCCTGCCCCAGAAGCTGCTGAGGGGGCTTTGTCTTTTACAGTGTACATACCCTATTTCCAAAATTTGGAAAGGGATGAATTCGGAAAGTTGCTTGGCCCCAGTGGCTTGAGATGAGAGTGTAAACCTGCGTGTCTCACTCTCCTACCTGGTGTAAGCCACTGAGCGCTTTGTATCTCTCCCTGGGCTGCTGCTGCCCTCACCGTATGTGTTCAGTGACTGCGAGGTTAATGAGAGAAGCTTCCTATGTAAGTGACAGCCCATGGCATGTTCGTTCCTGCTCTGGTGTTGGGGCCTGCGTGGTCGCCACGTTCCTGTGTGGCTGCTGCATTGTGCGTTCCCTTTGCATCACGGGCGCCTCCTCTTAGTGGCTTGTGCTGCTTCCTCCAGGCACCTTGGCTGGGGTCATCGATCTTGCCGTCGACTGGATGACAGACCTGAAGGAAGGTGTCTGCCTGTCTGCCTTCTGGTACAGCCATGAGCAGTGCTGCTGGACTTCCAACGAAACCACTTTTGAGGACAGAGACAAGTGTCCACGGTGGCAGAAATGGTCGGAGCTGCTGGTGAATCAGTCGGAGGTGGGTGTCTGGGCAGGGTCGTCCTGGGGACTCACGCAATTCCACATGCCTTTGGAACCCTGCGGGGTGATTCGTGAGTGTGATGTCACCTTCAAGTGTCTGTTGCGATGACAGTCCACGGCGTAATACTAGTGTGACTTGCTTTTCTCTAGCTCTAATGCAGCCACCCAGACTTCACTTGGAAAACCCTTCCTCACTGTTTCATGTGCTATATACATATATATTTAAAAGCCTTCTATTTGGCTTTATTTTTCTTACTGAACATAGTTTGTTGATCATGCTGAAGAAATAGCGTTAATTTTTATACCTTTTAATTGAGGAGAAAAGACGAATTATCTTTTTTAGAATAACAGCTTTAGTGAGATATAATTCACATTCCATATTTAAAGTGTACAATTAACCGTCATCACAATCTAACTTTAGAACATTTTCATCAACCCCCAAGAAACCCTGTACCCATTAGCAGTCACTCCCATGACCCCCCAACCCACTAGCCCCTGGCAACCACTCTATTTTCTGTCTCTATAGATTTGTCTGTTCTGGAGATTTCATGTAAATGGAATCATATAATGTGTGGCTTTTTTGTCTGGCTTCTTTCACTTAGCACAATGTTTTCCAAGTTCCTTGATCTCGTAGCATGAATTAATAATTCATTCCTTTCTATGGCTGAATAATATTTCACTATACGGATTTACCACTTTTTAATTTTAAAATCTAATTGTTCACATTTGTGGGGGGATATACCACATTTTATGTATCACTTTATCAGTTGATCAACATGGGTTGATTTCACCTTTTTGCTATTATGAATGATGTTGCTATGAACATTTGTGGACACATGTTTCATTTCTCTTGAGTGTATACCCAGGAGTGGAATTGCTGGGTCAGATGGCAACTCTGTGTTTGACCTTTTGAGGAGCTGCCAGACTGTTTTCCACAGTGGCTGCACCATTTTACCTTCCCACCAGCAGTGCATGAGGTTTCCCATTTGCTCTCCTTCTTGCTAACACTTATTATTATCTGCTTTTGATGTTAGCCATGCTAGTGGGTATGAACTGGTACCTTATTGTCCTTTCAGTTATCTTCCACTACATTTTATGAGCGCATTACAGAGGATGTTCTGGGCCTTCTGTGAAGAGAATGTCCCAGGCACAGGGGATGTGGTGGTGAACCACAGACCTAGTGTTTGCCTTCAAGGCACCTAGAGCTTCACATCTTTATAAAAATCTTAGCTCAGGAAAGGGTTAACTTTTAACCAAATTCAGTGGTTACCACAATGACTATGGGTCCTTGAAGGATCAGAAATCCAGGTGAGGGGAGCTAGGAGCCAAGCTTCACATTAGGGGTGATGTGAGGACTGTTCAAGCTAGAACTGTTCTTGGAAGGTACATGTAATCTGTTTATACATCTCCTCCCTGCCCCACTTTTTTTTGCCTGACCAACTTACCACAGCTGAAGACATTTGGAATGCACTTTGCCATTTTGCTAAACCCCTTTCTCAGTGGAATTGAAAATGAATTTCTTCAAATTTCAGAAGTAGACAGAGATCTTGAAATCTCACACATTCTCAGTGCTCTCTGTCACTTCCAAAAAGAAACTGTCTACTTGGGCCTATGGGCGTGGGCAGGGGGAGGTGGCTGGGCGCCATATTTTATTTCTTCTCTCCTACTTGCAATATGTGTTTTGGGGCAATATGGCCATCGATCTTTTCAACTACTTTTAATATTTATCCTTTGGTTCAAAGAGTTACTGTTAGTAGGAGTGAGAAGTTGTTTTTAGCCTTCAAAAAAAGTACATATTTAAGTGGGTGAAAGATATTCCCCTGTCCAAATTCTCACCACATAGGGTGTGAATATATGTGCTTGTAAAGGCCAAAGCAGTCTTCTGGAACGTGTTTTGCATTTAATAGGAACACATGTGGGCTGTATCCATGGCCTGACTTGTAGGTGACCTATTTTTCCTTCCCCCATCACTTGAGTCATCCAGATGGTAGCAAGAAGCTGAGGCCTAAAGAAATGCGGACTCCACTCAGCAGACCAGGTCCTCAAACGAAAAAACCCCAGACTATGTCTTTGGTTCAGAAAAATGCTCCCCACATACCAGATAATTTTGAATCAGTGAAGTATTCTGAGGGAGATGATCAAGTTTTCCCTCAAGTAGTGCCTCTCAAATAGGACCTGAGACTCTGCGTTTCTGGCAAGCTCCAAAGGCGTGCTGAGGCCGCTGGGCTAAGCAGCTCACCTGAGTAGCAGCATTCCAAACCACAGCTCCCACCCTTGCTCATCATCAGTGCGGTTGCTTCCTGGGGTGTGAGCATGGCCTCAGTGAAAGCTAGGAGAGACCAGTCCACCGCAGACAAGAAAGACAGGCCTTCCAGGCTCTAAAGACAGAATTTTCTGCATCACACCATTCATTAGCTCTAGTGCAAGTGGTGATTAAAATCGAGCATCATTCACGGCTTCCGTTACCTCTGAGACGTCAGCCGGTGGAAGGTGCACGTGAACAGCTCCTGGAGGAACACAGGTGCTGTGTTGTGTGTACCCATTTCAGCGATGGTGACAGCCTATAAAACTGACTCTGGCCTTTTTGTTTTTACAAGACAGGGCCTGGGCCTGCCCGATCCCATCAAAGTGTCTGCTCTCCCGACAGAGGGGTGGCTTTGGTATGTTGCTCAGGTTTGCCATGGCTCATGTCCTCTTCCTTTGTGTCTGTTTAGGGTGCCAGTGCTTACATTCTGAATTACTTAATGTACATCCTGTGGGCGTTGCTGTTTGCGTTTCTGGCCGTCTCCCTGGTGCGCGTGTTTGCACCATATGCCTGCGGCTCTGGCATACCCGAGGTGAGTCGTGGCTGAATTTCTTTTGTACCAATAATAAGAATAGCAAATACTTCCGTAGCACTGTTGTGCCAAGCACAGTTCCGAGCATCAACTCATTTGACTAACTCATTTACTCCTCACAGTAGACTATGAGGCACGTACTATTATTGTGCATTTGGTAGCTGAAGAAACTAGCACAGAGAGGTTAAGGAACTTGCCCAAGGCCAACAAGCTGGTCAACTGTGAGTTCAGGATTCCTACTCTGTATCCAAGATTTCTGCTTTATCGCTTCTCAGATGATTAAACCATTGTCGTCGTAAACCAGGCATAACTCTTAAGGCCCGTGGAATCAGAGTTTATTAACCACACGCATAAATTGGCAATGGGATGACTCGGAAGTGTGCCTGTGATATAATGTGAAAAAAGGGCAATAGCGGAGGTTTGTTGCTGAGAAAGTTCACTGATGATTAAAATCCCTTGCCACATTCTGCTCTTCTGATGACCAGGTAATAGCAATCTTTACAAAACTTAATTTCACTTTCACCGCATGCACTGTGAATTTACCCTTGTGAATTTAGCGTTCTTATAAATAGTTTTCAGCGCTTTCATGTAACCAAAGTATGAGGGAAGTGAGCTCATCCATCAGGGCGAATGCCTGAGACTGAACTTGAAACCTACAAGGATCTACTGGGCAGAATAATGATAATTGAGCTGATTCGCAAAGAGCCCAGACAGTGACAATTTTAGCCAGAAATAATTTTAAAAATTCTTGTATTATCCCTCGAATCAATGCAATTCACTTCTTCAAGTTGGTGCTGCAGCAAGGCCCACAGGCGGTAGAGATGGTGAGTTTGAAGATGTAGTTGTGCACCAGTTGTGGCGACACGTCCCCACCATAGGGTGGTGCCCTCCACCACTGATGCTGGTCCAGGCAGTTACAGGAAGGCCTGAGTCATTGAAAGATGGTCAAAAGAAAAATTCAATATGGTCTTGTTTCAGGAAAGAAAGGGAAAAAAATCTTAACATGTCATGCTGAATTTTTGATGGTTTGTTTATATTAACAAATTGCTTCAGGAACCTGAAAAACAAGCTGTGTTACCATCCTATTTTCTCAGTACAGCCAGTTCTGCTATAGTGTGACATATGCATTCCTAAACATCAGCATGCCATGCAAAATCAGACAATTTAAAAAAAAGGGCTTATGGAGAAAATGGGGTAGGAACACAGTACTCGAAAACTTCATCAGTGATACATATAAAAAAGATAGGCTAGTAAAAACAACAGCACAGTTTTACACAATAAATGGCTAAGAAATATGTCAATACTACAATAAGTCTGTTTCTTCTTGAAAAAACTTGAAGTTGGCTGTCGAAGTGGGTGTCAGAAGGGCTACAGCTTGTGAGTTACTGTGAAGGGGCTGCAGGAGGGTTATCTGGACCTGGAGGGGAAGCTGTGACAGCGGCGTGCACGGGTGTGGCTCCCCAGCACACGTGTGGACTGGTTGTTGTTTGAGGCATGTGTGTATGTATGTTTTGTGTTTTCCTACATAGCTCGGTTCAGCTGGGTACGGTGTTCTGCATTCACCTAGTATTTCTCCCCGAGCATATTGTGCATAAACAGACATGAAATTTGTGTTATGCTCAAATTCTTCCCTAATGTATAGATAGCATTAGAACAAATTTGCATTTTCTAAACAAGTATTATAGCCGAGCTGACTGCATTTTCTCTGACATCTAAAGCGTAAGGCACCCTGGCGTCTTAGTTTATGATCCCACCACCTGCCAATACGTGTTGTTGACTCAAATATTTCCAAAATAAGGAGATGGCCAGTGGGGAATTGGTGGAAAATATAAAGCAGAAATAAAAGGCATGATGGGCAGTCCCGTCTTCCTCTTCCAGGAACCAGAGGTGTGAGGCTCAGCTTGTGATCTTACAGACAGACCTGGAGCTCGAGTATGAGCTCTGTCTTTGAGGGCTGGCCGGACTTGGTGTTCACTCGAAGTGGGCATCTTTAGTGGTGACAGCTGGACTCAAAAGACGTGAACTACCCAGAGGAGCATTGAAATTTCTTATATAACAAAAGTACCAGGAACACATCCATGTGGAGGAAACTGAAAAACGTGATGTCAAGTGAAAAACTAAGTTGCAGAAGACTATATAAAGGATGCTTCTCTCTATAATAAAGTCCATAGGGAAAGGCAAAGAAATGATCGGAAGTGGTGAAGGGAAGGAGGACGTTTCTACTGGGGAGTGAACACGGGGCTGTCAAAGGGACCCACTCTTCTATTTCTTAAACTTGGGAGTGGGTACATAGTGCTTGTTTTAGTAATTTCTTTTAACCATATGTAAGTATGGTGGAATAGGTTCATTTCTCCATTTAGAAAAGAGTTTATAACAATCTTTTAAAGTATCAGGAACCAAATAACCTAAGTTTAGTTATTATGACTCAGCAGTAGCAAAATTTTCATAGTAGAGCTTGAAATTCTTAACCTAAGAAGGCAGTACCTATCCCAGTTCTTGGAGGAAAAGGGCAGAGTAAAAAGGAAAATAAGTAAATAAAGGTAAATTTAAGTAAATAAAAGTAAATTTTAAAAAAAGTAAATAAAAGTAAATTTCAGTTCATGGATAAAAAGAAGGTCCTCCTGGTCAAAGCCCTACTAAATATGTGAACCGACTTCAGTTGAGACATGGAGCTATTCTTTCATATTAGCAAAGATACTAACCAAACTATTTAAAAACAAATTTTGAATGCAATGCTCCTATATACATTTATTTTTTTATTTTTATTTTTTTTCCGTGACCGGCACTCAGCCAGTGAGTGCACCACTCATTCCTATATAGGATCCGAACCCGCGGCAGGAGCGTTGCCGCGCTCCTAGCGCAGCACGCTAACAAGTGCGCCATGGGCTCGGCCCTCCTATATACATTTAAAAAATGGCTCATCCTCGTAGCATTTGATTCCAAAACATTTTTATTATTTAAAATGAAGATTCCTTTGGAAACATTTTTTAAAATGCAAACTTAGAGAAAAATTTTTTATGTGTCATGAATATTCCAAGAACTGGGTGCTGCCTTCTTAGGTATAAGTTCTATAAGGCACATTTAAAAGTGAACACTCATAGTTTCTTGGATTTGGGAATTTAGAGAGAACTGGGTAAGAGTCTCTCTTTCTGCTTCTGTTCGCTTTATCAGTAGAACCACTATCAACTATACAAGGACTTCAAGAAGGTCGTGGAAAAATAGACTTAAAATACAAATCTTTCCACGAACGTTTTGAAGTATCCTCGTATATGAAATCATGTCTTCTCAGAACTTACTCTGAGTTGATGTTTCCGTTCATTACAAGAAATGAACACTCTCACAAATATTTACTTAACAGAAAGTATTCTGGTTTTAAAGTTAAAAATACGGTTTTTCAAGATGGCGGCGGCTGCGGCGGCTGGCGCGGAGTAGCTGAGGTGGAAAAGGTGGCCACTGGGCCTCAGGCAGCCGGGAAACTTGTGGACCTTCCTCTGGCCATCTCTTAAGGGAGGACTGCTGCTGCTGGCCGGTCGTGGGGGCTCAACGCCACTTTGCCCCCGGCAGGAGAGGCTGCCTCATTTTCAGGGAACAGCTTTGAAGTGTGGAGCAGGAAAAGAACTGATTCTTAGCTGCAAAAGCGAGTCTTGAAACAGGGAACACGGCACCAGGGCTGCTGTGGATGCAGCCAGGATCCCGGAGGCTGGGGCCGCACTGAAGGCGGCCAGCTGCCCTATTCAGGATTCGAGGTTTCAGGCCGGCATTAAAGAAGATTCCTGGGAGCGCCCGAGCCGCGCCGCGACTGAACAGCCCGAGGCGGCAGCGCCGAGAACACGGAAGGCAACAAACCAGAGACAGAGCGAGCGCTGGACCTGGCACAGCACTGTGAGTGATCCCTGGCACAGCTCTGTTCGGGGGATGGATGCCCACGCGGCTCCCGCCTGCACCACCAGGCCACTCACTGCCCCGGTGCTGCCTCCATTTTCCCAGGTGCGGGCAGCTCCGCCCTGCTCGGCCATCACTGAGCCCATTTGCTTGGCCTGGCGCGGGGCTTTCCAGACCCTGCGGCCGGCCTCCTCTCCCACTCCCTCCGCGGTTCTCTGGCGGGGCTGGGGGTGTGGGGCGTCCCGACCAGTGTTGGGAGGGCTAGCAAGTACGGGCGGGCCGACTGTCACTCCACCACACCCTGGTCTCCGGCCCGGTAAACTTCCTGTTACTGGGAGGCAGATACCATCTCTGCGACCACCAGTTTGGAAAAAAGCCTAACGAATTTCTGGTTGAGAATAGTGTGGTAGGAGAGTTCCCAGGTCCGCTTGAACCTGCCGGAGAGCAGGCTGCAGGCGGGCACTAGACTCGGTTTATACCGGGGGGATACAAAGGTGAACAAGACCCGAGAAAGATCTACACAGTGCTACAAAGGCACCCAGAGAGACCGGTCGTCTGTGCCTAGCAGAAACCTGGTAGACTTCCTGGGCGAGGCGGTGCTGAGCAGGGTCTTGAAGGCCCAGCTGATAGACGAGGGGTGCAGAAGACACACCCCAGCCCAGCACAGTGTGCACAGAGGGGGGAGACGTGCGGCCAGGGAGGCGGAGACTCGACAGAAACCACACACCCGGTGGGGTCGCCACTGCACGATCTAACAGCCTGGGCCAGAGCACACGGAACGGGGAGAAGTCCTGTACAGAAAGTGAAAGCTCAACAGAGATCACACACCCTGTGGTACGTGATCCACCAGCCCAGCAGAGTCCAAGCTGACCAGAAAGGTGGATCCCCGGAGAAGCCCAAGACCCGAGGCAACCACACACACAAGACACTAGAGGCCAACTGAGCAGTCACGGCGGGGGCCATACCAAATTGGCAACCACAGCAACATCCTAGTAAGTCATTAGTCTCAAACCGGTGGTCTGTGCAACCCCCTGCCACAATGAATAAACACCAAAAAAAAGACACCAGAAATACAAAAAATCAAGAAAGTACACCACCAAAAGTTAATAAATCTCATACTCTAGATCCTATAGAACAAGAAGCCCTTGAAATAACTGACAAGGAATTTCGAGTGATAATTCTAAGGAAACTGAATGAGATACAAGAAAACTCAGCTAGACATCATGATGAAATGAGGAAAAGTATACAGGATCTGAAAGAGGAAATATACAAGGAAATCAATGTCCTGAAAAAAAATGTAGCAGAACTTGCTGAACTGAAGAAGTTATTCAGCGAAATAAAAAACACAACGGAGAGTTTAACCAGCAGGCTTGTCGAAGTTGAAGAGAGAACCTCTGAACTTGAAGATGGGCTGTTTGAAATAACACAAGCAGACAAAAAGAAAGAAAAAAGAATCAAGGACATGGAAGAAAATCTGAGAGAGATATCAGACAACCTCAAGCGCTCAAATATCCGAGTCATGGGTATTCTAGAAGGGGAGGAAAATGGAGATTCCATTGAAAACATATTCAACAAAATAGTGGCAGAAAACTTCCCAGGTATAGGAAAAATCACAGATCTTCAGATCCAGGAAGCTCAACGATCTCCAAACGTATTCAACCCAAAAAGGCCTTCTCCAAGACATGTCATAGTCAAATTGGCAAAACTCAGAGACAAAGAGAGAATCTTAAAAGCTGCAAGAGAGAAGCGTCAAATCACCTATAAGGGAGCCCCAATCAGGTTAACATCAGACTTTTCATCACAAACCCTAAAAGCTAGAAAGGAATGGGATGATATTTTCAAAATACAAAAAGACAAAGATTGCCAGCCAAGAATACTCTACCCTGCAAGGCTATCCTTCCGAAATGAGGGGCAAATAGTATATTTCTCAGACAAACAAAAACTGCGGGAGTTCACTACCACAAGACCACCCTTACAAGAAATCCTCAAGGGAGTACTGGGTTTGGTTCCTGAAAAATAACTACCACTGCCATAAAAACCTAAGAAAAATCTAAACCCGCTAGTACAATAAAAATGGCATTCATGAAGAGAAAACAAGCTAACAAAAACACTATCTACAACCTAAGGAACCAACAAACAAAGAAACCAAACAGTAAATCAGAAAGCAAGGAACAAAAGACACCTAAGACAACCAAACAACCAATAAAATGCTAGGAATAAATCAACACCTTTCAATAACAACTCTTAATGTTAAAGGCTTAAATTCCCCAATTAAAAGACACAGACTGGCTGACTGGATCAAAAAGCAGGACCCAACTATATGCTGCCTACAAGAGACACACCTCACCCATAAAGATTCACACAGACTAAGAGTGAAAGGATGGAAAAAGATTTACCATGCAAACAGAAAAGAAAAACGAGCTGGAGTGGCTATTCTTATATCTGACAAAATAGACTTTAATCTAAAAACCATAAAAAGAGACAATGAGGGACACTACTTAATGATAAAAGGACTGATCCATCAAGAGGACATAACAATCATAAATATGTACGCACCCAATGTTGGAGCAGCCAGATTTATAAAACAAACTCTATTAGACCTAAAGAAGGAAATAGACACTAATATCATAATAGCAGGGGACCCGAACACCCCACTGTCAATATTGGACAGATCATCTAGGCAAAGAATCAGCAGAGAAACACAAGATCTAAACAAGACTCTAGACCAATTGGAATTGGCAGATATCTACAGAACATTCCACCCAACAACCTCAGAATATTCATTCTTCTCAGCAGCACATGGATCATTCTCCAGGATAGATCACATATTAGGTCACAAATCAAGTCTCAATAAATTCAAAAAAATTGGAATTATCCCATGTATCTTCTCAGACCACAATGGATTAAAACTAGAAATTAATAACAAACAAAACTCTGGAAACTATACAAACACATGGAAATTAAACAGCATTCTACTTAATGACATATGGGTCCAAGAAGAAATCAAGCAGGAAATCAAAAAGTTTATTGAAACTAATGAAAACAATGATCCATCATACCAAAACCTGTGGGATACTGCAAAAGCAGTATTGAGGGGAAAATTTATTGCATTAAATGCTCACTTCAGAAGAATGGAAAGATGGCAAGTGAACAACCTAACACTTCACCTTAAAGAACTAGAAAAACAAGAACAATCCAATCCTAAAGTTAGCAGACGGAAAGAAATCATTAAGATCAGAGCAGAACTGAATGAAATTGAAAACCAAAAAACAATTCAAAAGATCAACGAATCAAAAAGTTGGTTTTTTGAAAAGATAAATAAAATTGACAAACCATTAGCATGGCTAACAAAAAAAAGAAGAGAGAAGACTCAAATAACAAAAATTAGAAATGAAAAAGGCGATATTACAAGTGATTCATCTGAAATACAAGGAATCATTCGAGACTACTATAAACAACTATACGCCAACAAATTTGAAAATCTGGAGGAAATGGATAAATTTCTGGACACACACAAGCTCCCAAAACTGAACCGTGAAGACATAGAAAATTTGAACAGACCAATAACAATAAAGGAGATTGAAGCTGTTATCAGAAGGCTCCCAACAAAGAAAAGCCCAGGACCAGATGGATTCACAGCAGAATTTTACCAAACATTCAAAGAGGAATTTACACCGATTCTTTACAAACTATTCCAAAAGATTGAAGCGGATGCAAATCTCCCAAACTCATTCTATGAAGCAAACATCATCCTGATACCAAAACCAGGTAAAGATATAACCAAAAAAGAAAACTACAGGCCGATATCCTTGATGAATTTAGATGCAAAAATCCTCACTAAAATACTAGCAAACAGAATACAGCAACACATACGAAAAATTATTCATCACGATCAAGTGGGATTCATCCCAGGGATGCAAGGTTGGTTCAACATACGCAAATCAATAAATGTGATACACCATATTAATAAACTCAAACACAAGGACCATATGATCATCTCTATAGATGCTGAAAAAGCATTTGATAAAGTTCAGCACTCATTCATGACCAAGACCCTCTATAAGTTAGGTATAGAGGGAAAGTATCTCAACATAATTAAAGCCATATATGACAAACCCACTGCCAATATCATCCTGAATGGGGAAAAGCTGAAAGCTTTTCCTTTAAGAACAGGAACCAGACAAGGATGCCCACTCTCACCACTCCTATTCAACATAGTGTTGGAAGTACTAGCCAGAGCAATCAGAGAAGAGAAGGAAATAAAGGGCATCCAGATTGGAAAAGATGAAGTCAAACTGTCCCTGTTTGCAGATGACATGATCCTATATATCGAACAGCCTAAAACCTCTACAAAAAAACTGTTGGAATTGATAAATGATTTCAGCACAGTAGCAGGATACAAAGTCAACACACAAAAGTCAGTAGCATTTCTTTTCTCCAATAGTGAACATGCAGAACGAGAAATCAAGAAAGCCTGCCCATTTACAATAGCCACCAAAAAAATACAATACTTAGGAATTGAGTTAACCAAGGAGGTGAAAAATCTCTATAATGAGAACTACAAACCACTGCTGAGAGAAATTAGAGAGGATACAAGAAGATGGAAAGATATTCCATGCTCTTGGATTGGAAGAATCAACATAGTGAAAATGTCCATACTACCCAAAGTGATATACAAATTCAATGCAATCCCCATCAAAATTCCAAAGACATTTTTCTCAGAAATGGAAAAAACTATTCAGACATTTATATGGAACAATAAAAGACCACGAATAGCCAAAGCAATGCTCAGCAAAAAAAAATAAAGCTGGAGGCATAACACTACCTGACTTTAAGCTATACTACAAAGCTATAATAACCAAAACAGTATGGTACTGGCATAAAAACAGACACACTGACCAATGGAATAGAATAGAGAATCCAGAAATCAACCCACACACTTACTGCCATCTGATCTTTGACAAAGGCACCAAGCCTATTCACTGGGGAAGGGACTGCCTCTTCAGCAAGTGGTGCTGGGATAACTGGATATCGATATGCAGGAGAATGAAACTAGATCCATACCTCTCACCGTATACTAAAATCAACTCAAAATGGATTAAGGATTTAAATATACACCCTGAGACAATAAAACTTCTTAAAGAAAACATAGGGGAAACATTTCAGGAAATAGGACTGGGCACAGACTTCATGAATACGACCCCAAAAGCACGGGCAACCAAAGGAAAAATAAACAAATGGGATTATATCAAACTAAAAAGCTTCTGCACAGCAAAAGAAACAATTAAAAGAGTTAAAAGACAGCCAACAGAGTGGGAGAAAATATTTGCAAAATATACATCTGACAAAGGATTAATATCTAGAATATATAAGGAACTCAAACAACTTTACAAGAAGAAAACAAGCAACGCAATTAAAAAATGGGCAAAAGAGCTAAGTAGGCATTTCTCTAAGGAAGATATCCAAATGGCCAACAGACATATGAAAAAATGCTCAACATCACTCAGCATCCGGGAAATGCAAATCAAAACCACATTGAGATACCATCTAACCCCAGTTAGGATGGCTAAAATCCAAAAGACTATGAACGATAAATGCTGGCGAGGCTGCGGAGAAAAAGGAACTCTCATACATTGTTGGTGGGACTGCAAAATGGTGCAGCCTCTATGGAAAATGGTATGGAGGTTCCTTAAACAATTGCAAATAGATCTACCATACGACCCAGCCATCCCACTGTTGGGAATATACCCAGAGGAATGGAAATCATCAAGTCGAAGGTATACCTATTCCCCAATGTTCATCGCAGCACTCTTTACAATAGCCAAGAGTTGGAACCAGCCCAAATGTCCATCATCAGATGAGTGGATACGGAAAATGTGGTACATCTACACAATGGAATACTACTCAGCTATAAAAACGAATGAAATACTGCCATTTGCAACAACATGGATGGACCTTGAGAGAATTATATTAAGTGAAACAAGTCAGGCACAGAAAGAGAAATACCACATGTTCTCACTTATTGGTGGGAGCTAAAAATTAATATATAAATTCACACACACACACAAACCGGGGGGGGGGGGAAGAAGATATAACAACCACAATTATTTGAAGTTGATACAACAAACAAACAGAAAGGACATTGTTGGGGGGGAGTGGGGGAGGGAGAAGGGAGGGAGGTTTTGGTGATGGGGAGCATTAATCAGCTACAATGTATATCGACAAAATAAAATTAAAAAATAAAATAAAATAAAAAATAAAAAAATAAAATAAAATAAAATAAAATAAAAAAATAAAAAAAATAAAAAATAAAAAAAAATAAAAATAAAAATACCAAGTCACAAATCCACTGCAATACATCTTGTGAAAGCCCTGCTTGCTTCAGTCTCAATGAATCCAAGTTAAAGCAAGTCATTGGATTTTGGCATCTATTGGGAATGAATTTTCTCTCTTTAGTCCCTAATTTGATCATGAGAATGTTGTCAAATCATTTTAGAGAATTAGAAAATACCTATTACATTCTTCAATTCACCACATGTCATGGCTGGCAAAGGCTCAGGTAATTTAGATGCTTGTAATTTTCTAAGTGGTATTACGCTTTTAAACTGTAGCCTGGGGTCCAAATCCACATTAACTAACTGACAAAAAAGTATAGAGAATTTTATTCAAGGCAACACAAAAGGGCAGGATTGTGGCAGGCATAATAAAACATCCCTTAAATAAAGGGATCTGAGATCCCCAGAGCACAGGATCAATTAGGCCAACTACCACCTGTTACGGCCTGGTTTCGCCACCACTAGTTTGCCATCAGTTAAAGGCTCGTTCAAGAAACACCAGCTGACTGCGCAGCTAGGAGGCCTCTGGCGTGTCCTGTAGGGAGGAGCTCATTGAGTTCTTCAGGAAGACACGCACGACCTGCTCGCGTGGGCTCTTTCCCTCGCCTGCTCCCTCTCCTTGAATTAGGATACGGATCTGTCAGTAGTTCCTGAGATGAAAATGGTCCTGTGCACACCCCTTTAACAATCTGAAGATTAGCTGACTTCATGACCCTCCCCAAGTCACCACAGGTGACACGACGCTCAGTAGCAGGAATTTGCGAAAGAACCAAGAGTGTTTCAGGTCCGTCTCTTAAATATTGAGAAATTAGGGCTACCTGTGCTACATTTTCCCAGAATGGAGCAGTGGTTCTCCACCTGGGCTGCATTGTAGATTCACCTGGGGAGGCTGTACAACTCCTCATACCCTGGATGCACCCGGGGCCAATTACATCAAATCTCTCTGGGGAGAGTCAATTCTCAATATTTCCTAATTCCCAGTGATTCTGATGAGTGCTGAGGTTGTGAAGGACTGTAATAGCTACTTGAGAAATTGATTAATTGGCAGAGCAGTGTCCACAAGGAGGCATTTTGAAGTTATGTAAATGGCACTGACAAGCGATAACACTGTCCTGTTATGTATTACACAATGGGAAAACAAATTGACCACGAACTTCATGGAGTGACTCACGTGGTGTCTAATTAATCTGTGATTACAGGCTTGTAAATTGCCAGCTCAGTGGTAAACATTCACTCCACTTTAGCCAATGGTGGGAGGTTGGAGGTAGAAGTTATGTAGCCATGGTAATGTTTCTGTATCCTAAAGGACACTGTTTTGGGGGAGAGGACCCCAGTATATGAAGTTAATCACTGAGATTGGCACTGGGTTGAATTCTCAAAGCCTTAGGCAAAATGCTCAAGCACGCCTTTAGGAAGAAAGCCATTATTTGGCATTTACAAAATGCAGCAGGTCTGAAAATGGAGCAAGACAATGCTACCTGTAGTCAAAGTCCTTTTCAATACAAGAGATAGGATTAGGTGAAAGAAAAGGGGTTGCCATGGATTCAAACATCTGTGTATCCCCCGAAGTTGCGTTATTAGAATGCTGAGCATCTTCTTCCTTTTCCAACATTGTGTTCAGAATATTTTCAAACATATAGAAATGTTGAAGGAATTGGACAGTAAACACCCATTTTACCTATCGCCTCTAGCAGGGGCCAGCAAACTTTTCCTATAAAGGATAGAGAGTCAATATTTTAGGCCTATGGGCCAAGAGGCAGGATGGAGCAACTATTCTCACTGAAAGGCTAGTAATCTTTTTCTTACATATTACTTTAAATAATGTAAACACCATTCTTAGCTTGTGAGTCATATAAAAATAGGCAACAAGCTGGATTTGGCCCATGGGCCATAGTTTGCCAACCCTTGACCTAAAGTTCAACTGACGTTTTGCTCTTATGGGGGAGGCAGGATTTTACCTCTACCCTTTTAGGGGTTTTTGGCTGGGCCTGAGAATTAAATTGATGTAGGACAGATCCATAGGAGAAAAACATACGAATTTATTTAATATGTTTTATATGACATGGGACCCTTCATAAGGAAATGAAGACCTGAAGACGCAGTTAGAGTTGTGCACTTATATGCTGCATTGGACAAAGAGTAGTCAACTATGAAAATGTGACAGGGTAAAGGGGCTTGGGCTCGGGTAGTGACAGAGAAGTGACTAGGAGGATAAGGGCTAGTCTAACAACGTTGGTTTGTACAGAATTCCTTCAGCCTCAACTTCCCATCCTTGATGATAAGAATGACACTCTCCTTCTCGTACAGGAAGGGCATCTTTCACATGTGAATTTCATCTCCTTCTTTTAAGAAACAAAATGAAGGTCAGAGAGATCTTGCACCTTCTGTTTTCTGAGTGCCTGTAACTCAAAATAGTCAATCTGCCAGAGTGGCATACTCTGGGTGGTGTATTCTAAACTCCTTCACTCTGTTTGCTCTGTCACGTAGCTGGCCAGCTCTCCCCGTCGTTTCCCTGGGATATCTTCCAAGAGTCAAAAGGTAGCAGTTAAAATCACAGGTATATGAGGATACTTCAAAAAGTTTGTGGAAAAATGGAATTAAAGATAATACAAATCTTTCCATGAACTTTTTGAAGACCTCTTGTATGTCTCTTCTCAACACAGCAAAGGGTAATGTGAACAGGACAAAACATCCTGACTAAAATGAGACCTTAGATTCAGTCCTGTGATCTTTTAGTACTTTGGGAATTCTTAAGGTTTACTTGCATTGAATTTTTAATGTTTCTGTTAATATAAAATTATATATTCATGTAAGTTTCTGTTAATATAATATATACAAATGGAAAACTAAAAGAGCCTGTCTTCCACGTGACTTTGTGAATTGAAACTTTAAAAATGCCTCTCAGAGGAATTACAGCTATTTTCCTGGCCGTGCATTGAAACAGTTCATTCCCTCTCATTCTTGATCCTCTGTTTCAGATCAAGACCATTCTGAGCGGCTTCATCATCAGGGGCTACTTGGGGAAGTGGACCCTGCTAATTAAGACGGTCACCCTGGTGCTGGTAGTGTCATCCGGCCTGAGCCTTGGGAAAGAAGGGCCGCTGGTGCACGTGGCTTGTTGCTGTGGCAACTTCTTCAGCAGCCTTTTCTCCAAGTACAGCAAAAACGAGGGCAAGAGGCGCGAGGTGAGCCGACCAGCTTCCGCTGCAGGAAAGCGTTCTGCCCGCAGCCCCTCCATGTTCTCGCCTGCACACGCTGGTGTTCACGGAGGGCCCAGAGCTCATACGTAACTGTTTGCCTTGCAGGTGCTTTCAGCGGCGGCTGCGGCTGGAGTCTCCGTGGCCTTTGGTGCTCCGATCGGGGGTGTGCTTTTCAGTCTGGAAGAGGTGAGAAGGGGCAGCAGAGGGAATGCGTGGGGCTGAGAGGCAAGGACCCGTGGATGACTGGCATAGCAGTGAGCCTTCGTCTCCTGCCCTGTGAGGAGTACATTCAAAGAAGTGTTGCATAAGATTCCTGCAGTTAATTAAGGAGCTACAATTTCTGCCATTTAAAAATATTGTTTTAAAAATTGCCAACATGACTTTTTTTTGAAGATTTATAGCGTCTTCTCTGTTTCTCAGAGCCAACTGAATTAAGCATTTTTGGTTTTGGTAACGCTAATGGATCATTCCAGGGGTTGGCTGGTTGGCAAACGTCTTCTGTAAAGGGCCAAATGGGAAATATTTCAGGCTCTGTGGGCCACACAATTTCTGCTGCAACTGTCCAACTTGGCCATGTGGCATGAAAACAGCCATGGACAACACATAGTTCGTGAATGGGCATGGCTATGTTCCCATGGGCACTGAAATTAGAATTTTCTTTTTTTAATATCCTATGTGTGTTTGTGTGTGTGTGTGTGTTTATCATTATGCAATTTTAACTTTCTTTGTGGCCTTTTACCGTGTAATTAGAATTTTCTATAGTTTTCACGTCACAAAATATTATTCTTCTGAGTAGTTCAACTCAAAAAAACCTTTTTTTCTTTTCCAACCATTTAAAAACGTAAAAACCATTCTTAACTCGTGTGCCTTACGAATACATTTGCTGGGCTGGAGTTGACGTGTGGGCCAGAGTTTTCCAACCCCTGAATCAAATCCACAGGTTTATTTGCTTTTAGGAGGGTCTCTGTGCTATGAACAGAATTATGATTAAATATTTTTCTCTTTAAAAAAGTGGCTTAAGCAACCCTGCTCAGTATCAATTTTACTTTTAGACACAGTTAGATCACTTTGGTATCTTTGTTGGTGCATTTTGTCATAGTCAAGCCTGGACTGACTGATGAAGTGAGTGCCGTTCGTCCATGTTTGGTCCCAGTGTGTCTCATGGTGGGCACCAGTAGGTGGCTGCTGACCAAACGGACTGAACTCTGAGCAGCTCTTTCTCTGGCCAGTCTCTAATTTTCTACTTCTTCATCCCAGGTCAGTTACTACTTTCCCTTGAAGACCTTGTGGAGGTCATTTTTTGCGGCCCTGGTGGCGGCCTTCACGTTGCGATCCATCAATCCCTTTGGGAACAGCCGCCTTGTTCTCTTTTATGTGGAATATCACACGCCCTGGTACATGGCTGAACTCTTCCCCTTCATCCTGCTTGGGGTGTTTGGGGGCTTGTGGGGAACCCTCTTCATCCGCTGCAACATCGCCTGGTGCAGGAGGCGCAAGACCACCCGGCTGGGGAAGTACCCGGTGCTGGAGGTCATTGTGGTGACTGCCATCACCGCTGTCATTGCCTACCCCAATCCCTACACACGCCAGAGCACCAGTGAGCTCATTTCTGAGCTGTTCAACGACTGTGGGGCCCTTGAGTCCTCCCAGCTGTGTGACTACATCAACGACCCCAACATGACCCGGCCTGTGGATGACATTCCAGACCGGCCAGCTGGGTTTGGCGTTTACACAGCCATGTGGCAGCTGGCCCTGGCGCTGATCTTCAAAATCATTATCACCATATTTACCTTTGGCATGAAGGTAAGTGAAGGGTAAGAAAGTGAGGGTGGGTGCTGGGGGGGGGAGGAGCCCATGTCCTTCTGGGGACAGCACCCTACTCTCCTGAACAAAATTGTCATGGGAGGAAAAGGGGATCCGACCTTTCTTGAATGTTCTCATGTGCTGGGCACTTGACATTCTTTCAATCAGGAATCAGTTCTTATAACAACCAACAAGCCTGTGAAATGAGGTTTTAATCCCATTTTACAAGTGAGGAAGCTGAGGCTCAGAGACCCGGAGTGGCCTAATCAGACCCACAGCATATGGGAGACAGAGCTGGGCATGGAGCTCACTTCATCTCACTCCCAGACCAGGGATGACCACAGCTTTGCCTGCTGGCAGGGTGATGCCAGGTGGTGGGACAAGCCCATGTGTGGCCCAGTTTGGATCGATGAGCATGCATTGAGCATCCGCTGTATCTAGGCTCTGTGCTAAGTCCAAGGTGTACAGCACTCGAAACAGAATGCTGCCCCTAAAGAGCGCCTGCCTCTGGGAGAGACAGATGCAAACCCAGAGTTCTGAGACTGTGTGGCAGCACCTACGCTGCACACCACGTGATGGCCTCCCAGTCTGGGTGGGGCTGGGGCCACGACGGGGGCTCTTTGCACACATCGTCTCCTGATGAGGGGTGTCCTCAAGAGCTGTGGATGACACCGTGTGCTTTCCTCATTTTTGTTCCTAAAGCCAGAGAAGAGACAGCTTCTTTCTTCCTGCTTTTAAACACTGCGTTAAAGTCAGACATACTTTGAAAGCCCTTCCTAAAGAGCTTTCTTTTATGGAAACTGACATTAAGTTGTTATTGCTTTTTTAAAAAAAAATTGAGGTAAAGTTTACATAACCTGAAATTGGTCATTTTAAAGTGTACATGTTAGTGGTATTAAGTACATTCACAATGTTGTGCAACCGTCACCTCGGTCAAGTTTCAGAACATTTTCATCCCCTTCATAGGAGACCCCATGTCCATTAGCAGTCCCTCCTGTTCTCTGCCCCAGCAGCCCCTGGCAACCACCGATCTGCTTTCTGTCTCTATAGGTTTGCCTATTTCGGACAGTTCATTTTAATTAAATTAATTCATTTCGGACCGTCCTTGTGGGACTGGCTTTTTTCACTTAGCACAGTGTTTTCAAGGGTTATCCATGTTGTAGCACGTGTCAGAACTTCATTCCTTTTCTGGCTGAAAAGTGTTCCACTCTGTAGATTCCCCCACACGTTGTTTATCCACTCATCCTTTGATGGACATTTGGGTTGTTTCCACCTTTTGGCTATTGTGAATAGTGCTGCTATTGCTTACTTAAAAACAAAATGAAACTTTTATTCGAGTGTTAGAGTGTGATAAGAGTGTCATATAGAGATGCGTACAGCTTAATGAATTTTCACAAAACCCACATGCTTGTGTAACCAGCACCCAGGACCAGAAGCACAACATTACCCACCCCCCAGAGCCCCTGAAGTGTTCCATTACTTTTGCTTTCTGTGTGGTATTTCTATGAATTGTCTTTTTCAAAAAAAGTCTAAGAAATGGTGTCCCTGGGTGTGTAGTGGTCAAACAGAAACCCGAATCTGTGCCTTAAGAACAAGGATGGGTAGACTTTATTAAACAGCTGACTGTGTCTGATCCATCATCTCCTTGCAAAAGAATTTATTTTTGTGTCCAAGGAAGATGCTGGAGCATCTTCTGGTGCTTGCTGAGACTTTACTTTGAAGTTACAGGGGATTAAATGGCTGTGGACTAAGGGGGAGCCAATATAGGAGCCATTTCCTAAGGAATATTCCAAACTCTAGAAATCACGCCCAAGGATCTGAACTTCAGTTCGCCTGGCATCCTCAGACTGATGACCACCTGGGGCGACATAAATGCAGCTGTGGCTCAAGGTCTGCACTCACGTCTCAATGAACACAGAGTAGTTAGGAGTGTCCTTTAGCACATGTACGGTCACCAGACAAACTAAAATGCATTAGCAGTCAGCAAAGTAAGCAACACGCTACTTCTAAGATCATTCAGTTTACATAGTCTGTTTCTTCGCTGCCGCTAACGTGGCTAGAAAATATTCAGGATACATCTCGGAAGATGTAGTTGGTTAGGAAGATGGAACTGCCTCCCTCATCTCTCTCTGACTGGTATCCACTGTCTATAAACAGAGCAGGAAGCCTTTGAAAGCTTTTTGGAAGATCGGGGGCAGCTGCGATGGTGCGTTCAACTTCTTTATTTTACCAGGGAGCAGTTGCAGGCTCTTCTTTTCTGTTTTCATGCTGTGGCTTGGCATTTAATTTTAAAAGCCAACCTGAATGACACGGCAAGGGGAGAGAGAGTCACGAGTGTCTCAAGTGACAGATGTTCACTTTGAATTCTATGTGCACTGGGGCTTATCATTCTTTAATCCACAGCAGGCAAACTGGGCCAGACTTTGCAGGGGAAGAAATGAAAGTGTAAAAGGGCATTCTCTCCATGTTGCAGTAGATGCGACCGACTAAGGAGGTCAAATCACTTGTCCCACCTTTTCCCAGCTGACTGATTTTGAAGAGCTGTGCCTCCTTTGAAGGCTGAGCAAAATGCAAGCTTGTTGAGGGGGCACCGTGGTTCCTGGGGATCGGGAAGGGGGACTCAGCTGCCTTCCCTCATGCTGCTTTTCTCTGTGCTCCCTCGAGATCCCGTCGGGCCTCTTCATCCCCAGCATGGCCGTGGGAGCAATGGCGGGCAGGATGGTGGGCATCGGCGTGGAGCAGCTGGCTTACCATCACCATGACTGGATCATCTTCCGGAACTGGTGCAGGCCCGGAGCAGACTGCGTCACTCCAGGGCTTTACGCAATGGTGGGAGCTGCAGCCTGCCTAGGTACAACCACGGGTGGGGCAGGGAGGGGGTGGGGGCACTGAGCTGGCTTAGAGGACTGGCGAGCAGGAAGACGTGGACTTGAACATTTGCATTACTCAGGATAGGCTAGGTTGTGCTGCTATAACGAGTATCCCCCCAAATCTCAGTGGCTCACACACCAAGGCTTATATCTTGCTCACTATATATACACACACACACACATATATATATATGTATATATATATATGTAAAAAATATGGGTGAACGGAAGATTCTTCCCACCCAGTCATTCAGGGGCCCAGACTGATGGAGTCTCCACCATCTTACAGCCATACCACCTAGAACAGTAGTTCTTAACCAGGAGTGATTCTGCCTTTCAGGGACACTTGGCAGTATCTGAAGACACTTTAGGTTGTCACACCTGGGGAGGGAGGTGCACAAGCCAGGGTCCCTCATTGGAGCAGAGCCCCCAGCCAGGTGTGATTTACAGCTCCCTGACCCAATGCCACGTTGAACAGAACCTGGCATCTGTTCCTGAGGCCTGAGCATGGGTAGCATGTGGGAATGTCCCCTTGGAACACGTGTAAGGAGCATTTACAGCCGTCTATCCATTTCCACACATTGTGCCCTCCCGAGGGTCCGGGGTCGGGCTTCGGAATCTCACTCGTGTCTTGTGTTGCAGGTGGAGTTACCAGGATGACAGTGTCGTTGGTGGTCATCATGTTCGAGTTAACGGGTGGTCTGGAGTACATTGTGCCCCTCATGGCGGCGGCTGTGACCAGCAAGTGGGTGGCCGATGCCTTTGGGAAGGAAGGCATCTACGAGGCCCACATCCACTTGAATGGCTACCCCTTCCTGGATGTGAAGGATGAGTTCACCCACCGCACGCTGGCCACCGACGTCATGCGGCCCCGGCGGGGAGAGCCGCCGCTGTCGGTGCTCACCCAGGACTGCATGACCGTGGAGGACGTGGAGACGCTCATCAAGGACACTGACTACAACGGATTCCCCGTGGTGGTCTCCAGAGACTCCGAGCGCCTCATCGGATTTGCCCAGCGGAGGGAGCTGATTCTCGCAATAAGTGAGTAAAGAGGGAAGCTCGCCTTTTGTCAGGAGCCAAGAGGCAGCTCTGTGCCCCCCAGTGATCAGAGAGGTGCGAGAGAATGCGTGTCACGCCAGGGGCTCGCAAGTGTTCATGTGTGCGCGGTCACCCGGGGATCTGGTGGAAATGCAGACGCTGATGGAGCAGGTCTGGAGTGGGGCCCAGACTGCGCTCCTCATGGTCCTTCCGTTGATGCCAATGCTGCTGGCCCCCAAGTCACTCTGTGAGGCACAAGGGCTCAGACCCAAGTCTTGCGTGGCTGGAAAGGGACCACGTGTTTGCAAGCAGCCCCCTGGCCCGCTCCTCTGGGAGGCAAGCTGCAGATGCTGCCTTTTGGGGGAAGTGCTGGATGAAGTTCAGGAAGAGATGTGAGTAGCCCGGGCCGGCTGCTTTGGAAGGGGAGCAGAAGGAAGGATTCCGCAGACAGAGGGCACTGAGGGCCAGAGGCCTGGGTGTGAGTGGTTGGAAGCCCCGGGCAGGGAGGAGCAGTGAGCCTCGGAGATGCAGCCCTGCTGGACCTCAAGATGCAGCAGGGGCGGAGGCCAGCATAGCCCTTGCACCGGCACGTGGCCAATGCCATCTGCTCAGCATCCTCGCTCCGAGATCTGCACGGCATCCAGCATCCTGTGGTAGTCGGGGGCCCATGGCCGGCTTCCGTGTGCATGTGATGATTTTTACTGTGCGTGCCATCTTCCAGAGTATTCGTGACGCTCATCAACGGGACTTGCCCTGGTCTCGTTGCCGATTGCCTCACCGCGAGCATGTCTTCACCAGACGAAACTGCTTGCTTCTCCCTGCTGTTTGTTTTTTATTTCTAAGTTGCTTCCCTTCAACTTCTAAATCCTCTTCCCCATGTTAAGTAGCTTTTAAAATATCTTTAAAGTATTTTCATCAAAGGCTTTATAAGATAAGATAAGCTATGGCCTCTAATTTTAGCTGGCTGTTCAAACATTTTTACCTCCCCCGAAGCAAAAATTGATTTTGTATTTTAGACACCATAGCAAGTTTGTGCTTCACTGTTCAGTTTGTGTTCACTGTTTGTTGCTTTAATATAAGTCCTGTCCCTTAACAGGTAGGTGCTTTTAGGTGTAAATATTGCCTTATAAATAACAAGTTTTTTAAAGTTGTTTGAGTAGGGTTGGCTTTCTTTTAAAGTAATGTAATCAGCAGCCTTTAAAAAATGTATTCAGTCCCTGAAATACTTTAAGCAAAGGTTGAAACTTAAAAACTAAAGTAATAAATGTCACAGCATCCACTATCTATTGTGTGGTTGCAGGCACAGCTGCTAAGAGACAGCTGACTAATTTCACTGAAACCCATTACTGTAGTCAAGGGGGAAGCACTAACTGTCGTCAAGTGGTTAGGGAAGACCCTTAGGCTTGCCCACCACGCCCTCTCCTAGAAGCTGTGTTTGGAGCATCTGAAGAGGTGTCAATAGTACCTGTGCGCTTTCAGTCAGACCCGTAATAGTACAGAAGCAGCTATTTACACAGTTTGTGCCAAAGCAAGGAGTGTGTTGCTCTGAGGAATTACAAGAGCTGTTTTCCTGGTCTGTGGAAAGAGAAGAGTCCCTGTACTCTAGGGGAGAAATTCATGACCTGTACTTGAGGAATTATCTGCCCTTTTATGAGTATAGAAATGTGACGTTCACATTTAGCCAGTGTCACTTTTAGGGGAATTGGAAGCAAAGATTACAGACAGATGCAAGATAGTTGCGATAAGAAAAGAATGGTGATTGAGGTAAATGAGGAGTTTTCTTACACATCATGTTTACAATTGTAACAACCGCTCACATGAAGCTGAAAATGTTTTATTTTTAATCCGTCTCTGGAATACCAAAGCACAGCTATGTCTCTGCTAGAGGGGGATTAGTGAGCACTGCCCGGGCAATGTGGCCATCTTCGTCACCACATGTTAACACATGGGGCCGTACGTGACCCGTGTTCCAATTCCTGGTGAATGGGACTTGGCCTCTCGTTTCTCTTTGCAAGTATGAGGCTCTTTCTGTACTCAGCGGGGCTCAGGCTCTTCTAGTCTTGAGTTGTGCAGTTAAGCCAGGAAGGCTTCAGAGAGGCCTCAGTGGGAGCCACAGAGGCGATGAAAGGAGGGAAGGGTAGGGTGGCGGGGAAGAGTGGAGGGACCTCATCTCCTCGTCTGGTGGATGATTGAATGATGACTCTTCAGCACGTGGAAGATGCTCACTTGCAGAAAGGGGCCCACATCCAGGACTGAACAAGAGGATAAGTGTCACATCTGTTGGACAAGCTATTCAGAGGTACAGAGGTGTCTGCCTGGGTGGGCTGTTGATGATTGGACTAGATCATGGGGAACAGTAGGGCCATCTACTTCTTTCTGCTGCGGATGTTAAAATGTACATATATGTAAATATGTAGATGTAGATACAGATATACAGATGGATGTGCAGGGGGACTTTTCCATGCTTTGGTAGACAATAACGTGTCATAAGATAATATGCTTTTTCTTCTATATAGTGTTTACTTTTTTATCCCATCATCTACATACCGACCGCTACTGTGGTTGCTTCCAAGTTTTTATTTTAATCTTTTTCATTAATTACATCTGTTTTATGGAAGCATTTTTAGTTAACAAGATGGTAGAGTATTACCTCCCTAAACACATAATTACTCTAAAGTAGGGGTTCTCAACCTTAGCACGATGGACATTTGGGGCTGGATCGTTCTCTGTGGTGGGAACTGTCCTATGCACTGTAGGATGTTTAGCAGCATCCCTGGCCTCCACCCACCAGATGCCAGGAGCACCTCCCCTTCCCAACTGTGACAACCAAAAATGTCTCCAGACATTGCCAAATGTCCCCTGGGAGTGGGGGGTGGGGGCAAAATTGCTCCCAGTTGACAACCATTGCTCTAAAGCCACTTAGTAGCTTACCAGATGTGTGATTATTTCTAGTCTTTTAAAATTTCTTGGCCTATCACAGTTTGTAAAATTCATCTTACAAACGCTATTAATTACGCCCTCTGTGTACAAGGGTACTTCAAAAAGTTCATGGGAAAATAGAATTAAAGGTTGTATGAATCTTTCCATGAACTTTTGAAGTATCCTTATATTGCTGCTAGAAAGTGGAATGTCAAGTTGAATAACCTCAGCGGTTGCTCATAAAATGTACATCATGTATCAGGGGCCGTGGCCACTGAGAGTAGTTCTAGTAGAATATATGACAAACCTCCTATGTTAAAGACAGTAATAAAAACAGTTTAACTACTTTAACTTTAAAACATTTAAAAATAAAGACTATTAGGTTTTTTAAAAAGTAAAAGTAATACACACTCATAGACTATTGGGGAAATTAGAAACAAAAGGAAAAATTTTAAAAGGCATCCACTTTCTTATCACCATAGAAGGACATGGTTAATATTTAGTGCATTTCTTTCCTGTCTTTAAAAAAATATGTTCATTTTGGGCTATATTTTTTTGGTTTGTTTCCCAACATGGGCTCCGAAGAGTCCCTGGGGCCTGTGAGTCTATTCTTTCCTACCACTAGCTCATCCCCTGGGTGAGGAGTTGGTTTATTCTTTCACACAGAAATATTTCTTGAGCGTGCACCATGTGTTGGTGCTATCCTAGGAGCGGTGGGTCCGTGGATGACAATACACAGTCTCTGTCTCTGTGAACTTATGTGCTATAGTTTTGTTGCAGGCATTTTGCTGACTGACAAAGATTTCTGGTCCAAACTGAGAGTAGGTGGTTCACTCTAGTAGAGTTGCAAAAAGCTTTCTTGCCAGTTCTTCTTCCATTCACCAGCTTTTGGCCTATACATAGCACCTCTAACCCCAAAGTTAATATACGTGCTTATAATAGAGTTCCAAAGTGGCCTAGCAGAGCCCTTCTGGAGACAGCAGCAGTTGCTGGTGTCAGAGCTCAAGCTCAGATCTCTGGCTCGGACCCTAGCCGATGCCTACGATTCTTGCTTGGCAGTGAATAGCTCATGGGCTTTCCTTCCTAATGCCTCCCATGTGAAATAGGCTCTGTTCTACATGGCAGGCAGAACCAGATACACTGCCATATGATAGACCTACCATTCATTCATGTGTGCATTTAGCAAATATCTGTTTTGTGTCTACTGTGTGCTAGGCATTGTCCAGGCACTGGGAGTGCACTTGAGAGCATGAGTTCAATGAGGTACTGGCTGTTAGAATCAGAGCTATAAACCCAATCAGTAAATTCAGAGGAAATATAAGCTTGTTATTTATTTTAGCAAGTGGATTTATGGTTCACTATGTCTTACTGGGTTTTATAAGAGGTTCAGCAAATCCATGTGATCAGTTCTTAATTGGGGTCTGTGGCTTGATTCAATCCTGACATTCAACCTGACTGTTAAAAAAATAGATGGAAATCTTGTTACGTGGGACATTAAGGGAGTCAGTGTTCTACAAAAATGAGCAAGTGTGTGTTGACCGCTGCCTCCCTGCCTTAGTGCTTAAGATGGAAGGAGGTTTAGGAAGGAGGTACACAGTGTGTATCATGCAGGATCTACATTTGAAAACATGTTGTGCATCAGTATCGTCTGGTGTTTGTGGTTGAATCATATTCCATTTGATGTAACTGGATTTCACCTGACCCATATAATGTGCAGGCATTTGCCCAGCAGGCCCACTGTTCTGCTTTTAAACAGAGACCCCCTTTCAGACTCAGCCTGACCCCAAACGCTGCCAGTTTTCCATTAAAGTACTCTATTGCACTAAATGGCCTTAGAGGAGGCAGTTAGAATTTTATTTTTGAAAGAACAATATAGGTGAATAGTAGTCTTTGAGAAGGCAAGAAATGTATTACAGAAACCAGGATCCATTCTAAGGCAAGCCTTGCTGTACATTTTCCCTAAGCTTTTCTCATGAACCAAAAGAAAGATTAAAATTCCAACAGAAGGAAAATCGCCTTGGAGAAATATCTTGAGACCGACGGATTTATTTCATGTGTGACTTAAAATAGCCCGGGTTTCTAGCACTGCATTAAGGGGTATTTCTAATGAGTTCCTGTTACCCTACTCTTCTTCAGCTTTCTTTCACATGGCCTTGCCTACAGACAGAAACAGGCTAATTGCTACCATAACAGTTTTACTATCTTTCTTTGAGAAATGCACAAAATGGCCCATTTTTAAGACAGGAGATCCAAGGGGTGGGGGGATGTAGCTTTTCTGAGGTCGTTTCTTTGCACCCAAGGGCCATATTTGGGATTGAGCTGCATTTCTGGGCAGTGAGCCTGGGCTGGTCTTATTGGTTCCTTCTTCCTCTCAAGATTCACAATGCCATTTGGGCCAGTTATGAGTGAGTTTGTAAAAACAAAAAAAACAATGTATTAAGGTTATTGGGCAGCTAAGTGAGGTTTCTTATCCTGTCAAACTTCAGCCTGTGAGGAGGTGGAGGAGTGTTAGGAAAGCAAGAGTGGAGGGCCCTCGGCCATTTGGGGTGCCCTGGAGTCCAGGGGGGAAGCAATGAATATCCCCAAAGGAGCCGTCTTGATCAGGCCCATTTTGCAAGACTTTGGCAACCAACGATCTGGTCACAGCAGGGGGACCCTCGCATAGCATAGCTTAAGAGAGATGCCAGTTTCACAGATGTTTGGCTGCAGCCCCTCATTAAAAATGTGTAGTTTGTCCTCTAAACCCCTTTTCTGTGGGATTCGAGGATGCTGTGTGGGGCAATGGGGTGGGGGGAGTTGCTCGGCCAGGATTTTTGTGTGGCTTATTGTTCCTGCTTGTCCCCGTTCTAGAGAATGCCAGACAGAGGCAGGAGGGCATCGTGAGCAATTCCATCATGTACTTCACAGAGGAGCCCCCTGAGTTGCCGGCCAACAGCCCGCACCCCCTGAAGCTGCGGCGCATCCTCAACCTCAGCCCTTTCACGGTCACGGACCACACCCCCATGGAGACGGTGGTAGACATCTTCCGGAAACTGGGGCTCCGGCAGTGCCTGGTGACACGGAGTGGGTGAGTGGCGGGACAAGTGTGGACAGAATGTGTACTGTGGCCGGACTCGGGAGAAAAAGATGCATCGTCAGCCCTTAGGGAACTCACGGTCTGCTGGGATGGACCAGTGCTTGCTAGGTGATGTCAGGGGGTCGTGGTGAGTGTATTGAGAAGGAAATGTACAAGGAGCTTTGGGACCTGGAGCCGGGATGGCCAGTGCAGCCCAGGAAGGCGGGAGACGCTTGCAGGCTGCACTCCTGTCTGGGCTGAGTCTGAGGGTGGAGTCAAAAAGGGGAGGAGCCAGAGGAGAGGGGCTTGGTGCTGCTTTTCTATCACCTGGATGGTACTTGGCTCAGGGAGAAAGTATGGCCAATTCTGTCCTAACGCAACATAGGCGTTCCTCAAAATCACAGCGCTCTGCAAAAATGAGCAGTGAAAACCACAGGACTTATGGGGAAAATGGGGTTAGGCGCAAAACACTGAAAAACTTCATCAGTGACACGTTTAAAGAAGTGATGGAAACATAATACAAACGGTAGTGCCATTTTATACAGTTAAATGGTCAAGAAATACATGAATATGCCAACAAACATGTCACTTCTTGAGAAGACCTGAAGGTGGCCGTGGTGTGGGCGTCAGAAGGGCTGCAGCCTGTGTCACTGTGAAGGGGTGGCAGAAGAGCTCTCTGAAATCGGAGGGGAGGGTGTCCCAGCAGGTGTGGACCCATCAGCTGGAGTAGCTCATAGATGTTTGAGGGGTGCGTGTGTGTGCATTTGCATATTCCAGTGCCTCTGGGTTCAGCTAGGTGCAGTTTTCTGCATTCACCTGGAGTTTCTTGTGGATAAAATCTTGCATAAGTGAGGTGGTATTCATATTATGCTCCGATTGTTCCTTAATATATCACTGTTTGAAACAACTTCAGGTATTCCAAACATCGTCAGAGAATTGAGAGGTTTGGCAACCCCATGGCATTGTCTCTGCTGCCATATTACTTTTGCTTTGTGTCATCACAAACCAGTAAACCAGTGACACAAAGATCAAGGGTCCATGACAGTGCCAGAGGTGCAGTTCCCTGAAGGTCATTCTTTGGGCTGTGAGTTGTGCCCCAGGTTCCATGACTCAGAAGCTTGGGTAGAGGAGGGAACTTGCTCAGTCAGGGTGGGCTGGAACCTAGGCTGATCTGTCCATTTTATTCCTTTATATGCTGGGGTAGGAGGTGGAGGATGGGTTGTGGAGACATTGGTACCTGATGTAGTTTAGGCCTTCACAGAATCCATTTGGGGTGTCACAACTGGAGGCCAGGGCTGATGCTTAACATCCTGCAATGTACAGGACAGCCCCACAACAAAACATTTGGCCCAAAATGTCACTGGTCCTGCAGTCGAGTGACCCTGGACTGGATGACCATATATAGCCAGATCAGCAATTCTGTTCATTTGTCTTTCCTCCTGCTGTCCTGCTAACAGGGACACAGTCTGTGCAAAGGGTTAGATTTGCACATATACTCAGAGAACTCAGCCAGCAGGATGAGCGTCCTCCTTAGGTCTGACTGCAGCCAGAGGTGTGTCTTGCACATGGGAGGTGCAGTCAGCAGGGAACAAATCAATGAATCCTGTGTTTGAGGATAGAGATCATTTCTGCTGGTGAATCTTAAAGGAGCTCAGTGGCTTCTCAAACTTGAGTGTGCATCAGAGTGCCCCAGAGGGTTAAACCTCCAGGTTAAAACCCACCACAGAGCTACTGATTCCTGAGGGCTGGGGCGAGGCCTGAGAATGTACGTTTCTAACAAGCTCCCAGTGAAGCTCCTGCTGCTGCTCTGGGGACCCCACTTTTTGAACCCCTGAAGTCAGCTTATGCACTTGAGTTTCCAGCGCTTGGCACAAATACCACTGTGATCACCCGTGTCATTTCAAGTATATAACAGTTTCTCCTTTCCTTTAAAACAATAATCCAATGTCGTTTATCATCAGAGTTTCCAGTCCAGGCAGGAAATTCTGCCCTTAACGCCCGCTCACACCTCATGGAGCCCCATGAGATTTTCCTGTGAAGATCTGGGTGCCAAAATTGGCTCTGAATGTTCTGCGAGAAAACAAAATCGCACTCTCTCTCGCTCTACATGTTTTAAACAAACACAGATGCTGATACGTTGGTGCTGGCAAGGGATCCTTGTTTGCGGGGCGTTTCATCTCCTTGGGCTTGCAGCCTGGGCAGGCGTCTCAAGCCGGCTCGTGTTTCTGGTGCGCGCCCCTGCCATGTGCCTGACTGGCTTGAGACAGCGGGAGCCGAGCCCGTCCTGCCCACCTGGATCATCTGCAGGATTCCTCAGGGCCTGGGGCCCAAGGTAACCTTGAAACCAGACCAGGAACTGTAGAAGTCTTTGTCCCCAGGATGCCAGAGTCTAGGAAGCCTCTGTTGGCTAAGAGTGAGATTTTTCCCTAGGAAGGTTCTAGAAAAGAAAAGTGAGTAGGGGAGATGGTGTCAGATTTCCTCCAAGGCCTGCTAGGTGGTTCACAGGGACCTGGCCGAGGCAGCTTTCTCAGAAGAGCCCAGCTGCTCGAATCTGAGTTATGTTCTTGGTCATAGATCCGGCCATTTATAATTCACTAGATTCGCTCAAACTGCTACCCAAAGGGGCTGGAAGTTCAAAACCTTGATTTAAATCAAATAGGACATTTCGTGCCACTAATGAAGCCTGCTGGATTTGATGTCGTCTCCTTCTGGGCTGATGTTCAGCTTTCTTTCAGTGTGTGCGTGAACTCAAGGCAGCTCCTGAACTATTTCCCCAGCGCCATTGGAACCAACTTAACTTTTACAGTCACGGGCTCTTAAGAGGAGGTTTCCAGAACTGCAAGTGCCTGATCTTTTGATACTGTCTCCTGGGTGAAGATAAGGAAACAAAAACCAGGCTTTATAGATATGGGAGGGGTGTGTGTGTGTGTGTGTGTGTGTGTGTGTGTGTGTGTGTGTGTGTGTGTGTGTGTGTGTGTGTGTGTGTGTGTGTGTGTGTGTGTGTGTGTGTGTGTGTGTGTGTGTGTGTGTGTGTGTGTGTGTGTGTGTGTGTGTGTGTGTGTGTGTGTGTTATAGTGGAGTTCTCATCACTTTGCAAACACTAACAAGTCACATTTTTTTCAATGCAACATTGGTTTAATCAACATCTTACTGAGCATCTATGAGTATTTTGGCTGAGAACTGAAGAAAGCTCAAAAAGTGTTTTAAAAAAAAAAGCCGAGGAGCTTGTCATGCACTAAGGAACATGGACGTAATCCAGTTTAAGTGCTGTTACTCAAGGCAGGTGTTCTAGAGGGGAACGTCCTGAACTAGGCTTTCCGGTAGAAAATAAATGTCAGAGGATGACAGCTGGTTAAGTTGAGGGACTGTTGCTAGTGGGCGATCATCAGCAGCAGAGCCCTTGCCCACTGCATGAGAGCCCCTTTAGGTGTCCCGCCCGGGTGGACGGAACTGCTCACACCTGCTCTCATCTTCCTTCTGATCAGGGCTTTCCTCGTGGGCTATTACAGGTAAACGCTGCCGGCCTTACAACTATTCCTTATTCATTATGAAAGGACAGTTGGAATCCCAACACTTACAAATGCTCATTTAAAAAAAACTTCCATCTCCTGTTCATTTGCCCTGTTTTACAATGAAACTTTCTGAGGGAGAGGTCAGTGAGAGAATTCCTCACCTGCCCTTCGCTCCTAGCTGAGGATTCTTGGCATCTGAGTGGTGGGTGGGACTTTGCATCACATATGCCTTTATTTATCTATCTGGCTGTCTATTTATTTAATAGTTTTATCAGAACAACTCACATACTGTACAATTCACACCCTTAAAATGTACAACTCAGTGATTTTTAGTAGAAAATGAATTGTGCATCCATCTCAACAATTTTAGAACATTTTATTATCCCAAAAAGAAACCCCACACCCCTTAGCTATCACCTCTTATACCACAGCCCTAAGGCGATCACTAATCTACCTTCTGTCTCTGGGGATTTGCCTATTTTGGACATTTTATATAAATGGAATCATACAATATGTGGCCTTTTGTGACTGGTTTCCTTCACTTAGCACAATGTTTTCAAGGTTCATCCATGTTGTAGCAAGTGTCAGTACTTTGTTTGTTTTTCTGGCTAAACAATACTCCGTTGTATGGATAGACCACATTTTGTTGATCATTTCATTAGCTGATGGACATTTGCCTTCTCTTTATTTTTCAAATGAAGATATGGGACCTTAAGAGTTAAAACACTTTGCTCAAGCTTGAAGGGAATCGGTTGCACAGCCAGTCCTACCTGGGCTGCTTCCAGGTATCCTATTTCCCGAGGCACCGTGAGCTACCAGGCACTGGGGCAAAGCTGTGCAGAGACGGTGCCATCAAGGGCCTTTGGTAGAGGACCCTGCCAGCTGACCCTGACCCCAGAGGACATCAATGCCCTTCATCAGCAGCCTTGGGGGTCAACATCAATGGGGAGTGGACCTGGGGGCAGTTGGAAATATGCAGCAGCACCTTCAATATTCAAGATAATTGGAATATTGGAATATCTGGTCAATAAAATACTGAGCATGTGGGGCCAGGTAGTGGGATTTCCATGTTCCAGGCTGACGGTGCATTATACATTCACCTACAGAGGTCCACTCTTGCTTGAAAACTCCCAGCCAGGAGTGATATTGGAAGTATTTTAGAGCTGCTGCCAGATACTAACCCTTTAGTTATGAATTGTGGGGAGATAAGTGGGGTTCTAGAAGTAACACAGGGGCAGCAGGGACATTTCAGGGTGTCCAGCTCAGCAGCTATAAACCAACTGGTCTAGAAATATTTACTACTTTTCCATCTGGGCAGTGGCTCTCCAGCAGGGGCATTTTTGCCTCCCATCCTCAGACATTTGACATTTGGCAAGGCCTAGAGACATTTTTGATTGTCACAATGAGGGGGGGATAGGGGTGGTGGTGGGAGTGGTGCTTCTGGCATCTAGTGGGTAGAGGCCTGGGATGCAGCTGTATGTTCTACAGTGCATAAAACAGGTCCCCCACAACAAAGAATTATCCAGCCTTAAATGTCACTAGTGCCAACAAGGAGAAACCCTGAGTAAAGCCTTCGTGGGGCATGGAGGAGTAGAGGGAGACCTGGAGACCCAGACTGGGACTCATATGGCTGCTACTGCACAGGAGGGGGACTCACTGAGGACTCCTTCCTGCCCTTATATAGTGGCCCCTCCCAGTGACAAAGCCACCTCTCCTTGTTATCCCTTGAAATTAATTAGAATCATCAGAGCTAGAAGGAAATTGATCTGACCCCAGGAGGAAACCTCCTTTTCTTACCTGGGCCACCAAGCCTCTGACATGGATAAGACAGGGGCTCACTGAAGCTTCTGTGACTGTAGAAGCAGGGTGATTTGGCAAAGCAGTGGGTAATAGTGCCCTTGAGGAAATGTTTACCTTTAATCAAGTGAATGCAATGGGCCTTTGTTATGGCAGTTGAACCCCAAGCTCCTAAGACAAATCAGGATGGAAAGAAGGGGTTCCAGGAGCTGTCAGCTGGACTCACTACCGTTCCTGTGTGGGGAGCCCTTGTTGGGTTCTGATCCCATCAGCCAGGGTGATACTTACACATGGCTTTTCCCGGAGAACCCAGCATCGTGTGCAAGGAAGAGAGAGGATGTTTGTTTCCTTTAGGTGTCTTGTTTCAAGATTGAACCAGCACAAGCCAGGTGCACCTACATCAGTTCCATACACCTTGTTATCAATTTTAGAATTCCACATGGTGTAGGAAGGAAAGCATTCAGAGGGGATTACTTTACTACAACTGTTCAGTGGAGAGGAAGTTGAAGGATTGTTATGGACTGAAACATGGCCCCATCCAAATTTCCGTGCTGAAGCCCTAACCCCCAATGTGACTGTATTTGGAGACAGGGCCTTTAAGGAGGTAATTAAGGTTAAATGAGGTCAGAAGGGTGGGGCCCTCATCCTATAGAACTGGTGTCCTTATAAGAAGAGGAAGAGACACCAGGGGTGTAAACTCACAGAGGAAAGGCCATGTGAGCACTCAGGGAGAAGGCGGCCATCTGCAAACCAAGGAGATGTCTCAGGAGAAACCAGCCCTGCCCACACACTGATCTTGGACTTCCAGCCTCCAGAACTGTGAGAAGTAAATAGCTGTTGTTTAAGCCCCCCAGTCTGTGGTATTTTGTTAAGGCAGCCCAAGCTGACTAATACAAGGACTTGGCGGGTTTAGAAGAGCAGCATCTTGTTTTATGGGGCATCTTTAATTTTACTGCACTTTGATAAGTTTCCCAGAAGTATTTAAAGTAGTACACAAACATGGTGAAAGTCGAGTGGTCCTAAACAGCTTGAGTGAACAACAGTTCCAGCTGTATCCCTCGTCACCACCCCGCCTCTCCTTTCAGGCAACCACTTTTCCCCCCAAGGTTCTGTTTTTGTTTGTTTGCTTGTTTCTTTTAATTAATAGACTATTTTTAGAGAAGTTTTAGGTTTACAGAAAAATTGAGCAAAAAGTACAGAGTTGCCATATACCCCCTACTCGTCCCTCCCGTTTTCCCTATTGTTAACATCTTGCATTAGTGTGTTCTATTTCTTGATGGAGCAATACTGATACATGCTTATGAACTGAAGTCCATAGTTTACATTAGGGTACACTCTCTGTATTGTACATTTCTATGGATTTTGACAAATGCATAATGTCATGTATCCACCATGATAGTGTCATATGGAATAGGTTCACTGCCCCGTATGCATCTCTCTCGCTCTCCTCCCGCCTCCTGGAAACCAAAGATCTTTTTACTGTCTCCATAGTTTTGCCTTTTCCAGAGTGTCACATACTTGGAATCAGACAGTATGTAGCTTTTTCACACTGGCTTCTTTCATTTAGCCGTAGGCATTTAAGGTTCTTCTGTGTCTTTTTGTGACTTGAGAGCTCGTTTCTTTTTATTGCTGAGTAGTATTCCATTGTATGGATGTACCACGGTTTATTCATTCACCTATTGAAAGACATGTTGCTTGCTTCCAAGTTTTGGCAATTAGGAATGAAGCATGAAGCATACATCCTCTAAAGATAAGGGTATTCTTTTACAAAATCATCAAACTGTAATTACACAAAATTAACAATAATTCAATATATCATTCAATATCCAGTCCATATTCAAATTTCAATCCAGAATCCCATCAAGGTTCACATATTGTATTTGGTTGTGTTGCCTCTTTGGTCTTTTGTCTAGAACAGTTCCCTGCCTTGTTTGTTTGTTTGTTTGTTTTTTATGGCATGGATTTTCTTTGACAAGTCCAGACCAGTAGTCTCACATTTTAGATTTACCTGATTCCTTCTTCATGATTCAGTTTGGTTTCAGTAGTGTTTGGCAGCATTCCAACACAGGTGATGCTGTAACATCACCTTTTCTGACTTGGTTGATGTTAAGCTCATCACCTGGATGAAGTGGTGATGATCAGAGTCTTCTGTTGTAAAGGGACATTGTGATCCTTGCACATAATCAGTATAATAGTACTTGAGACCATGTGAATTTTCTGTTTTCAAGCAACATTTACCCAGTGGTTTTGCTATCCATTGATAATTATTGACTAAACTAATTATTACATTGGGGCTTGCAAAATGCTGACCATCTAACTCTATCCTGCTTTCTAGATTTATCAAGTGTTCCTCTCCAGTTTTTTGGTTGTTTATTTTCATCACTATAGAGTCATGACATTTTCTTTCCGTGTTTTTGTAATCCATGTCATCATTATTATTTTTGTTTAGAATGCTTTTAAAGGCCCCTTTGCTATTTTTCTCTTTCCTGAAGATGTTCCTGTGAGATGGAGGGAAAGGGGCATATTTGCTGTCTCCCTGGGTGTGATAGATGGGGAAACTAACGCAAGAAATAACTCACTTTTTTCAAGGATGTTTAAGGTGCAGTGTGGTCAGAGATAAAGTAGTTAGAATTCTGGTCTGATAGTTTCACTGATCAGTGTCCATTTCACCAGATGTAACTGATTTGAATACCTGCATGCCCTCTTCTTATTCACTATCTATTAGTAAGAGATGTGTTTGGCTAATTTGGCTTTAATTAAATAAACAGCAGTGTATTACAGTGGTGTTTTCTGATTGTTGTTGTTTTTGGTATGGCATCATTTTACATAAACACAGAGTAGAAACCTGTTATTTTAATAGCTATACATTATTCCTGTGTGAGACTGCCATAGTTTTCTTCCCATTTCCCTCTTCTTGGGTAAGATCGAGATATAGTGATCAGTATTTTGTAAACTTATTTGGCAATGGAACTTTTTTCGCAAAGAAGTCGTGCATGTCCCCTTCTTTCAAACCTTCCGTTTTACCCAGAGGGCCTGATTTATTCCCACAGGTGGTCATTTAAGTATTCAATAAAATGATGAAGTGAGGGTTTCTGTGAACAGTTGTGCAGATGTTCACTGCACAATCCAAGGGGCAATCTTTTAGTCCGTTTCTGTTGCTTATGACAGAAATACCCGAGACTGGATAATTTATAAAAGAAACAATATTTATTGCTTACCATTTGGGAGGCTGGGAAGTCCAAAGTCCAGGGAACACATCTGGTGAGGACCTTGTTCTTGGTGGTGACTCTACTGCAAAGCAAGATATGACATGGTGGATATGGCAGGAGTAAGAGAGAGACTAAGCTCCTCACTGGCTCTCCTTTTAAAGCCGTCAGGACCATGCCGATGATCATCCTTAAACGATCAACAGATTAATCCATTCACTAGGGCATGGTCCTCACAATCTAATCACCTCCCAAAGGTCCCATCTTTCAATGACCATAATAGGACTTCCTACCCTCTTAACACTGTCACAGTGAGGATTAAGTTTCTAATACATGGGACTTTGTGGGACACAATTCAATCCATAGGAAGCACTGTTTACACTGTAGTATTTGTGAACAGTGTTTCTTGGAGTTATGTAATGTACAGTCTAGGAGGTCCTATACAAAGAACCTTGATAAGTGGCATTGATTTTTGCTTTTTGGGTTTTTTTTGGCAGCTCGCCAGTATGGGAATCCAAACCCTTGACTGACCTTGCTGTTATTATATATATATATTTTTTTGGATGTTAACTTTTTTTTTTTGGTTGCTGGCCAGTATGGGGATCTGAACCCTTGACCTTGGACATTGTTTTCATAAGTTGAAAACAATGGAATTTTGAAAGGGGAGGCAATTTAATCTACAGATATGGTCAGAGATGAATGTCAAACTTTACCCCTCCAGTAAGATAGAATCGAAAATAGAATCAATTTTTATCTTATACTTAAAATTCTTTATACTTAAAATACCTTATACTTGAAATTTCTGTGGTGTGATTGAGTTTCTGACAATGGTTTTTGTAAGCCCTTTTTTAATTGATTATAGTCTTGAAATTTAAGAGAGTATTTTAGTCATTGTAGGTTTGCTGCCATAATAAACAAGCTTGCAATCTCAGTGGCTTAAAATAATAAAGGTTTATTTTTCATACACATCTCATCCACTGTGGGATACAGCGGGCGTGGGCTGTAGACCACACAGTCATTCAGGGATCCAGGTCTTTGAATCTGGTGGCTCCCATGTCAGTCTTCTGTTACTCAGAGTCCTTCACTAGCTCCTCTGCCTCTGACTGCCAGATGAGGAGAGAGAATGGGGAAATGTGCAGAGACCTGGGAGTGGTGTCTGTCATCTAAAGCAACAGGCCATCGGCCAGAGCTCACTGCATTGGGCTGCCCAACTGCAAACGAGGCTCGGAAACATTGTCTATCCCTGCGCCCAGGTGGAAAGGCACTGGGGTTTAGGGACAGGGTTGAGTCAATATTGCAAGGCTGACCTTTTTTCTCTATTTTGTTTCTTCTGCAGAAGACTTCTGGGCATCATCACAAAAAAGGACGTGCTGAGACATATGGCCCAGATGGCAAACCAGGACCCTGAATCCATCATGTTTAATTAGCAACAAGGTGGCAATTATTTTGAGAAAAACAGTGACTGTATTATTTTAAAAGAAATAAATAAATGATACATTATTATCCCAGGGAAAGATCGTGCATGCACTGGGGGCAGCTGAAACAAAAGCTTTATTTGAAAGGAGGGCAAGAAGGATGAATCCTTTTTTAAAAACAAAACATCAGTGAGTAGGTATTTTATAGCTTTAACCCTGTATGCATTTCAAGCTGTGTTTCTTAATGAGTTTACTAACTGCTGTGGGGGCATGTGGGTGGGTGTAACTGATGTGGTTTGTAAAAGGACATGGAACACCAATGCCAAACCGAGAAACGTTCACCCCTTCTGCTCGAGGCTGATGTTTGTCACTTAGGAAAGCACATGAAACTTTGAGTCCAAAAGGCAAAGGGGTGTTGGCAAGTCAGTGTCCTTGCTTATTGGTTCCCGAAGTTTTTTCTGCTGTGTTACTGCATCATACTAAAGACATTTGCACTTACTTTGTTGGAAAAGAAAAAGAAACTAAATTTGAACCCAGTGAAAACTGGGAGTATGCCAGTGGTCCACTTACAACCAGCCCATCTCTTGCTCCTAGTTTTAGACTGTTATTTTGCTTATCAATCAGTTTCTGAACCAAAATCAGGGCACCCACCATGATGAGTGTGAAGAAATCATTTCTCCACGCAAGACTAGCACCATGGGTGTTTTAGTGCATTTTGTGTTGCTATAACAGAATACCTGAAACTGGGTAATTTATAAAGGAAAGAGGTTTATTTGGCTTACAGTGCTGGGACAGCTGCATCTGGCATGAGCCTCAGGCTGCTTCTGCTCCTGGTGGAAAAGTGGCAGGCAGCCGGCAGGTACATGGAGATCACATGGAGACAGGAAGCAAGAGAGGGAAAGAGGAGGTGCCGGGGTCTTTTCAAACAATGAGCTCTTGCAGGAACCAGTAGAGCGAGAATTCACTCATTAATCTTTCCTCCCCCAGGGAGAGCGGTAATCCATTCATGAAGAATACGCCCCCATGACTCAATCAGTTTCCAACACTGTCACATGAGTTTTGGAGGGGACAACATATCCAAACTCCATCGTTCCACCCCTGGCCGCCCAAAACTCATGTCACTCTCACATAAAAAATACAATCATTCTGTCCCAACAGTCCCAAAAGTCTTAGCATGCTCCAGCACCAACTTAAAAGTCCAAAGTCCAAAGTCTCATCTGAGACCAAAAGCAAAAGTCCTTCCAGCTGTGAACCTGAAAAACAAAACCAAATTTATCTACTGCCAAGATACAAGGGTAGAACAGACATTGGGTATACATTTCCATTACAAAAGGGAGGAATAGGCCAAAAGAAAGGAGAAACAGGCCCCAAACAAGTCTGAAACCCAGCAGGGCAGACATTATGTCTTCAAGCCCCAAAATAATGTTCTTTGACTCCAAGTCCTGCATTCTGGGCACATTTGGGCATCTGGGCCCCCAAAGCATTAGGCAGCCTCATTCCCACAGCTCTGCCAGGTGCAGCCCAGTGGGCTACACTGGTGCCTGCAACTTTTCCAGGCTGGTGTTCCACTCTGGTAGCTCCATAAGTCTGGGGTCTCCATGGTAGTCCCGCTGCCTTGGCTCTACTAGACATTTCCCTGGTGGGGGCTCTCCGTGAGGGCTCCAACCCCACTTTCCTGTTCGGCATTGCTCTAATAGATGGCCTCTGCAGTGGCTCTGCCCCTGCAGCAGGTCTCTGCCTGGGCCCCCAGGCTTTTCCATACACCCTCGAATCTGGGTGGAGGCTGCCACGCCTCCACTGCTCACATGTCCTGCTGGCCTGCACACTTAACACAACGTGGACACCACCGAGGTTTCAGGCCTCTACTCTCCAGGGCTGTGGCACGAACCACACTTGGAGCCTTGCCAGCTGGAGCAGCTGGGATGCAGGGAGCAGGATCCCGAGGGCAACTGTGCCCCAGGTATGTCCTCCAAGATAACTCAGTCCTTCTAGGCCTCAAGGCCTGTGATGGGTGGGGCACCCTTCCAGATTTCTCAAATGCCTTTAGGGCATTTTTCCCATTGTCCTGGTTCTTAGCATCTGGGGGCCTCACCACCAAGACAATGTCTTTAGCAAACAGTTTATCTGCTTCACCCTTGCATTTTTCTCCTGCTCTCCACTTCTTTACCTCATGGCCAGGCTGCAAATTTTCCAAATCTTTATGCTCTGCTTCTATTTTAAATTCTGGTTTTATGTCATGCCTTTGCTGCCATAACTCAGAGTAGGCTATCAGAAGTAGCCATGCAGTCTTCTTAATGCTTTGCTGCTTAAAATTTCTTTGGCCACATGCTCTGGTTCACAGCTCTTGAGTTCCAACTTCCACAAAGTCCAAGGGCATGGACCCAATGCAGCCAGGTTCCTTGCTATGGTATAGCAAGGGTTATCTTTTGTCCAATTCCCAGTAAGTTCCTCATTTCTATCTGAGACCTCATCATCTGCATGGCCTTTACTGTCCACATTTCTATCAGCATTCTGCTCACCACTACATAAGTCTGTAAGACATTCCAAACTTCCTCCTCTTTTTCTCTTCTTCTAAGTCCTCCAAACTCCTCCAACCTTTGCCCATTACCCAGTTCCAAATTTGCATCCACATTTTCAGGTATCTGTATAGCAACACCCCACTTCTGGTACCAATTTTTCTGTTTTAGTCCATTTTGTGTTGCTCTAACAGAATTACCTGAGACTGGGTAATTTATAAAGGAAAGGGGTTTATTTGGCTTACGATTCTGGGATGGCTACATCTGGCACGGGCCTCAGGCTGCTTCTACTCATGGTGGAAAAGTGGCAGGCAGCTGAAAGGTACAAGCAGATCACATGGAGACAGGAAGCAAGAGAGAGAGAGAGGAGGTGCCAGGGTCTTTTCAAGCAACGAGCTCTTGCGGGAATCAATACAGCAAGAACTCACTCATTAATCCCTCCTCCCCCAGGGAAGCATTAATCCATTCATGAAGAATATGCCCCCATGACTCAATCAGTTTCCAACACTGCCACATGAGTTTTCGAGTGGACAACACTCCATCAATGGTTCTGCATGATGAGCTGTTGGAATGTGCAGTGCCGCACTGTATTTTTTCCTATACAAAGGGATGCCTCCTTATTTTGAGGGTATACACACCTGATCATTGATTTGCACTCCCATTTTCCTCATTTATTTATTGCTGTTGCCCGTACATTCTTAAATATTGATCAGTCCAGCAGTTTCAATGGGCCATAGCCTGTGTGCTCCCAGCTTGCCGTAAGCATGCTTTAATTTCCAAGTAGCATATGCAAGACTCAAAACAGGCTACTCAGTGTTAATACTTATTTTTCCTCTCAGGTCTTATCAGACATGGCTGTGCAGAGGGTGAAGCATATGAGTGCTCAGTGGGAACTCCTCCAAATGGATTGCAAGAGAAATACTAAATTGATTCTAAATCTGTTCCATTCTCTGCTTTGTAGGATGCAAAATTTTCAGTTTTAATGTATAAGCATGCACTTTCATCCTAGCAATCACAGCACAGAAAGACAGAGTTAAATTTCAGATGGCCAATTTCAACATTGGGCATCTTCATACTTGAATGTAATGACACATTTATTCTTTTAATCAGGACTTCTGTCTTTTCTGCAGGGAGGAATTAAGCTGTGTTTTAGGGGCACTCTACAATCTGTGTAAGATTGATCCCACTTGCCCTTTCACTTTAGTCTTTGTCCCTTCCTTTTCACTGAATCATCCTCATCCTTTCAATCTCATTGTCATTGGACATTGATGTATCAGTTAGGTGTGTGTTTGGCTGCAAATAACAGAAAACCCAACATACAGTGAAGGGCAAAATAAGAAATGTAGGAGGTGGGCACTCTGGGACTGTCTCCACAATATCGTCAAGGATCCACACTTCTGGTATTTTCCCCACCATCCTTACCCTTTGTCCTTTGGCTTATTGCCTCCTAGTTGCTGCACCTCCAGGTATCGTGTCTGCTTTCTAAGAGGGAAGACAGAGGAAGAGGCAAGTAACAAGGTGCAGTGTGTATATTAAGAAGGTGGAGATTCCCAGAGATGCCTGGCTTACTTACACCCACCGGCTGGAATTCCGTCGCACGGCTCCCCACCAGCTGCACATGATAGTGGGAGGGAAAATTTTTAATTAGGCACATTACTCTCTGAACAAAATTCCGATTCTTTTAATAAGGAAGGGGGATTGGTGCTTGGGAGGGGGAGATGTCTGCTGTATTGGATGCCATCATCGTGTCCCTGTTATCGTCCTTCCTGTCCTCTTTACTCCAAACGCTTTTCGAACCTTCCTGCTGCCCATCCCTTGTCTCCGATTTGACATTGAAACTCCCAATTAGAATCCATCGTTTCTTTTTTTTTAAAGATAGTTTATTATACATACACGTGTGGTAAAAGTTTGATTTTCAATAATTGTGCACATTGTGTGATGGTTAGATCAGGTTAGTTGGCTTATTCGTCATAACAATACACAATTATTCTTTGGGTCCATTAATCAATTCCTTGTTTGCCTCCCCTGCCTCCCCTCCCCTTTTCCACCTCTGCTAACCACGGTCCTTTTCTCTCTAAAAGTTCAGTGTATTATTGTGATGGTTGTTTCTTTTTCTCTCTCTGTCTCTCTTTATTTTTTATTTGTTTATTTATGGATTCCTCCCAGTTATGAGTGAGAACACGTGGTATTTCTTTTTCTGTACCTGGGTTGTTTCACTTAGAATAATTTTCTCCAGGATCATCCACATTGCTGCAAATGGCAGAATTTCATTCTCTTTTATGGCTGAGTAGTATTCCATTGTGTATATGTACCACAATGTCCTTATCCAGTCATCCATCAATGGACATTTAGGTTGGTTCCATCACCTAGCTGTTGTAAATAGAGCTACAATAAACATGGGAGTGCAGGTATCCCTTCAACCTGATGATTTCCAATCCTCTGGATATATCCCCAGTTGTGAGATTGCTGGATTCTATGGCAGTTCTATCTGTAGTTTGAGGAATGGCCATACTGTTCTCCGTAAGCGCTGCACTAATTTACATGCCCACCAACAGTGCAGGAGGGTTCCTCTTTCTCCACATCCTCATCAGCATTTGTTATTCTCTCTCTTTTTTATAATTGCCAGTCTGACTGGGGTGAGGTGATACCTTAAAGTGGTTTGGATTTGCATTTCCCTGATGATTAGTGATGCTGAGCATTTTTTTCTTATACCTGTTGGCCATTTGTATGTCTTCCTTTGAGAAATGTCTATTCAACTTCTTTGCCCATTTTTTTAGTTGATAGAATCCATCATTCCTTAACCCTAATAAGAATTTTCATTTTGGATAAAAATCTAGCTACAAGTGGATTTCTGTGAAACTTCTAGTTAATGTAGGAAAATATATTTTCCCTCGATTAAAATATATTAAGTCAGATCATGCTGACATGCTATGGAAAATTTGTTTCTGTGTTTAATTAGCCCCCTCCAAAGTAACCTCACATAGCACTTCTGTGTGGAAATATCCGGTCAATAGTAGGGAATTTAATCTTTGATCCTTTAATAGAATGAAATTCATTGTCTCATTCACAGCACTTAAGTGTTGAGTAACAGATCCTGATGTTAGTGTTGTCGGGGTTTCCACGGAATATTTGCAAGTGAAGTTGGAGTCTCCTGGACTTTAAGTCTTAAAGATCGCTTCCTGCAGTTCTCTCTTGTTCCCACGTGGGCCTGTAATGGAAGAGTGCTGGTCATAGCCTGGCTCTATGGAATCCAGAAAGTCCTTCCAGCTGAAACAAGTAGCTTCAAAAGGGAACACGAAAACAGTGAAAAGATAGCCAAAGGTCAGTGAAACCACAGACTTTTCTTGTAATCCAGCTGAAGCCATGGAGAAGCACGAGAGGATGGTTTACTCCGGGCCAAGGTCACCGAGGGGGACCTTGGGAGTTGTGTCCTTCCCAGTGTCTAGCATAGAGATGTCCGTGAGTTCATAGGAAACAGAGGAGTTACTTGACTGACATAGCCCCATCTTATTTTCCTCTGCAAGCTGAGCCTCTCATTTGTTGTGGGCTTCAGGCTCTCCTCAACAGAAGGCCAGGTCAGGCGTGCAGGTTACAGTCGAGGATGGGGAGTCCGCAGTGGGGACTGCCACAGCAAACTGCCTTCCGCCCCTGGAGCCTCAACTCCGCCATGTGGTTGGTCCTCTTGCGCACTGGCAGGGGCTCAGACCGACTTCGTGGGGAACTTACGGCTGCAAACTGCCCCTCATCCTCCTGAGAGTGAGCGGGTAGAGAGTCTGAGGGTACTTGCTGTGTCCAAATGCACAGCTTCAATCCATTTTACCTGTTGATCTGATGAGCAGAAGTGGGATGTGGAGGGCAAATAAACGTCTTTCGGGAATAATGTTTGGTTTTTTCCCCCCTTCTTTTCCAGAGCCAAAGGCTTTAGACATTTGCAGAACTTGCTGGATTGTTTCTGAGTCAGTTTTTAATATAAAAAACCATAAATGCGTAGTGGAAAAGTTCTTCTATAATGAGGCGCACCACCCATGTCTTGACCTGCCTCTCTATTACTAAAGAACTGTGTGGCAGGAAGACACCAAATAAAGGGTATACTGAAAGTGACGAGTGCATTTCTTCTCAGTGTTTTTTCAGTGCATCCCCTGGGAATGCCGATGTTTGTGTGGCTTTTAGGGAAAGGTAAATGCACTGGAGGTAAATCGGGCAATACTCTGCACTTGCTGTTACTTAGAACCAGACAGCCTCAAAGTTCTCTATTCGGTGCTTCCTAAAGACCTCACAAAGGAGAAGACATGGAAAATAGCTATATTTTGTTTTTATTTTTATTTTTTTTTTTGTGACCGGCACTCAGCCAGTGAGTGCACCGGTCAGTCCTATATAGGATCCGAACCCGCGGCGGGAGGATCGCCGCACTCCCAGCGCAGCACCCTACCAAGTGCGCCACGGGCTCGGCCCAGAAAATAGCTATATTTTGAATCCTAATAAGTCACAGAAACTGAAAACGTTAGTTTGTTTCACTTGGGTGAGAATTGATTACTTTGAATTATCAACAGGTGGAAATTCTGCTCAGTGTTCATTATCAGATGCTGAGTTGGAAAAGATGAGAAACCAAAGGAGGACAACTATTGGATTACCACGGAGTTGTCATACTATGCTTTCATTTTAATTTCACATGGGCAGCGTTTTATCAGACTCAGCTTAGAACCTTTGAACTGAGCTGCATGAGGAGAAAGTCTGGGTACGACTTGGGAAACATTAACCAGACCCCATTTTCACTGGCACGGTAATAACTATTTATTGGCCACCCTAGGTGTGCTGGGAACGAGCCTACGTGAGACTTTTATGAGATATATTCGCATTTGGTGTTGGAATGACCACATAGCAACGTGTTGTTTTTTTAAATCCTAACACTCTGTGTAAACATTGGCATCTTATTAAAAGTTAAATGTTTGAACTCTATTTTTTAAAATGAAATAAGCACAGAGTCCTCAACAAGCATGTAGTAAATAGAAGAGATACTGATTTCACAGTATGTTTCTACCCCACAGAACCTCTGGAAAACTGGTCCTGGTGACTTTGCTCAAGTATTCAGGAAAGTTGAAGACCCATCCTTAAGACTGTCACACAGAATGTGATGTTGACTTCGTTGACGTCAAATCCTTTGTTCTTGACTGGCTGGGCAACGACCAAATAAAAATTAAGACTGGGACTATAAATTTCCAAGGATGGGGTAGGACTGTTGTCCCCAGGCCATCTGTGTGTCTGCCCTGTGCGAGGCTGCTGCGGAGCACGGCTTGGGCAGTTGTCTAACATTCATTCATTTTTAACATCCTTTCATTCAACAAAATTTTCTATTACTTTGGGAGTCACAAGCATTTGAATTATGTCTTTCCCCACCATTTTTTTTTGAAAACTTTCAACTTTACAGAACATTTGAAAACAAAAAAAAAGTACAAAGAATGCCCACATGGTCTTGACCTAGAAGAGGTGCTATTTAATATGGGCAGTGAGAGGAGGATCCTCTGATTAGGGGAGGGAACCTGCTATGGGGCAGCTAGGGGAAGGACATCCTCAGCAGAGGCAAGTGAAACTGTGCTCAGGTGGAAAGGGGCCTTGGCTGCGGGGATTGGAGCAGGAGTGGGAGTATCTGATGTTGGTTTTGTTTTCCTGTTGGGCGGAGAGTAGACACAGCAGATGCTTCAGGGGCTTGAAGGGCCAGGTAAGGACCTGGAATTCAGAGGAGTGACATGATGTGAACTGTGTTCTCCACAAATCATTCTGGCTGTTGGATAGCAAGCCAGGGAGCCAGTAGTCTGGTTAGGAGACTACTGCAAATAGGTGAGTGATGGCGAGAGCTTGCCCAGCAGAAGTTCCTGAATCCTGTGTATATTTCCAAGGCAGAGCCAACAGATTTGTTGGGGGACTGGATATAAATGATACAACCAAGTTGCCATTTATTGAGATGGGCTAGACTAGGCAAGGAGCTCCAGTTTAGAAATGCTACATGAGAGATGTCTGTGGGACATTCAAGTCCAGAGTTCAGGGGAATCATTGCAGTTGGAGATTAAATCAAGCCATTGGCATATGAATGTCATTTAAAGCCATGCCTGGAAACTTCTGTGGTCTGATTATATCCTAAGAGCAAACAGAACTGACATTCTAACAGAATTTCAATATTGAGTTTTCAGGTAGTCGCACCAACTTCTGATGCTGATAGGACCACACTTGAATTCCAGCTCCATCAAATCCTGCCTGTGTGACATTGTCAAAGGGATGGAAACTCTCTGGTCCTGGGTTTCCCCATCTCTGTAGAGTGAGCTACTGCTCTTGACTCAGCAGTAAGGCTGTGACAATTAAGATTATCACTGTCAAGTATTTGGCATAAAATATGACCATGCAAATGGTAGATGTTATCTCCCATTAGGAAGCCCTCTCAGTAGCTTTAGTTGGAAATCACTTTAATTAATTTTATGTTGTTAAAGGACATATAACACTTTAGTTTAATTCTAAAATCCCCAAAAGTAAACACAGACTGGGCAATCTAATCGCCTTTCTTTCCAACTACTGCAGTCATTGTTCTAAAAAATAAAGCAAATAAACAAAACTCAGATCTCTTAAGAAATGTCAAAAAACTTCTCACTGACTCCAAATTAATGGGAAATTATAGAAAAGAAACCACTTGGTAAAAAATTCCATTTCTCTGTGGCTTTATATGGGCTTGGAAAGCAGAAAAGCGTCAATACGCATGGATACTGAACTATTTATTGATCAATATGAAATATGGAGGGAGTTCATGAAACACAAGGATGTATGCAACTCGCTTGTTTTCAGACAACGTAAAACCCAGAGACAGAAAAATCTCTACGGCATGGTGTTAATGTACAAATAAGTCTGTTGGTACAATTCACGAAAGAACAGCCCATTGTGGCCCTTAGATATTTCCCTTTAACATGATGTAGTTAAAAGCTAGAGGGGGAGAATGAACCAAAAGGATTTGTCTGAAAGGTGACAACTCATCAGTTTTAATTCTGAGGGCCTAGCTAGAGCTGACCAGAATGGCCTGGCAAATAAATGTCGGCGTCACGCATGGGCTTTTTGGGCTTTCAAGGGTTGAGACAGGACAGAAACTTCCATCTTCACCCTGGACAGCACGCTCCGTCTGACACGGGGTGCCTGGTGCCTGTTGTCACGGCTCTTCCCCAGTTCATCGGTACTTAATTGGTTATCAAGAAGCCACCATATGTGAAGGCAAGATAGGGAACATCTATTTTTGGCAGTTCCTCAACATTGCATTTCATTAAAGAAATGTTTTTTTCTTTCCGAATGAACAATAAGCAAAGAGCACCTTGTGGGGATTTCCAATCCCCTTTAGTCAGGGTTTGGCTCACAGAACGAAGGGAGCAATTTACATGGGATTGCAGCATTTGTTCTGGAACACATATTGCAAAGATTGCACGGCCGTCCTCAATCCAAACAGATTCTGTCAGAGAAATTGAAAACACACCCATAAATTCTCATCCCACAGGCTGCCTGACAGGTTGGGGCCAGAGGCTGCTCGCTGGCAGCAGACTGTCCCTCCCTTGTGCCAGGCTCCGGGCTCACTTCACACACGCACACGCACTCTCTCAGGGCGGCCACCCCTTTCCAGCTGATAGAAACCCAAGCGGAAATTGGAGCCAGCTCCCTTTGGCTGACTGGGTTTCCTCTTCTGATATTTCTTAAACTTCAGCCTGTTCCCAGAAAGACATTTTCAGGCATGGGTGCTGGATGGTTTACACAATTGTTTGGGGGAAAAAACACACATACACAAAAGCAAAGTGCTTTTCCCTATCCTCTTAGCAACAATCAACACAGAAGACGGACTTCTGTGACCAGATGTGGGGGGATTTCTCCCCACTAGCAAGCAAGCCAGCAATTCTGCAGCGGACACCAGCTGCGTGTCCTCTAATTCAATTCCCACACTGCCTATCTGGAGACAGTGTCAGATCCCACAGGGCGAAGGCTCAGTCCCCAAGACTGCCCCCCCTCCGATGCCAATCACAAACTACAGGTTGTTTCATCTGTGCTTCTGACTGGCTATAAATTGGGGTTCCCACAACCCCCTCCTTGGGTTTGATTAATTTGCTGAGCAGCTTACAGAACTCGGGGAAACACATTGTACCCATTTATTACAAAGGATGTTACAAAGGGTACAGATGAAGAGACGCACAGGGCAAGGTGTGGGAGAAGGGGCACAGAGCTTCCATGCCCTCCCCAGGCTCGCCACCCTCCAGGAACCTGCACGTGGTCAGCTGTGCCGAAGCTCTCCAAACCCAAGCCTCTTGGGTTGTGACAGAGGCTTCATTACACAGGCATGATTGATTACATCATTAGCTACTGGCAATCAACTCAACCTTCAGTCCCACTCCTCTCAGGAGATTGGGGGTGGGACTGAAAGTCCCAACCCTCTGATCCTGCCTTGGTCTCTCCGGTGACCAGCCCCCATCCTGAAGCTACTTAGGGGCTGCCAGCCACCAGCCAACTCGTTAGCATACAAAAAGATAGCACTTTGGAGATTCTAAGGATTTTAGGAGTTCTGTGCCAGGAGACGGGGATGAAGATCAAATATATATTTTCACAATATCACACTGATCAACAAGGGGCTTTTTCCAGGGAGTTGCCCAGCCGAGTTGCTCCATAGGGCAGGAGTGTCCGGTGGTTACTGAAGAGCTGGGGAGGAGGCGCGGGTCTGCATGCAGCGGAGCTGTGTTCCTGAGCGCCTCCACGACACAGCGTTTCTGCAGGGTGCTCCAGGTGCCAGAAGAAAAGTGGATTCTGTGGTTAACTAAATTGGTGGCTGGAGACAGGCTCCAGGATGTCTCTTTTTGAGTTTCTTTTCAGAATTTCTAGCTGAGTGACCTGGGAGAAAGTGACTTAACTTTAATGGACTGCAACCGCATCATCTGTAAAACAGGGACTTTTCCTTATGTTTGATCAGAGTGTGGTCCGGGGACTACCTGTGTCTGCATTACCCGAGCAAGTGCCAGGAACAAATGCAGGGTCTCGATCCCCTCCCAGGTTTGCTGAGTCAGCACCTGCATTTTAACACGGGCAGGTGATTTGTGTGCAGAATAAAGTTGGAGAAGTGCTGCCTCAGGTGACAGGGGTCTGAACAAGACGATCTCCTGAGTTTACTCCCAAGTTTAAGATCCAGCGTTCTCCAAGGTTCTCTCACTTCGAAAGGAAGAGGGGGTGATGGCTGCGGTAATCAGGCACTGGAGGAGCCCGTGTAGAAACAAGGTGGAGAGAAACTTGGCATGAGGTCTCTAAGTCCTGTGTCCCTGTCCCAGACTTCTCAGCCACACTGCCGTGCTGTTCGATGCTCGTCTCAGGCATGCTCAGCCTTGGCACTGGTGACATTTGGGGTGGGTTGAGTCTTTGTGATGGGGACTGTCCTGTGCACTGTAGGATGTTGAGCAGCATTCCTGGGCTCCACCCACTAGATGCCAGTAGCGCCCACCCATCTCCTAGTTGTGACAGCCAATAATGTGTCCAGACATCACCAAGTGTCGGGGGGGGGGTGCAAGTCCCCTGGCCCTCACCTCTCATTGTACAGAGGGAGAGCTGTGATTTACAACACCATGGGAAAAGGGACCACCCTCTGCTGTCGTCTTGGTGGGATTTTCATAAAGCTGGATGAAAATCCCTAGTGTTAGGCAAAGACCAGTGGGGACTCCCCTACTCACCTGGGTGTGTCCACGTGGCTGGGGAGGGGTCCCCGCAGCCTTTCAGCAGGAAGCAGCAATTGAAGGGGCGGGGGTGCATGTGCTGCTTTCTGAGAACCTAATGGGGAGCCCAGGAAGAGTGCAGGCATCTTATCTGGGCATAAGCCTCACGCCACTTGGTGACCTCAGAGCGAATGACTTCATTTTCACCTGTGATCGGCCGCCCTTCCTGCCTCGGCCGCCTCCCACTGTCAAGCAAGCGTGGAGAAAGATCGCTCTGTGCTTGGTACGTCTCGTTAGAAAGATTCCCAGCTGCTTTCTCCAAGCGGCTTTGACCATTTTTGCGTCTTTATGGGAAACTTACAGGAGGGGTCGGCAAGTTATAGTATGTGGCCCAATTCAGCCTGCCACCTGTTCGTTTCTGCAGATCAAGTTTGCTGACACACAGCCACGCCCGTCTGTTCACATATTGTCTCTGGCCGCTTTCTTAGTTTTGCTTGTTTTTGTCTAGGGCTGCTTTTGCACCACAATGGCAGAGTTAAGTAGTTGCAACAGGGACCATCTGGCCTGCAAGGCCAAAAATATTTACTACCAGGTCCTTGACGGAAAACCTTTGCTGGCCCTTGGCATAAATTAGGATCACCAAACCATTGGATAGCCACCAAGAGCAATTTAACTTTCTTACACTGGGTGGAAAATATGAAGACGGGCTTTAACAGCAGAAGCAAGGAGAGATGGATGCGTCAGTGGAATAAGATGGATTTGTTAAAATGTTTTTTTATCCTCCAAGTTTCTCCAACAGCTTAACTCCTCGTGCCAGAAATACCTGTCCTGACTAATACGTTAACAGGGGTGTTAATGGGCTCTGTTAAAATTTAAATATGTTTTCTGTGATGGAAAATGACACCTAACATTTGAATAGCACTGTCATTTACAAAGGGATTTTAATATTGATTTAAGCTTATTTGTCTCAATGGTCCTGTGAGGTAAAATTATACCCATTCTTCAGGAGATGAAACTGAGGCTCAGAGAGGTTAAAACATAGGAGAATCACCTGTAGACATTTTACAAGATACTGATGTCCTGGAGCAAGGCCCTGAGATTCTGATTAAGTGGGTCTTGGGTGGGGTCTGCCATCAACTCTGTAAAAGGTTGCCGGGTGATTCGGATGCAGGGTCATGATCGAACCTCTGGGCCCAAGCTGATACAGCTGTGAGGTGGTCTGGTTGAAGGCAGCTCAAGCCGGGCTCTTCTTGGTGACTTCAGGACCAGGAACATGTTCCTACAACATGACAGCCCACCGTAGCTTAAATTAGTCTCTCAGTTGAACTGGGTGGTCTAACCCAGTGATTCTCAAAGTACGGTCCTTAGACCAGCAGCAGGGTCACCTGGCAGTTTGTTAGAAATGCAGATTCTCTGCCACACCCTGGACCTAGTGACTCAGAAAGCCCGGGGGAGGGGCCCATCCATCTCTGTGTTAACAGGCCTCTGGCTGATTCAAAGGCAGCTCGTTTGAGAACTACTGATCTGAGGTCACGGGAGAGAGGGTAGACACGTCTTAATGGAGGAAAGGTGCTAGAACCAGGACGCGCACATGCGCATATGTGCCTGCCCCCGGGAAATTAGCCGTGGGTGTGCAGGAGCAGAATGCGTGTGACACGTGATGGGGGAGATCAGAATGCAGGGCGGCTGGGGACGTGTGAAGATACCAGGGCCGTACACGAGGAAAAAGGATCGCACCAGCATCCCGAGATGAGCCCCTCTGAACTCAGTTTTCCCGTGGGCAGCCCTGACGGGGTGAGCAAGGATTCGTGCATTCCTTTGCTGTGCTGGCAAGTCAGAAGGTTTTTTGGTTTCATTTCATTTTTGTTTTTTAAAGTTTGGGCCCCCCCCCCCACCCGAGTCAAGCACTTTGTAGAGATGAACATTCTTGTGTGATTAAATGAGCCCCCTTCTGCTGGAGCTAAAGCCACATTCTTCGCTTCGATTTTATCGCAGGTGCCCCTTTTTAATTGCATTTTGTATTCAACTGTGTAGCCATCCCCTTCCTGGAGAGGGCTGGCCCCCTAATCACTACGTGCTTTTGCCCTGCAGCTGGCACTTCAAAGGCCCCAGAAGTCATATTGTAATATGAGCTCCAAATTGTCCCCAAGGCGGAACACAGAGAGGCATCGCCAGTCACGACTCATCAAGGGGAGGGCTACCTTAGTGTGGCGTGGGGGTGAAAGACTCCAGACTCATCCTCAGTCCCTCTCAGAGACCCCTGCCTGCCCTCTATAGCACTGCCATTCCCAGTCCGAAATCCACACCAAGGCACACGTAATTCAAGTCTGTGCACTGGTCACCCAGAATGAGGGGACAGATGTGTATGCCCAGGAAAGAATGTTTGTTTCAGGCATGAGCTGCGGATGGGAGAAGAAAAGCAGAGAGGGGGGACTCCTGCAGACTGACACGGGAAAGTACAAACAATGATGACAGGCTCTGAGAAAGGGCTGCTGTTGAGTGAAATCACATCATCTGATCTGAGTTTTGTTCTTGTAATTACTGGACCTAGAGAAAATAACTGCAAAGCACATGCTGTTTCCAAAATGGGTGGAACCATGTGAGCTCATGACGGTTTCAAGTCTGCACGTTGACATTCAAGTTTGACTCCAGGAGTTGACAAGAGCAGGCCCTGCTTGACATAGTAGCTTAATTTAAGTTCCAAAGCAGTCGACGGAGTAAAACTTGTGGTTTTATTTCCTTTCTTCAGCCTGGAGCTAATATGGAGTGTTGATTCCTAGTGGAAAACTGGGATTGGCTTTCTTGATCAAATCTATGAGTTTCTCAAGGTAAAAGAACTGTCTTCATTTTCTTCAGTGTCAGTTCTATAGCTTGTATATGAATGACAATTAAAATATGTTTTTGAAGAATGGATAAATGCTGAAAGTCTGTTCTTTAGATGTGACTTTTTAGAATAAATCAGAAAAATAATCCTGGCAGAGTTTTCTGGAGACATGGAACATTTCCCCAAGACATATCTATCCACAATTGTGTAAAATGTCACATAAAACACTAGATGTCAAATGAAAATGATAATTGGCTTGGTGTTGCACGGCCTGAGAGGAGCTGCTTAGTTGAGAGACCCTGAACTTTCAAAGAATGAATGTGCAAGTGGGGTCTGAAGACTCTACGTGCCCTGGAATATCTTTGATCAAACTCAACCTGCAAAGAAGTGTGGCAGGCTCTAAATGCCGCGGCGACTGGCTGCTCAGGAATCCATGCCAGTGACTCTACTGAACATGCCACATCAAAGGGGAAAAATGCCCCAGTGACTAGAAAGTTCTTTTGGTCTTCAATGTTGAGAGAAAATAGAAATGAGATTAAATTTCAGTGTTTCTGGATTTGGTTAATAGGTTCTCTCTCTTTCAAATATAACTTGAAGTGATTCTGTTGACTTAGTAGAAAAATATCCAAAAGGTGTATCTAATAACCAGTTGTGAAGCAGAATAAAGAAACCGCTACAGAGAGGGAGAGCATCGCAATCTTTAGAGAAGTGGTTCAAAAATGACTTTCAGCTGTGACATTCAACATGGCTGCAGTTCGCCAGCGCAGACACCTACTTGGGTAGATGCCAGGTTGTAGGCAAATCCCAGGACACTACTTGCAATTTGACTCTGAAGAAATTAAGAAAATGCCACGCCAAAATATGCTGCTCTGGCATATTGACCATTTTGAATTAAGGGCACTTAAAAAAAAAAAAAAAGCAGGTGCAAGAAGATCACGCTGACCTTTATCTGTTTCTTCAGCAGGAGATGAAATTCGTATGTGAAAGACGTTCTTCTATGAAAAGGAATAACGTTCTGATCAAGGATGGGAAGTTAGAACCGATTCTGTATAGACCTTGTGAAAATAACTCTCATCTTTCAGCCTCCACACGTAATTTAGTTGCTTCTTGGTCCAATTTAGTATATAAATGATTGACTCTAACTGATTCTTTGGGTCTTCACTTCTTTTTCAGGGCTCCCGCGCCACGTAAACTTGTATTAGGTCTATTGGTATGCTTTTCTCCTATTAATCTCTCTTGTGTCATTTTAATTCTCAGGGCTCAGCTGGGACCCTACAGCTTCTTTCCTGGGGACTCCAGGAGGCTAAAGCAAAATGCTGGGGAATAATATTGGAGGAATAATCGTCCTAATTTATGTTTTATAAAAAGAAGAAAACTATGTACACTGGAGTACTTCATATTATTAACAAAGCACTGGGCCCCCGCTTCACAGCTGCTTGGTGGATGTCTCTTCTTGAGTCCTGCGATGGCCACCAAGGCTCATGGTGGCCCCATCCTATACCGGGAAGAATCTATCTTTACTTAAGGCTCAAAAGACAAAAGACAGTGCAAACATTTTATGTTCTCTCTAGCTGCCCTTGGCTAGAAGGCCAAGCTGTCTTAGTTTCTCTTCCTTTTCTCTCTCCTCCCTTCCAAGGACCTGGTTCCATCCCACCACCCCTTTTATGCTTGAGTGAAAATGCCATTTCCCTTGGATTCTGACATTCTTTAGAGGAAAGCAACTGCAAGTTAAATAAATATCTATTTGCTAAAACCCATTAATGCCCAGGACTAGCGTTCATGGGTCCCTTTGCTAAACTCCAGCCTCACGCACTTGGGGCTAAAGGTCTGAAAGGGCCAGACTGGAAACTGTGTTTTGCCAAAGGAGAATTGCTTTCACTGGTATCTGATTTAAGGACATATTATCTCTGACCACCATTTTTATAGAGGTGAAGCCAGGTGAAAGCGATATATTGAAGAGCTTTAACTTTGGCAATAGGATGGACACGGTTTTGAGTTCAGGCACTGCTACTTCCTAGCTGCATAACCTTGGACAAATCACTTCACTGAGCTTTAGTTTCCCATCTATAAAATATGTTAATTCATTTATCCATACAGACTCGTGGAGCACAGTAACTGGCCCAGCATGAATGCTCAGAACTATAATTGTGGCAGAGAGAACTGATGCTCACCAAATCCACGTTCTCCTTTTCTTCCTGGACACATGGCTAGACTACATTTCCCAGCATCCCTTGCAGTTAGGTGTGGCCACATTCTGATTCTAGTGAATGGAATATGAACAGAAGTGAGGCTCATAGATCCCATGTGCAATCCTCTCCAGTCTACCTCTCTGCTGGGCTGGAAGGGATATGACCCAGGGTGACCTTGGAAGCCTGTGTTGATGATGACAACCCTGCTGTCAGCCTGGGCCTCTGAACGACTGTGGAGCAGGACTTCCCAGTGACCTTTTACCTGCCTAGTACTGACATATGTTTAAGACACAAAGCTCTGTGGTATTGAGCCATTTTCCACCTTGGGGTCAATTTGAGAAAACAGATAGTGTATCCTGACTGTGCAGTTATTACCATTTAGATTCCTAGAAGGCTGAGCAGTGGTGTGATGAACCCAGCTTGTACCAGCTCACGAGAGCCACTGGTTGAGTTTGAAGGGGTTTTCTTGATGTCATATTTCTAGCTTGAAATCAGCCATGGTGGGAGTATTTACACCACCAAAATTGGCAGATACTACTAAGCAGGCTCCCGGCCTGCGCCCCCCACCCCTGAACATTTACCCGTACAGCAATGACTAGGAATACACCTTTTTCCTCTTTGCCTTACCACAAAGCCTCATAACCTAATGCACTGTGTATTTGTATGACTCAAAAAATGTTTGTGGTTATGAATCAAGATCAGGCTTAAAAATAAATTAAAAGAGAAGACATTATAAAAGGATGAAAGGTAATACTTAGGGTTAGTTGGGGCATATGGTGGGAGGGGAAGAATGATCTAATCTTTGCCCTTCTAAAACAGGGATATCCGGGGCTAGGGATCCATTTTTACGTCTTGGGTCTCTTTAGAAATTTCAGGTCTTCAACCACCTTCACCTCCCCTGCCTTCACCTTCACCTTCCCTGATCCATCAGCAAGTGGTGTCTTCTGAAGCACAGTGATTCTCCCCTCACTCCTAAGCACTCCATAATGACAGACACTGGGAAAACTGTCTTATTCTCTTCATGCTCCTGTAAGGGAGGCTGTGGCAACTACCAAGTGGGCTTTCTCAGTCTGGGACCCGCCAGCAGCAGACTGAGACAAGGATTCAAGTGCAAGCCAATTATTTGGAAGGTGATGGTGGGAAATAGCATGAGGGAGTGGGGAAGACGTGAAGCAGAGAAGAGAAGGCCGCTCACAGAGAGTGTGTTATCCACACATTGCCACTGTGGGCAGCTGGAGACACTGGGAGACAGTGCAGAACACACAGCTCAGAGTTTCACCCCCAAAAGGGACAAGGGGACTGGGGTGTTTCTCTAGTAGCTCTCTGCAGTCATTGGTCAATGTAGCACAATGTGCATAGGATGCCGATAACCAGACCGTCTCTGTTCTTTCATTAACTAGACCCTGAGATTCTCTTTACTCCCGCTGTAAATGTAGAAACCCCGACTCCCATGTATACACTATAGAGCTAGCTTTGTTTTCCCTTTGTAGCTAGCCCTTCGTGATGAGCTAAGATGGTATTGTAAGCAGCTAACCATCACATCCTGTCCCCACCCATGCATCTCTCAAAGATAGCATCACGGAACAGAAACCAGATGACACCTTGGCTTCCATAGATGATGTCAGAAAGCAGCTGTCTGTCACTCTTCAAGACCCTACATCCTGTGTCCCTGATACATCTACCTATACGAACCCAGCCAATTATATATAAACCTCAGTCAATTAGGGAGGCAATTGGGACTTTACTCTCGGTCTCCTGGTTGACATCTTCTGAAATAAAAAGGTTTTCTTTTAAGATCTGTCTGGTGAGTGTGACTGGAAATCCTGTAGCAGTGACCACCTGGACCCACAGGGGTCAGGAACTCGTCCGACTAAGTCAGCCTCTCGCATGCTGGCTGACAGTGGAGGGGGATCCTACTGGACTCGCTCATCACCAAGACTTGCCTGCTTTATCAGAGGTGAGCTGACTCCTTTCTTCTGACCTCTCCACTGCACTTCACGTGTTTTCTCTTGGCTGCCCTTGACTGGGGCTCCTGACGTCTATATGCATTTGGTTCCCTTCAGCGCATTCAAGTAAACGAAGAGTGATTTGAATCACAATTTCAAAAATGACATAACTGGAGGGTTCTGCTCTTATGATCCAACATGGTTATAACCATTTTCGATTAGATATATGTTTCATTGGAATTTCTGCGCTGTGGTAGACACAAAATTGTCCCCAAAGATGTCCACTAACTAATCCCTGGAACCTGTGAATATGTAATTTTACATGGCGAAAAGTACTTTGCAGATGTGGCTAAGAATCTTGAGGTGGAGAGAGTGTCCTGGACTATCCAGGTGGCCAACGTGATTACAAAGCGTTTTTATAAGACAGAGGTAGGAGGGGTTAGAGTCAGAGAAAGACAAGTAATGACGGAAGCAGATCAGAGTGAGGTGGGGCCATGAACCGAGAAACCTGGGCAGCTTCTAAATGCTGGAAAAGGCAGGGAACAGATTTTCCCAAGTCCCTGGAGAAGAATGCAATTGTGCCAGCACCTTGATTTTAGCCCATAAGATCCATTCACACTTCTGCCCTCTAGAACTTTAAGATAATACATTTGTGTTGTTTTAAGCCACTAAGTTTGGGGTAATTTGTTACAGTAGCACACATTCAAGTTTTTAAAATTATGTATTCTTGAACTGCTTTTTTTGTAATGGGGACGTTTGGCTGTCCTTTTTCTCAGTTGGTTTCGGAATTAGTTTTGTGGATTAACAGCAGCCAAATTAAGGTGGGGGTGGGCTCCTCTCTGAGCCCGCTCTCATCAATCGGCTGGCGCTTCTCACCTCACCCAGGGAAGAACAGGGAGGGAAGCTGGCTGTTGATGGCCCTTGCTGATGGCAGTCCAGTTATTTCTGGATTAACTGCTGCTTTTGATTACCCACGCTATTTTTTGTGGGTAATCCTTCATCCAGATAATTGAAAATTTTCTGCCCAAACACGCTGTGTTTTAGGGCAACCGAAATCCTAAGATTTTGCATCTCTGCTCCTCTAGTAGTGCCTTCAAAGCCCAGTAACTTCTATGTTCTCAGCAAGTGCACTGGCTAATTGCCGAAAGCGCTTCAATCAGAATCATGACAGTGAAGACTTCTCCACCCCTTACTATGCCAGGCAAGGTCTAGGCCACGCACGTTTTATGTTCATTGTGTCTCTGAATGCTCACTCGGCTCTGAGTCCACCGTGGACTTACATGAGGGCTCGACAGGTGTGGGGGCTTGAGGAAGCTCCCACAGGAAGTGCACGGCAGAGCTCTACTCCCAAACCAGGCGGCCTGCTTCTCAAGCCCATGCTTCCAACCAGCGATGACACCATCCACTGTTTTTGGAAATGGCCCAAGTTTGTTCCCAGAAGTAGAGCTGAAGTTGGCATCTCACTTTAACTGGTAGTGGAAGAGGCCGAGAGTCAGGAGGCAAGAACAGCCCCTTTGTTCACTGCTGGACTCTGTCCTGGTCACATGCCTCTGTGACAGGAGGGACTTCCTGTGTGTGTGATGGTCGCTGGGCTCCTTTCTATTTCCAGGAAGCGGGACCTCATTTCCACCTTGCAAAGAAGCAAAGATTATAATTCTTTTGTTGTTCAGGGATCAAAATGGATTAAAAAGTGCTCCCGCTTGTGTCCGATGGTGGTGCAGACAGAAATGTCTAACAAACAAGAACAAAACGAAAAAGAACGTTGCTGCTTATTTCTGCATTTCTCCCTCTTTTAGTTGCGTTCCTCATTTGTCCTGCATGTTGACGGCCTTCGTGTGCTGTTGTGTGTGTGTGAGGCTGGGCCGCCTTTACAAAGCTCAGGGATTCCTTCCCTTCATAGTGGAGGGCATCATGCTAACACAGTGGTTCTCAACCAGGGGTCATTTTGCTCCTGGGGGGACATCTGGCAATATCTGGAGACATTTTGATTGTCCAAATGGGGGAAGGATGCTACGGCATCTAGTGGGTTATGTTAGTTTCCTGATGTTGCTGCATGTATCAAACTGCCATAGACTTAGTGCTTAAAATAACAACTATGTGTTCTCTCTCAGTTTTGGAGGCCAGAAGTCCAAAATCAAGGTGTCAGCAGGGCTGGGCCCTTCTGGAGTCTTCTTTCCGTGCCTCTCTCCCAGGTTCTGGGGGCTGCCGGCGATCCTTGACATTCAGTGGCTTGTGCCAGCATCGCTCCCATTTCTGCCTCTGACTTCACATTGCCTTCCCCTCCATGTCCCTGCGTCTTAAATTTCCCTCTCATTTCTCTGGTATGGACACTTGTTATTGGACTTAGGGCCCACCATAAATCCAGGATGATCTCGCCCTGAGATTAACTTAGTTACATCTGCAAAGACGGATGCTATTCCAAACAAGGTCACATTCACAGGTACTAAGAGTTAGGATTTGAACGTATATTTTGGGGGGACACTATTCAACCTGCTACATGAGTGGAGCTAGGATGTTGACAAACATCCTTCAGTGCACAGGACAGCCACCTAACAAAGAGGCTGGGAAATGCTGCTCTGCCATGAGTGAGAAATTTGACTGCAGCAGACAACACCTCTCACTGTACTGCAAGCCCGTCAGCCAGCTGTGGCGTGCTGTGCGACCCAGTGCAAGCAATGTTGTCACATGCCAGCTGTCACCTCCATTTTTCTGGAGTGGGAACGATTGATGCCAGTGAGAGGAGGCCCCCTGTGCCCAGTAGGTGGCATTCAAATACCCCTTATAACCAAGACAGATGTGCAGATAACACAAGAGAAGAAATAAATGCAACTTCCAGAAGTGTGCGGGTTCAGGTACATGAATATACAGTCTATATCTCTCTCCTAAGGGCATATTAAGAATCTGATTTCCCGGTATAGGTTGGGGCCTGGCTCCAGGAAGGGGGGCAGGAGGTCGGGGAGGGGATAGAGGGGTGGGGTAGGGTGAGGCTCACCGCTTTGATGAGTTTTACTCTGCCCCTGTGACACCCAGGTCCTGGCACACCCTCTCGCCCTCCTGGGGAGCTGGGCTACCTCAACTTGGGCAGCTAGCTGGAGGGTCCTGGACTGCTCGGTGCCCAGTAGTTGCCAATAGCAGAGGCTACAGCACGTAGGTGGCTACAGTATGGGCCCTCAGCAGCGGCCACTGTCTCAGGAGGCAGGTTGTGGGAGCAGAAGGGAAAACAGAGGTGAAGGGCGATGTCCTGGCTGGTCTCATGTCCCACAGTGCCAACCTGCTCCAGCAATGTCTGCGGGCCGTACAAACACTGGTGGTGGCTGGATCTGGCCTGCGGGCCATAGTTTGCCAGTCCCTGGTTTGACCATATAACAAAGTGCCCAATTAGTCCTTTTTGGCTTGACAAACTGCCCGTCTCATTTGCAAAAGCACCATGTTGAAAGCGGTAAGAACCATCTGACACCCCTGTGCTAAGTTAGTCTGTAGGTTTTTATCGATAATATATTGAGGCTTAGAAGAATGGGGGCTGCAAAGCTTCTCTTAGCAAATTAATATGCGGGCCAAAGAAACACCCAGGATCAGGGAGCTGAGAGGACTGTTCTTGCCCTTTGCATTTTGAAGTTTAGCTCCTCTCCTCCTTCCACACCCCCAACCATCTTAGTGCAGTATATAATCCCGCAAAAATGCAGGTACCAGGGATCAGATTCTATTTGTACTTGCGATATATGGTTTAGTTTTGGCAAACTGATGTTTCTTGTCTTTTACTATGTCATCCTTGAAGACATGTTAGAAGCAGTATGTTTGAGAAGAAGAAAAGAGCAGGAAACTCCAATCTAATGTCATAAGCCATGTGCCGCAGGCACCACCCTTTGGCACTTGCAATATGGACGCATTGGTTAAGACAGCATGTCTTCTGAGTCAAAGCCCCAGAATATCGTCTGCTGTCACAGTAGTGACTGCTGTCTGTCAGCAAGTATTCTTTCCTTGCTTAGAAACCTCATTTTAATGCTGCAGACATTGCAGGAGCATTAAAATGCATTCTCAAAACCCAGCTGTAACCTTCCTTTTTTTTCCAGCTAACCTCATATATCCTCCTTTGGATGCCCACCTGGCAGTCCGTGCTGAGCCAAGTTAGATGAGGTTTGTGGAACGCCAGCTCTTGCGCCTCCCCTTTAAAGTCCCTCCTGGTGCAGCTCGAACATGATCTTAAAGCCTAGGGAACTTTTCCCAAGTCCTTAATACTGCACATATTCAGAACTAGATAAATGTCAGGTCTGCTGCTCTACCATAAAAGTGACCAATAACCACCAGAAATAGAGGTTTTGAATGGAAAAATGGGAAATCTAAGGTAACAAATGAGAGATCCGAGTCTAGGAAAGAGGGCAGAAATTGGTTTTCAGACCTCCACACCCGGCTTCCTGCCTCAGTCAATAAGAGCCTTCAGTGATGCGATTGGTGCTGACAATGGAAATATCTCAGAAGAGAATATCCCGGAGCTTGACGCTCAGAGATGTGGCTGAAGGTGCTAAAATGACCCTCTGGCCCCCCAGATCCAGCTCCTTGCCAGTGCGAGGCAGAGGGAGTCTGTGGGTGCGGAAAGGGGCACGTAGTGAGGGTCCTGCCACCTTCTGGATCCTTCTTCACCTTCAGGAGCAGCTGATATTCTGCTGCTGAGTTTTCTTCCAGGCCTCTGTGACATGCCTGTAACTTTGGGGAGAGTAACAATGAGCGATGTCCTCCCCCCCCCCATAAATACGGGGCTTGCAGGGCTCCAGGCTTGGCCTTCTCATCTCTACAAACTCTCGGTTTTGACCATCATTCCCCAATCTCTGGCCTTGCTCTGTGTCCCAGAACTCCAGGCTGGCTTCTCTCTTCTCCTGTTTGGATGCAGTGGAAGGTCCCTCAGGCAATTCAGGCTCAGTGTGCTGTCTACAAGAGACGAGCTGCAAGTTCAAAGACACCGATAGGTTGAAAGATTTGGTATCTACATGGAGATTTGGCACCTGCCAGAGATTTGGCAGCCCGTCCATGTGGGAGGAGATGGATGACGAGGAGCCACTGACGATGCGTCATCTTCCTGGGGCTGACAGGGGGGTGGAGAGGGACTGGGAAGACAGAGCTAGTGGCACTAGTGACAGGGGGAAGTGGCCACTTAGAGGAGGAAAATGGGATTGTGTTGGTGAGTTTTCTGGTTGCAGATCACAAAGTCCCAACTCAAACCAGCTTACACACACACGTACACACACACACACACACACACACACACACACACACAGAAGAAAAGGAAAAAAAGAGACTCTGTAATTTTATTGGGTCAAAGAACTAAAAAGTTGAAGGAAGTAGTTTCAGAAACGGCTGGATCCAGGTGTTGAAATGGTGCTGTCTGTCACTGACTAGGTTCGTCCATAAAGGAGGCTGAGACAAAGGATTGTCCATGGGCAGTTTATTTGGGAGTCACACTGGGAAGGGGATGTGGGAGAGTTAAGAGAAGGGTGCGAAAATGAGTTGGCTGGCACCAGGGGAAACTGGATCACGCTGCTGGGGCATCTTCAGGAGAGCCTATGGAACGCATCTCAGGAGACGAAACGAGGAAGCATTTGCTCATCAGCTCTGTCCCCTGTTCGTCAAGTGTGGCTGTGGGTGTTGATGTCCCCCACAGTGATTGGTTGTGCATGTGAGTGCTGAGCAGCTTCCACAGGCGTCTCACAAGAGAGAAGTCTCAGGGTGGAGAGCGAACAATGGCAGCCTCACAGAAGTCTTAGGGAGGGTGGAACACGCTGCCAGGTGCACGTGTGAGAGGCTGGCCAAAGCCTGCACGGAACTGATCTTAGCAGCAGTGGGCGGAGTAAGGGCAGAAGCCAAGAGGATCTGAAGTGGCCATAAAGCTGTCTTATCTATCATCAGCATGTCTCTGGCTCCATCTCTTGAGTCTTCACACCTCTGCGTGATTCTCATACAGCTTTATCCACATGGTGACAAGACATCCCCAGGAAGCTCCAAGCTTATACGAGGCTACTTCAAAAACTTAATGGAAAAATGGAATTAAAAGATAATATGGATCTTTCCATAATCTTCTTGAGGACCCCTCATATGATCTTTAGAGTTCATCATCACAGAGAAAGAGAGATCCTGGCCACCCCATGCTTAATGTTCAAAATTGATTCTCATAGTCCCTCCTTGGGACATATGCTCAGCCTGTGACCAGAAAAGCAAGGGGTCTTGTCTCTTTGCCCTGCTAGAATTACATGCAACTGGGAGTGGGGCTATTTCCAAATGAAAGAGTGGCTATCTGTGGCAGATGCGAAGATGTGCCGCTCAGATCCTCCTTCAAGCTTCCAGAGAAAACTTGGAGCCGAGCTTCGAGGAGTATGTTTGGCCAACTGCCTTAGCCTTAGAGCCAAGGTCATGCTCCCCTTAGAGCAGTCCTGGCCAGGACTAAACAAGGCAATGCTACAAAGGCTCTAGCTATTCATGCCCTCTTCTAATGGCCATCTTTGTTCTGGAGCTTTCTGTTGGGCTGATAGAGAAATTGCCAGGTCAGCATCACAGTCTGGATGCTTCCTCTGTCCAATCTTTCTTCCGTCCTTTTTTTTTTGCAGTTGCTACTCTCCAGTCCACCTCCTGCATTCCTAACTCCATCTCAGTGCCGGTTCCCTGGAGAACCCAACCAGCACTCAGGCAGATGAAGTAACACAGTACTTTCTCAAGGGATAAGAGGACTTGAAAGATGAAGGAAGGGAGGAGGAAGGAGAAAACGCCAAGTTTTGAGCAGGTACCGCAAAGGACTTCCAATGGCCTCTTCTTTGGTCCTTCTCTTCAGAACCACTTCCCAACGTGGCCTCCCTACAGCACTGAGAGTGGCCCGAGAAATAAAAGGCAGACTTAACATTTGAAATCTAGGCCATCAGGTTGTGATGTCATATCAGCTGCAGGGCCTGGATTGCACTTTCATAAGACAGTGGGCTACATAGTCAGGGAGATAAATCCAGAGAACACACTCCCTGGGCCAGCCCAGATGCAGGCAAGGCCACTTCTCATAGACCTTGGGCAGCACCTCATGGAGAACTATATGAATTCCAAAGACTTCCCTCCATACAGGACGCCTTTGCCAGCAGGCACGTTAGGGAAGGGAATGGAGCTCCTTTGTGTGGGGGTTCTTACTCAAGTGGAAATACAGGTCCGAGGAAGGGTAAGGAAACACGCTATCGACCTACACTTGAATGTTCTCATTTCTTGGAGACTGCTCTGTCTAATGTGTCTCCAAACACCTGGTTTGTGCATCATTGGCCTTGGGTTTACAAATTGAGAGTGAATTTTATGGAAAAGTGGCACATAAAATTATAGGTCTATAAATGGCCATCATAAGCTCGCCAAGTAAAAGGCATAAATTCCAAGTCATATGATATGAAGAAAATGAGCTGAAATTGCTGTTATTTTCGCTGGCAGGCAAACACAGAAGAACAAAATCCTTATTCTTCTGAGCGGACAGGAATCCAAATGCATTCCCACAGTGACTTCTTGTGTCCTACATGCAAGGGAGCAAAACAGAAGTCCTAGTTCAGCAATGTGACTTCTGCTCTCAGAGATTTGATGTGAAAACAATAATAATGATTTTCTGTGGTACCGTCAGCCTGGAAATCCAGAATACATGATCGGCAGTGTCATACAACTTTTCCCGTGGTCCTCAGGGGCAAATTTAAGGCAAACACTGTTACAATCATGTTTGAAGCTAGATAAGTTTAACAAGCAAAGGGTTATATGATTGCTACTTGGTAGTTTAAAGAATTGAGCTCATTTTGTGTCCATTCCTGTTCAATCACAAACCACAACAAAGCTGAATGATTTTAGCTTATGTAAAAGTTGTACTGATCTTGGTAAGATACAGAATTACCCCAGCGTCATCTTAGAGAGGCACGTCTACAAAATGATTGTAAACTATTCCATCGTGTTATATTTTTCCTAAGGAAAGGCTATTTCTTTTTTTAGAAATAGAATTTCCCCGTGGCTGTGAGAGAGTGTGGGTGCATCCGGGTGCAGTTAGAGAGATGGGGAAGCCGAGATGAGGTGGTGGGCCATTTGGGTAATGCAGGGGTTGTTATTAGGTTTTGGGTTTTCAAGAACAGAAAGCCAATTTTGCTCATGTCATCAGAAATATCGAGCTCTTGGGAATGGACTCAAGCTAGTCAAACACCTAAAAGACTGAGGGATGACACGGAACACAAATGTAAGCACTGACTTTGTGCAGGGCTGGCGTGTTGGTGTCAGCCACCTCGAAGCCTTCTGTTCTGGTATCCAGACGTTTGGGAATTTGGCTTAGAAATGAGAAGACTGGGTAGATAGCAAAAAACTAGAATTGGGCTGATAGATGGTACCAAGTGCTACTCTGTCCAGGCCATGGTGACTCCTTATAGATCACACAACTGTCTCAGTGATATCTATCTCTAAGGAATAGAATATTCATATTTCTCAGAGTCAGGGCCTGCCTCTCTCCTAGATTAACACGTTTTTCCAAGCCCCACGTAGACCAACATTATCTCACCTGTAAGAAAAAAAAAAGCCTTTCTTTAGAAAAAAATATAACACAATGAAATAGTTTACAGTCACTTTCTAGGCTTCCTTCTCTAAGATGACGCTAGTGTAATTCTGGATCTTACCAAGATCAGGGATAACTTGCTCTCCTTGACAGTCCTAATTATCTCATTGGTTTTTGAAAATGTTTGGATGGATATTTAAAGCTACCAAGAGGCAGGCAAACACAGGAGAAGTTTTTCTACAGTTTCTTTTATTTTTCCTATGGCAGTATCGGGTAATAATCACATATTAACCACATTGGGTTCTTTAGCCCCCTATTGTTGAGATTTTTCTTTATCTTTTCAATGTTGGAGCAGAGGGTGCCCATTCTGAGATGGAGGGCTGGACGAATGGCTGGCATGACCCAGTGACTTTGTTTCACCTGGGGTAGAAATGATGGGAGTTGGTGGTATCTGCCTGTGACTACTCTCCTCATTGGAAGCACCGAAAGGCCGGCCTCCTCCTCCCTTTCTCTAATAACATACTTTAGATAGCAAGTCATAACTTTGGGACAGAGGAAGCTTTATCTCCGTAATTCTCTACTTCTATCTCCAGTTCTCTTTCCTTGCCGTAGACTGCCTAAATTACATTTTGGGTTGAAGTAAGAGTCTTGCAGCACCTCGCAATAATAAAGTATCCCTTAAATAAAAGTATCCCTTCTTTCCAGGGACAAGGAAAAACTGACCCACTGCCAGTGACCCGAGGGCTCCATGCCTGTTAATCTCTAGATCAGCCAATGATTTTCTAGAGCAGCACGGTGTTCATGGAGGGCTGGATGTCTATATCAGACTCTCGTCACGCATTTACACACATGCTCCTGGCTTTCTAATTTCATCCATGGTATATGAATGTTGCCTGTTTAACTTTCTGAAGGTAATCTTATTTCCCTTTGAAGGCAAAGGTGGTTAATACTCATCAGATTTACAATGTGCTTCCGTATATTTCCCCACTTCCTTCAAAGGGAAGTGGAGGCCATCTGACAACTTCTACTGAATAAATTCTGCATGGAAATGGCATGTGTCACTTATGAGCCGAGGAAGTGAAGAGCTGGAGTGCTTTCTCTATCCCCCTCTTTCCCAACCATGGCAACCTGGGAATTTACATATTGAGATGGCAGCCTCAGCAGATGGAGGAAGCTTCAGTCCTTGAGTCACCAGATGCAGGCGAGCTCTTGCCAACTTGCACCAGATTTCCTGTAAGTGAGAAACAAAGATGTTGTGCGAAGCCTTTGTGATTTTTGTTACTGTAGCATAGCCAATCCTGTCCTGACTACAACTTATTTCCACATTTTTGTAAAAATACACACTGCCTTCTCTGTGAATGGATTACAAATCTATTAAAGATAAGGAGATCTCAGACTCAATATCTGAAGTATCAGAATAGACTAGGTGGAGAAACATTCTGGTTAGTCTCCTTTAGGACTTGAACTAAACAAAAACAAACAAGCAAATAGAATCCCAAGTTTTCTGCTCAAACAGTCTCCTCTTCCAAACGACCCAGAATCCCAGAAGTTATGTAATTTGTCAATGCAGAACTGTGGAGCACTATCCCTTCAAGCATATTATTTACAAGAGGGGTCAGAGTTAGCCTAAAGACAGTGTTGAGGAGTATCTTTGGTAGGGGTGGAAATGGAGGGCTTTATGGAAAATTGTGCATTCACCAAAGTTTTCTGTATTATTGTCCTTTTATCTTGTGGCATTTGTTCTTTAGGTACTGGGCTAGATCTGATTATCTCATAGGAAAACTATGTGTGCACACACACACAAATCATTCTGGAGGGTATTAAATATTTTGAAAAAACAGCAAACCAATAATCATGGGAAAAATCAGAAATTGGTTGGGCTTCCTTACATTTTGGGGGGCTCAGTATTGTTTGTATTTGAGTTGACATTGGGAAGGGAGTTGAATGTGGATAAAGTTTGCCACATCTTTCAGAGCTAAAGCTCTTCATAGACCCTGCTCAGATATTTCTTCTGAATTCTATCTTGTATCCAATTCTTCTCAAATAGCAGCTAACAGGTACAAATTAAGCATTGTTTTTTGTAATGCAGGGTATTTATATTTTAGAAAAGTAGGGATGCATTACTAAGAGTTTAAGGCAGGGTCTGACTAGTTGATCACCAAACCACTTTCCTCTCTTTCTAGGGCATACAGCTTGACTACATTTCCCAGAATTCCTTACACTTAGGTAGAGAATATGTTGTATGCTATCTCCAGGCCTGGCCCATCAACAGTCTCCATGTGATTCTCCATATTCTTTCTCTTTCCTTGAGGGATGACCTAATGCAGATCATCTAGTGGAGGCAGCCCCCAGGGATTTAGAGCCATTTAGATGGAAGGAGCCTGGGTCCTTGAATGACTGTGTGGAGCAGAGCCTACCTGATGGCCTGCATTGAATTGTGATATGTATAAGAAATAAGCCTTTTTTTAAAAAAAATTTTATTTGTCGATATACATTGTGGCTGATTATTGCTCCCCATCACCAAAACCTCCCTTCTTCCTCCCTCCCCTCCTCCCCCCCAACAACGTCCTTTCTGTTTGCTGGTCGTATCAACTTCAAGTAATTGTGGTTGTTATATCTTCTTCCCCCCCCCCCGGTTTTTTATTTATTTATTTTGTGTGTGTGTGTGTGTGTGTGTGTGTGTGTGTGTGTGTGTGAATTTATATATTAATTTTTAGCTCCCACCAACAAGAGAGAACATGTGGTATTTCTCTTTCTGTGCCTGACTCATTTCACTTAATATAATTCTCTCAAGGTCCATCCATGTTGTTGCAAATGGCAGTATTTCATTCGTTTTTATAGCTGAGTAGTATTCCATTGTGTAGGTGTACCACATTTTCCGTATCCACTCATCTGATGATGGACATTTGGGCTGGTGCCAACTCTTGGCTATTGTAAAGAGTGCTGTGATGAACATTGGGGAACAGGTATACCTTCGACTTGTTGATTTCCATTCCTCTGGGTATATTCCCAACAGTGGGATAGCTGGGTTGTATGGTAGATCTATCTGCAATTGTTTGAGGAACCTCCATACCATTTTCCATAGAGGCTGCACCATTTTGCAGTCCCACCAACAATGTATGAGAGTTCCTTTTTCTCCGCAACCTCACCAGCATTTATCGTTCAGGGTCTTTTGGATTTTAGCCATCTTAACTGGGGTTAGATGGTATCTCAGAGTGGTTTTGATTTGCATTTCTCGGATGCTGAGTGATGTTGAGCATTTTTTCATATGTCTGTTGGCCATTTGTATATCTTCCTTAGAGAAATGCCTACTTAGCTCTTTTGCCCATTTTTTAATTGGGTTAGTTGTTTTCTTCTTGTAAAGTTGTTTGAGTTCCTTATATATTCTGGATATTAATCCTTTGTCAGATGTATATTTTGCAAATATTTTCTCCCACTCTGTTGGTTGTCTTTTAACTCTGTTAATTGTTTCTTTTGCTGTGCAGAAGCTTTTTAGTTTGATATAATCCCATTTGTTTATTTTTCCTTTGGTTGCCCATGCTTTTGGGGTCGTATTCATGAAGTCTGTGCCCAGTCCTATTTCCTGAAGTGTTTCTCCTATGTTTTCTTTAAGAAGTTTTATTGTTTCAGGGTGTATATTTAAATCCTTAATCCATTTTGAGTTGATTTTAGTATACGGTGAGAGATATGGGTCTAGTTTCATTCTCCTGCATATGGATATCCAGTTATCCCAGCACCATTTGCTGAAGAGGCAGTCCCTTCCCCAGTGAATAGGCTTGGTGCCTTTGTCAAAGATCAGATGGCAGTAAGTGTGTGGGTTGATTTCTGGATTCTCTATTCTATTCCATTGGTCAGTGTGTCTTTTTTTATGCCAGTACCATACTGTTTTGGTTATTATAGCTTTGTAGTATAGCTTAAAGTCAGGTAGTGTTATGCCTCCAGCTTTATTTGTTTTGCTCAGCATTGCTTTGGCTATGCGTGGTCTTTTATTGTTCCATATAAATGACTGGATAGTTTTTTCCATTTCTGAGAAAAATGTCTTTGGAATTTTGATGGGGATTGCATTGAATTTGTATATCACTTTGGGTGGTATGGACATTTTCACTATGTTGATTCTTCCAATCCAAGAGCATGGGATATCTTTCCATCTTCTTGTATCCTCTCTAATTTCTCTCAGCAGTGGTTTGTAGTTCTCATGATAGAGATTTTTCACCTCCTTGGTTAACTCAATTCCTAAGTATTTTATTTTTTTGGTGGCTATTGTAAATGGGCAGGCTTTCTTGATTTCTGGTTCTGCATGTTCACTATTGGAGAAAAGAAATGCTACTGATTTTCTTGTGTTGATTTTGTATCCTGCTACTGTGCTGAAATCATTTATCAATTCCAACAGTTTTTTTGTAGAGGTTTTAGGCTGTTCGATATATAGGATCATGTCATCTGCAAACAGGGACAGTTTGACTTCATCTTTTCCAATCTGGATGCCCTTTATTTCCTTCTCTTCTCTGATTGCTCTGGCTAGTACTTCCAACACTATGTTGAATAGGAGTGGTGAGAGTGGGCATCCTTGTCTAGTTCCTGTTCTTAAAGGAAAAGCTTTCAGCTTTTCCCCATTCAGGATGATATTGGCAGTGGGTTTGGCATATATGGCTTTAATTATGTTGAGATACTTTCCCTCTATACCTAACTTATAGAGGGTCTTTGTCATGAATGAGTGCTGAACTTTATCAAATGCTTTTTCAGCATCTATAGAGATGATCATATGGTCCTTGTGTTTGACTTTATTAATATGGTGTATCACATTTATTGATTTGCGTATGTTGAACCAACCTTGCATCCCTGGGATGAATCCCACTTGATTGTGGTGAATAATTTTACGTATGTGTTGCTGTATTCTGTTTGCTAGTATTTCATTGAGGATTTTTGCATCTATATTCATCAAGGATATCGCCCTGTAGTTTTCTTTCTTGGTTATATCTTTACCTGGTTTTGGTATCAGGATGATGTTTGCTTCCTAGAATGAGTTTGGGAGATTTGAGTCCGTTTCAATCTTTTGGAATAGTTTGTAAAGAATCGGTGTCAATTCCTCTTTGAATGTTTGGTAAAGTTCTGCTGTGAATCTGTCTGGTCCTGGGCTTTTCTTTGTTGGGAGCCTTCTGATAACAGCTTCAATCTCCTTTATTGTTATTGGTCTGTTCAAATTTTCTACATCTTCATGGTTCAGTCTTGGGAGCTTGTGTGTGTCCAGAAATTTATCCATTTCCTCCAGATTTTCAAATTTGTTGGCATATAGTTGTTTATAGTAGTCTCGAATGATTCCTTGTATTTCAGATGAATCACTTGTAATATCGCCTTTTTCATTTCTAATTTTTGTTATTTGAGTCTTCTCTCTTCTTTTTTTTGTTAGCCATGCTAATGGTTTGTCAATTTTATTTATCTGTTCAAAAAACCAACTTTTTGATTCATTGATCTTTTGAATTGTTTTTTGGTTTTTCAATTTCATTCAGTTCTGCTCTGATCTTAATGATTTCTTTCCGTCTGCTAACTTTAGGTTTGGATTGTTCTTGTTTTTCTAGTTCTTTAAGGTGAAGTGTTAGGTTGTTCACTTGCCATCTTTCTATTCTTCTGAAGTGAGCGTTTAATCCAATAAATTTTCCCCTCAATACTGCTTTTGCAGTATCCCACAGGTTTTGGTATGATGTATCATTGTTTTCATTAGTTTCAATAAATTTTTTGATTTCCTGCTTGATTTCTTCTTGGACCCATATGTCATTAAGTAGAATGCTGTTTAATTTCCATGTGTTTGTATAGTTTCCAGAGTTTCGTTTGTTATTAATTTCTAGTTTCAATCCATTGTGGTCTGAGAAGATACATGGGATAATTCCAATTTTTTTGAATTTATTGAGACTTGATTTGTGACCTAATATGTGATCTATCCTGGAGAATGATCCATGTGCTGATGAGAAGAATGAATATTCTGAGGTTGTTGGGTGGAATGTTCTGTAGATATCTGCCAATTCCAATAGGTCTAGAGTCTTGTTTAGATCTTGTGTTTCTCTACTGATTCTTTGCCTAGATGATCTGTCTAATATTGACAGTGGGGTGTTCAGGTCCCCTGCTATTATGGTATTAGTGTCTATTTCCTTCTTTAGGTCCAATAGAGTTTGTTTTATAAATCTGGCTGCTCCAACATTGGGTGTGTACATATTTATGATTGTTATGTCTTCTTGATGGATCAGTCCTTTTATCATTAAGTAGTGTCCCTCATTGTCTCTTTTTATGGTTTTTAGTTTAAAGTCTATTTTGTCAGATATAAGAATAGCTACTCCAGCTCGTTTTTCTTTTCTGTTTGCATGGTAAATTGTTTTCCATCCTTTCACTCTTAGTCTATGTGAGTCTTTATGGGTGAGGTGGGTCTGTTGTAGGCAGCATATAGTTGGGTCCTCCTTTTTGATCCAGTCAGCCAGTCTGTGTCTTTTGATTGAGGAATTTAAGCCTTTTACATTAAGAGTTGTTATTGAAAGGTGTTGATTTATTCCTAGCATTTTATTGGTTGTTTGGTTGTCTTCGATGTCTTTTGTTCCTTGCTTTCTGATTTACTGTTTGGTTTCTGTGTTTGTTGGTTCCTTTGGTTGTAGATAGCGTTTTTGTTTGCTTGTTTTCTCTTCATGAATGCCATTTTTATTATACTAGTGGGTTTTGATTTTTCTTGGGTTTTTATGGCATTGGTAGTTATTTTTCAGGAACCAAACCCAGTACTCCCTTGAGGATTTCTTGTAAGGGTGGTCGTGTGGTAGTGAACTCCCGCAGTTTTTGTTTGTCTGAGAAATATACTATTTGCCCTTCATTTCGGAAGGATAGCCTTGCAGGGTAGAGTATTCTTGGCTGGCAATCTTTGTCTTTTATCATTTTGAAAATATCATCCCATTCCTTTCTAGCTTTTAGGGTTTGTGATGAAAAGTCTGATGTTAGCCTGATTGGGGCTCCCTTATAGGTGATTTGATGCTTCTCTCTTGCAGCTTTTAAGATTCTCTCTTTGTCTCTGAGTTTTGCCAGTTTGACTATGACATGTCTTGGAGAAGGCCTTTTTGGGTTGAATACGTTTGGAGATCGTTGAGCTTCCTGGATCTGAAGATCTGTGACTTTTCCTATACCTGGGAAGTTTTCTGCCACTATTTTGTTGAATATGTTTTCAATGGAATCTCCATTTTCCTCCCCTTCTGGAATACCCATGACTTGGATATTTGAGCACTTAAGGTTGTCTGATATCTCTCTCAGATTTTCTTCAATGTCTTTGATTCTTTTTTCTTTCTTTTTGTCTGCTTGTGTTATTTCAAACAGCCCATCTTCAAGTTCAGAGGTTCTCTCTTCAACTTCGACAAGCCTGCTGGTTAAACTCTCCGTTGTGTTTTTTATTTCGCTGAATAACTTCTTCAGTTCAGCAAGTTCTGCTACATTTTTTTTTCAGGACATCGATTTCCTTGTACATTTCCTCTTTCAGTTCCTGTATACTTTTCCTTATTTCATCATGATGTCTAGCTGAGTTTTCTTGTATCTCATTCAGTTTCCTTAGAATTATCACTCGAAATTCCTTGTCCGTCATTTCAAGGGCTTCTTGCTCTACAGGATCTAGAGTTTGAGATTTATTAACTTTTGGTGGTATACTTTCTTGATTTTTTGTATTTCTGGTATCTTTTTTTGATGTTTATTCATTGTGGCAGGGGGTTTCACAGTCCACCGGTTTGAGACTAATGACTAACTAAGATATTGCTGTGGTTGCCAATTTCGTATGGCTACCTCCGTGACTGCTCAGTTGGCCTCTAGTGCCTTGTGTGTATGGTTGCCTCAGGTCTTGGGCCTCTCCGGGGAGCCACCTTTCTGGTCAGCTTGGACTCTGCTGGGCTGGTGAATCACATACGACAGGGTGTGTGATCTCTGTTGAGCTTTCACTTCCCGTGCAGGACTTCTCCCTGTTCCGTGTGCTCTGGCCCAGGCTGTTGGATCATGCAGTGGCGACCCCACAGGGTATGTGGTTTCTGTCGAGTCTCCGCCTCCCTGGCCGCACGTCTCCCCACTCTGTGCGCACTGTGCTGGGCTGGGACGTGTCTTCTGCAACCCTTGTCTATCAGCTGGGCCTTCAAGACCCTGCTCGGCACCGCCTCGCCCAGGAAGTCTACCAGTTTTCTAATAGGCACAGATGACCGGTCGCTCTGGGTGCCTTTGTAGCACTGTATAGATCTTTCTCGGGACTTGTTCACCTTTGTATCCCCCCGGCATGGACCGAGTCTAGCGCCCACCTGCAGTCAGCTCTCCGGCAGGTTCAAGCGGACTGGGAACTCTCCTACCACACTATTCCCAACCAGAAATTGGTTAGGCATTTATCCGAACTGGTGGCCGCAGAGATGGTATCTGCCTCCCAGTAACAGGAAGTTTACCGGGGGCCAGAGTCCAGGGTGTGGTGGAGTGACAGTCGGCCCTGCCCATACTTCCTTGCCCTCCCAACACTGGCCGGGGGTGCCCCACGCCACCAGCCCCGCCAGAGAACCGCAGAGGGAGTGGGAGTGGAGGCCGGCCCTCAGACCCCAGGAAGCCCCATGCTGGGGCAAGCAAGTGGGAAGGCTCAGTGAGGAGCCGAGCCGAGCCGGGCCGGAGCTGCCAGCACCTGAGAAAATGGAGGCAGCCCCGGGGCGGTGAGTGACCCAGTGATGCAGGCGGAACCCGGGTGGGCGTCAGCCCCCCGAGCAGGGCTGGGCCAGGGGTCACTCACAGGGCTGTGCCAGGTCAGGCGCTCACTCTCTGCCTCTGGTTTGTCTCCTTCCCTGTTCTCGGCCGCTGCTGCCTCGGGCTGTTCAGTTGTTCCTGTGGCGCGGCTCGGGCGCTCCCAGGAGTCTTCTTTTATGCTGGCCTGAAACCTCGAATCCTGAATAGGGCAGCTGGCCACCTTCAGCACGGCCCAGGCCTCCGGGATCCTGTCTGCATCCACAGCAGCCCTGGTGCCGTGTTCCCTGTTTAGAGACTCACTTTTGCAGCTAAGAAACAGTTCTTTTCCTGCTCCATACTTCAAAGCTGTTGCCTGTAAATGAGGCAGCCTCTCCTGCCGAGGGCAAAGTGGTGGTCAGCCGCCACGACCGGCCACTGGCAGCGGTCCTCCCTTAAGAGATGGCAAGAGGAAGGTCCACAATTTTTCCTGGCTGCCTGAGGCCCAGTGGCCGCCTTTTCCACCTCAGCTACTCCACGCCAACTGCCGCAGCCACTGCCATGTTGAAACCCCAAATGAGTTTCTGAGGCTGGGAAGACCAAAGTCCATCTGGTGACAGTGACCCAGGGGTCTCACGTGACAAGATGGTGGAAGCAGAGAGAGCCAGAAATAAGCCTTTAAAGTGTGAGACCACTGAGGTTTGGGAGGTGTTTGTTGGCTGCATTAGTTAAGCTGCCCTGACTCATACAGACCTCTTAGCCAATCACAGTTTATTCTTTTCTAAGAGATGTGCACTGTATGAAGCAATTCTTTATGTACCCTAAATACCTCTGTAAAGCTCAAGGGTTTGAGGGTTACCACAAAGTGTTACCACCTTTGTGAAGAATTTCCAGATGCATCCTTCCAAAGGTAGTATTATTTCCTCTTTTCTGACAACATGGTAAAAAATGTTTACCTCTCTTATGTAACCTGTCACACAGAATTGAAATTATTTTAATGGTGTAACTTGACAACCTTAGGCAAAAAAGAGGGATTTGGTCCATATTAGGAAGTGGGGTAGATCGTCTCCAAAGATGGTCACCATCAATTCCTCTCTTGCACGCGTGTGTTGCTCCACCCATCAAGGCATAGTTTGTTTCCCCTCCTCTGGTGTCTGGACTGGCCTTATTACTTGCTTTGACCAATAAAATGTCGAGAATATGACATTCTGGGACTTTTGAGCCCAGGCTTTAAGAGGAATGGCTGCTTTGACATCCTCCCTCTTAGAAGCCAGCTGCCATATAAGAATTCTGACTATCCTGAGACCACCAGGCTATGAGAGTGCCTGAGCCTATTAGGTGGAGAACCCACATGGAGAAGCATTTAGGCACCAAATGTAAGTGCAACTTTCTTGAATATTTCTGCTCAGCACAGATGCCAGCTGAATACAGCTGGGTGGTTGACTCCAGCTAATGCCAAATGGATCAGAAGAACCTTCCAGCTGAATCAACTCACAGAATCATGAAAATACTCCCAAATTGTTGCTGGCTTAAGCCACTAAGTTTTGGAGTAGTTTGTCACACAGCAAGAGATAATTGAATCAGGAGGAATCATAGGTGTGAAGTTCTGATTCCTTAAAGAAAGAACTGTAAAGTCTCCCTTGGGATTGTTCATTGTTTTGTTTGAAGTCATGAAAGTAGAAACATGGCTTTCAAAGAAGTCTGAGAAAGGCTATTATTCTCAGGGGCATGCAGTGGCCACTTTCCCATGCTCATACACAGGCCTTGGCAAACATTTGTTTAACAAAAGTTTTTTGAATGAAAGTAATCGTTCACTTATCTCTTTGCTTTCTGTCTTGGGCCATGAGCTCTTTTAGGGGAGCAATCATACATTTCCTGGGCATGGAACAGGTTTACTGACTGAGTTACCCCTGGCACGGTGGCGGAAACCTCATCCTTTGAGGGAATGAGTAAACTATGAGAAGGAGCCCCTGCCTTACCCCTAATGTCTCACCTAATGGTGAAAGGAAGTGGCTAGATGAAGAAAGGTTCAGTGCACCTCGGCAGTTGCAGTAAATCGATAAATATACCACTATGTGTTGCAAAAGGGAATTCAGTTGCCACTCAATAGAAAGAGAAAGAGATTCTTTCTCACTAGGTCAGAAACCACTACCTGCAGGTAAAAATCAATCAAGTTGCATTTGAAACACTCTTTGTATTGCTCTTAGAAAGTGTTCTTTTCTTGAGAAATAATTTAACACTCACTATAGACAACGTGATGACCTGTAGGTACAACTAGCTGAGATGGCCCTGTGCTAGGAAGAATAGATGTGAAATGGAGCACACCTGGACAGAAAGAAACCCAGTGAAGACAAAATATGCAAGGGCTGTTGCTTACCTGTTTTGCCCCACACTCTGGATATACCTATTTTGATTTCAATAGCCAGGTAAAGATCATTCAATTCATGTGTCGATGTATAACATAGCCAGAGGGGTTCTTTAACCTGGGATTTTTGAAGATAACAAAAGGATTAGCTGAGAGAAGATGAACTGTGCCGTAGAAAGAGAACTACACCCATTTTAATATTAAGTTGACTAAATATTTACTACAAATTCCAAGGAATATACTGTGGGGTTCTATTATAACTTCCAGCTACTTCTTAAGGAGCTGATAAGATCATTTGGTCTGTTTGTTTGACCAAGGGACCCAGCGTGTTGGACTCAGGGTTTGCTTATCACCTATCCAACCCTCCATTTCTAAACTACTTATAGAAGCACTTGCTGTTTGCCTGGTGCTGCATATATCGCTGGGAATATTAACAAACAGGTAGTATTACCAGAGTGGTTTTCATGTGGGAGCCCATTGCACATCAGTCTGCTGCTCTTATGACTGAGCCCCAAACTGGTCTTGACCCATTCCATTCTGTATTGGGCATGGATGCTTTCTTGTCTGAAGACCCAGTCTATTATTTATAGAATCCCATTTCTTGCTCCTGTGATTGAACAAAGTTTTCTTGAAGTACAGAATCTTTATCACTGCATTGTTAAGGTTGTTTGATGTTTCTACTATGCCCAGACAAATGCTGGCAGCCTGATTCACTCCTTAATCTGGTGTAATATAACATTAAATGAGACATTTCTTGTTTCCCATTTCAGCTGAGGCCTCAGCACTGAGAATATGTAGCAAGTTCCCACATTCTAGAGAGAGGACTATATCAGGTATATAGGGTAAAATAGGGTATTATGTTTGTCCAGGGGCCTTTAGCCTGTCACTCACCTCAGAAGTGTGTGAAGGAGGCTGAAGTTGGACTGAAGAAACTGAAGAGGCTGAGTGGTGGGTGGAGCTTGCCTTTACCCCACAACCACCTCTGGATGCTTGATTGGAGGTAGAAACACATCATGCAGCTATAGCCATGGGACCAGAGTGAAAGTCCATGGAAAATCTGGGAAAGGATTCCCAGAGTTCAGAGGGCACACAGATTGCTGTCTGACACTTGCCTGGACATGTCTAAAGTCTGGAAATTGGCAATTTCTGTGAGGGAAGAGAAGAGAGAGGGTTGCCAGAAGAGTGGCTTGAAGTTTGAAGTTCGGCTCAGCAAAGAGGCAGATTTCTGGTGGCTGGATTGAGTACTCAGGAAGGGACCCCTCTCAGGAAGACTGCCTGCCTAGGAGAGAGGGTCCAGGCAAAAGCATTCTGCAAGGGGTGATGAGGTGGCAGGTGGCTTCTGGAGATTGTATCCCCAAAGCAAGGGAGGGAGAAGTGGGAAGTTCCCAAAGGAGGGCTGGTGCTGTGGTCTGAATGAAAAAGGCCCCCAAATTCATATGTTGTAACTTAATCATCAACATGATAGTATTAAGAGGTGGGGCCTTTAGGAGGTGATTAAATCGTGAGGGCGGAGCCTTCATAAATGGGATTAGTGCTTATAAAAGGGCTTGAGAGGGCAAGTCCTTTCCTTCCATCCCTTCCATCATGTGGGGACACAGTGTTCAAGGTGCCATCTTGGAAACAGAGACCCAGACCTCACCAGACACTGAACCTTGATCTTGAACTTCCAAGCCTCCAGAACTGTGAAAAATAAATTTCTGTTGTTCATAAATTACCCAGTCTCAGGTATATTGTCATAGCAGCACAAAGGACTAAGACAGTGGGTCACTGAAATACACAGCAAGGCATCCTGTGAGAGAATGAGCCAGCTTTTGTGTACCTGCTATACCACCACAATGCAAGTACACAGCCAAGTAAGGCCTTTACCCTCCTGAACGCTTCTGCTTCGCTCCTACCCACCCTGGAGTAGCCAGAAGCAGCAGGGGTAGGGGACTGAAAGTAGGAGAATAAAGTGGAGAAAAATTAAAGAAGCCAACCATGCCCCACCCCCTCCTACAAGCTTCCTAGTCTGAGTCAGGTGCATGCGTTGAGACCGTTGTCATCCTTGAATTGGATGAGCCATTTTAGCTTTGCTTTTAGGCTATGCCAGGCTCCAGGATCTGCAGATTCATTGGTGGAAACCAATAAAGTTGTTTTTCACCTTGGGCCTCCCCAAGTGCAGCTTATTCAATATGCAGATGGCCCCCAACTTACGATGGCTCGACCTTACAATGGTGTAAAAGTGACACGCATTCAGTAGAAACTGTACTTAGAATACTCATACGTCCATTTTGTTTTTCACTTTCAATACGGTATTCAATTACATGGTATGTTCTACACTTTATTAAAAAACAGGCTTTGTGTTATATGATTTTGCTCAAATGTAGGCTAATGTAAGTGTTCTGAGTACATTCAAGACGGGCTAGGCTAAGCTATGATGTTTCGTATGTTATTTTCAACTTACGATGGGCTTATCAGGATGTAACTCCACGGTAAGTCAAGGAGCATCCATCCTGGGTATATCAGGAATGGTTTTTATGACGTTATTATTTTCTGTCTTAATCCAAGTGGTCTGTTAACCTCTGTTTGCTGGGTCCTTTGCTGCAGTTGGTATTTAACTGGAATAGAGATGGGAGATGTATAAATTTCTTTCAGTGGAGAGAGTGGGTTGAATTCTGAGTTAAAAATGGTTTTAACTGTTTTGTATAAAAGTGGGCACCATGACTTAACCTTCTGGCATCCTTCAACATCCTTTTCTGAGTAAGGCAGGTGACAGGTTGCCTTTCTTTAGCCATTTCATTACCAATATTAAGGAGGTTTCATGGACCTGTAATAAAGGCCAGGATGTCTGATATCTCAGAAATGAAAAGAATTAGAGGAAACTGGATTATGTAGAGAATCTCATAGTGGAAATCAAGGCAACAAATGACAAGAACTTGAGCTAAGTTTGTGGCAGGGTGGAAAAATAATTGGGGATGGATTTAAAGGTAAAAATAGAGGCTTCTGGTCAAGATGGCAGAATAGACAGTCCCCAGCGTCACTCTCTCCCACAAACCAACCAATCGGCAACTATAAAAAAGTGACAACAGCCAAGCTGGGGCCGCTAGAGCTCAGGGGAAGAGGAGGAGAGACCTACGGAGTGCATGAAGGTGGGAGAAGCCACGACAAGAGTAAGAAAAAACCACTCTGACCATTTCGTGTTGCGGCCGCTTTAAAGATGGAGCTGCTGAGCGCACTGAGCAGGAGCCGGAAAAAGCTGCAGCTGTGCCCTTCAGATGGAGTTGCTTGGAGGTGGCAGGGGAGAAGAGGGCCTTGCTGGCCCCCAGGATGGCAGGACCACTAATAGGGTTCCCGTGGACCCACACAGGAGTGAGGAACCAGAACAACTGAAAAAAAGGAGCCACTCAGAGGCCGGTGAGTCACCACAAGGGACCAGCGCAGGGCCCGTCCCATGGGAAGTGTTTGTAGCACTGGTGGTGGGGGAGATTGGCCCACTGGGGGAACACTGGGGCACAGCAAGGACAGCTGATCTGCCCCCCAATCAGCATAGGACCACTCAGAGGAGACTGGTAAGGAATATAGGATTACAAGGAGTGTAGTTTGATGAAAAGACTCAGGCCCAGATCAGAGTTTCTACACAACCCAGGTGCACCCGGTCTCTGGAGAGCTGGAAGTACATACAAGGTCAACCATTAAAACTGGACCTGCACAGAAAGCCTTCCCTAGGGAATCAGCAGCAAAGCAGCAATTTAGCAAAACCACACAGCTCAAGTACTGGTCCCAACAGGAATTACCCCCATTTTAGAAGTAAGCAAAGTACAAAAAGTTACAGCCTAGGCACACTGCCAGTGCCTCAGCGCCTGCCCGGGGACCTGAGGCATGGATCTGAGGACTGTACCCCCACCTTCTGCAACCAGGCACACTGCCAGCACTTCAGGGCCTGACCGGGGACCTGAGGTATGAATCTGGGGACCAGACCCCCTCCCACATCCAGCACACCACCAATGCCAAGGAGCATGCCAAAAACATCACCTCCATGTAGGTGGCCCACCACAATAATCATGGCTGCTGTGAAAGTGGCTAGACACCACAACCACCACGCAGATGGTCCACCAGCCACTGGAGTGCATTGACACAAGGAGAATCACCAGCAGAGACCAAAGAAGAGAAGAGGATGTCTCTCTCCACAAAGCCCATTCCAGAGTGACAGAAGAAGCATCTGCTCTATGATGATATTGGGGAACCTGAACACACTTCTCAACATTGGACAGATCATCTAGACAACAAGTCAACAAAGTAACCATTACTCTTTCAGGAGGAGAGAAGAAATCTAGGGTAATTAGAGGGGGTAAGGGGAGAGATTGGACAAGGGGCATAAAGAATAAGTATGATTTGTAACAATATATACACTAGTAATATTGATTTGATCAACATATGTCAATGTTGAACCCCCAAAATATGTATAATCAATTATGATTCAATAAAAATGAAAAAAAAAAAAAAGGTAAAAATAGATATGATGTAGGAGAAAGACCAGCTGGGAGGCAGCCTCCTATCTCAGGGCCAGCACTGTCCATCTACTAGCCAAACCTGTTTCCTTGGAACAATCCTAGATTCTTAATTCATCCATATAATTTCATATTCTTTTGTGTCAAAAATATCTGATCTACTCCTGAAATGCCTCTCAAATCTGCCCCTTATTTTCAGTTCTCACTGTTCCTGATGAACTTCACCACTACTCACCATTCCTTTCCAAATAGTCTACTAATTGGACACCCTGCTTCCTTCCCTTTTTCTCCAGGTCACACTCCACATTGAGGATAGAGTAACCCTAAAAATTTTTCTAAAACTTCAGAGCTGAAGAACATGGCCTGAGCAAAAGTATTTGTGCCCACTGTGGTAGGCAGAATGCCCCACCTTCCCCAAATATCCCTGCCTTAATCCCTGGAACTTGCATATTACATCACATGGCAAAAGGGACTTGGCAGATGTAATTAAAGCTATGGACCTTATATTAGAAAGATTATTCTGGATTATCCAAGTGGCCCAATCTAATCACATGAGCCCTTAAGAGCAGAGAACTTTTTCAGGCTAGATACAGGCAGAGATGTTACAGAAGGAGAAGTTGGGGTGAGTCAAAGCACAGGAGGAACTCAACCCAGGGTTGCTGGACGGGACCATGGGGAAAGCATAAGAAGGAATATGGTGGGCAGCCTCTAGGAGTTAAGACTGGACCTCAAGCTAACAGCCAGTAAGGAAACAAGGGCCTTTGTCCTACAGCCATAAGGAACTGAATTTGGCCAAAGATCTGAATGAGCTGCGAAGCAGATTTATCCTCAAAGCCTTCAGAAAGGAATGAAGCCCTGTCACAACTTGAGTTCAGTCTTTTGAGACCTGAAACACAGGACCAGTTGAGCCATACTGTGCCCAGGCTTCTGATCTATAGAACTGTAAGCGAGTGAATGTGTGGTGTTGTAAGCCACTAAATTTGTGGCTATTTTTTCCAGCAGCAATAGAAAGTGAATGCCCCCACTCATCTCAACCAAAAGAGATGAACAGGGAAGGTTTGAGAGGTGGGAGGCTTATCTGAGGAGGAACTATTTCACCAAATATCTGGGAGCTGTAAAGCAGAACCTGCAAAGCTGGTTGACAGATGAAAGAGAACAGAGGTGCCACATCCCAGATTCTCCAGTGAAAGTTGCAATGGAGGTGGGAGTCAAGCTGTCTCATAAACCTGAAGCAACTCTGGGGCTCCAGCAAGCAGATAAAACAGAGTGAGAGCAGGAAGTGAGGTTCAAATCGGGGGGGATTCACAGAAAGTGCACCCTCTCACCTCTACATGGAGCAGCAGCCTGGTTAGTACTTACATCTGGGTACAACAATGACAATTCTCTAAAAAAACTGAGCCCACCCTGTCGCAGTGTCTACAGAGGATCCAGAGGGTGTTCATGCCTGGATCATCACAGGTGGCATCAAGGACGGGGTTCCAGCAGGTAGGGGAGAGTATAATGTAAGGAAAGTAAAGCCAGTGTAAAATAAAGAACAGCTTAGTCTGGCTCACTGGCCTCATATCTGTTACAAATGGGCAAGATTCAGCACATTCATTAGAAACAAGTTATAAAAGTAGTATAACTGTGCGTGTGTGCCCATTTACTGATTCGGCATGTTTGTTATAATTATGTAATGCTTGGCTTGTGGCCGTGATTGTGTACTGAGTATAAAGGTAACTACTCTGAACTGCTGGTCGGCAGAGCAGGTCGGCAGAGCATGGAGCGTCAGTGGGGGAGAGCCTGAGCTTGTCTTGGAGGAATAAAGCAAGTTTGTGAAGCTCACATTTGAAGAATAAAGTATGTCTACCTTGCATAAAGCTACCAGAATCTTCTTTCGATTACCTGACTCATGACCTGCACAGGAAGGGGCAGAAGGATCTGAGATTCCTGCCTGAAAATAACTGAGCAAAACGTTCATCTTCCAGAACAGAGTGTCAATATCTAGCACATCTAGTTGATAAGGCAACAGAGGATGAGCACATTCTCATTTCTTTCCAGCCCTGCAACTTCTACACCAACCCTAGCCCTGGAGGTCAACACTGTTCCCAGCTGAAATGTTCCTTTCTGACCTTTTCCTGAGTTATTATTTAGAGCTCTGGTGAGAAATGCCAGAAGAACTGAAAAGGAGAGATTGCTTTCAGGGATGAGACTGAGGCGGGGATGGGGGTGGGTGGTGGCAGGGCTACAGCAGACACTGCTTTTCATTTTCCTAGTCCTTCTTACTATTTGACTTTTCATCATTTAAAATCATTACATTGATGAAAAAGATCAAATTATTTCTAATAAAGAACCGCAGAACTGGTCTGAATCACTTTCCTTTTAAAAATCCCATAGTGCCTCCCTAACATCAATCCTGGGAGCTTCTCCATGACTGTTTCATAGTTCTGTTACCTCGGTGGGGAATGACCTTCTCTTTTCTTTGCCTGGGAAAACCATATGGGCTTCTAATAGTCTAGGTCAACTGTCATCACCCCTGTGAAGCTCTCCGTGACCCTCAGGCCTTTTAGCACTGAATTATAGACTTATTCACTTGTTTGCATGTACATTTCCATTGCTATTTTGTGAGTTTCTTGAAATGTACAGTAATGTCTATTTCATTGTTGAATCCCCATCCTCTGGCACAGTGCTGAGTATTAAGAGAGGCACATATTTGCAAACAAATATACTTCCCTTTGTGACTTTTTCTATCTTGTGAGGATGTATTTTATTTTAATCGCAATTTTACCCCCTTCTGATCCTGACATTTAAGCTCCAGTTTCGCTTGATCTGCGGGGGCTTTGAAGTCCATTTTAATAGATTTTGCCTGAGGAAATATATTTCAGCGATGGAGGACTCAGTTACCCCATATGACTTGCCCCAGGCCCTGAAGCCTCTGGAGATAGTCCTAGATCTTTGTGAACATAAACAGGGAATTTTAATGTACATTTAACTGGAAGGCTTTACCAACCTTTGGTTTTTTACTTGCCTGAATAACATAGCATTGACTGTAGGAAATTAAATTTTAAAAGCTTGCAAAATAGAAAAAATAGGTTGTGACTTGTATGTTCTTGTGCTAAAATCTTCATTTCTGTACAAGATGAAAAATTAATGAATGCACAGGTTTTTCATTTTTCTGCCTTACAAAAGAGTTGAGGCAGTCTGCGAAAAACAGGTGCCATCTCCGAAACATTATGTCCAGTGTGAAAGAGCAAGGACTCAGCAATAGAGAATCATTTGCCACAAGCTTTATTCCAGTTGTTCTTGTTGCACGTTTCAGATATGCCTCCATATTTAGAAATTTAATTCACTTATAATTTTTCTGGACTCTACTTATTGCATAAAGTGAGACACACCTGTAGATGATAAAAAGGGAAACAGACTCTCTTTAGCTGACCTTGCAATCAAAAACATGCTCAACGGAAACCACAAGAAAAGAAAAACCTACTTTCCTTCTGGGTGGGAAAATAATGAGTCATCATATCCTTGTGATAAATAGAATTATCAATTCATAAATTTCGAGTAATAGGTTTTCACTTGTCAGGGACTAATGACCCATTATTTTACTTATGGGAAATAGCACCTTCTAGTTCCTGGTACGTACAGCTGCCAAATTACATGTGTCAGCATCTGCTGGTCTCTGACCACGTCTAATGAATGTGTTCTGCTCATTGTGATGTTGCTTGTAAAATGGAAGAAATATTACACCTTACACCAACAGCTGTGGAGGCTGATGTCTTCTTCAAGGGAGGAATGAGTTTGGAATGCATTCTCTTTTCTTCACAATTTGTTCATGATAAGCTGCTGGTAGCCTGATACAAACTGCCTGACCTTCTCAAAATAGAAAAGGTCATCACAGCTTGGCTCTTCCAAAGCTGAGCCAGGCACAGCCTTTGACAATTGGAAAGGTCTTTTTCTCTCTCCATTCTCTCTGTAGCATGTGAACCACGTCCCAGGTCACTATTTGTTTGAGGTTTCCACTTCAGAGATGAAAATATTTAATGATATTGGGTTCATTGATCTCTCATCCAAAGAGTTTATTTTGGCCCTTAGAGTACATGAAAATCTGTACGAAACAGATTCTGTATGAACAGATTTCCTTTTTGGCCTATATTTGCCATAAGAAATAAATCATCAGACAGACAAATGTGACATCATAAAATTTATGCACCTTACAAAAAAAGAAATCATGTACATAGATTTCTGAGCTAATACTTGTTACAAGTAAATTTCTTTGTGCTAATGTAACCTACAAGCTCATTCTTTCAGAGTCACTGTTTCAGGGTTGATGAATGTTTTCAGCTCATGGACCATGTTCATTTCTTTCTACCTCCAGTTTCCTGTATGTTACAGCCCTATACAAATATTGGACTTGCTGGCTCCAGATCTCATCTCTGGGTGGGAAATTACATTATTAAGCTGGTGTGCAAGTTGGTGTGCTAGCTATTCCTTTTAAACAAATATAGACCTGGAAAGTCTTTGTCTAGAAGACTGGACAGGAGCTTAAAGGGTGGAATCTAGAGAGGTGATGGACAGGGGCGAACTGGCAGGTGACCCGAGTTCTAATTCTTGCTCCAGTAATCTCTAACTTTGTTACCTAGGGCAAGTCATTAAAACAATCTGGCCCCCACTTTTTTCCTCTGTAAGGCAGCTGTTCTCTAAGAACACTTGGAGCCTATCAGTTCTACATTTCTGATTTCTAGACTTGCACTTATCTGTAGTCACCCAAACTACAGGGTCTACTTGTCTGGAACTTTGCAGAGTTCCTGCCTCTGGATAGCACTATTTTTCAATTGGAACACTTGACAGATTATGTTTCCCAAATGTCAGTCATTCCTTACAAACTTCACATTTGTGCCACATCCCTGTCCCGCCTCTATTTTTATTCCCTAAGTATGTTTCTTCGAATTGATCCATTTTTAAAAAAATTAAATTTATTTCAGAAAATATTGTATCATTTCATTAAAAGGATACATGAGTTACTACTGACTGTAACAGAAATAACTACAACGAAACAAAAACCCATGACCCAGGGGCGGTAACCCTGAATTACTGCTGTAAAGGTCCAGACAAGTAGACCCTCTAGTCTGGGCAATCACCTGTGGGTGCAAATCTAGAAACTATTCCAGCAACACTATCCTTCAAAAATTAAGGAGAAATAACAATGTTTTCAGATGAACTGAGAGAGTTCATTGCTAGCAGGTCTACACTATAAGAAGTGCTAATAGCAGTTCTTTAGGCTGAAAGGTAATGATGCTCCATTACAACTTGGACTTTCAAGAAAGAGTGAAGATCAGTTCCTGTTGTGTCAGCTGATCTTGTAACTATTTCTTTTAGACAGATGGATGGCTAGAATGTGGCACAAGGAGCAACCGTCCGGGGCACCTGATGTATGACACAGCCAGCAGCTACATGTGAGGTGCTTCTGTACAATCTTGAATTTTCCCACTATAGAGACCACATCTTGATTAGCAGCCTCAATTGGAGTCTCCATCCGATTTTCCACGACTCGTCTATCTTTTTACCCATCACAATGCAGAGTTTATAGGAATTCCCATCCTACTCTTTGAAGTCTTCAGTGGTGCTTCCAATCAGTATGATTCCCCTGAGTTTGTGGTGTTGGTCATAATTTCCTTTCTTGTTACGGAGGAAGGACTCTGGATTCTTCCTCTTCCTGTCCTACCACAGGTTGGGAGCAAAATTGGCATTTAGCCGATTGCTAGGCATAATACTCAGGATTTGGGAGAACTAAACACAGAGTGGGCTTGGGGTCCTACTGGGTTTACCATTATGTTGACACAGATTAAATTCTGTTTAACTCTTGATCCCCATTAAGCCCCAACTCTGCCTAATGGGCAAAAGAAACAGTCTGGTTCCCTAGAAACCACTGTTAGCACAGCGTCCAAGAGGGGTTCAAACGCTGGCCACCAAAGGAAAAAAAAGACTCCCAACATCTTCTACTTTCCTTGCTGTTGCATTCTCATTGATCTCTTTTATGGTTATTCCTCTTATCATGCATTTAGGGCTTACCTCCACAACCAAGAGCTCCTCACAAGCAGAAACTGTGTTTTCTACTTTTCTAATGCATTGTGTGACCCCAGATCAAGCTTCTACAGAAGCCCCACATGTTCCCATGACTAATGCTGCACAGAGAGGTGAGCTTTCATCTGAGCATTCAAGTCCAACACCTTCACCTTTAAGAAGCTGGATGGTATGAAGAGTATTTAACATTGCTGTAACAGGAACCCAAACCACCACTAGGATGATGTCTTTCAGTTCAGGGTTCCCTAATATGAACCTTTGCTGACAAAGAACCCATGTCCCAAGTGAAACTTTAAAAGAATACAATGACTGTCCCCATTGTCTTTCAGTGGCATTTATAAAGTCCTCACCTGTGGTTGCTCAGCACTGAATTTTGTACAAAGCAAGATCAAAAGGCACAGACCTTGTTCTCCAGGGTTACGATTGAAAACAGAACTTTGTGTTCACCCTGTCAGCCATGCTAGATGCTGCCTTCAAAAAGTTTCTTTCGGGTTCATGGCTTATGGTGGTAATGTCATCCACACATAGAAAGTAACCAGCCTCTCTTCTTTAACAAAGCCCTCAGCTTCTGTGATTTTAGCCCCAGAAAGGAGATCTCTAGAGGAATTGGCTGGTGCACTAGGAAGCCCTGAATCTGTTCACCCTGATTCTGAGTTACTTCTTCCCTCTGGGGTTCTCTTCCTGATTTCCACACTCATCACCATTCTGCTTTCCTTGGAAAAAATGCTGGTCCACTGTGAACATCTGCCCCTTCCTTGGTTCCCATTGACAGAGGTGAGAAAGACTTTACTCTGAATACATTTAATAGTAATACATAAAATATGGGAAAAACAGAATTGCAATCCAGAAAAGACTTGACTCAATCCCAAAAGAGCTAAAATGATGTGAACACAAAAATACAACATGTATGATAACAGTACAACTTAGCAAGACTAACTAACTCCTGTTTGACCATTGCCTTCCATATCTTGTCTGAGAAAGCTACCTTCCAGGCCCCCAAAATCTGCAATAACTTTCTGGCTTTGCCTGCATTCCTACATCCCTAGTTCCCACACTTTGTATCAGGGTTTCTCTGCTTCAACACTATTGACATTTGTGGCTGGATAATTCTTAGCTATGGGGGCTGTCCTTTGCACTGTAGTATGTTAAGCAGCATCCCTGTCCTCTACCCAGCAGATGCCAGTAGCACCCCCCCCCAGTTGTGACAACCAAAAATATCTCCAGACATTGCCAAATTCTTCTAGGGAGGGTGAATGGGTAGGGCCGTGAACCACTCCTTTAAATTTTATGCCCCCTTTCCCATGGAGGTGCTACCCCCACCTGAGGCAGGGTGTTCCAATTACTGCCTGCTAAAGAACAAAATTTTACTCTGGCTCTGGTTTCTCCCCTAGGTGGCTGTGGTATAATAAAAAATATATTTGGTCTTTGTCCCTGGTTCCTGGCACAGAGCCCTTAAAACTCCTGGAATTTCCTGAATGACAGGAGTATCTTTGTTATTCATAATGAGCTCCTTTCAACCATACCTGAGTGTATGCTGTAACAAGATGAATTATGGGGAAGAGGGGCTAGATAGCTTCAGGATGGGGGCTAGTTGCCAGAAAAACCGACCACATGACTAGAGGGCTGGGACTTTCTGTCCCACCCCCTGACCTTTGGGGAGGGAAAAGGAGCTGGAGATTGAATTCAATCGCCAGTGGCCAATGATTTTATCAATCAGGCATACATAATGAAACCTCAGTAAAAACTTTGAATGATGAGGTTTGGGGAACTTCCTGGTTGGTGAACATATTGATGTACTGGGAGGGTCGTGTGCCTTGAACCCATGGGGACAGAGGCTCCCATGCCTTATGTACCTCTTCATCTAGCTGTCCATTTGTATCTTTTATAGTAAACTGTGATCATAAGTATAGCACTTTCCTGAGTTCTGTGAGTCATTCTAGTGAATTATTAAACCTGAGTGGGTGGTGGGTGATGGGAACTCTGAATTTGTAGTTGGCTGAGCAGAAGCGTGGGTAGCCTATGGACCTCATTTGTGGCTAGTGTCTGAAGTGGGGGGGTAATTGTGTGGGACTGAGCTCTTAACCTGTGGGGTCTGTGCAAACTCCAGGTAGTGTGTCTGAACGGAATTAAATTGTGGGACACCCAGTTGGTGTTGGAGAATTGGTTGTTGTTGGAAAAACAACAGTGGTTGACAGGACTGTTGGGACGTCCAAAATGAGTCTCATTCTTTTGGTGAAAGCCTACCTGTGGTTACTTATACACCAAAAGGTACAGCAAACCTTTAACAAAGTTTGACAAGCCTGATGGAGCACAGAAAATTGTAGGATATTGATGGAGCATTATTATGATGTCATTGAATTAGATACATAATTGTACTCACATAGACAGCAACATTAATTCTTCTGATTTCACAGATGGAATAATTGTTACAACAACTGATTAAAACTGATGACTTCCCTGGTGGTGTGGATTACATAAATCTATCACAAGAGGTTCTGTGACAAAATAGTACTCTGTTTTTTAAAAAATATTTAAAATGTTCGGACAAATTTGTAAGACTGATCCCTTTTGAAGGTGGCAGTTGTTATAGAAATAGAAGTCGTTGGAGGTAGGGAAGGAGAAGGTGCCCTTCCCCGTGGTGGATGTTTTCTCAGGGAGAACCTCTCCAGGCCCAGTGGACTGTGATCTGCATGTAATCTGCAGCACATCCCAATGAATGACACATTCTTCACACGGGACTGTGTCAGGGTGGCCAGGAACATGGTTTTGCCCCATGTGGGCTGGGGACTCTTGACTGTGATAGGAAGGCTGCTATTATTCTTGGTGTATTAGTTTCCTATCACTGCTGTAATAAATCACTACAAACTTAGTGGCATGAAACAACACAAATTCATTATTTTATAGTTCTGGAGGTCAGAAGTCTGAAAATGGGTTTAAACAGGGCTAAAAATCAAGGTGTTGGCAGGGCTGGTTCCTTTTGGAGGCTCCAGGGGAGAATCCCTTCTTTGCCTTTTCTGGCTTCCTTGGATCATGGCCCCCTTCCAGCCAGCAAGGGCATCACTCCAAATTCTGTTTCCATCCTCACATCTCCTCTTACTCTCCTGCTGTGCTTTCCCTGTTATAAGGACTCTTGAGATTATATTGGGATCACACAGAAAATCCAAGATAATCATTTCATCTCTAGATTCTCAGCTAAATCACATCTGCAAAATCCCCTTTGCCATCTGTATTAGTCAGGTTTCTCCAGAATTAATTGGTTCTAACAGAACTAATAGGCTATATAGAGATATATGAGAAGAGATTTATTAAGGGGGTTGGCTCACAAAATTATGGAGGCTTAGAAGTCCCACAATTTGCCATCTGTAAGCTGGGGAATGAGGAAAGCTGGTGGTGTAATTCAGTCCAAGTCCAAAGGCCTAAAAACCAGGAGCTCTGAAGTCTAAGGACGGGAGAAGATGGATGTGCCAGTTCAAGAAGAGAGTGAGAGGATTTGCTCTTCCTCTGCTTTTTTGTTATATTTGCGCCCTCAACAGATTGGATGAAGCCCACCCACACTGGTGAGGGGGGAATCTTCTTTATTCAGTCTACTGACTCAAATGCTAATCTCTTCTGGAAACAGCCTCATAGACATGCTCAGAAATAATGTTTTTCCAGCTATCTGGGCATCCCTTAGCTTAGTCAAGTTGAAACATCAAATTAACCATCACATCGTCTAAAGTAACATCTTCACAGGTTCCAGGGATTAGGACATGGACATCTTTGGGGGCCATTACTCTTCCTACCACACAGTGCTCTGCATATGATAATCCATGATGAAGTTCATTAACCCAGGACCTCAGAAACATGAAAGAAATACATGTGGAGCATAGGCAAATGCAACTATAAAAACTACTCCATGAGGTCCTGTTGCACATCTACAGGCCCTCTTTATCAATAATCTTCATCAGGGCCTCTCTGAGAATGGCCTTCATTTTGATAGGGTTTGGACTTCTCTCTCTTTCCTCCCACTTCTGCTGATCTTCTCTTCTGCTTGCTCAAGAAAGGAGGTTGTGTATAGAAATAAACAAGGATGTACAATCATTCCACTTCTTTGCATTCTTTGCATGTGCTCAGAGCCCAGAGGTGCTTAATAAACAGGCATTATTACTGGTGGTGGTTCCATTTTTAGTGCTTTCATGGCAAATATTGGGTGGATGCCTCTAAACCAAAATCTCAGATGCCCAAACTGAATGTCATATCCATGGGGCTTGGTGGCTGACAACAGTGCCACTGCCATTGGCGTTTCTCTGCAGCAAGTTGTGCCTAAGAGAGAGGTCATGACAGAAGGAATCAAGTTCTGTTGTAACTTTTGGGGACTGGAAACAGTATGCATGGTAGGATAAAAAATACAAGAAAGAATGAGCTACAGGGAACCCAAGAGTGGGAGAAATATTTAGGTTAAGGCTGTCAACCAGAGCTGCATATTAGATTCACCTGGGAAGATTTAAACAGTGCCCTTGCTCAACCTGCACTGCCAGAGATTCTAATTTAACTTGTTTGAGCATGAGAATTTTCAAAGCTCCCCAGACGGTTCTAATGTTTGGCCAGAGCTGAGAACCACTGAGTGAGGAATCTGAACCAGGCTGTGTAGAGAGTCTCAGGCGAGGTATCCTTGTACTTACAGAAGCCTCATGAGGCCCTCACTAACTTTGCCTGGAAGTCCTGTTAAAATCAGATGCTGATTAACAGGTCTGGAGTGGGGCCTGAGATTTTGCATTTCTATCGAGCTTCCAGGTGATGCTGGTGCTACTGGTGCACAGAACACACTTTATGTAGTCAGGATCTCCCAACCCATTATACAGAAGAGACAATTGAGGCCCAGGAAGCAAAGATGATTTACCAAAGGTTTGTGGCTGATTTGGCACCAAGATCAAATCACCTTCCTCCAAGTTCAATGAATTTTCCACATCACATGCCTCTCTCAGGTGAGAAAAGGATTCAACTGTGTTAGCCATCAGTGAAAACAGCATTGACTGTTTATACAAAAATTATCAAGATTTAGTAAAACAAAAAATTATGATTTTGTGAATCAATTATAATAATTTCTTATTAGTGAAATAAGCATAAGTTATTTATCTGCTTAAGGCACCAAACTGTGTTTATGTGTATTAGGATGTCTATGTCTATGTCTATGTCTATGTCTATGTCTATGTCTATGTCTATGTCTATGTCTATGTCTATGTCTATGTCTATGTCTATGTCTTTGTCTTTATCTATGTCTATGTCTATGTCTATATCTACATGAGCTTGGCCTTGGCTGAAAAAATCAGACCAGATTTCTTCCAGCCGGACTCAGATGGACATGTGAGTGGCTGTACTGCTGGGGATTATCTCTGGCTGGTTTGTCACCACCAGCAGCAGATTCCTTTCTTTCCTGCCCTTTTCTTCCTCTCTCTTTCTTTCTTCCTCTTTCCTTTTTCTCTTTCCTTTTCTCCCTCCCTCCCTCCCTCCCTCCTTTTCATAGACATTCAGTGGGTGCCCTTAAAAGTCTTTGGTCCCCAAGAATCCCCCTACCCCATATCAGTGCAACTACTTTAGAATGGTTAACACTTGAAGCTGGGGCAACGAGAAGGCAGGCAAAGTCAATGTTGCCAACTTCACCCTTTTGTAACATGGCCAAGTGGAAGGTGGGCTGTGCTGAGTTTTACACCCTGGGAGAGTGCTGGCCCCTCCACCCGTAGTTCTTCACCCTTGTACCTTTACTAATCTCACTTTTTTCACTGGTTAAAAGTGGGCAATAATATTATTTTTTAGAGTTTTGTTAAAGATAACACAGAGAAAAATATAGGATTCTTACCAAAGGGTGCTGTTGCTGTTTGCCTAAGGCAAACTCTGATCACGACCTCCCCTTAAACATTGAGAAAATAGAGGAAAGAGAAAAAAGGACTCTGTAAGGGGGTGAACAAAGTGAAAGGAGGAGGTAGCTTTATGAGTATTTTGTCATTATACGTGACCCTCAGGGAGAACCAAGATGTCCTGGCATGAAGAGGTACTTAGCACTGCCAGGCCCTTTCTCATGATGACAGGCCTGGTTTTTGTGAGCTCCAACTGGTCCCATGCAGATGGCTGCTTGTTATATGCTGTGGCTGTGCACACAGGCTTTTAGCAACACACCCTATTTGCTCTATGTTTGGAATACAATTTCTATTGCCAGTCTGTCTGCTTGGTACAATGCAATTTATGAAAAGCAAAATGAAAACTCCCATTGCTTGAAAATCCTCCACCCAGAGATGACATTTAATCTGATGAAATGGCTAGAAAAAGGTTAATATTGAAGAGAAAAAATGAATGTGAATAGAACCCCCAGACCCTGTAATGTCATTGGCCACCATTCTCAATAACTGTGACATTTGAGGAGGCTCTGCTGTTTGATCTTTTCTCTCCCAGTTTATATTAACTTTAAAGTATGCCCATATCTGAAAATACCAATGGCAAGAAAACATGGCATTAGCCTGAAGATTATAAAGTTAAAAGCAGTTCATTAAAAGAAATATTTGGGGGTGGCTGCATTTCTCATGTTTTCTTGGCTTTGTCTTTTGAACATGGGGAAGTTTAGATATTGTATAGAGGTGTGAGAAGCACCTATGGATTACGGGTAAGGAAATAGATCATGACATTGATTGTAAACCCCTATCACATGGGTGACAATGAGATAAGCTGTATGTGTGATCCGGCTTTTTAAAAGTGTAGATTCTGGGGCTCTGTCTTTGAGAGTTATAGCTCAGTGGCCCTGGGGTTGGTCCTATAAAAGTGGGTGAAGGATCTTCAACAAATTCATGGAAAGGTTCATATTATCTTTTAATTGAAATTTCCACAAACAGGGCTGTCTGGTTAGCTCAGATGGTTAGAGCCCAGGGTTATTATATAACACCATGATCAAGGGTTCGGATCCCTGTACTGGCCAGCTACCCCCCCACCCCCAAAACTCCCACAAATTTCCACAAACTTTTGGAAGTATGCTTGTATTTTTAAAGCTCACCCAGTGGTTCTATAACTTAGCTTGATCTAACACATACCAGAGCACACAAAGCTGTGTGATCCCCTGGGACTAAGCCAATTATCTTTGGCCAAATATCATTGGTTGGCAATCAAACCATATCAAGAGGGCAGTGAGTAAAACTTTTTTGGAGAAAAGTTAGTAATTCCAGAGAAAGGAAAACAGCTAGCAGTTCTTGAGCACTTATTATGGGTCAGCCACGATGCTAAGTGCCTTATAGAGATTAATCCTCAGCATTTATTTACTTGTTTGTTCACTTAGTTTTAGTGAATGAGGAAACCGATGCTTAAAAAGCTTAGGCTACTTGCCCAGAGTCATACAGTTATGAGTTTTGGAGTGACAGTTTGACCTCAAGTCTATGTAACTCTGCAGTTCAAAGCCCAAGGAAAAGAGAGAGACAGAAGTTGCCTCCTTCTCCACAAAAGACATACAATTTTGCTTTGTTAGGAGTTAGATTTATTTATATACAGCTACTGCATGGGACTGACAAAAGGCCTTAAGATGAGTTTTAGTTGCTGTTAAAATTCTCATTGTGTTTGGGAGGATGAATCTTGTTCACTGTGGTCCAAACAAAGTGATTTACTCTTAGGGAAAAATTATAATCAGATATTAAACATCTGAGTGATTAATTTTGTTTGGTTGACACCAAAGGCTAGTCTATTTTCTGGGTATAGCCTTAAATGTAATAAATCAATGTTTTAAATAGCATATTAGGGGTATAATTTTATTCTGCTTTGTTAGCTTTTGGTAGGCTGATAAAATATGACAATGGAACAAAGGACCCTCCTTCGGGTGGTATTTTAATTGTCATAAAAGTGTCGTATAAATTAAAGAGCCAGCTGAGCCCTTATAGTTTCTCGGGGACTAGGGAAATCATTTAAAAAATGCATACATTATATTTGAGATAAAAAAACTGTCTATGATTCCTGCCATAATGTTCTTTTTATGTGAATTTGCCAAATACGAAGTCATGAATTATGCTAATTTTCATAAATCATCTTCCAAAAAGCTTAAACATGGCTGCATCTCCTCCAGGGTTCTGTCTCCCAGCAGGCAGGGCCTCCCTCCATGGATGTACCTCTGCCTGGGCAAGGACTTGCCATGGTTCCAGCTCCCTCCAGGATGCCCCAGCTCCTGGGCTCTGGCAACACCACCTCCTCACTTTGATCCACCAGTCCTACGCAGGATAGTGGCTCTCTACGGAAGTTCAGACCCATTCCCTGAGCTTTCTTGCTCTACTCTGACCCCTACAGACTTCATTTCCCAGGCTCCTTTGCCAAATGACTTCCAGTTATTTTCAACCAATGGGAGACCAGGCTGGACACTGGAGGGTGGGAGAAATGCCAGGTTGCTTCTCCTCTTTCCTCTGCTGCAGTCTCTTGTGTTCTCTTGTCTTTATTGTGTTTATACAGCCCCATCTACCAGTTGCCTCTGCAGGACTGTCTCTGATTTGCTTTCTTGTCTTCCTTCTTCCTTTAATCTCCCAAATCTTGAAAGAGTTGGTGTTTGACTGCTTTTTCTTCCTCACCAGGCACTCTGCCAGCTGATCCTTTTCTTAAATGTGCACTGAGCAGAACTCTCACCAATGTCCTTGTCACCCAACTCTACGGTGTTTTCTCAGACTTTCAAAATGTTCCACAGTGTCAACCATCCCACCCTTCCTAAAATCTCTCCTTCCATTTTTCGTGATTCTTTTTATCTGTGACGATTCCTCCATGGGAATGGCTCTTCAATCCATTTATGGCTTCAGATAGTCTCTGGAGCATGGGACATTTCATCTAAATATTCCACGCACATCTCACACTCAATTTCTTTAAAACTAAATCTACAGGCGCAAGAAGACAACTAATTGGTCTAACTTAGTCTCTGCTGAAATCCCAGTGCCAGACAGAGTGTTTAGTAAATACTTTGTTGAATGAATTAATAAAATAATTATATCTACATAAGATTATGAGAATTTGTGTGGACTAATAAAGTGCTTAGCAAAGTACCTGGTAGATATCATGTGATCAATAAACATTAGGACAACCATGAGGTATGTAAGATGAGATTCAGAAGAGGTACTACTACTGTTATGCCTGGAGAAAAGTCATCACTTGGGATTGGAGTGGGCAAAGAAAGGTATGTGAGTACCTTGTCATAGTACCTTCAATAGCTTTGATGTTGCTTTGTAGGTGCTGGGAGACTCTGAAGGGTTCGCTCCAGCCTCTGGAGCCACTTTTCGTCACCACTAATCTGTTTTCCACCACAGTGTCATACCTCCCTCTGTCATTTACTAGAAAAACTTCTCTATGATCTTTTTCTAGCTCCTTCAGCTTTACTTTTTCCACATTTTCTTAACTCATCCTTAGCTCACCAATCTTCAAAAAGTATTAATAGAATGGCCACATACTCAATGCCTTCAGTTGCGTGCAAGGCAGGTTAAAAATGACTGATGACACTGGGGGAGTGGGTATGGACTCAGACAAGTCAGAAAGCTGATGGCCCATCTAAAGAGATTCCTCAGTTCCAGTGTGTTGTAGCCATGTGAGAATAATTTCTTTTGGCTTTATATTTGCATCCAAATAAAAAATACATGTATCAGTCAGGATCAAGTAGTATGAATAACAGTCAGGATTGTCTAGATTACGAAGCTGTAACAAACAACCCCAAAATGTGTTTAGTTAAAACAGAAACTTTATTTCTTGCTCATTCCACATGTTCATTGTGTGTTGGCTATAGCTTTTTCCAACACTGTTTGCTTAGAGAACCAGGCTGAAAGAATATCTACCATCTGGAATGTGTTGGCCATTGTGGCCAAAGGAAAGAGAGTCATCCATGGCTCTCAAAGCTTCCACCTGAAGGTGATACACATCATATCTGCCCGCATTTTGTTTGCCACAGCAAACCACACAGCTGTACCTTTAAAGGTGTAGCGCAATCCTACCATGTGCCAGGAATCTTTAGCACACAGCATTAATGAAATCTACCACATGCACGGGATGAGTAGTCAAAACTCCTTTCTAGGGATACAAAGGATGGTTTCATTTAATTTGAAAAGTTCCTTCATACTAGGTCCTGAAAGCCATCCAAATGAATCACTGCCAGAAGAAGACACACACACTTATAAAGTACTGAAATTTTTTTCCTAAATGGAATATAACCTTTCTAATATTTTAACTTGGTTGCAATCTTGTGTTGTGTTCAATATGTTTGAGAATGTATTGAGGAAGACTTTAAACACCTTCCCTGTTTCTTAACATTATGTATACAAATCGTTGTGTTCATGAAAAGAACTAAAACATACATGTCTATATCTAATTAGAATTCTTTTAGTTTTGTACAGACTATTAAAAGTGAATTAAAAAATTTATATTTTGAAAAAGAGAAAATGGACCAACTGTAATAATTCATGTTCACACACACACACAAAAAGAGTAGTTGAAAGAAACCAAACAATGGTATTTGCATATAGATGGAACTTGGAGTAAAGAATTCTAAGTCTTTTAATTTGTAGGAACAGCATTAATTATGCTAAAAGTAGAAAGACTTCCTCTGCCAGAAGCAAACACCTCTCAATTCCCATGAACATTTATGGGAGTCTGTGATGGTTAAAGGGTCTAAGTAATGTTTTCAGCATCAGTCTGTACCTCCTGTGAAAAGTTGTGCTCTTCTGAACATAGTTTGTTCTCTTCTGTATTTTGGCAACTGCTTGTAAAGAGGGGAAGGTCTGTAAAGATATTACCACAGATGAGGGGTTCTTGGGCCAAATCTAGCACATTTCCTGTCTTTGTAAATAAAGTTTTATTGGAACACAGTTTTATTGGAACTCATTCATTTACATGTTCCTTATGGCTGTTTTGTGCTACAAGGACAGAGTTGAGTAGTTGTAACAGAGAATGTATGGCCTGCAAAGCTGAAAATCTTGCCTTGTATAGAAAATGTTTGCTGACTCTGCTTTTAGAGTCCTCTAAAAAAAGGAAAAAAGATCTCTATGTAAATTACATAACCACATAAAAAGTTATGTAAAACCTCTCTACCGTTTATAGAACATGATGTTGTAGTACATTAATTTTATAAGAATTTTAACTATCATTAATTTTGGTAAATTGAATATTTTTCTTCTTGATCTTCCTATTTTCCACATGACACCTTTCTTTCACAGAAAACTCAAATGTTCTTGGTTCAGCATTATTCTCTCCATGTCGAAATCTGTTTCTTGATTGCCTCGACTTTCCCTCCTATTTCTCTAACAAATCCTTCTCAGTCCTCTTGCCAAACCTCTTTCTCATTAACCCTTAGACTCCACTGTCCCCCATGGCTCTGCCCTTGATTTTCTTCTCACTTCACCTACTCCACTGAGTGATCTCGCACACTTCTGGGGTGTCACTACACTCTTTTCTAAACCTTTGATTCACACCCATTTCTTCCTCCTGGGGGCTGGACTCTCCATTCTGGAATCCTTTCTCCTGGACATCTCCACTTGCAGGGGCCTCAAATGGTGCAGGTTTGTAACTGGACTTCTCACCTTCTCCCCCAAACCTGCTCCTCCGCCTGGCTTGCCTCTTTTACCCAAGCTACAAACTCAGAGTGAACATTGACTTTTCCTCTACCAATTGGTCAGCAAGACCGTCGATTCTATCTCCTAAATATCTCCCAAATATGTGGCCTTTTCCCCATCTCTCCTGTCACTTCAAACTTTCATCATACCTTGTTTGAACTGCCTCCAAGTGATCTCCCTTGTAACTTCTACTCTTGACTCCACACTAATCGATACCCCACACTAATCAATACCCCACGCTAATTGATACCCCACACTGAAACCAGAGTGGCCTTCCTAAAATGCAAAATTTGATGATACACACATACTTAAAATTCCTCAGCGGACTGTCATCACCTACAAAGTAATGTTCGAATCTCTCAGCATTGCATTTTGGTGCCTTTATGACATGGCTTTTGCTTAGCTCTCCAGCCCCGTCTCTCAACATCACACGTCCTCAAACTTTTAGCTCCTCCCTCAAGCCAGCACCTCCTTTTGACCATGATTTTACCTATGACTTGAGTGCTTTTTTCTACTTTGTGGCCCCTTCCTTCTCTTACTCATTCTTTAAGTCTAGGCTTAAGAACTACCTCCTCCTGGAAGCCTTCCCTGATTTCTCCAGGCGAGTTTAAGTGCCTTATTTGTGAGCAACACCCCACCTTATGACTGTCACTCCTATGACAATCTCCATCCAGGGCTATAGTGATGGATTTTTAGGTTTTTCTCCTTGGGAGAGAGGATTGCTGTTTTTCTGCTTGGCTCACTAGCTGAGATGTTGCCATGCGGTAGCGGCATGGAGGAAGCCCACCTGTGTGAGAGAGCATGACACCACACGGGGGGGGACATGGACCTGAAGTGGTGAGAGAGCCAGGGAGAGTGAGGTGGCAATATTATTTGAATTCTAGATCTAGTGCCTCAAGTTCAAACTTATGTGAGTCGTTAAACTTCCCTCTTCTTTTTCCTTAAACAAGTTCCGGTTGGGTTTATATCACTTAAAGTGCAATAATTCTTGATCATTACTAGACAAAGTTATGTTTTTATTTTTTGTTGACACCGCAAACAAAATTAAATTTGTATAAGCCACATTTACTTTGTCAAAGGGAGCGATGCATTAATAAGATTTATTAAAATCCCATATACCACCTTATAATAAAGAGAACTTATAAAGGCTGATGAGAAGCTACATAATAACTTAAAAAGGGACTATAAGATCTATGTGCATAGGCCAAAGACTAGGATTTGTAAATGTTGGTGGCCAGATACTGAAGGAGCTTGTGGAATTTTCTTATTCAGAGGCTGAAACTAAATTTTATTTTTTGGAAAATAATTTCTGTTGGCTTTGCCTTAAAGCCAGGTTAGATAGTTTGGTAGTATTAGCTTTTCTGTATCCTTGTAATGCAGAATGGCTCTGCTTCATAAGTTTCTCAAACTTTTAGCATTATTAACCAGCAGCAATGCTTACCTGTTTAATTTGGCTCAGGAATTGCCGTTGGAGAAGACAGTTTGGTATGTGACATGCAGCTTTGTTGTGAGAACTGACACATGGGCTTCCTTGCCCTTTCTCATGTATTTCTAGAAGAAGAGATTTCACTTTTTCTTATTTTAATAAAACAAAAGACATTTTATCTTCAAAAAGTGAGAAACATGGTGTTCCTATCTTTCATACCTATGTTCCTCCACCCAGCCGTCCATCCATCCTTTCTGTTACTAATCACTGAGTACTACCGTGAGTCAGAAATTGCACTGGTCCACTCTTAGCATTACTTGTAACACTGTTATTGACTCTCCTGCAGCCTTAGCTCTGAAAATGGAAACACCTTCAAACCTGCCTTTTCACACATCATTAGCTGTTTTACCCTCACAATCAGTTTGTTCCAACTTCTCATGCCTGGACCAGCCAGGCATATTTTGCCACTCCGAACCTACCATTTTGTTTTTTCTTGACCCTTTCTTAGCAACGGTGAGCTCAGCATAGAGAGTTTTGAGTACTAGGGCAGAAGCAGAGCTTCTGGGGGAAGCACTGCTCTGAATTCTGATGCGTGCATTCATTCATTTATTTTTGGTGGCTAGATATCTCTCGGCATGGCCTTGATTTCTGTCTTTCCAGGCTCTCTGTCAGAGTTCAGAGTGAATTTCTACTGGCGCTATTGTCACCTGGGTTGAATGGTTTCCATTTTGAAGCCTGGGCAAAACACTATGACTGCCCCTTGTTCATGATTCCATCGTGGATTCTCTCTCTGCCCCATTCTTATGATTTGTGGTGAACTTTCAGCGCTTAATCTATTGAAAGAGAAATGGCCCAAGGGAGGGGGCCATGGTATGTATACCTGTGAGAATTTATAAAGTTAAAATCTGAAAATTTTAACGTTTAAGGTTTCTTTCACATTTAGGACATTAAAACAATTTTTAAAATATTGTTAAACATTTCCTATTGATGATCTGCTTAATTGCTTGCGTGAAAAGATTTAAACTCAGCAGGCTCTCTGCCAATTCTGCTTTTCTTCCAATAACCTACTTTTGGTTTCTACCATCTGCTCCCAGTGACTGATTCTCTCATCACATGCCTGCTAGTCTTTTCCTCACCACCTGGCCCCAACTATCCATCCCATCATGTGGCTTCTAGTCAAATAATTGCTTATGCTGTGGCACTCCCAGATGTGCATGTGTGTGTGCACCTACATCTCAGACCCAGAGCCTTCTGTTCGGAAGCCATGCATATAGCAGGCAGATATTCTTTTCATTGGGATTGGGTTCAATGCCGTTGTTGCATAAAGTTCACTGGATGACACCTCACACAAAGGCTGGTTTCCTGGTCACTGATATCAGCCTCTCTGTTTCAACGGAATCAAGTTCAGCCAAGTTGGAATTCTCTTTAGCAGTTGGAAACAAGGGGAACCAGGATGAAGAAAATGCTTGGACAATTCTTCAGTTCCTGTATCTTAAATGGTAGAATAAATGCCTTCACTAAATTCTTAGCCTAGTGGTTGATTAGGTGGCTGGAGTAACAATTTGCATTGTGCTTGTCAATAATAATGACAATCGTCATAATAACTGATAATGTTTATTCTGAACATGCTGAGGCAGGCCCTTGATGTGGAGTATCTCATGTATTCATCCCCGGATGCTGGTAATGCGGCTAAAACTGCTGTGTGAGGGAGAAGAAAGGGAAAAGCTAGTAGCTCTATCACCCCCGCCCCCCTTTTTTTGACTGTTGGCATTCCATTTTTTAAAAAAATTTTTTATTTTATAACTTTTTATTTTGAAATAGTTTAAAACTTACAAGGAGTTAGAACAATAGTAGAGAGTTCCTGTGTACCCTTCACTCAGCTTCCCCCAATGATAATATCTTCCGTAAAGATAATACATTGTATAGACCAGGAAATAAACACAGGAACAATAGTATTAACGTGCACATGTGTGTATTTCTATAAAATTTCATTACATGTGTAGATTCAAGTAACCATTCCAATCAGGATACAGAATTGTTCCATCACAATAAAGAAACTCCCTCATGTTACCCCTGGATAGTTACACCCTTCCCTCAACCCTAACCCTTTGCAACTATTGATCTGCTCTCCCTCACTATAATTGTCATGTCAAGGTGGTTGTATAAATGGAATCGTATAGATTGGCTTTTTCACTTAACATACAGTTGAGATCCATTCAAGTTGTGTGTTTATTACTTTTTGCATCATTTATTAAAAAGAGACTTTCTTGAAGAGTGCGCCAACTGGAACATTCTGATTTCAGCTACCTGTTGTTCACTTCTTCAGCATGTAATGGGCAGGATCTTCTTTTGGCAAGGGCACACAGGATCTAAGACGTTTGTCTTTGTAAAGACCTTTCTGGCTTTGATAAATCTCTCACTTTTTACCCAAAGAGTAGAAGCTCCCTTCAGCACCTTTTCTTTTCTTACCCCTAGTTTCCAGCTATCTCTTGGTCTTAGCTCTTGAGGTTACAGCCTTGATAGGGATTTAGGTGCAGGTTTTTTGAGAGGTGACTGCAGGAAGCAGTAGTGAGTGAGGGAGTAGGGAAAGGGAGGAAGCTAGGGTGTAAAAACGAATTAAAAGAGCATTAACGAGTGGGTTGCAGCTTTGGGCAACTGGGGCTCAATCCCACTGGGGATTCCTAGGTAACTCTAGGTGGCCTCAGAGTTGCCACTCTGAAACATGGGAGGTGGAGGCATTTATCTACTACCTCCTGTCTGTCCTTAGTTGAAGGTTGTGCCAAGCACATTGACCCCCTGTACTTCTAGGTGGTCCCTGCATGGGTGGATTTAGTGACCTCGGGCTCTGCAAAGGACACCTTGTGCAAACCAGGAGTGGTCATCACCAAGGCACAAAAGTCAGAAGGGGCCTAGGAGATAGATCCAGTACATCCTTGGATGTCAAGAAGTCTTGCCATCTGATAAACACCTTTGCTTTGTGTGGGAGTGACCAGCTTTGATTCCTACATTCTCTGCGACCAGCCCAGGATTCCTCAAGAGGCTCTCTTCTTGCATACACAGTCGACTAGAGTTGTTCATGCAACTAACTTTGAAAGCTTGTAATTATTTGGAGAAGTTTTATCTATGTAATTAAATTAATCTGGATCTGTTTTTAACCCTGAACAGCTTCAAATAATTTAAATAATTATATATTTTAAAAACAAGTTCTGTCCTTAGAGTTCTGAATCTCTTCTCTTTCTCACTAGAGAAACCCATGTTCCACCCCTTAGACTCCAGCCTGTTCTTCTGAGCTCCAAAAGGGATCTCCGTACTGACCCCGATGTATTACCCCACTTCTCAAATTGTTTGACTACGTGGTTCCTCTGGTTTATTACACATGCTGCCTAGTGTCACTGTTCATGGTTTATGTGTTTATCTGCCTCCTCCCTTAACCTCCGTGAGGTTGGCCTTGGAATTTTAATCTGTTTGCATCCTAGGCTCCTAGCACAGGACCCCACATATAGCTGGGGTCAATAAATGTTTGCAGCTGATGTTGGGGATGGCAGCAGCCGGTAAACTGTAGAGGAGGTTTCCCACTGGACCTTTAAGGGACATAAGAGTGGGTCCTGGTTTTGGTTCCAGGGAAGCAGTTCTAGGTGAGGCTGCTGCCTGGCAGTATGAGTGTGGCACTATGGCAAATGTCAGAATCCTGCCAATGTCACCAGTTGTAGTGCTCTTATCCTGTTCATGATGCCAATTGTAAAGCTACACAACCACACCAGTTGAGACATGAGGCATTTTATCAGCTGTCCCTTGTATCCAGCTAGGCTTGCCTCTGGTGGCGGGGGAGTTGGGTCATATGGCTTTGGGGATTAAGGGCCTATCAGTGAAAGGGAGGAAGCAAGATATAGAGAAAAGAGCAGGGATGTGGAGATTAGATTGAAATCTCAGATAAGTAACTTTATGGAAGATGCATCAAGACTCTTAACAACATTGGGAAAAAACTAACTCATCCATCTGCTTTGGGTGAGGCTGAAATGACATAAGGAAGGAAAAGCAGGTCCCATTGTAGCCAGCAGTGTCTGCTTCTTTATGGCTTTTTTCGTGACCCTGTTGGTAGGCATCTCCTAGACATCCACCTGGCTATCTGGCTATTACACTTTCCCTGTTTTCTCTTATGAAAAGTGTTATTAAAAATGGACTAGCCCACTGTTGCAGTGATCTCTTGCTGTGTAACAAAACTAGCCCAAAACTTAGAAACTTGAAACAACAATTTATTATTTCTCATAATTTTGTGGGTCAGGAATTTGGGCAGGGCTCAGATAGATGGCTCTTCTGCTCCCTGTGTGTCAGCTAGGGTTACTCATTTGGCTGCATCACCTAGCAGTGGGCTAGGCCAGAACATCTAAGGAAGTTTCATTTATATGTCTGGGGCCTTGGTGCTCCTCCACTAGGTCACTCAGTTTCTGTCTCTGTCTCTGTCTCTGTCTCTCTCTCTCTCATCTCTTTCTCTCTCTCTCCCCCAATATCTCCATGTAGCTAATTTGGTCTTCCTTGCAACATGGTGTAAGGGCTTGGGCTCCTTCCAATCAGGGTATCAGACTTCTAACGTGGGGGCTGATTTCTAGGAGGAAGAAAACAGAAGCTGTCAAAATTAAGCCCTGGACTTGGAAGTCCCAGAATATCTCTTCTTACCACATATATTGGCCAAAACAAATTGCAAGACCAGTCCAGATTTGAGGGGAGGGGAAATCAACTCATCTCTCACTGGGTGGTATGGCATACACATATGAGGTGGGAAGAACTGTTGGGGGCCCTCTCTGGAGACTAGGTAACACACTAGTCTAATTAGTTCAATGGGAAAGGGTGAGTTAGATTGAAGGGAAAGCAACACTAGGCTGTCTGGGGAACTACAATGTGGCCTGGCTAGACAGAGCTATCATCCATTTTCTGGAGAATTTGGAGTCAAAAGCAGAGACAGAGAGAGAGAGAGAGAAAGGGAAAGAAAGTGAGAGAGAGCAGAGAGACAGAGAGAGAGGGAGAGAGAGAGAGAGGAGAGAGAGTGCTATAGAGTGAAGCTGAAAGGGAGACGATCTGTGAGGAAGAGCAGGAGCCATGAGAGGCCAGGGACTTAAAGAGAGAAGGAGATTCTGGGAGCAGCAGACCATCACATGACTGAGAGAGGCAGAGAAAGTTCTAGTCCCTAGTGAGGATGGGATGCTTTCATAATCCAAGATTAATTCCAATCATCCCATGTGCATTATGATAGCCCTTTTGTACCTGAGATAATGAAGTGTGTCTCTTTTCTTTATTTCCAAAAAAATGATCCAAGAAGTGGATTTGAATCCCAGATCTGCCACCTGATGGTTTTGTGTCCTTGGGCAAGTAGCTTCCCTGATTCAGTTGTTGTTGTTTTTTTTTTATCTGAGAATGAGAATATGATCATGCCTATTTCACATGATTGTTTTGAGAATTAAACCATTTATATTATAAGGATTAGTATATTTGCAAGCCCCTGGAACAATGCCTGGCTTGTAGAAAGCACTGTATAAGTAATTGTTAAATAAAAAAAGAAGATAATGTTTAGGAGTCTTGGGTTGGGAGAACACATGAAGATTCTTCTTTGGAAAGCAAATAAAATAGTTTACTGAGGAAAATACATTATTTTCTTCTACAGTCAAGGTAAATCAGCCCTACAATGCTCTTATTGCATGCTACTGAACTAAAAACATATATCCTGAAAAATCTGGAGCCAAGTTGTCTACAAGGGTAGACAAAACTGTGGCTATGATAAGTCACATAAGCTGAGGCGTCTTGATTCTTATCAGGAATTTAGAGCTTCTTTGAGCTTGCTATGCTCTTTTTTCTATCCTTTTTTCTTCTTGCTCACTTCTCCCCTTCCCAAGATAACCCAATTTATAGAATTGCCTCAATATGTGCTGGTTGACATGACATTCTGAGCAGAGAAGAATGCCAGAGAGACCCAGTTGTAACCTGTTGATTTATGGTCAGCCCACTTCACTGTCACTTTCTGAATTAACATCAAAAGAATGAATTACCAATGCAATCACGCTGGGCAAACAAATATGCTGTTGCAAATGACTTTGCAGAATTTTTTTTTGTATTCTGTCCACGAATAAAATAAGCTAAAAGTGGTTGTTGGTGCAATCATTCAAATACCTTCGGACCCTTGCACCATATGTTCCCTACATTTCTTTTATCACATATGATTGTGTATTATAACATACAGCAGTGCCAAAGGGGAACCAGATGGCCGCGTGTTCCCCAGCTCAGGATTCTCAGGCAGAAAGGAAGAGGGAATCTGGGACTATATTTGGTTGTGATGAAACTGATAGGCCATTCAAGGTGATAATCAGAGGTATTTTAGGAAGGCTCTTATCTATGGTAAAGAGTTTAAGTGCTCAATCACATCTGAATGTGTTTTTAATGGGCATATCTTTTACAAACTGATTTAATGTATTCCTTTACATCTGCTTAATTTGAATATGTTGAGACAAGAAATATTTTAAGGTTGTTTTTCTTTTGGATATATACAGTACGCATTTCAGAAAAAACAATTTCTTAGAAAGACAGTTCAAAATAAGGCCAAACTATTTTCAACTCTTGCTTCCTTATTGTTTAGGCTGCTAGAGCATCGTTTGCTCAATAAATAAAGTGCGGAAGTGTGGCAAGAGGAAATATGGGGGAAAAGAGGTGACCGGTGTCCTCAATGCAGCTGAAGGGTTCTTGTGCGAGTTGCTTACATTCTGCCTCCAGTTTCATAAAGGTGAGAACATTTTGTCCCTAGAATTGAGATGGGACAATCATGTGCAGTTGGCCATGCGAATTGCACCATATATGTTACTTGTCTTGTTTGCTCTGCAATAGTATATAAATGATGAAACTTTGAAAATGAACCCTTTGGTGGACTGAACAGGTCATGCTGTGGTCAGGTTACTTCTGCATGCCAGCTCCAGGCCCACCTGCCCATCTCAACATTTGTTCTTGTCTTTGGAACATTGGTGATGTTCTCACAACTTTGGGGGTGAAATATTTTGGGATGTGAAAAGAAAGTACACAGCTTTCAAAAACATTCTACATCTGGGAAGTAGAAGAGCTGGGATTTGAATGCCAGACTATGGCAATGATGGCTGTTAACACGTGCTCTGTGCTGAGACCCCTGCTGTCCTCTCACCACACTTAAATGTCAACACTTGCTGGAATTTTCTCCATAGCCCATTTTGTGTCTTGCTCTGTCCCTCTGTCTTGGAGATCTCAACCACACTCACGCTTCCTCTACCACCCGGTGTTGTTCACCTTCTCTTTTCTAGGGCTCCAAACTCAGCCACCCAGCCCCTTCCAGAAAGCTCCATCTCCAGCCAAACAGGCACATTCAAATCAAAATGACCCAAACTGGACTCTGAATTGCCCACCGTCTTTCTCCACCTGCCCCTCCCCTTGAGTTCCTTTCTTTGCCGTTGGCCTTGTTACTTGTTCCATGCTGCAAGAATATTTTTTTCTAAAATAGAATTCTGTTCATGGCGTTCCCTCCATCAAATCCTTCAGGACAGTCCCGTATTTAGGATGGGGTTCAAACATCATAGCAGGGCTGAGACCCCTCGTCATCTCATCCACGTTTGTGTTTCCCTTCTCACCATGGGGGTCTGTTGAGCTAACTGCATCAAACTTTCTTGCTGTTCCTCGAACACAGCTTGCACATTCACAGTTATTTCCACATTTCCTCTGAGAGGAAAGGGCTTTCCTTTCCCCTCTAATCTAGTCATTTGTTAAGAACCCCGCATGTCCTGGCATTTCTTATCTTTCCCCTTCCTCCAGGCTGTGAGTTCTTATGTCCAGTTGGCAGCGCCATGTGAGGTCGCAACAAGGGAACCACATCCCTGAACAAAGAACATACAGGGACTGGTCCTGCTTTGCTCTCACTGAGGGGAAGGTGGGTGTGCACGGTGGGGTTGGGGAGAAAGGGGAAGGAAGTATCAGCGCATTGGGGGACAAGCAACAGGGAGGGTGACCAGGGTGGGGAACTGGCAGTAGGGTGGGAACTCTGAGGCTCCATGGACAGACAGATGCAGGAAGAAATGGGTGGCAGGAAATGATCTCCTGACTGTAGGGCTGTGGCCACCCACACCACCAGGCCCTTTCCCTACAACATTTTACAAAGGCAACACTTGGTGCAGGCTTTTATGTGCCTAGTCCTCATGCTAAGCACTTCCATGGAATTGCTTCATTTAATCTTCACAACTATCTTAGGTGTTAGGTACTCATATTAGTCATATATGTATATTTTTAATATAATTCATATTCTATAAAATTCACCATTTTAAAGTGTACAATTCAGTCTCTTTTTTTATATTCACAATGTTGTCCAACCATCGTCATTACCCAATTCTGGAATATTTTCATGACCCCCAAAAGAAACTCTGTATCCATTCACAGTCATTCCCATTGCCCCTCATACCCAACCCCCGGCAGCCTCTAATCTATTTTCTTTTTTTTTTTTTTTATTGGTTATGAGTATTCATGAGATACAAAGCTGATTGTCTCCCCTTGTGTCCAAGATGTGAGGGCCAGATCCATACTGGCAGCGTGCCCATTACCACAAATTCTGTTTGTAGCCCGTGTCCACCACCCAATTATCCCTAACATCCCTTCCTCTCCCCCTTTCCCCCCCCACTCTACTTTATATCCCTAGGTCTGTTTTCTCCCTCTGCAAGTCCAATGCACCACTGTGGTCTTTGTTTCCTTCCTTCTTTCTCTCTTAGCTCCCACTTATGAGTGAGTACATGTGATTCTAGACATTTCTTTAAATGGAATTATATGATATGTAGTCTTTTGTGTCAGGCTTCTTTCACTTAGCATAATGTTTTCAAGGTTCGTCTATGTTGTAGCATGCGTCAGCACTTCATCTCTTTTTATGGCCAGATAATATTCCATTATATGGATGGATCACATTTTGTTTATGCATTCATTACTCAATGGACATTGGAATTGTTTCTATCTTTTGGCTATCATGAATGGATCTGTTGTGAGCCCCATTTTATAGGCAAAGAAACAGGTCTTAGTTCGGGCTGCTACAACAGAATACTGCAGACTGGGTGGCTTAAACAACAGAAATTTATTTCTCCCAATTATAAAGTCTGGGAAGTCCAAGATCAAGGTGACAATAGATCTGGTGTCTGGTGAGGGCTCACTTCCTGGTTTGCTGCAAACACCAGACACTGAATCTATTGATGAGGTCATGAGCCCTCATGATCTCATCTAATCCTAATTACCTCCTAAAGGCCCCACCTCCTAATACCATCACATCAGGGGCATAGGGTTGCAACATATGAATTCTAGGGGTACATAAACATTCAGTCCATAACAGAGATTAATTAAAACACAAAAATTAAAAACATTGCTTTTTGAACCAAGCAGACCTAGATTCAAAAGTTAATTTTGTTACTTATCAGCCACGTGACTTTGGACAAGTTATTCATCTTCTTTAGCTTCCATAGTCAATGTAAATATAGTAATATCCCCTGAGAGTTAAAGTTGCTATGAGGATTCATAGTTCGTATATAGGACTGTTTTGTATATATTAGGACTTCCATGAATATTAACGATGGGACCTTCTGTACTTAGTCCTTCTAATTTGAAATGAACAAATGAATAAAAAGAACATGATTTGAATTCCGATTTGGTCATTTATCAACTATATGACCTTGAATAAGTTATTTATCTTCAAAACTGGGGGGAGAGGAGCTATTGCAGTTATACTAAATGAGGTCAAGCTCAAGATCTGGTGGGTTTCTAGAACATGATAGGGACCTAGTAAATGTCAGTTCTTTCCCTTAACACTAGCTTAGTATTTCCTTTTTTATTACAATGCAATATACAACTTACCCCAGAACTACGCTTTCAGGTGTGCATTTATAGTTACCAATTATTTTTCACTTTTGAGTTATTATTATTAACAGTAATATTAACCTTCTATATTAAGAAAAGAAAGGCATAGCATTAAAAATATAATTTGGGAGCTGCTTATTTGGATAAAGACAAAATGTGTTCACAAAACATTATTTTGCTTTTGCTTGAACCTTTATTTTTTAAATTTTCATTAAGGCAAAAGCCTCTAAAACCAATTAAAAAATTAAGGGCATTAAAATGTTCCTCTTTTATAGAAAGGCCCAAGTGTAAATTGATTATCTGATGTTCTCAAGGTTTCTGCTTAGCGAGAGAGACCAAGTCACTATGATGGGCTCCATTCATTTTGCAAGGAATGAAATGTAGGTCAGGGGTTGGGGTAGGGTAAAGAGAAATGTCTTTGAAAGAACTCATCAGATGTCACTCAGGGATTATTAATTTACTGAAAAGCCTACCTTTGGCCTGAGGATTTACTAAAGTTAGAATGTGCTGGATGTTTCCTTTGAACTCTGCATCCAGACATGCAGAGGAATGCTGGCTCACTCCTGCGCTGCGACCTTGCAAACCTGGCCTGCGTTATCAGCCTGCTTTGGCCATTGCAGGTTTTTTCTGCACATGATGCTGATGACATGATTCGGCTCAGACTGTTCAGTAATGTCAGAGTTTCAAAGATGAGTAGAAAAGAAAAAAAGAAAAAGAGAAGCATGACTGGCTTCATAGTATTTTGGTATTCCGCTAGTCTTACCGGATCATTAGAGTTCTCATATCTAAAGAGATGAATGCTACAAAGACCGTTTACCACCTGGTGAGAAGTGAGATGTGTGGAGTGAGAAGAGGGTGAGAGAGTGTAGGCAAATTACTTAGCAACAGTAGCACTTAGTACGAAATTTTCACCAGCACCATAAACCCCATACTCATCCATTCATCTTTTCTATTCTCCTGCAAGTGGTTTGTAGGCATATCTTTATGCTAGGCTAGTTTAAAGTCTTAATCATTGGGATTTATCCACTAAGGCACTTCAAGAAATTTGAGCCAATTCATAGAGACAGAAAGTAGAATGGTGGGTGCCAGGTGCTGGGGCAGGGGAACGGGAGTTCGTGTTTAATGGGGACAGAGTATCAGTTTTGCAAGATGAAAAGAGTTCTGGAGATGGGTGGTGGTGATATTTGCACAACAATGTGAATGTCTTTAATGCCACTGAACTGTGTACTTAAAAATGATTAAGATGGTAAATTCTATGTTATATGTATTTTACCACAATTAAAGATAATTTAAAAAATTAAACTGCTAATCCTAAAGCTGTTAAAGATATTAAGTTCAAAAGCATCGGTTTTGAAATGAGTGTGTCACTTTGATGCTGTTTATTACTACTCCTGCCACCCTGTGTCATTTTAAAACACAAGTTACATAAGAATGTATCTTTTCTCAAAAATAAAATTATACTTGCCTGAAAAGTGAATGTGAGATTTTTGCACTAAGGCAAGACTGGTAAAATTCTTCTAGAATATTCATACAAGAGATCTCTAGTTGAAACCATAAATTTTTAATGGGTTCCATGGACAATGAATTCATCTGATTGGCTGAAAATAAGTTTAGCAGAATATGCTATGACATAGTTGTTATTCCTGGTGGCACAGAGAGTCACCTTCAAGCCTCTGATGTTTCAACAAACCCTTCAGAGAAGATCTAAGATAAGTGGTTTTCAAGTGTAGCCCTGGACCACAGCATTCACATCACCTGGGAACTTGCTAGAACTACAGATTCTTGAGGTCCGTCCTGGATCTTCTGAATGAGAAACTGGGGGGGTGGAGCCTAACAATGTGTGTTTCGACAAGACCGCCATGTGTTTCTGATGCACGCTGAAGTTTGAGAACCAGTTGTCTAAGGAAAGAGTATAAAATCTGCAGTGGAGTAAGTTTTTTTCTTCTGGTGCCTTATGGTGAGATTAAAAAGGACATCTGCACCAAGTTTGCAGAATGGAGCTTGGTAGACAAAAAATATCCGAAATAAATAAAAAACCATCAATTTTTTGAAAAAGTGCATCAGAACCGAACATAATAAAATGATATTGAGTTGTAGGAAAAACCTTCCAACAATTCTCATCCTAGAGTGATTCAGAAGAATCTTTAATTGAGAATGTGAAGAAGGTCTAGACGAAAACCTAGATGTTTCTATTGAGGAAAGTGGCGTGTAAGTCTAGGAGTAATTAATATTATGATTGATAAATTTATTTTAAAATTTTTTTATTGAAACATAATTGATTATACATATTTGTGAGGTACAGACATGACTATCAATACCAGTGCACAATGTGTGATGATCAAATCAAAATAATTAGCATATTCATTATTATAAAACATAATAATCTTTGTGTCCATTAACCAATTTCTCACTAATTTCCCTCCCCCTCCCCCTTTCCCACATCTAATAAGATTGGTTAATTTACAAAAAGGAATGTTAGAACCTGCTGAGGCAGCTTTGAGGGGTGGCATTTGGGCCTATTTCTTGGGTGCAGATGGGATGCATGCCACCTTTCTAAAGGAAAGCTATGAAGGGTTTAGTTCTTTGGTGGGGCCCAACCCAAGATCCCTAGCCCAATGTACTGAATGGTTGAGATCTTAGCAATAATTATGAGAGATTTAGAAGCACCAGCCACACTCTCAGCCTTGACCCACCAGAAGGATGACAGAAGTTAGAGGTCATTCCGAGTAAGATTAGAACATGACATGTTATTAAAACGAAACTCAAAACACCAGAGTTTTTGACACTGCTCGTGTACACTATGCACGAGTATACTTCAACACAAAATCACCTTTCCAGATCTTCCTGGCCCAAGGGTTGAGTAAACCTCCTTGCCCCTTAGTCCCCCAAAACTTCCCATATGTATGTTTGTCCTTGCACCTTAATAGACGTCTTGCTGAATTTTGTTCATAACTCTGAATCCCCCGTAAGAGATTTAAGCCCTTCAAAACTAGGGCATTCTAGTGTCTCAGCATTTAACACACAAAAGGGGTTGAGTAAACATTGTCGAAAGAACGTAGTGAATGTACACAGGCTAAAGATTAATATTAGAGATTAGGATATTAGGAAAACCCTACGAGGTAGGGAGTTTTCATCATTTAAAACAATTTTTAAAAACTTACAGACTGTGTGGTAGAAGTCTTTTGGGGTGTTTGTGTAGGTCATAAATGATCCTACCCATTTGAGAACTGCCCACACGAATGCAAATGTCAGTGTGATTGCTGCTGTTTCCCCAGCTTCTGGCCGTGCAGGCACTCAATACACATTTGTTGAAAGATTGGATATGAGGAGGACCCTCTGGGAAGCCTTCATTATGACATATGACAGTGGCCACTCTGGCTAAAGTTGTTCGAATCAGGATTGTACACATGACCCAAGCTGGGCCAATGATATTCTCTCCTTGGAACTTAAATTGGTGTTGAAAGACAGTTGGATTCTGAATGTTCTTCAAATAGTAACATTTAAATCGAGAGTCTTCAAGGTTAGCCATGTGTAGTAGTCTGCTTTATGTTGCTAGAAGAGAATATCCGAGACAGGGTAGTTTATAGAGAAAAGAGGTTTATTTAGCTCACAGTTCTGTGGGCTGGAAAGTCCAAGATGGGGCAGCCCATCTGGTGGGGGCCTTGTGCTGCTTCAACTCATGGCAGAAGGAGGGTGGAAGGGGAAACCGGCACGTGTAAAGAGACCAAACACAAGAGGCAACCTTGCTTTATAACAACCTTCCCTCGTGGGGACTGATCCATTCTTGCAGGAACTAATCCATTCCTACGAGAACTAACCCAGTCTCTGGAGAATGACACCTATCACCTCTTAAGGCCACCACCTCCCGACACTGTTACTTCGGCAATTTAAACTTTAATATGAGTTTGGTGGAGACAAACCACATCCAAGCCATAGCCCCATATTCTGCCACATGGATGGAGAAACAGAACAAGCCAATCAATGGCTATGCATGTATGTACACGCGTGAGCATGCACGTACGTACACTACACACACACACACACGCGCACACACACACGCATCTGTCAGCTTCTTTGTCTTTGATTTTGCCTCCTTTCTGGTTCTTGTTTCCACTACCTCTTTGAGGCCCAACTTCATTCCTCCTCTTGGTTCTGTGAGACACCCTGCAAATACCACTTCTGCCTAAAACAGCTCATTTGGTTTTTGCCACACGCAACCAAAAACTATTAACAAATACACTTTGTCACCGTAATTCATTTTCCTTCCTTAGATATTTCAACATTTGTAAGATTTAAAAATCACCCTAGTAAATATTTGTGTTAATTTGAATTTATTTCCATTTCCCTGGACTTCAGCTATTTTGAAATGCCTACTTGGCCCCCTTCCATCATTTGAAAAGTAAAGCAAAAGGAACCATGAGCCACCAGCTGATGTGCTCTCTTAAGTTCTGTGTATAAATTATGCCTTTGAAACACTTGGAATCTTCCTGGGAAACCATTTCCCAGCAGGGGAAGAAAAACTAACAAGTTTCAGAAGTAAACTGGAAATATTACTCATTGCTATGGAAAAGTGCAGCTTTGAAGTAACCAAAGAAATGAAAACAAATGAGTTAGCTTTAGTGGCTGGATACGTAGTAGTCAAGAGTGGGGACCTGGGGCCAGATGGCCTATTTATATGTCGCAATCCTCCAACTGGAGGGCACACATTGTAAAACTAGTGCCTGGGTCTTCTCTGCCTCCTCAGCTCCCAGCACAGGAGATATTCCATAGATGTTTGTTGATCAAAGACTGAATGATGAAATAAAGGAGAGGGATGCAGTCTGGAGAGGAGATTCACAGGGGACTCGCCGGGTCCCAGCACTCCTGTCCGTGTTCTGCGGGTGTGTCGCTTAACTTGCCTGTTCCCTGGTTTCCATAACTCTAAAGTGGGGATGGTAGCAGAGATGCTTTATAGGGTTGATGTGAGTATGAAATGAGTTAATTTATGCAAAACATATAGCTCAGTGCCTGCAAAGGAGGAGGCGAGCAATACATACTTGGTTTTTAATCATGATGTTACAGAGTAGCTTTTCATTGTCATATTTCCTCTCCTTTTAAATCTTATGAAAATGCTGGAAGAAGAGTATTAGGTACATTTAATTTGGCCTTTATCACAAAAATATTTAAGAAATATATCCCTGTGTATGGTACATTAAAAATGTCTTTACCTGTTCTCAAGCGAATGAAGATTTAAGGGAGATTATCAATATAAACATGATGTGCAACATATAATTTTAGACCTTAAAAAACCCTAAATTTAAAAAGCTCACAGGATGGGCCACGTGAGAGGAAAGTTTTGTTACAGATATTACATCCTCCATTTTATAGCCAAAAGGTTCAGTGGGTCTCTTTTGCTCAAGGGAATGAGCCTGAGTCTAACTGGTCCTGGTGGTTGTAGCAGGAGACAGTGTTCTGGTGTCAAATAGACCAGAATCCTCTCCCCATGCTTCACTTTTGCCATGCATAGTGCTATTCAAAGGATCACTTCTACCTACCCTGTGAGTCCCTAAATAATCTGCTAGGAAATACTGCTTTTTGTGATCCTTTTCACTCCCCATTAAACAACTCCATCGTGGATTACTTTCAGCCCTTTTTGCTGGAGGTATTTACGTACTCGTGGCTCTTGGGCAGCTGTTCACAGTCTCAGTGGAAATGGGCTCCTCTGTCTCTGTTATGATTGCCCTTTACTCCATATGTCTTCTTTCAAAGTCCTCTCTGAGGATGTGACAAGGAATGCACATTCTGTTGGAGTGAACAGGTGGTTATGTGATGGCAGCAAGCAGAGGCTGACTGGCAGAATAATTGTAATGACTGCTACTGTCTAGTTTAGGCGGGATGGTTCATTGGGACAATGTACTGATAAAAGCAAGTTTGTAGGTTTAGAACCCACCACAGCTAGATTACTCTGCTCTGTTTCATTTCCTGTTTTCCAAACTTGGCCTTCCCAATGCCGATTACATATTTTTAGATAATAAGGTTAGGGGAGAGAGTATTGATGAATCACAGACAATCCTTACCATCTCCTGCACAAAGGAATCAGACATGCTGGCACCATGTTCCCATGCAAAGGGTATGGCATTGTGATAACACAGCTCACTGTGGATGGTAAAGGTGGTAAGTTGGCAGGCACCATTCATTCCATCCTCCTTCTACATTGGACTGTCAAGAACTACAATTCCCAGACTCCCTTGAGAGTACGATTTAGGTGTGTCTTAGGTTCCACTAATCAGATGCACTCATGAGAAATTTAGAAGGCGGGAGTGAGGTGGTGCTGGCTTCTGCTCTTTATGTTGGCAAAGTCATTTATGGATGTGTTAGTGTTTTCTGTTTCTGAATTACTGAAGATCTCAGCGTGCAGGTCGACAGGCAGGGCACAGAGCATTCTCTCTGTTTTGTTTTCTTTTCTTTTGGGCATGAATGGTGCAGCCCCTGGGGCCAACAGTTCCAGAGGTGGCTTCTTGGTCTCCACCTTCCTGATTAAGAAAGAAGTGACAATATTCATGCTGAACTAGCTCTGCAGTGGATTCTGGAGGTGATTCCTAAAGGTCCAGCCCAATGCCCTCTCTTGCAGTACAAGGACCCTGCTTGTGCTCCATAGATAAAATGTAGACAGAAGTTTCTGGCACACAATAGTTTCCCAAGCAGCTGCTCTACAAATGAACATCAGTAAATAATTAATCCAATGCATGTTTACGGAACTCCTAACGCTGAGAGGTTTCTTAGCAGGTTCTAGAATCCATTTTATCATGTATTTGCTATGCATCTTCAGCCTCAGTTTCCTCATTCATACAATGATAACCATAATTTTACCCACGTCATAGAGGGAAAACAAACCACTTCACACTAAAAGGACTCTTGGAGATATAGTTCATGATGTTGAAGGTACTAAGGATAAAATGTTGGAGACTCATTCAGACTTAGAAAAGTGTGTGACAAATCTCCAAACAAATAAAACACTTTGATTCTCAATGTTTCTAATGTTTTAAGTTACAGGGTATTAAATAAATTAGTTTTACTATTTTTTATTTTCCTATGCTGTAGTGGATTGAATTATGTCCCCCCAAAAATCACTGAAGCTTGAATTGTGTCACCCAAGTTTTATGTATTAGAAACTTAGCCCCCACTGTGACTGTTAAGGGGGTGGGAAATCCTATCATGGTAATTGAAAGGTGGTAGGACTCTGCAGTAGTGAATGGATTAAAAATGGTGGTCAGGGGCATGGTTCTGAGGGCTTTACAAGAATAAGAGAGTCTGTCTGTCTCTGCTTCCACCATCTTGCAATGTGAGACCCCTGGGTCACTGTCGCCACCATCAGGTGGACTTTGGACTTCACAGCCTCAGAAACTGTAAGCAATAAATTTTGTTTTCTTTATAAATCACCCAGTTCCAGGTATTTTGTTATAAGTAACAAAAACTAATACATATGCATTTATAACAGACAGGAGTTTTTAATATTTTGACATAAATCTTTATAATTTGCAGCACAATCATAATTTTCTCCATTGCTTATTAAGATGATTTTGCACAGTTTCAGCTTACATGGTCATTTTTATAGTCTCAAATTACTGTGCAAAGAATGACTGCCAGCCCTTAAAATTAGGTAGAAGGACAATAAAACCTAGGGTTGTTGTTTGTCCTGCATTCTGTTTGATGTTCCCACTTCAGGAGATATACAAAATTGAAATATTTTGCTTTAAAAGTTCTGGCTTCTGTGAATTGCAGAGCAGTGAAATGGACACCATTCCTCTCCTCTCTCTGGCAGTTAATTCAAACAAAACAGGTGGTGAGGAACAGAGTATCGTACTCATGGAAGATGAGAGAGAATGTGATGGCATCTGGAAGAATGTTATCTGATGCTTATGCTGATTTTCTCATGCGCTTCATGATTGCCTGTTGGTGGAGCGGAGCAGTGCTCTTAACACCATCAGGAACAATTTTCTCCTTGAGTGATCTTTTCCAAAAGGGTTCTCTCTGATTAGTGACTTTCATTATTACTAGAATTTAAGTATCATACTTAAGTCAGACTTTTACATTCGAGGATGTAAACTTTAGCTGTCATTGTAAAAAGATAGAAGAGAAATTCTTATACACCTGATTAAATAAAAGAAAACCAGGAATGAGAGATATTAAAAAAACAATTATAACAATTATAACAAAGATGTTAATGTGAATATTGGTGTGCATATGGCATAAACCACTGAATTGGTTCTACAATAGAACGTGCTAAAATTTTCTGTATTAATTTTTTGACAATATCTCTATTACCTATATGAAATTATTTCTATTAACTACTTGAAAGTATGTTGATTAACTATAAAACTGAACTAGTAGTTCTCAGGGATTTTTCTCTCTTAACACCCCCCAGGGGCAGGGCACTATCTTACCAGTAACAAAGCTCCCAACATCCGTGTGACTTTCACTCAAGAAGGATAGCAAAATCTGTGAAGGGAGTCCTGGTTTGAATCCCTTTTCAGGTGGATCTGACATGGTGACCCTCCTAATGATCTGTCCCCTGCTTCCCACACACACTGTAGTTGAGAGTCTCTGGTCTTGAGTGTGCATGAGTCGAGAAAAGTCCAGCATCCTTCAGATTTGAAGACTTGAAGTCCATGTCGCAACTCGCCTCTACTTAACATTTAATGCACATTTAACCTCGAACTTCTATTCCCTCCTCTGAAGTGCCTCTTCCCTGGGTTTCCTAATGGATTAAATAAAATATGAGGGGTCTTCAAAAAATTCATGGAAAGATTTATATTATCTTTTAATTCCATTTTTCCACAAACTTTTCGAAGTGCCCTCATAATGTACATGAATATGCTCGTAGCTGTGAATTGGAGATATGTTTTGTGTGAGATAAATCCTTCTATCAGAATATCTACCTGTCTGAAACCTTCCATTAGGATTTGCAAGTTTGGGTTAAATCATTTATTAACAGTACTTTATGTTAAGTCCAAATTCTTTATTTTACTTTATTTTTGGCGGCTGGTCGGTACAAGGAACTGAATCCTTGACCTTGATGTTACAGGGCCATGCTCTAACCAACTGAACTAACCGGTCAGCCTTAAATTCTGTAGAAAGTTGTATTAATTCTCTAATTAAACTTATTTTTAATATCACTTAACAATACCCTGAAAAAATGGGAAAGATAAAAGGTCAATTTTAGTGTTAGAAAAGGAAATCATAAGTCCAAAAGACAGGAATGTGTTGAGGGAAAAACTTCCCTGAGCTGACTTCGTTAATTTGTTGTCTGTTTACTTTCCCCAGCACACACAAATAGTTCAGCTGAACTAAGCCCTTTAAGACTTAGTTCTTACAAATCCAATAAATATTGGTTGTGATGACAGATTAAGGAGACAGAGCTGGCATAATGAGCCAGCCTTGGCGTTTCCTAGTCCTGACCAGCATCGTATCTACCATATGGATGATCCCAGTTGGGAGACAACTCTTCACGACTATGTTCCTGTTTCTGCATGGTCCAGGTTTTATGAGCAAAGCCCTTGGAAACTAGATGTAGTGTATCCCTAAAGTTAGATTCAGGGATGGATCTCCTCAGAGCCATTGCTTACATTCTGGGTAGTAAAGCTAGGGATCCTCCCCGCCCCTGCCCCCCATGAGATTTGCTTAATGAGTCATCTCTCCTTTTGGAGGGGAAAAAGGGCAGATGTGCCAGCAGGCTATGTAAGCTTCAGGTCTCCTAATTTTAGGGGTTCCTCTTGGGGGCTGCAACCCCGCTGCATGTCAGGTAACATCTGGCCTTTGTTCCATCAGCCCGTGGTTTTTAGGGCTTGGGGAATTGGTGCTAAGATTGCCCTAACTGCTTTTGCCTTGAGTAATAAACTGCCTGCTTTATAACCTAGAAAGCCTCTTGCCTCCCATCAGATCAAGTAAGATAAGATCTCAGACTCTTTGGTTTCTGACATAATACGTACTGGATGGAGTCATTATGGGTATTAAATTAGATCATGTAGGTCTGGAGGAGCGAAACAATTTTGATTTGCTCTTACCTTCCCCAATGATAACCTAATAGTGGCTAACCATTTTTAGGTTTTATTATTGAGCAGATGCTGTGTTAAGTATTTTCTATGGACTTTCTCATTTAATTCTCCAGACAACATTAGGAGGCAAGTGAATCACTATCCAGATTTTTTTTTTAGATGAGTTCACTAAGGCTTAGAGAGTTGAATTAACTTGTTCAAAGTCACAAGGCTGGTCAGTGGCAAAACAGGAATTCAACTCAGGCTTTGAGAAGGTGGCGTCCAAGTCAGTAACCATTACATTCTCATGACTCCTGGGAATGCAATCTCTGATTTTCCCATAGGCTTGTAGAACATGACCTTATAAACATTAGATTACAAAAAAGCCATTCTAGCCATTCAATGCCCCTTATTTAATAATTTGTTTTCTCTTGTATACATGGGTATTTCTTTTTACCTAGTGTCTAATCTATGAAGTTAATGGGAGTATAAATCCATCAGAATCACCATCTGCCAGCCTCCCTACTGCAGCATGACATTAACATGGTAATAGCTAATTTCGAATAGTCTGTTACAAATTCTCCAGGGCCTTCGCAAAGCTACCAGCACTCTTGCCCAACTATCTGCCCTTGGAAGATCTACTTACTCCAACAGGCCTCTACATTTGAGAGTTAGGAGAACCTGTTTCAAATGGCTTATTCAAAAGCTGAGAGGGAAAGGGAGAGGGGGACAAAAAGAGGGATAAAGAAAGAGAAAGAAAAAGAGAGAACGAGAGAATGAGAGAGAGAGAGACAGAGAGAGAGAGAGAGAAGGAAAGGAAAGAAACGAGAAAGGGAGGAAATTGATATAAATCAGCAGAGCCAGGGAAAGCTGCTATCGTTGAGGATTTCAGGAAACGGACCAGAGAACAGCAAATTAGAAATACATAATGCACTGAGAATGCACTTTCTGGAGCAGTCCGAGGTCAAAGATCCCACAGAAGGCCTGGAATCCACAAGTTACTTTTAGTGCCAGAAAATGTTTCATAAAAGCCTGCAGAAAAGCTTGGGAAATTTTCTTTTAGGATCACATTTACCCCAAAGAAATCAACAAGGTGTTTTCCATAGCACTAGGCAGAATTTCTTCTTAACTACTAATTTTCCAGATTAATCTTCTGTCAAATAACACCCAGTATGAAGAGAAAACGAGAGGGAAAGAGATCACTGCTAGGGAAAGGGAAGTAGGTGGAAGTTCTTGAAAACCAGCCAAAGCAGAGAAAACCACCATCAGTGATTGGGAGTTACGGGGAACTGTTGGCTTTTAAAATTCGACGTGCTAAAAAAAAAAAAAAAATACTACTATGGGAAAGAAAGTACAGCATTTTTTTTTTCTTCACATTTCTATATTGCCTTGAAACCAGGAACAGTTATAATTGACCACAATTATCTCCCTGGTTCCTATAGGTTGTGAAGAAATCAGGTCTGTTCAGTAGCTCATGTGAATTGCAAACAAGAGATGTTGCAGATGATAATAGAATCTAAAACTCAGGTTGGATTTACATGGAATACTTGTTTCAAGATACCTTTATTTGCATATGTCATGACAGAGGATAATGCTGTGCTGGCATTTGCTATACATTTTCCCAGTACATCATCACAGTGTCTAAACCGTCAAGGTACAGATGGGTAACGAACTTCTTATCCTTGTCCAAAAGGAGAAGTATGAGGCATGGCAATTTATGTTTCTGATGGTCTCAGTGAGAAATGAGAAGTCACATCAGATTTCTGCAGTGTATTAGTTTCCTATTGCAGCTGTAACAAAATACCACAAACTTAGTGGCTTAGTACAACACAAATTTATTATCTATGGTTCTGGAGATCAAAAGTCTAAAATAGGTCCACAGTGCTGCATTTCTTCTGGAAGTTCTATGGGGAGAATTTGCTTCCTTGCCTTTTCCAGCTTCTAGAGAATGTTTATATTCCTTGGCTCATGGCCCCTTCCTCATCTTCAAAGCCAGCAGTGTAGCAACTTCTCTCCTCTCGAACTCTGCTTCTATCATTCTATCTTCTCTCTCTCTCTCTCTCTCTCTCTCTCGTAGTCTCAGAAGGACCCTTGTGATTATATTGAGCTCACTTGAATAATCCAGAATAATCTCCCCATTTTAAGATTCTTTACTTAATCACGTCTGCAAAGTCTCTTTAACTGTGGAAAGTAAAATAGTCACAGATTTGGGGGATTAGTATGTGAACATCTTTGGGGTCATTATTCAGCTGACTGCATGCAGTCTTTACATAAGGGCAACATATTAAAATGTAAGGTATATGAGCATATTTACCAATTAAAACCATATATATGTATTAATAGTTCATGTATTTGATGTAAAAATAGTTATCTTCCTTAACATTTATTATATTTATTATAGCTGTTTTAATGACATTTGGGCCTTGGTTCTACAGCTGAAAGGCATGGAATATTAGTTTGGAAAACAGGTGTAGCTATGTTTTCCTAATTTCTTGACCTGCAATTTATTAGCTAGGAAATCCTTCTCACTACAAATGTCTGGATAAAAGAATGGTGACAGCGTCCTTAGTTCTTGATATTGATCTACAGATATCTAGGTATTGACATAAAGATATTCAAATATTGACATACAGAACTAGACTTGGTTCTATATGTTAACATGCATCTAGATATTGACGTACAGAACTTTCAGTAACAGCAATAACAATACAACAGCTACCCGTAACTGATCACCCATTCCACTTGGAACTGTATTTTTCACACATTATCTCATTTATTACTTATAGAATTTTCTGAAGCTGGTGTGGGGGTAAAGGAAACTTTTCCTTCTACTCTCTGAATGTTTGATTATTGTTTGAAGGTTTGAAATAAATAGACAGATTAAAAGGTAAAAAGGCATATAAATTTATTGTGTGCATATGCAAGGGAGCCTCACAAAATATAAGACTCAAAGGAGGGCCAGATGGTTGAAGTTTTATAGCATACGGAAAGAAATAGGGGCTTGGAGGCTCCTGGAGGGTGGTGGTGGCAAGCTATGGGAGGGGGAGGGTAGACACTGTGTTGTGACCAAGAGTTGTCTTATTATTACGCAGATAAGGTCTCTCAGGTAGCAGCCCTCAGAAGAATAGGTGAAAAGTCTTTTCTGGTTAATATAGATTCCAGGGAAGGGGTTCAGGACAATCACATTCCTTCTGGAAGAAATTCTCTTCGTCAGACAAGGGAAACTTCAGAGAAAGCCCCTATTTGCAAAAAGAAGATTGAGAGATGGGGGAGGGGACACAGTGGGCAGGAAGTTCAGAGAGTCCTTGGTTCTGAGGCTGCGTCTTTAGTTCAAAGTATTCAGTATATCAAAGTACCATACTTTGGGATATTATTCAAAATATTTTAACACTTACTTGTACATATTTGTGGGTACGGTGTGTTGTTTCAACACATGCATATGCTACATAATGATTCACTTAGGGTAGATAGCATAGTTTTATACCAGTTAGTCCACCACCTCTCTTCTCCCACCTCCCAGCCTCTGGTAACCATTATCCTACTCTCTATTTCTGTGAGAACCACTTTTTTTGGATTCCACATATGAGTGATATCATGTGATATTTGTCTTTCTGTGCCTGACTTACTCGGTTTCCAGTTCCATCCATGTTGCTGCAAATGATAGGACTTCGTTGTTTTTTTTTTTCCTTTGTAGCTAAACAGTATTCCATTGGGTATATATACCACAGTTGTTTTTTTTTTTTATTATTCATTCATCCGTCCATGGACATTTAGGTTAATTCCACCTCTTGGCTATTGTGAATAGCATTACAATGAACATGGAAGTACAGGTGTCTTTTTGATATGATTTCATTTCCTTTGGGTATATACCCAGTAGTGGGACAGGTGAGTCATAAGGTAGATCTATTTAAGTTTTCTGAGGAACCTCCATACTGTTTTCCGCCATGGCTGTACCAATTTACCTTCCCACCAACAATACAATAGAGTTCCTTTTTCTTCCCATCTTTGCCAGGATTTACAATTTTTTGTCTTGTTGATAAGAGCCATTCTAACTGGAGTGAGATGATATCTCATTGTGGTTTTAAGTTGCATTTCCCTCATGATTAGTGATGTTGGGCATTTTTTCATGTGCCTATTGGCCATTTGTACGCCTTCTTTTAAGAAATGCCTGTTTAGGTCCTCTGCCCATTTTTTAATTGGGTTATTTGGGTTTTTTTGCTGAGCTGTTTGAGTTCCGTACATATTCTGGATATTAACCCCTTGTCTGATGTGTAGTTTACAAACACTTTCTTGTCTTTTCACTTTGTTGTTAGTGTCCCTTGTTGTGCACAAGCTTTTTAGTTTGATGTGGTCCCATTTTTTCTATTTTTGCTTTAGTTGCCTGTGCTTCTGTAGTCTTGCTCAAAAAAGTGCTGCCCACTTCCATTTCAAATAACATCTCCCCTATGTTTTCTTCTAATAGTTCATACTTTGGGGTCTTAAATTTAAGTCTTTGATCTATGATGAGTTGATTTTTTGTGTATGGTAAGAGATAGTCTTCTTCATGTGGATATCCAGCATTCCCAGCACCATTTATTGAAGAGGCTGTCCTTTCCACATTACATGGATTACAGACATAAATGAGAACAGTAGATTATAAAACTTTTAGAATGTAATATAGGAGAAGGATTTGTTAAATAAAACACAAAAAGTACAAATGATGGAGGGAGAGGTTAATAAATATGGCTTCTTTTAAATTAAGAATGTTTATTTAACAAAAGAGACCACAGACTTCCACTTTAAGCCATGACAGCACAACTCGTACCAGCTTGCCCTCTCACCTTACAGAACTAGAAAACTGGACAAAATATATAAGAACACCCATTTTTACCCATGGGACAAGGTATAAAATAGCAATCCCTAAAAGAAGAGAAATAAACAAGATGAGTTCTATGATTGCCCTGGCTTTTACCTGAAGGCACTTTTTGGAATGCTGTACAATATGGGGGCACTTGGGTATAATATGGCAGTTTCTGTAAACTGAGGAGACAGAGATCAGAGTTCAGGGAGACTGGGCAGCTGGAATGTGCGAGCAGAGTACTGGAGAAGAGGGAACTATACAGAGAACTAGTTCCAGAATCTTCATAGATTCCTTGAGGCTTTGGCTAAATATTAAAAAGTGCATGTACACAGGGTGAAATTCTACAAGACTGAGCAAAGAATCACTACGGGAGAGTTGTAAGCTGAACAATTCTCAGAGTTCACATGGGGCTGACCAACCAGGGTGAAGAGACCTCACTAAATGATTGAGTACTCATTAGAGACCCCAAAAGGGTCACTTCTTAGTAGTAGATATAAACTAGCCCTAGATAAAATAGCTGTTCTAAACCCCCCATAACAAAATTTAAAAACAAGCTTCAAAAGCACTGAGCACATTTACAAATAACCACTAGCTGAATCAAAATTCAACATTCTTTAGAAGAAGATAACAAAGTCCAGAAAACAATGTTAAATCCACAATGTCCAGTATCCAAAACAAAAACAAAAAAATGCAAAAAATGTTTAAATGTGACCCAAAATCAGGAGAAAACTCAATTCATGGAAACAACCCCCAAAATGACAGAGATGATGTAATAAGCTGAAGACAAGGACTTTAAAATATAGTTACTATAAATATGGTTAGCAAATTTTATAATGGATATAATGAGGAGAGAAATCGAACATATAAAAAACTCAAATAGAATTTTCATAGATGAAAAATACTGTTTCCAAAATTCACTTGAAGGTCTTAACAGCAGACTAGATATTGCAGATGAAAAGGCCAGAGAACACAAAGACATGCAATAAAGCCATTCAAACTAAAGCACAGAGAGAAAAAGTCTGAAAAAAGAGAATGGAACCTCAATAACCCATGGGACAATAGTAAATGGTCTAACATATGGGTAATTGGAGTCCCAGAAAGATAAGAAGGCAGGAGAAATATTGAAAGAATTAATGGCCAAAATTTTTCTAAATTTAATGAAAACTATAAATCCAAAAAAATCAACAAAACCCCAAAAGGGTAAACACTAAGAAAATCACACCAAGGCATATTGTAATCAAATTTCTGAAAACCAGTAATAAAGATTGCAAAAGCAGCCAGAGCAAAAAAACATGTTATATAGTATAGGAGGCAAGGTGAGAATAACTGCTGACTTCTGAACAGAAACAAAACAAGCAAGAAGGTACACCTTACAGGGCTGAAAGAATTGCTCAATCTAGAATTACATATTTAAGGGCTGGTCGGTTAGCTCAGTTTGTTAGATTTCAGCCTTATGCCACCAAGGTCATGGGTTTTGATCCCCATACTGGCCAGCCACCAAAAACCAAACAAACAAAAAACCCCAAGTCAGTCTAATCAGATAATCAGAATATCCTATTCTATAGAATTACATATTTAGTAAAATATTATTTCACAACAAAAGTGAAATAATGACCTTTTTAGTAGCAAAAATTGGGAGAATTTGTTGCTGGCAGGTCTGCACTACAAGACATGTTAAAGGACATTTATTCAGGCCGAAGTAAAATGATACCAGATGGAAATTTGGATCTACGCAAAAGAATGAATAGCACAAAAGTTGCCATATAGAGTGTGAAGTAAAACCTCAAGAGCTGGGAGAATATTTGCAACTCAGGTAATTGAGGAAGGATTATTATCCAGTATATATGAATAACTCCTACAAATGAATATAATAGAAATAAGATCGAAGATTTACAAAAGGACTTCACTGAAGAAAAACCAACCAATATGTGAAAAATATGTCCAACCTTATTATAATCAGTAAATACAAATTAATCTAGAAAATTAAAATTTAATTTAAAATATGCCTACGAGATTTTCAAAAATTAAAATGTAAACTATATTAGAAAAGTGGAGTAATAGCAGTACTTCTGCACTGTTGGTGGAACTATAAAGTGGATCATTCTCTTGGGAAAATAAGTTTGCATTAACTCAAAAACTTGAAGACACACATGCCCCATGATTCAGGAATTCCATCCCTAGATATAAACCCTTGAGAGAGTCTTCAGCTTGTGTACATGAATAAAAATCAGTATGTTTGTAACAGAAAGAAAACTGGTTACAATCGACAGATCCAACATTGCAAAGATAAAGTTGTAATATATTCATACAATAAGAGAATATACTCCAATAAAAGCTAATGAACTATAACTATACTCAACAACATAAATCTTAGGAACATAGTAATAACAAAAATAAATTGTGGAATTATGCGTGTAGGATGATTATGCTTAATTTTCAAATAATCTCCATACATGACTCTTATACAAATATAGAATGAATATGTATCAAAGATTATTCAATTCACAAAAGAGAGAACCAGCAGGATGGTAAAGCCGCTTCAAAGAACATTTGAGGAACAGAGATTTATGTAGTTAGTTGGGAAAAGAATGCTGAAATGCATTTGCAAAGTTGGACACAAAACTGGTTAATGACCCAGAGGGCAATAAAATCATAACCTTTGGGATTATCTTCTCTCCCCAGCAGAAATAATTTTCATTTTTACTGAACAAAATGTGCAAGTTAACATGTAACTTTTGAGAGCCTGGGCCTTGATCAGTAGTACACAGTAAGTTAAATTAGATTATATTCTCCTAGAGAATTTAATACTGTTTGGGTTGGCCTATTGGGTAATTAATGCTCCAGTATGATATTAAAAGGACATTAGGTCAACTTTCAGTTCTGTATATATTTTTCTTAATAATTAGGTCTATAAGAATTTCAAAAAATGTAAAACTAAACAATATTTATACATATATAGGTGATAAAAAGTACAAGCAAGAAATGATGAACACAAAATTCAGGATAACATTTACCTCTAGAGCAGTGGTTCTCAACCAGGGGTGATCTTGACATTTGGCGATGTCTGGAGAGGTGCTATTGGCATCTAGTGTAGAGCCCAGGGATGCCGATGACCAGTCTACAATGTGTAGTACAGCCTCCCACAGCAAAGAATTATCTGGTTTCGAACATTACTAGTGCCAAAGTTGAGAAATCTTGGTTAAGGGAGTGGTACGTAGGGAGCGAAATAATGATGATATTCATTTTCTTAATTTGATTCTGTGATGCAAACACAGGAATATATTTTGCAATAATTTAAAATATATATAGTATAAAGATTCTTTTGTGTCTACTCAGTAATTAGTAAGCACAATAAAAAAGAAAAGATGTTGGATCAACAGAACGTTGTACTCGGACTTGGAAGGCTGAGGATAGACTTTCTGTTTTGAGTAGTTGGAGAAATGGTGGTACTATTTAATGACACACCTTTTATTTTTCCTAGAAGAAAAGCCTGCCCAGAACCTATCTCTAAACTCATAGCATTTTATTGATATGGAAAACAGCTCTTCACTATTAACGCATTTTTGAAGATGACCCTAAATGCAGTGTGAATTTGCAAACTATGACAAACGTATTAATTTTGTGATTTGTGGGTCAGTGTTTGTCGTTTCCAATCCTGCTGGCCATGAGTCATTGTTTTATCTTCTCACAGGGAGGGTCAAAAGAGTAAATTCAGCAGGGAGACTGAGGCCTTTTAGCATGGGAAACATCAAGTGAGCAGAGGCCCCCAAGATGTCACAGCTCAGGTGCCCCATTAGCTGGCTCCGGTGCCCTCCCAGAGCTAGCTGGCAGCACGAAGCAGCATCAAGGGGAGGACAGGACACCGGGCAGGTGAAAGAATTCACCATAAGCCTAAAGCCCCGACCAATCAGATTTTCTGGAGGGCTTAGGGCATCAATAGCCTCATTTTGAACTCCCACATAAGTTCATGGTTACCCTGGGCTTTAAATGAACAAAAATCAAGTTTTCTATGATTAAAAACAAATGCGATATTTGGTGCCACAGTTGCAGAGAGCTGAAGGTCTGCTGTGTGTATCATTTACCGGAATGAACTGGAGGAGACAGAATGAGAGATGGAATTTAGGAAAACATGTGATCTTTTTTACTTTTGGATTATGCTTTGATTTTTCCCTTAACCATGTAGTTGAATTTTCACACATGATAACAATATTTTGCCTTGCAGCAGATGGGGACTTTTATGAAAGGGGTTTTGCACCTTATTTTGTCTCTCAAATGTCTAAAAATTATACATAAAAACCCCAAATGTGAGCAATTCCCCTAAACTCTGCCAACCCTTTGTGTTTTTAAACAGCCAACCAGGAGGCAGTGGGGCTATTCAAGTCTTAAACGTGTGTAATGACCCCCATTACAAAAATTTGAAATGCTGTCCAATCTCAGAGAACCCTTTCTTTTTTGGAGAAAAAAACTGCCCAATGCTATTTTGGGGCATGGAAGGAGAACATGTTGGGAGTCCAAAGATAGAGCCCAAAACAGCTCAACCAAAGGCAGAGCTTGCCCAGTGTTAGTCCCATTTTATTTTTTTTATTTTTAAGAATAATTATTTTTTTATTGGTTATGAATATTCATGAGCTACAAAGCTGATTGTCACCCCTTGTGCCCAAGATGTGAAGGCCAGATCCATACCGGCAGCATGCCCATTACCACAAGTCGCATTTGTACCCTGTGTCCCCCACCCAATTATCCCCGACCTCCCTCCCTCTCCCCCTTCCCCCTCACTCCACTTTGTATCCCAAGGTACGTTCTCTCCCTCTGCAAGTCCAACGCACCACAGTGGTCTTTCTTTCCTTCCATCTTTCTCTCTTAGCTCCCACTTATGAGTAAGTACATGTGGTATTTATCCCTCTGTGCTTTGCTTATTTCACTCAACATGAGTTTGTCCAGGCTCATTCATGTTGTTGCAAATGGGAATATTTCATTCTTTTTCATGGCAGAGTAGTATTTCATGGTGTGTATATACCACAGTTTCCTTATCCAATCACCCATCAATGGACACTTAGGTTGGTTCCATGTCTTGGCTATTGTAAACAGAGCTGCGATGAACATGGGAGTGCAGGTATCTCTTCGACATGATGATTTCCACTCCTCTTGGTATATACCCAGAAGTGGGATTGCTGGATCATATGGAAGATCTATCTATCTGTAGTTTGTTTGAGAAACCTCCATATTGTTTTCCGTAGTGGTTGTACTAATTTACATTCCCACCAACAGTGCAGGAGTGTTCCCTTCTCTCTGCTTCCTCACCAGCATTTGTTTTTCATCATCTTTTTGATTATAGCCAGTCTAACTGGGGTGAGGTGATATCTCAATGTACTCTTAATTTGCATTTCCCTGATGGTGTTAGTCCTATTTTAAATGTCTGCCATTTTAAGTGTATTTTAAAATGGGGCCCTTACCTAAGTAAATTCTCCTTGTAAAGGCAGCAGCTGTGGCCTTCATCTCATATGATTCTTCTCCAGGATTTCGGAAGAGTTTTGAAAATCTAACATATAAAAGATAAAAAAAAGAGGTAAGGATTCTTTCCAGAAGTAGCCATGATGCTTGGGAAAATTCTTGGGTCACAGAATGGTGGAGATTGAAGAGGTCTCTGCCCTGAATTTGAAGGGGAAGAATTTATGGAATGAAAGACTGGGTGTTAAAAGAATTCTGTCCCATCAGTTAATTCCCTGTGTGATGTGAAACTTTCTCCTCCTCCTCTCTCTTGATTCAGTTTCTTATTTTCTGAGATGAGAGTTTTAGACCCATAATCTCTGGGGTCCCTTCCATCTCTAGCACTCTATGATTCTAACAGCTAATGAAGTTTCATCTGCCAGAACATTCTATCTCCCACTTCTCTTGCATTTTAAGGTCCATATGATACTGTAAAAACTGTAAAAAAAAAAAAAACACAAAAAAAGCTTACAAAGCTTACTGCCTATCAGTTGAGCTGTTAGCTTAACATGCGTGAAATGGCTCAAATGAATTTTGGCATGTGTTATTGGACCTCAGAGATGAGAGGTGGTGATGGAGATGGAAAAAACAAAGGGAGATTTAGTCTCTTTTTTGTGTTTAAAGACAGTCAGTGCACAAGGAAAATGGTGGATGAACAGAACACATCTTTCCCAGGCTTTTCAGAGAAAGACGAGCCTGAGTGCATCTTTCTGGGCAGCAAAAAGACCCACTGCCTGGGTATTTACGGTTCATGTTAAGCAGGCACAGCTGGAATTCATCATTGCCCAATTGCACTACTTACCTATTGCTGTGGAACAATATAACCACAATCGTAGTGGCCAAAAACAATGCATGTTATTCTCATTTGGTGGCTTAGCTGGGGCCTCTGGAAGGACGTGATCAGGATGTTGGCCAGGGAGGCCACCTCATCTGAAGGGCAGCGTCCTCTTCCCAGCTCACTTAGGTTGTTGGCAGCATTCAGTTCCTGACAGACTGTGGGACCGAGTATCCCAGTTTTTCCCTCTCAACATGGCAGCTTGTGTTGTCACAGTCAGCAAGAAGAGAGAGGGACACGCCAGCAAGATGGGCACTCCATTTACATAATCACATACGTGTAATCACGCACATCCTGTCACTTTTGCCACACTGAATCTAACCACTCTATCAGTCAGAGGCAAGTGGCAGGTCTGAGCCACACTTACCCAGAGGGAATTACACAAGAGCAGAAACACCAGGAGGCGGGGATCATGGGGGGGCCACTCTAGAGTCTGTCTGCCACACCAGCTACTCTCAGGGTGGTCTCTAATAATTCATTAATTAATCAAGTAATTAATTCATTCAACATACATCCACTGGGCATTGGTCATAGCTTGACTCTGCTGGGTGCTGGAGAATGCAAAGAAAAACAGCCATAGTCCCTGTCCCAGGAGCACCCAGATGAGTGGGGGTCATCAGCTTCCCCCCACAGTTAGTTCTGCTGGGCTGGTGGGGAGCCCCTTGGCCTTCAGACTGGTGACCTCCAAAGCTTGCAGCTCCTCCTGTTGGCCGCCTGCGGCTGGGCTGCCTTTGCTCAGCCCTGACCCACTTCCCTGCAGCCAGACTATCTCCAACTGCTTTCTCAGTGCTCTTTACCAGAACCTCTGCTGGGATGGTGAGCCAGGGTAGGGGTTGAGGGTACCACACTGTCCTTGAGGTTTCTCTGGATCCAATCCATCTTTGTAAATCTACCTTTGTAATTAATCCCTGTCTTGGGTTAGGTTCCCCAGAAGTAGAATCTGAGATGAGGACTCATGTAAGAGTGATTTTGAGGAAAAATCTATGGGGCAGAAGAGATGTGGGCCTAGGATGAGGGGACCAGTGAGGACTGGTATCAAGCCAAGCCCCGTGGAAGGAAGCCCTGGAGATGGTGTAGACCTTAGAGGAGTTATATTCAGGGCAAGGGACCTGGGGGCCTTCTATTCCTGCACCTGCAGGTTGTTAACGTTGTTGAGGAAGGGCTCTCCAAGGTAATGTGAATTCCCCTGAGATCCCCCCTTTCCTTTCTGCAGGCTGAGCAGGCTCCAGCAGCCTCAGGGCAATTTTTTTTGACAGAGAAGTAGGTGCTGCTTATGAGTAAAAAGACTTGGTGAGCTACTGTGCATAGAACATGGCACAGGAATCTCAGGGGGATGATTGCATCCTCCCTGATTGAAATCTCCTTGAATTTTAACATTTCAATTAGCCTTCTGTTTCCTCCCTGAACCTTGACCTATACATGCCTAGAAATTAATTGCCCAATTTCACATATCACTTTAAACTTCCCCCATGTACGAGTTCTAACTTACTATTTAGAATTTAGGTTGAGAATAGGTTTCTCAACCTCAACACTACTGACATTTGGGGCTGGGTAATTTTCTGTGGTGAGGACTGTCCTGTGCATGGTAGGATGTTAAGCAGCATCCCTGGGCTGCACACGTAGATGCTAGTAGTACCCCCTCTTCGAGTTGTGATAACCAAAAATGTTTCCAGACATCACCAAATGTTCCTTGGGGGCAAAATTGTTCCTGGTTGAGGACCACTGCTTTAGACTGAAAACCTAGCCAAACCTGGACTCCATGTTTCTTTCATGGCACTGCAAGTGATCAGTTTTAATCAGAGTCATCTATTCAGTCACATTATACAGCCCAATACCTTAGGTCTTTGTTGATGAGCACCAGCTTCTGCAACAAGGAGAGACAAGGCTCCACCCCACACAAGTTGCCACCAGTTACTAAAAGCAAAGATACTTCAGAAATAGTGAATAATGGAGACCCTGAAGGGAGATGATTGAGTGCCTCTATATTCACCACCTGAAACAACATGGATTTAAAGATAACCCAGGTGGGGGCCTTCTCAACTCCTATTTATAAATATTAGCTTTTTACTGTGGTTGCTTTACCTCTTCCCACCATGTACACTTCCCTGCAGGTAGAAAAAAGGAGAGGTTGAATCTTGGAGACATTTCATCCTCATTGGCCATACATAAGACTGACCACTCCAAGGAGACCACAGTTGGGCACCATGCCTTTATTTGACCAAGTAGAGTAGAATGTGAATTTTTATATGGACTATGATCTTCCAAATCTTATCATATATTCTTTTGACAGTAGAGATGTGTTTTAAATCAGCTTCTAATCTGTGGCTTCACAGATCACAACAATTACTTAAATGTGTTTTCCTTAATAATTTCCACTTCCAACAGCAGTGCTTCCTATGAATAAAAGTGGATGAAATTATTACTTTCTTTTCTTCCTTCTTTCTGCTCTTCTTCCCTTTCTTCCTCCTTCACCCCCTTTCCCTTCCTTTCTTTCTTCTCCTCCTCTTCCTCCTCTTCCTTCTTTGATTCTGTTTTTCTGAACTAGGTGTTTAGATTTCTGCCCATAGGATGTTAAGATCACAGATGGATTCAGCAAACTAATACAAAATGAAACTTTACCCACTGAATGAAGGTGGGATGGTGGAGAGGAAGCCACAATCACTCAAACACATGTGTGATAGAAATGTCTTAGTTTCAGCCCAAACCAATGAACCCCCCAAATGCATCCATGAAGTGATAGGTTTTTATAGCTGGAAGTGTTAGGAAATGGTAGCGGAGATTCATTAAGGTAACTTTCTGTTCTAGTATCTTTTTAAATGCCTTCCTGGATTTCAGAATGAGTATAAAAGAAAACGAAGGCAAGAAAGAGGCTACACAGTTAGGGAGCCCTACGTAATCCTCTCAATGACGTCACTAGGCAAAGGGCATATAGACAATGTGAAGGGTGGGCCATGTTTGCTTTCAGTGGCCATCTGGCTTGGGTGTCTCCACATCCAGGTACTCAGGGTGGCCTGCTCCCCTTGGGGCACAGACCTGGGTTTCCTCTTCCCTGTGTTTCACGTGTTGTGCTCCTTCCTTTTATGCATCTTCAGTAGCCACTTGGGAAAAAGATGGTCATCAGGAGACTTCATTTACATATTTCTAAATCATTCCCAGGAAGGGCCTCCTCTGCCTCCATCTAGGGGGTGGAGTTTGCTGAATTTTTCACTCTTCAAATTTGGTGCTGTTGATGACAAACAGCTAACGTCACCTCGGTTTCTTTTACAAGAAAATAGAGAATCGGTTTCCTTTTGTAGATGGTGTTTACAAAATGTTTTAGAATTTTTGGCCAAGAGAAACTAAATCCCTGCCCTTTCATGTTTTATTATCTGTTGGGGAAGTCAGAAATACGAACACCCTTGAGCAGCATAAGGAGCTGGAGGTCAGGGGCTAGTGCATAAAAAATCAGGCTTGAGTGGCAAAAAAAAAAAAAAAAGCCAAATACAAATAAACCGACAAAATAATACAAAGTTTGGAAAGTGAGCCTCGATGAAACATAAAAGAGACAAAAAGACAGAAGGAAGAAAGGAAGATGTTGAAAACTCTTAGATATTTTTCCTCATCAAGGCAGAGAACTGGACCTAATGACTGTTCTAACTCTCACTGAATGTTTTGTTGACATCCCTCGCTGAAGGCTGAATCATCTGAATTATGATCCTGACCATCTTCGCTAATCAAAAGAAAAGCCAGTTTTTCATTTGGAATGAATTGGTAGCCTCAAATGGGAATTTATTGGAACACCATGGTCTATAGTGCAGCCCTTGGATGCACAATGACTGGGTCAGTTAATGCCCTTGTGAAACTAATCAGGATTCGTTCCCACACCAGCTATCAGCCTGACTCGGCAGTGATCCCAACTCTAAATTAACAACTCCGCTCATAAAATGAAATGCCCATGTCTCACCCTTGCTGTTTTGGTTGGATATCCATAGCCTTTCATCACTTAATGAAATTACTACAGTATTCATGGCCACTGTGTAGAAAGTCACAGTTTTTACACTTCTTATTTCCAGAACCTTGTCATCTCCACACTTTAATAAGGCCCAATGTTTGTATTCTTTTTAGCACATTCTCTTGGATACGTTCAAAAGAGGCAGAGCAGTGAATTTAAAGACTCAAATTCCTAACTTTGCAAGCAAACAAACAGTCTCCTTAGAGTTCAAGAAAAGTGAATCCCTTTTCTTTTTTTCTTTCTTGGAGGTTACACCTTTACAAATGGCTTGGCCAGGTGCCCTGTAAATTAATAGCATACTTGAGAAAAGTCTTTTCCATGGAAGAAAATTTCATCATTATCCAATGTGACCAGAGTTTCCTTTTTTTCTGAAGTACACATAACTGCGGGTAGAGTGAGAAGGAGTGTGTTTTTCTCTTGGCCTGGATCAAGGTTGGCATTCTAGAGGGGTCTTCCTCATGCCGAGTTGGTGCTGGAGGATCGAGGCTGGACACCAAGTCAAACTGGCATTCCCACGTGTTGTGGCTTCAAGTTGATTCTGGAAGGACGCATTTTACTTCATGTTCAAGCTCCTTTAGTCTTATTTCTGGGCGTCCAATTGTACTTGTCTCTTCCAGGCAATCTTTGAGGTAAACACCTGGTGTTTTATTTGAAGAGCTAGAACCTGAGCCCTCTTAATCAGTCTCCGCATTTGGGCTTTGCAGCTGGAAAGCATGTTCGCTCAGGTTGCATTTTTACCATACAGGAAATCCTCCAGGGAATGCTGGGTACATATGGTACCTTTGAAGTACCACAAGCAATTTTCTCTTTCCTACTTTTCCTCCGTGTTTTGTTACATTATTTTAATTGATGTATTTTGTCTGATGTATTGTATTAGGAGAGCTTGAAGGATGATGTGTTTAGCATACAGTGTCTATTATGATCAAATTTCTTTGCAGAAACACAACGCCTCCATTACGACTCTGCTTGCTACCCCTGGCTCTGGGTTACAGTGATGCAAAACAATGCTTTGCGTATCGTGCAGGAAAATCACTCAGACACCCCATCTCTCCTGGTCCTGCCCCAGAGCTGGAAATTCATAACTGAAATTTGTTTCAAGTTTAAAAACTCCACTATTTGCAGCAGGTATTTCCTCCCTTTATGAATCCTGTATGTCTAGGAAAGCCTTTGATGATATAAATTTCCATGTACATTCAGATACAAGTCTAGTTTGTGGGTAGAATCAGACCCCTCATTATTTATTGATGGAAGGGCTCCATAACTCTGATGAAATTTACCTAATTAGCATGCAATTTAAGTCTAAGAAAGGTAAAAACATGTAACAATCCTGCTAACCTGCATTTTTATATTGGTTTAAATTTCATTTAACGGTGAGTCCTTGAAACTTAAAGATACTGATATTTTCCTTTCTTCTTTATAGCTGCATCATGCTAAGAAGTAAGAAAATTCAAAAACAACAGCAGGATTCTCTCTGGCTTGTTACTTGCTTCAGAGAAGAAAAATGAGAAAGAGCTTCCTTTGTCACCAATATTTTATAACCAATTCACGAAGTTCCTGGAAGGAATCTTAAGAATAAAAACATGTTTATTTAAAACCACCAGATTCTGATCTGAGAGAGAACAGCAAAGAGGCACAGACTCAAATACTATTTTAGAAATAACACGTACAGATGTGAATAGAAATAATTATGTATTCTCTGGCCATTTTGAGCCTTTCTTTTGGAATTTCTAAGAGTTGGTTTTATTTTTCTTTTCTTTGCAAAAGTGAAACATTGCCTTTAAAAATTTTTTCCCGTTTCCTTTTTTCACTTTAATATTTAAATTGTGCTTAAATGGACTCAGAAAAATGCATTTCTCGATAAAAACTCCAAATAATGAATTTATGATGATCTTCTCTCTGCTTAAGTGGTCAAGGAATCTTTGACCTTTGAAACGGTGGAATAGTTTTTACCATGTTAAGTGAGGCACAAGCAAGAGACCTGATAAGCCAATTTATGTTTGATTTTTATCTCAAGCATGTCAGAGTTGATTCATTCAACCCAGATTAGGGCAAAGGAAAGGCAGAGAATCGCTGAAATTGGAACAGAGTTGTTTTCAGTCTGAATAGTGCACAAAATCCGTACAGAATTCTTATGTATATTTTCAGTATAATAAATGAGGTTCAGGAATTTGGTGCCTTAGGATGACATGAAATAGAGTTTGGACCGCATAGCACGAGAGGTCCTGGAATCCATGAGACGAATGGATAGGGGTAGTTTTATGTTTATTGAGCTCACAAATGGTCACTTCCCGGTTTGTATACTAAGAATAGGTGCATCTGGCTCCATCTTTTAGGGTTTTAAGTCTACACGTTTAACAGGAATACTAGTCCTGTGAGAAAACTTAAAAGTTGCGTGATTTACAACTTTATGTTTTATTATGATAATTATTTAAAATAAATTTTATTGTGTATATTTAAGGTATACAAAATGATGTTATGGGATGCATATAGACAGTAAAAAGTTTACTATAGTGAAGCAAATTAACGTATCCATCAACCCACATAATTACCCTTTTTTTTTTTGTGGCAAGAGCAGCTAAAATCTACTCATTTAGCATGAATCCCAAATACAGTAAATTTTACTACCTGTAGTCCTCATGTTGTACATTAAGTCCTTAGACTTGTTCATTCTACATATCTGCTACTTCGTATCCTCTGACCTAAATCTCCACCCCCACCCCAACCACTTCTAAACTAAGGAAATCCTCTGCTGCATTAGTTACTGTTAAACCTAAGTCCACTTAGGATCCGATTTGTCATTTGGTGCCTTTTTTCGATTCTGCTGGAATCAAGTTTGATTGGGAACCCTTCTCTGCAGCTCAGAAGTAATCATCTCTTGGGCCCCACTGGTCCTCCTAGCTCCCCAGCCCACTGCAGTCCCAGCCTGCCCTTCTGCTTAGTTGTCAGGAAGCAGGATGTTCCATGAACATCTGTGAACAGAAACTGCCAAAGCTGTTGGTTGCAGATCTGAGTGTGTCGGGGAGATGTCAAAGAATCTAACAGTCTAACAGAGTCAGGGTTACTGGTGGGCGGGGCGATGCGGGAAGGGACCGGTGCAGCAGGGTGTTTCATGCCACCCTGGTACTGCGTCGACCCTGACAGCTTGCCCAGCATGCTATGACCGAGAGATGGCGCCACCAAGCGTCTAAGTTAATGGGTTTCTAAACGTGCTGATTATTTTTTTATTAATAAGTTTGTCTTTGTCCAAAACTATTGTAAAGGTAAAGTGCTTTTGTACTGCTAAAGAGATGCAATCTAATCTTGATTTCACCAAGGACAATTCAGTTTTTCAATGGTTTTAATGAAGCATTTAGTTTATTAAAAGATGATTATTAAATAACGTAAAGAGATGAGCTTTTATTATAATTTTCAGCCTAGTTCCACAACCAATGTATTAGTTGAAATGAGGCTGAATTCTCTTATTTCCTCCTTGCAAGGAATCCAGAGTCAGGGAAAGGCCCGTTTCTGCAAGGGTGTGATGGAGAAAATGCAGGGAATAATTGGTTTCATTCAGTTTAAATTCCTTATAATACCATGGCGGAATGAATTCATAGTCAAGGAGAACTGAACAAAGTCTTAGAGAAACCGTTGTGTTTCCACAGACTTTTTTCTTCGAGTAGAGGTAACTCTTTACCAGCGATGGGTAGGGTTTTTCATAAAAGTTCATTCATCAGAATTTTCTATCACCCAAGAATCTCCAAGGCTGGAGAAAAGTCACCATCTCTGTACTCAAAAATGGTCACTTACCAGTTTTTGTTGTATTTTGCAGGCATGAATGCACCCCATACAAACGTGTAAATAAGTGATATTCAAGTACCTTTACATCCGTAGTTCTCAACCATGGCTGTGTACCAGAATCACTTCTGGGAACAACTGAGTCTGGAAAGGACTAGTTATGCTGCGGTAACAAATGGTCCCCAAACCTCATGGCTTACTACGGCAAAGACAGTGCTGGTGTCATGGCAGGGTTATCAGCAAAAAAAAAAAACCACAAAAACAAACAAACAAAAAAACCGAGAGTCTGGCAAACTGCCACCTGGCTTTTGCCACTACTGCTCAATTTCATTGGGTAGGGTAAGTCACAGGGTGCAGCTTCATAGAGGGTCTGGTCAATCTGATTCTCCCCAGGGGGCAGCAGAGAATCTTTGTGAATGGGAATACTGTACCATCTCCCATAGGACTTTTACGGGATGCAGATATCTTGGTTGACTTCCTACTAGGTAAGAATCTTAGGATGGGACCTGGGGAACTGTATTTTTAAAATTTCTCTAGCAAGTATGATGACCGAGCAAGGTTGGGAAACACGGACTTACGTGAGAAAAGTCTAGAACACTTCAGGAATCATTATCAATGTTTACATTTGTTATCTAAAACATCAGATTAATATGTATTTTATTCTTATATAGTTATATAGTTAAATAATTAGGAGACAGGGGTTTTAGAAGTTTTTTTAAGTTTCAAATATCCTTTTCTGGTAAGACAGACAATCTGAGTTTACGTATAAAATAGTCTCAACATTGATGTTTGCTTAATGAAACATTGTGATTTATTTGAAAATAAAAGCATCCTCTGGTTATAAAGTATGAAAAATCCACAGGTAAGTGATGAGATCACCACATAAGTAAAACAATTCTAATCCATTTAGATTCTGCTTGAACAGCCAGTGGCCTTGCCCTCTGAGTGTTTGTCTGGGCTTGGTGCTAATATTGTAGTGGTGTTTGCATCTTCTGTGTAGGGAAGTAAACCAAATGTGCTTGCTCATGTGCTTGTAGATATTGGAGTGTTGGGTATTGTGAACTAATAGTACACAGATTAATGCCATTTGGATACTCACTACAGAAACACAAGCATGTGAGCCACACCAGTACAATGGAAAGAGCTCTGGATTCAAGTTAAAAATGTACTTTCTGGATCAGCCCTACATACCCATAACACTTTATTGTGCTGTCTCTTATGACAGTCTTCTCTTTTGCTCTTAGATACTTATGTATACAAATATTATGCTGTACAGTGGGTATCGTGGTGGACTCCCCAATACCCATTCTACCTTACTCCCTTGTGCAGGAGCTGTTCAGTTTGCAGCATTGACTTTACTCCAAGCTTCAGTGTGGACCTCTGATTAGCATAAACCAATCCTAATGCTATGGCATCAGCGATTGGTTTAGGTAACCCATGCAGTTAGATTACACCACAGAGCTTGATTCAGGAGTTGTCCCATCAGAATGAAGCTGAAGACTTTTGCTGATAGTCCAGGGACTACAGTCTCTCTCTCTGTGTGAGTACATCTACGAAGCCTAGGATTCTATAGCCATTTTCCCACCCTGCTGGAAGTGAACCTTAGGATAAAGTTGATTATGTGGAAAGCAGAGTGAAGAGACTGAAAACAACTGGATGAAATGATTAAGAAATGCTGGAGCTTATACTACCTGTGGAGTTTATAGAAACATGAGTTGATAAATCCCCTTCATTGTTTAAGTCAAGTTGAGGCACTTTTTCTGTCACTTGTTACCAGAAGAGGCATAAAGATATACACCAATAGCTCCTTGAGCACAGCTACAAGGGTTTTGATCCATTTTTCAATCCTGGGCCTAACATAGACCTACCATGGGCCCTTGTACTCAGTATGTGTTTATTGAATAAATAAATCCCAAATCATGGTCTTACATAGCATCGAAGATTAGTTCACTGCATATGCAAATTGTGTAGAATTGCTAGTGTTTTTCATCGTCCACCTGTATCACTTGTGCTTGGTTTACTGTGCAGTTGACAGCCAGCGGAGCTGCTCAGCAATTCCAGCAGGGTCTCCCAGGAATAGATGGTTGCCCATTCTCTGTTGCTAGGTGTCTCTTGTTTGAAGATAGTTTATTGGGTTCTGGTGTAAAGAAGCTGCTCAACGACTCCAGTGACTCAAGAATGGATGGTGGCCCATGCTATTGGCTCCACTTCTAGCCACCTACTCTTTGAGGATGGTTTGTTGGTGGTGTCAATGAGCTGTCAACATGCCCCAGAGCATGTTTCCTCCACCTACTCTGGACTTGGTAATTAGAGAGGAACTTTCATAACTTTGTCAGCCTCAGAAAAATTGGCCCCCTGCTTGTAGTTCCAAAGTGCTCTGTTAGCTTTCCTCTGCTAATTGCACGTACTGGGTGATTTGGCTAGTGTGTGCTGAGGTTGGCCCAAGCTCACTCGTCTTATTCTACTACAAGACAACTGGTGTGAAAAGTAGTGATTAGTCCTTGTATCACATGCACCAGCCTATTTTTGGACCTGCAGTTTTTGTTGGGGAGTGGGGAAGGAAGAGAAGAGGACTGGAAAGATCCTTAGACAATATTGACTCTGGCCCCTTAATCTGATAAAGCCCAAACTGATGCCCAGAGAGATGAAATGTTTTACCTCAAATGACTACGGAGCTAATAGTTCTCTAGCTTATGCTCACACGTGTGTTCTGATTCTTTAGGAAAGAATTGAGAGCGCTCCAGCCTCAGGCACTATCAGCCCTCATGTGAACTACTGCAGTGGCCTCCTAACCTCTGTTTCCGTGTCTACCATACAGCCCACATTTTAATGCAGGAGTCCAAGGGAGCCCAATATGTCACGGTTAATATGATTTCCTTGAAGGTCTTTTGCTGGTGCCAGCACTTAGCGAACCCATGTAGCCCATCCTGGCCCAGCTCGTTGATCAACCTTTCCTTTTTTCTCTAGGACTAGATAGGTCTCATGGGTTCAAACACCCAGATAGGGAATGCTGTCCACCTCTGTGTGGACAATATGTTCTGTCATTCCATGTCATGGTGAGGTCTGTCATTCTCAAATAAGCACTTAGTTCTCCTCAAAGTCCCAAGTTATTGATATGATAATAAATATCCTTATATTATAAAATATCATGCACAGAGATCTTGGCCTTATGAAGTTTATTGATTTTTATAGCCAAGATAATTGGTATCCAGGTAGCTCATGAAGAGTAAGCAAAATGTGGCTGTATCTAAACCTATGTCTGTTTGAGAACATTCATATTCTATGTAGTGTAGACCAATAGTTCCCAACTTGAGATAATTTTGTCTCCCAGGGACGTTTGGAGTATGGAGACATTGCTTATTATTACAACTTTGTGGGAGGTGCTGGTGACATCTAGTAGGTAGAGGCCAAGGATACTGCTAAACATCTTACAATGTACAAGACAGCCCCCACAACAAAGGACTGTCCAGCTGAAAATGTCAATAGTGCCGAGGTTGAAAAACCTTCATATAAGCCATATGATTTTTATGCTGAAGGCTCTAACACAATATATAAGCAATTATTTTTTTTCCTCATGTTATCAATGTGAATAAATGGACAGTCAACTTATTTGGCAGAAAATACAAGTCTCCATGCTAGTAGGAAGTATAGAAAAGCAGAGTGGAGAGGCATTTTATAATTTATAGAAGACAAAAACAGTTATTAAATTATGGACCTTGCAATGTTATTTTTTGTTTTTGAAGCCCATATAAGATTTCCATATGTAATGATTATAAACTGTATTCAAGGTCTTCCTGAAACACAGCAACTGGTAGCAGCACTCTAGATATTTCTGTGGGTAATTTATAGGTTAGAAGAGAAAAATGTGACAACACAGGCAAGCAGAAATACCACGAAAAGATTGGTGGAATGAAAGGGCAAAGAGGTAGGAAAATGAGTGGAAAGAAAGAAACAGAGATGTTATAGCTGGACCATGCAGGGGACAGAAGTGTGGGATTGTTGCAGGACTCCATGATGAATCCCTGAGGGGAAGTGAGCAGCAGAGGCTGATGACACTGGGGAGGGGCGTTGAAACAATATTTGCAGGGACAAGCTTGGTATCCATGGACTCAGCATTCTCATTTTGTCCATTGGCCTCCAGAGAACCAAGACACGTTGGAATTTCTAATTGTGCTGAAGTGCAAATTTAAAGCAAACTTAAAATAAGGCTGGGGTATGTGAACAGGCCTGGAGGCTTTGTTTTTCTCGTAGCATCTGCCGTAACTCTTGTGATGCGATAAAATATTTTGGGTCTTCAAACATCCCCTCGCACCATGAATCAGCGTGTAAATTAGAACAGCCCTTAGGAAGGACAATTTGGAAATTACCTTATGGGGTTTCAAGATGGCGGCGGCTGCGGCGGCTGGCGCGGAGTAGCTGAGGTGGAAAAGGTGGCCACTGGGCCTCAGGCAGCCGGGAAACTTGTGGACCTTCCTCTGGCCATCTCTTAAGGGAGGACTGCTGCTGCTGGCCGGTCGTGGGGGCTCAACGCCACTTTGCCCCCGGCAGGAGAGGCTGCCTCATTTACAGGCAACAGCTTTGAAGTGTGGAGCAGGAAAAGAACTGATTCTTAGCTGCAAAAGTGAGTCTTGAAACAGGGAACACGGCGCCAGGGCTGCTGTGGATGCAGCCAGGATCCCGGAGACCGGGGCCGCGCTGAAGAAGGCGGCCAGCTGCCCTATTCAGGATTCGAGGTTTCAGGCCGGCATTAAAGAAGATTCCTGGGAGCGCCCGAGCGGCGCCGCGACTGAACAGCCCGAGGCGGCAGCGCCGAGAACACGGAAGGCAACAAACCAGAGACAGAGCGAGCGCCCGACCTGGCACAGCACTGTGAGTGATCGCTGGCACAGCCCTGTTCGGGGGGTGGATGCCCACGCGGCTTCCGCCTGCACCACCAGGCCACTCACTGCCACGGTGCTGCCTCCATTTTCCCAGGTGCGGGCAGCTCCGCCCTGCTCGGCCATCACTGAGCCCATTTGCTTGGCCTGGCGCGGGGCTTTCCGGACCCTGCGGGCCGACCTCCTCTCCCACTCCCTCCGCGGTTCTCTGGCAGGGCTGGGGGTGTGGGGCGTCCCGACCAGTCTTGGGAGGGCTAGGAAGTACGGGCGGGCCGACTGTCACTCCACCACACCCTGGACTCCGCCCCGGTAAACTTCCTGTTACTGGGAGGCAGATACCATCTCTGCGACCACCAGTTTGGAAAAAAGCCTAACGAATTTCTGGTTGGGAATAGTGTGGTAGGAGAGTTCCCAGGTCCGCTTGAACCTGCCGGAGAGCAGGCTGCAGGCGGGCACTAGACTCGGTTTATACCGGGGGGATACAAAGGTGAACAAGACCCGAGAAAGATCTACACAGTGCTACAAAGGCACCCAGAGAGACCGGTCGTCTGTGCCTAGCAGAAACCTGGTAGACTTCCTGGGCGAGGCGGTGCTGAGCAGGGTCTTGAAGGCCCAGCTGATAGACGAGGGGTGCAGAAGACACGCCCCAGCCCAGCACAGTGTGCACAGAGGGGGGAGACGTGCGGCCAGGGAGGCGGAGACTCGACAGGAACCACACACCCGGTGGGGTCGCCACTGCACGATCTAACAGCCTGGGCCAGAGCACACGGAACGGGGAGAAGTCCTGTACAGAAAGTGAAAGCTCAACAGAGATCACACACCCTGTGGTACGTGATCCACCAGCCCAGCAGAGTACAAGCTGACCAGAAAGGTGGCTCCCCAGAGAAGCCCAAGACCCGAGGCAACCACACACACAAGACACTAGAGGCCAACTGAGCAGTCACGGCGGAAGCCATACCAAATTGTCAACCACAGCAACATCCTAGTTAGTCATTAGTCTTAAACCGGTGGACTGTGAAACCCCCTGCCACAATGAATAAACACCAAAAAAAAGACACCAGAAATACAAAAAATCAAGAAAGTACACCACCAAAAGTTAATAAATCTCATACTCTAGATCCTATAGAACAAGAAGCCCTTGAAATAACTGACAAGGAATTTCGAGTGATAATTCTAAGGAAACTGAATGAGATACAAGAAAACTCAGCTAGACATCACGATGAAATGAGGAAAAGTATACAGGATCTGAAAGAGGAAATATACAAGGAAATCAATTTCCTGAAAAAAAATGTAGCAGAACTTGCTGAACTGAAGAAGTTATTCAGCGAAATAAAAAACACAACGGAGAGTTTAACCAGCAGGCTTGTCGAAGTTGAAGAGAGAACCTCTGAACTTGAAGATGGGCTGTTTGAAATAACACAAGCAGACAAAAAGAAAGAAAAAAGAATCAAGGACATGGAAGAAAATCTGAGAGAGATATCAGACAACCTCAAGCGCTCAAATATCCGAGTCATGGGTATTCCAGAAGGGGAGGAAAATGGAGATTCCATTGAAAACATATTCAACAAAATAGTGGCAGAAAACTTCCCAGGTATAGGAAAAATCACAGATCTTCAGATCCAGGAAGCTCAACGATCTCCAAACGTATTCAACCCAAAAAGGCCTTCTCCAAGACATGTCATAGTCAAATTGGCAAAACTCAGAGACAAAGAGAGAATCTTAAAAGCTGCAAGAGAGAAGCGTCAAATCACCTATAAGGGAGCCCCAATCAGGTTAACATCAGACTTTTCATCACAAACCCTAAAAGCTAGAAAGGAATGGGATGATATTTTCAAAATACTAAAAGACAAAGATTGCCAGCCAAGAATACTCTACCCTGCAAGGCTATCCTTCCGAAATGAGGGGCAAATAGTATATTTCTCAGACAAACAAAAACTGCGGGAGTTCACTACCACAAGACCACCCTTACAAGAAATCCTCAAGGGAGTACTGGGTTTGGTTCCTGAAAAATAACTACCACTGCCATAAAAACCCAAGAAAAATCAAAACCCGCTAGTACAATAAAAATGGCATTCATGAAGAGAAAACAAGCTAACAAAAACACTATCTACAACCTAAGGAACCAACAAACAAAGAAACCAAACAGTAAATCAGAAAGCAAGGAACAAAAGACACCTAAGACAACCAAACAACCAATAAAATGCTAGGAATAAATCAACACCTTTCAATAACAACTCTTAATGTTAAAGGCTTAAATTCCCCAATTAAAAGACACAGACTGGCTGACTGGATCAAAAAGCAGGACCCAACTATATGCTGCCTACAAGAGACCCACCTCACCCATAAAGATTCACACAGACTAAGAGTGAAAGGATGGAAAAAGATTTACCATGCAAACAGAAAAGAAAAACGAGCTGGAGTGGCTATTCTTATATCTGACAAAATAGACTTTAAACTAAAAACCATAAAAAGAGACAATGAGGGACACTACTTAATGATAAAAGGACTGATCCATCAAGAAGACATAACAATCATAAATATGTACGCACCCAATGTTGGAGCAGCCAGATTTATAAAACAAACTCTATTAGACCTAAAGAAGGAAATAGACACTAATACCATAATAGCAGGGGACCTGAACACTCCACTGTCAATATTAGACAGATCATCTAGGCAAAGAATCAGTAGAGAAACACAAGATCTAAACAAGACTCTAGACCAATTGGAATTGGCAGATATCTACAGAACATTCCACCCAACAACCTCAGAATATTCATTCTTCTCATCAGCACATGGATCATTCTCCAGGATAGATCACATATTAGGTCACAAATCAAGTCTCAATAAATTCAAAAAAATTGGAATTATCCCATGTATCTTCTCAGACCACAATGGATTAAAACTAGAAATTAATAACAAGCAAAACTCTGGAAACTATACAAACACATGGAAATTAAACAGCATTCTACTTAATGACATATGGGTCCAAGAAGAAATCAAGCAGGAAATCAAAAAGTTTATTGAAACTAATGAAAACAATGATACATCATACCAAAACCTGTGGGATACTGCAAAAGCAGTATTGAGGGGAAAATTTATTGCATTAAATGCTCACTTCAGAAGAATGGAAAGATGGCAAGTGAACAACCTAACACTTCACCTTAAAGAACTAGAAAAACAAGAACAATCCAATCCTAAAGTTAGCAGACGGAAAGAAATCATTAAGATCAGAGCAGAACTGAATGAAATTGAAAACCAAAAAACAATTCAAAAGATCAACGAATCAAAAAGTTGGTTTTTTGAAAAGATAAATAAAATTGACAAACCATTAGCTTGGCTAACAAAAAAAAGAAGAGAGAAGACTCAAATAACAAAAATTAGAAATGAAAAAGGCGATATTACAACTGATTCATCTGAAATACAAGGAATCATTCGAGACTACTATAAACAACTATACGCCAACAAATTTGAAAATCTGGAGGAAATGGATAAATTTCTGGACACACACAAGCTCCCAAAACTGAACCGTGAAGACGTAGAAAATTTGAACAGACCAATAACAATAAAGGAGATTGAAGCTGTTATCAGAAGGCTCCCAACAAAGAAAAGCCCAGGACCAGATGGATTCACAGCAGAATTTTACCAAACATTCAAACAGGAATTGACACCGATTCTTTACAAACTATTCCAAAAGATTGAAACGGACGCAAATCTCCCAAACTCATTCTATGAAGCAAACATCATCCTGATACCAAAACCAGGTAAAGATATAAGCAAAAAAGAAAACTACAGGCCGATATCCTTGATGAATATAGATGCAAAAATCCTCACTAAAATACTAGCAAACAGAATACAGCAACACATACGAAAAATTATTCATCACGATCAAGTGGGATTCATCCCAGGGATGCAAGGTTGGTTCAACATACGCAAATCAATAAATGTGATACACCATATTAATAAACTCAAACACAAGGACCATATGATCATCTCTATAGACGCTGAAAAAGCATTTGATAAAGTTCAGCACTCATTCATGACAAAGACCCTCTATAAGTTAGGTATAGAGGGAAAGTATCTCAACATAATTAAAGCCATATATGCCAAACCCACTGCCAATATCATCCTGAATGGGGAAAAGCTGAAAGCTTTTCCTTTAAGAACAGGCACTAGACAAGGATGCCCACTCTCACCACTCCTATTCAACATAGTGTTGGAAGTACTAGCCAGAGCAATCAGAGAAGAGAAGGAAATAAAGGGCATCCAGATTGGAAAAGATGAAGTCAAACTGTCCCTGTTTGCAGATGACATGATCCTATATATCGAACAGCCTAAAACCTCTACAAAAAAACTGTTGGAATTGATAAATGATTTTAGCACAGTAGCAGGATACAAAATCAACACACAAAAATCAGTAGCATTTATTTTCTCCAATAGTGAACATGCAGAAGGAGAAATCAAGAAAGCCTGCCCATTTACAATAGCCACCAAAAAAATAAAATACTTAGGAATTGAGTTAACCAAGGAGGTGAAAAATCTCTATAATGAGAACTACAAACCACTGCTGAGAGAAATTAGAGAGGATACAAGAAGATGGAAAGATATTCCATGCTCTTGGATTGGAAGAATCAACATAGTGAAAATGTCCATACTACCCAAAGTGATATACAAATTCAATGCAATCCCCATCAAAATTCCAAAGACATTTTTCTCAGAAATGGAAAAAACTATTCAGACATTTATATGGAACAATAAAAGACCACGAATAGCCAAAGCAATGCTCAGCAAAAAAAATAAAGCTGGAGGCATAACACTACCTGACTTTAAGCTATACTACAAAGCTATAATAACCAAAACAGTATGGTACTGGCATAAAAACAGACACACTGACCAATGGAATAGAATAGAGAATCCAGAAATCAACCCACACACTTACTGCCATCTGATCTTTGACAAAGGCACCAAGCCTATTCACTGGGGAAGGGACTGCCTCTTCAGCAAGTGGTGCTGGGAAAACTGGATATCGATATGCAGGAGAATGAAACTAGATCCATACCTCTCACCGTATACTAAAATCAACTCAAAATGGATTAAGGATTTAAATATACACCCTGAGACAATAAAACTTCTTAAAGAAAACATAGGGGAAACACTTCAGGAAATAGGACTGGGCACAGACTTCATGAATACGACCCCAAAAGCATGGGCAACCAAAGGAAAAATAAACAAATGGGATTATATCAAACTAAAAAGCTTCTGCACAGCAAAAGAAACAATTAAAAGAGTTAAAAGACAACCAACAGAGTGGGAGAAAATATTTGCAAAATATACATCTGACAAAGGATTAATATCCAGAATATATAAGGAACTCAAACAACTTTACAAGAAGAAAACAAGCAACCCAATTAAAAAATGGGCCAAAGAGCTAAGTAGGCATTTCTCTAAGGGAGATATCCAAATGGCCAACAGACATATGAAAAAATGCTCAACATCACTCAGCATCCGGGAAATGCAAATCAAAACCACATTGAGATACCATCTAACCCCAGTTAGGATGGCTAAAATCCAAAAGACTATGAACGATAAATGCTGGCGAGGCTGCGGAGAAAAAGGAACTCTCATACATTGTTGGTGGGACTGCAAAATGGTGCAGCCTCTATGGAAAATGGTATGGAGGTTCCTTAAACAATTGCAAATAGATCTACCATACGACCCAGCCATCCCACTGTTGGGAATATACCCAGAGGAATGGAAATCATCAAGTCGAAGGTATACCTGTTCCCCAATGTTCATTGCAGCACTCTTTACAATAGCCAAGGGTTGGAACCAGCCCAAATGCCCATCATCAGATGAGTGGATACGGAAAATGTGGTACATCTACACAATGGAATACTACTCAGCTATAAAAACGAATGAAATACTGCCATTTGCAACAACATGGATGGACCTTGAGAGAATTATATTAAGTGAAACAAGTCAGGCACAGAAAGAGAAATACCACATGTTCTCACTTATTGGAGGGAGCTAAAAATTAATATATAAATTCACACACACACACATACACACACACACACAAACCGGGGGTGGGGAAGAAGATATAACAACAACAATTATTTGAAGTTGATACAACAAGCAAACAGAAAGGACATTGTTGGGGGGGAGGGGGGAGGGAGAAGGGAGGGAGGTTTTGGTGATGGGGAGCATTAATCAGCTACAATGTATATCGACAAAATAAAATTTATAAATAGCAAAAAAAAAAAAAAAAAAAAAAAAAAAAAAAAGGAAGGACAATTTGGCATAGGTACCAGAAGCTTCACAAGCCTTCTTATCATTTGAAACTGATAGCTCATGGAGGAATGAAGGCCAAAGAAAAGAGGTGTGCATACACAAAGGTATGTCATCAAAGAATGCCATCGAAGCATTGAAAATTTAGAAAAGACAAAAGGCCTAGGAAGTTGGCTAAATTAGGTAAACTATGGACTTTCATTAGCTGAAATGCCAGGTCATAAAAGTAAACAAACACATTTTCAAAGACCATTTAATGACGTGAGTCACTTTTGTGATACTTTCAGTGAAGACATAGTTTATAAAACGGTATACTCAATAAGTTTCGGTTTTCATGTAAAAACCAGAGGCCGCACCTAATACATAGTTGAGTGATTACTGTGCTTCTCTCTAGGTGGTAAATGCATTTTTTATTCTTTTTGTGTGTGTGTGTGCTCTCATATATTCTGCATTTTTTTTTTCACTAACATGAGATAATCAGGTAGTTAGAAAAAATTCTTTCAAAGCTCAACTTTGCCTCTTTGCTGTTGGTTATAAGATTCACGAGTTAGAGCAGTCTCCTGCCTATTCCAGAGGCCACGGGATTAGGTAAAGAATTCTGTGAGAACATCATTTACTCTCCCAACAACTCAAAGACATAGGTACTATCATTATCTGTATTTTACAGATGATGATGCTGAACTTAGAGAACTTAAATAATTTTCCCATCACACATAGCAAAAAAAGGAGCAGAGTTGGGACTCTGAGCTGGGTCTGCAGAGCCAGGTGTATGCTACTGAACTCACACTCTACAAAGTGAGTTTTTAAATATGAGCTTTCTAATTCCAATGAACATGGCATGTGTTGTAATAAATGCAGTGCAAGAATATTAACCATAAAAACGAGCTCTTAAATTTGAAGACAGGTCTTCACAAGTCAGTCAATCCAGCCCTGAAGAGAAACAGGAAATCTATCCCACTGTCCGAAGCTGTTTCTGTGCAATAAAAAACTGAAACTAGAAATTTTGGTTGTCTACTACTCAGCATAGGGTGATGGATCAGAGGTTTCCTGCTCTGGTCTGTCAACCTACCCAGGCTGGCAAAACATAGCCTGGCCTCCTACCAATTGATGTGATGTTGACTAAATTTGTAGCTAAAAAAACAAGAACAAGAACAAAAACAACAAACAAAAAACCACCTGTATACCCATATATATCATCTTTTTGGGGTCATTTGCTAAAGATAAAGGTTTAGAAAATCACCAATTTAGATATTCCACACACACAAAAAAAGTTTCAGGTGGAGTCTTTGAAGACATTATAAAACTGCTGCCTAATGTTTGTGCATAAAGCTGCTGTTGTTTGTGAAATTTTAGAAAATAATAAAATAGAACAACAAAAAGGGAAATGCTATAAACAGCTACACCAAAACCTAGCCTTTTTAAAAAAGTTTTTGTTCAAACTCAGCCAAACAAGGCTATTTTTATATGCAAGGCGCTGCCCCTTTGTGCTTGGAGATTTTCAGAATGGAAACTAAAGGTGTGGGTTTCAAAGGAAGGCCTGCTGGCCTAGCAGGTATTAACACTTTATTTACGGGATGTTTGCCTAATCTTCTCTGAGAAACAAACAGCTAAGTGTTCATTGTATACTGTCTCTGAATTATATGCAAACTCTTTTTTCTTCCTTTTTTTGTGGTGTGTTTATGGGTAAATTCTACAACTGGTGACAATTTCCCCCGTGCCTATGACCATCACCAGCATCTGAATGTGAGAGCTAGTTGCTGTCCAGTCAGGTTCCCCCAGAAACAGACTCTGAGGCAAGGGTTGGGGTGCAAGTCTTTTCTTTGGGAGGTTGCCCCAAGATGCTGCTGGGGAAGAGGGAGAGTGAGACAGAGAAGGGAAGGCAGAGAATTGCTGAATATGGTGTATGATATCAAGTAGGTTATCACTGTGGCAAACTGTGGTTTAATCCTGCTGGGCACTCCAAAAATCTGGGTGAAACGTGTGCCTCAGAGTTATCCCACCTGAAGAACAAGGCAGCTGAGGTATTGATAAGCCAATTCCCATCAGTCACTGGTTGAGGGTGGTTCTGGGGGATGTAAATCCCCAGCTCATCCCAATTGCTGTTGCTGCCCTCATAGCTGCACTATCTCTGGCGACCAGAGAATGTGCTCAGGCAAAAACCAGCAGGTGCTGGCAGTTGGGAGTTGGCTGGAATGCATTGAAGTGGGCGGGGTGAGGGAATATGGGTGGGGCACTGACAGCTTCTGCTAGGGACTCTCTTAACGAATTAGTATTTGCATCCAAAATGTATTTTCTCTCACTGCTCTGTCCTAGAAAACTTAGAGGGCTATTTAAAAGAGGGAAAAGTGGTAGGGGCATGTTCGGGAGTAATTCGTTATCTAGAAATGTCGAAGAGAGGCATATGCTATGACCAATGAATTATCTCCTAGCTTACAGAAAGTGTCTTACATGTGCACACAGAGACAAGTACCAACATTTTATTGCAGCATTTTTGGTAATGGGGAAAAAATGAAAATAACCATATGCCCTTTAATAGAAAAAGTTGAATGCAAAAAGGAAGGTGTTGAATGATGGATCCAGAATATCATATATATAATGTTTAAAGCATGCAAAACAATATTAGATATTGTTTATAAATACCTACATATGTTGTAAAAGCATAAGGCATGCATGGGAATGATAAATGCCCAATTTTGAAAGGCAATTACCTCTCAGGAGGGAGGGAGACAGATGGGATGGGGGAGGACTACAGAAGGGCCTTGAACTGCATCCAAAATTATTTATTTTTTTAGAACAATTATCTGGAGAGAATATGGCAAAAGAAAGATTTGACAAAATTTTTTGTGAGTGCTTGGATATTCTTTAGAATATGCTCTACATTTTTCCGTATGTCTGAAACATTTCATCCTAAAACAGAAAAAGAGTGAAAACATGAAAAAGGACTAAGCTTTTTTTAACATTTATATTTTTGCCATTTTTTGGAAACAGAACTATGCAGCAGAGTGGTGAAATTTGGATTGTTTCCTGCAATGGAATTTCAGCTTGAATTTTGAACTTTGTAGTTTGAGTTTTGAATTCTCTAGTTTTTATTTTGAATTCTAAAGTTGTGCATGCTGTGTAATTGTGTTCACTTAAAACCTAATTATTTCCTTTCTTTTTTCAGGTTTTTGGACCAAGAAATGGAGCTTATTCAGCAAGTTGTCCAGGTCTATTATCTGATATTGTGTCTCCGGTAGAAGCTGTCAGTCAGTAGCACTAAATGTAAAACACAGGACCTAGGCAAGAGAAAGAGAGAATTGCTACTTTTTTCAAGACTTTGATTCTGGAATTTTGTATGCATGAGTGTGCACTACGTTCCTGTCAAAACACAATCAACTGTGACATTCCAAATTTCTGGATGAAAGGCAATAAAACAAAGAGCCAGTAGATTCATTAGCAGTTACCTGACCAAGTCCCACGAATGTTAAAGCAGCACTAGCTCACCCAGTCTTTCCTGGACAAACTGGCTTCCAGATTTCTTCACACTCCTTCTCTGCTTTGGGGTGAGAACAGCCTTAGGCAAAACTGAGAAGAAAGCAAAGTTTGTCTTCGACTAACCTCTTCTGCACTCCCGTGTTGGGCCAACCACAAGCTGACAGACCCTTTTAAAAATAGCCAATATATTCACACGATCTAAAGTTTGAAAAGTACAGAAGTCTCCCTCTCACCTTTCTCCTCCAGGCTCCCAGGACCCCAACATGGAGGCAGCCAACATTGACAGAATGTTTTATGTACCACTTCAAAAATATGTAAGGACTATGCAAACAGATATGTGAATATGTATTTAAAACAAAAACAGAGAATAATATGCATACAGGTCTACACCTAATGTTTTCCACTTGCAGTATATTAAAACTTTCTCGTTTGTAAAAATAATGTATAATATTCTATTGTGTGGATGTACTGTAAGTTGTTTAAATAGTTTCCTCTTAAGAGGCATGTCAGTTATTTCAAATATTTGGCTATTACAAGTATTGCTGCAATGATGAGCTTCACATGTGCTGGTAGTAAATGATGACTACAATAAAGTCTCCCTTGTTAATCCGCAATCACAGACCTGATATCGCTTAGATTTTGATGTTCGTATTTATACTAGTCCAGGGAGAGTGCAGCGCTGGGAGCACAGCGTATTTATACTAGTCCTGAATGTGGACTAGTTTTCTAAAAAATAATGTGAATAAATTAAAGCAGTTCCAGATTAGTAGCTCCTAGAGTCCATCAGGGACGGGGGAAAGGAGGAATTGGTAAAGGGACATGAAAATCCACTAGGTTGGATTTTAGCCATCCTAACTGGGGTTAGGTGGTATCTCAATGTAGTTTTGATTTGCATTTCCCGGATGCTGAGTGATGTTGAGCATTTTTTCATATGTCTGTTGGCCATTTGTATATCTTCCTTAGAGAAATGCCTACTTAGCTCTTTTGCCCATTTTTTAATTGGGTTGCTTCTTTTCTTCTTGTAAAGTTGTTTGAGTTCCTTGTATATTCTGGATATTAATCCTTTGTCAGACGTATATTTTGCAAATATTTTCTCCCACTCTGTTGGTTGTCTTTTAACTCTGTTAATTGTTTCTTTTGCTGTGCAGAAGCTTTTTAGTTTGATATAATGCCATTTGTTTATTTTTCCTTTGGTTGCCCGTGCTTTTGGGGTCGTGTTCATGAAGTCTGTGTCCAGTCCTATTTCCTGAAGTGTCTCTCCTATGTTTTCTTTAAGAAGTTTTATTGTTTCAGGGTGTATATTTAAATCCTTAATCCATTTTGAGTTGATTTTAGTATACGGTGAGAGGTATGGATCTAGTTTCATTCTCCTGCATATGGATATCCAGTTATCCCAGCACCATTTGCTGAAGAGGCAGTCCCTTCCCCAGTGAATAGGCTTGGTGCCTTTGTCAAAGATCAGCTGGCAGTAAGTGTGTGGGTTGATTTCTGGATTCTCTATTCTATTCCATTGGTCAGTGTGTCTGTTTTTATGCCAATCCAAAAGACTCTGAACGATAAATGCTGGCGAGGTTGCAGAGAAAAAGGAACTCTCATACATTGTTGGTGGGACTGCAAAATGGTGCAGCCTCTATGGAAAATGGTATGGAGGTTCCTCAAACAACTGCAGATAGATCTACCATACGACCCAGCTATCCCACTGTTGGGAATATACCCAGAGGAATGGAAATCATCAAGTCGAAGGTATACCTGTTCCCCAATGTTCATCGCAGCACTCTTTACAATAGCCAAGAGTTGGAACCAGCCCAAATGTCCATCATCAGATGAGTGGATATGGAAAATGTGGCACATCTACACAATGGAATACTACTCAGCTGTAAAAATGAATGAAATACTGCCATTTGCAACAACATGGATGGACCTCGAGAGAATTATATTAAGTGAAACAAGTCAGGCACAGAAAGAGAAATACCACATGTTCTCACTTATTGGTGGGAGCTAAAAATTAATATTCACACACACACACACACACACACACACACACACACACACACACACACACAAAACCGGGGGGGGGCGAAGAAGATATAACAACCACAATTACTTGAAGTTGATACGACAAGCAAACAGAAAGGACATTGTTGGGGGGAGGGGGGGGAGGGAGAAGGGAGGGAGGTTTTGGTGATGGGGAGCAATAATCAGCCACAATGTATATCGAGAAAATAAAATTTAAAAAAAAATCAACTAGGTTGTATACTGATAAATTAAAATAAATTTAAAAAGATATTATTTTTAAAAAAGTCAATAGGAATCTTTGCTAGAGGAAAGAACAACAAATATGAGCTCACCTTAAAGAAAAAATTAATAAATACATGAGGAAACAAGCCAATGAGTGAGTTAGCAAAGCAATAACTAGATGTTGGCTCCCAGAAGTTAAGACATTAGGATTAACAGATAAAGACTATTCAAGGAATATGTGTCTATGAAATGTTTATGTCTATTATATGTCTATGAAAAGACAACAAGCAAGGATCAGGTGATGATAAAAATATCCAGACAGATTTTTAAAAGAACCAAATCAAACTTTTAGAAATGAAAAAAAAATCATCGAAATTAAAAACTTTCTCTATATGCATACATAAGTAGTAAAACCATAATGAAAAGCAAGGAAGAGTGCCGGAGACTGGCTCCACAGGATTCGTTGGACCTTAATAGGTGTTGTGGATTCAGTGAAAAAAAGAAAGACACAGTCCACAGATGTCTAGTGCAAGTGTGGACACCAACCACAAGAATCTTTCTTTATTTATATTTTTTACTTAAACTTTTACATGATGATTTATCTTTTAATCAAAACATTTCTTATTTCATCTCTATAGAAAAAGAAAAATCAAAATGTTCCAAAGCACTCATGCTGTGACAAAAACACCCACTCATGCATCAATAGTTCACCCTAAAGCTTGTGGCTTGTGGCCAGGAAACTATATAATAGCAACATGCTTGGCTTTAAAACGTCAGACTTTTGGTCTGAATCATAAACCTTAACCTTCTTAGCTTACAATTTAACCCTTTTTTAATCTTACTTATACTTACTACACTTAATTTTAATAACGTTGATTAGTTACGGTTAGCAATTTAATATTGCTTATACTCTATATAGATCATTTTAATTTATAATCAAAATTACAATGCTTATAACATGAATATTATAATAAACTTTAACTATAAATCTTATTAAATTTCTATGTTATTGTTACAAATTTTGTGTTACAAATTGATTTAAACAAAACCTATTAATATCAAAATTTGTTTTTCTCTACTATCTAACTTATTTATCTTATAATGAAACCTTTTATTTCCCTGCCAATAAACTCCAGGAATAGCACAGGGGACAAAGTGAGAAGTTAAATGACCCTTCTTAAGTTTGTTAAAATACACGGCGTCATTCCAATCCCGGAATGATATGTTCTTGGTGAGTCAAGTGAAGCAGTGGCAACAAAGAAATCAGTAACTAGTTGTGATCAATTAGTTGTAAACACCACTGCACTCGGACCCACCCCTAGGAGATGTGGATAGAATTTTTAACACAATAACTTCATTCCACATGCACAAGAGCATGATCACAACTATAGAGCTAGTTATTCTAAAATTATGGGTCAATGCACAGACCACTAACAGGAAAGATCAACAACAAAATTAAATCAAGCCAACCCATACCAGGAACATACATCAAAAACACCTCTAGCACTGACAATGCCTTTTAAATAAACCAATTAATTTTGATATATTATTAACATGTTCTTTGAGAAACTCCAGGGCCCTCGGAATCTCTCAAAGCCATACTAAGCCAAAAGGTTAGGCCTTCTAATTCTGGGAAGCCTTGTCAAGTAACCAAAGGTGAACAAACAAGAAATTCCATGCAGCCGTGCCACACACACGGGACCCCCTTGCAGCCTGCTCCTCAGGCTCCCATGCCATTCCCTATAGCAGGGTGGCTCTTGACAGAAGATATTGTACGATATGACAGGGAGGTGGTTCCTGTACTGGGGACAGCAGGGGTATGACTGAGTAGTGATACATAGAGATTTCTAGAATACTTGCAATGTCTAGCTTCTTGATCTGGGTGGGAATTACACAGATATTTGACTTATGGTTATTTAATTTGCTGAATGTTATGTTTTACACACTTTTCTGGATATGTGTTGTATTTCACCATAAAAATGATTCAAATAAACTATGTTTTAAACACAGATTAGACATAGGTGAAGAAAGAATTAGTGAAATTGAATAAAGATCTGAATAAATTACTGACAATGAAGTAATGAGTGACAAAGAGCTGCAAAATATGAAAAAAAGTGAAGAGACATGAAAGATAGAGAAGACTAATGTACATCTAATTGGAGTTCCATAAGGAGAGAATAGAGAGAATGGAGGAGAGAAAATATTTGATGAGATAATGGCTGAGATTAGTCAGAACTGATGAAAATCTTGAACTCAGAGATAGAGGAAACACCATGTATACCAAGTATGGTAAACAAAAGAAATCTGCACCTAGACACATAGTTGTAAAACTGCAGCCATTGAGAAAAGACATTATTATCCTCAAGGGACTGAGAGTCAGATGATGGGGAATATCTTTTAAATATTGGCAGAAAACAGCTCTCAACCTAGAATTGTGATTTTAGTAAAACTATACTTCTAGAACAATGATGAATTATAAGAACTTCTAAAGGATTTATTTTAGGATGAAGGAAAATAAATTCAGAAGAAACATTTGAGATGCAAGAAAAATGGTGATCATATAAATTTATAAAAGCACATGGAAATAGAAATAAAAATTATCTTGACAAATTAATGATATGAAAACATTGCCTAAAACACTTTAGAAAAACAGTTTGTCAAGTGGGAAGAAATAATTAAAGTGTTCCAAGGCCTTTGGATTTGTTGGGAAAAGAGTTAAAATATTAATTTTATACTTTGTTGAGTATGCATGGTAAAATTTTAAGACTTTAACTTCTAAACCAGTAGAAGGAAAAACAAAAATTTAAAAAAATCAAACAACACAAAAAAACCCCTCAAACATCCACAACTCAATTGATCCTAAAGATAGCAAAAATAAATAAATAAAATTTTCAAAAGGAAAAAACACCTAAACAAAGAGGTAAGCATAAATTGAAAGAACAGATAAGAACAAATAATCCAATTAAAAAATGGGCAAAGAAGCTGAATAGACATTTCTGAAAGGAAGACACACTAATGGCCAACAAGTATATGAAAAAATGCTCAACATCACTAATCAGGGAAATGCAAATCAAAATCACTCTGAGATATCACCTCACCCCAATCAGACTGGCTATTATAAAAAAGACAGAGAATAACAAATGCTAACGAAGATGTGGAGAGAGAGGAACCCTCCTTCACTGTTGGTGGGACTGTAAATTAGTACAGCCATTATGGAAAACAGTATGGAGGTTCCTTAAACAACTACAGATACAAATTCCATATGATCCATCAGTCCCACTCCTGGGAATATATCCAGAGGACTGCAAAACATCAGGTTGAAGGGATTCCTGCACTCCCATGTTTATTGCTGCTCAATTTACAATAGCTAGGTGATGGAACCAAGTCCATTGACAGATGACTGGATAAGGAAATTGTGGTACATATACACAATGGAAAACTACTCAGCCATAAAAAAGAATGAAATCCTACCATTTGCAGCAATGTGGATGATCCTTAGAAAATTATCGTAAGTGAAACAATCCAGGTACAGAAAGAGAAATACTACATGTTCTCACTCATAGCTGGGAGCTGAATCCATAAATAAACACATGAACAGTAAAGAGAGACAGAGACAAAGAAAGAAACAACAGCCACAGTAATACATTGAACTTTTAGAAAACTAGACGTGGAAGAGGAGAGGAGATGGGGGCTCATGAGGAATTGGTCAACGAACCCAAAAAATGATTGTGTATTGTAGTGATGAATAAGCTAACTATACTGATCTAACCATCACACAATTATTGAAAATTATTGTACACAATTATTGAAAATCAATGTTTTACCACACATGTATATATTAAAAAAAAAAAGAACAGATGGTAAAAGCAATAGAACCATCTAAAACATAAGAATATGGAAGGGAAAAGAATGGAGAACAATATTCAAGGCAAATGGCAATTCAAAAAAAGCTGTTGTATATTAATATCAGAAAAAGTTCATATTATGACAATGTATGATTAAGGTAAAGAGTGTATATACATAATAACAAAAGGTTTAATTAACAAGAGATAAATAACAATTCTAAACTTACATATACTTAGTAAAATCGTTTTGTTTCATACTTTGAAAGGTCTTTGACATTGAGACCTCAAAAATTACCTTGTGGTTTCCTCTAGTACTTTTATGTTTTACACACACACACACACACACACACACACACGCACAGGCATATGCACATGCAGGATCTTCAAAAAATTCATGGAAAGATTTGCATTATCTTTTAATTTCATTTTTCCATGAACTTTTTGAAGCACCCATATATATATATATTGTTTATATAAGTAATATAAAGTTTATCTATTATTTATCTTATATTTATCCTTATATGATGGATGAGTTATGAAAACTTTTGTGTTTTTATTTTTTCCCCTGATTCTTAACCTGTTATACCATGTCCATCTTTTTTTTACATTGATTTGAGATGTCAGTTTTACCAGATACTGAAATTCCTGAATCTATCTCGGTCTGGACTTTCTATTCTGACTCAATGATCTTTTTATATTTCCATATTACACCCTGCTTAAAGTGTTGTGGTTATATAATGTATTTTAATATGTCTTAGGACTAGTCCTCCTTTATTATTCTATTTGTTTTCAAGAAATTTTCTGGCTTCTTTTTTCTCATTTAGTTTCCCACATTAACTTTAGCTCTTCAATTAAAAAATATTGGCATTTTTATTTGGGAAATTTTATATTTTCAGCTTAATCCAGGACAACCTGACATTTTTATTTTACTATATATATATTTTTAAATTTTTGCCCACAAAACAAGTCTAAGGAAATTTAGAAAATTCACAAATGTGTGGAAATTAAACAACACTCTCCTAAATAAACAATGGATAAAAAGAAAATCACAGGGAAATTAGAGAATACCTTGAGATAAAAATCAAAATGCAACATATCAAAATTTATAGGATACCGGGCTCATGCAGTGCTTAGAGGAAAGTTTATACTTGTAAACACCTATATTAAAAGTAAAAAAAAATCTCAAATCAGTAATGTAAACTTCTACCTTAAGAAAATAGAAAAAGTAGAGCATACTAAACCAAAAGCAAACATAAGTAGGAATTAACAAAGATTTCAACAGAATATATAAAATAAGGAATCAAAAAACAATAGAGAAAACCAACAAAACCAAAAGTTGATTCTTTAAAAAGATCAAGAAAATTTGCAAATCTTTTTCTAGACTGACCAAGAACAAAAGAGAGAAGACTGAAATTACTAAAATCAGAAATAAAGTAGGGGCATTATTATATTGTCATTATAGTTTTTTGTAGTGGTAAGATTTAATTTCTCTTTCTCATTTGCATTTTTCTTCTACCAGTGGATTTTGTTCTGTTTTGTGTATTAGTGGTAGTGATTATTGTTTTTTGGATTTCAGATGGAGGATTTCTTGTAGGGCTGGTCATGTGGTAATGAACTCCCACAGTTTTTGTTTGTCTGGAAAACATACTATTTTCCCCTCATTTTTGTAGGGTAGCCTTGCTGGGCATTGTATTCTTGACTGGCAGTTTTTTTCTTTTAGTATTTTGAATATATCATCCCATTTTCTTCTGGCATGTAGAGTTTCTGTTGAGAAGTCTGCTGTTAGTCTGATATGGACTCCCATATAGGTGACTTGACACTTTTCTCTTGCTTCTTTTAAGATTCTCTCTTTGTCATTGAGCTTTGCTGGTTTGACTATAATGTGTCTTGGAGAGGATCTTTTTGGGTTGAATATTTTGGGGGATTTTTGTGCCTCCTAGATCTGAAAGTCTGTGTCTTATCCTATACCTGGGAAGTTTTCCATTGTTATTTCATTGAGTAGATTTTCCACGCCTTTTCCTTTCTCTCCCCCTTCTGGAACACCCATGATTCAAATGTTTGTGTGCTTAAAGTTGTCTGCTAGCTCTCAGATTTTCTTCATTTTTGAAATTCTTTTTTCCTTTTTTTTTGTCCACGTGGGTTATTTCAAAAAGACTATCTTCAAGATCAGGAATTCTTTTGTGTGCTTGTTCTAGCCTGCTGCTTAAGCTATCAGTCATGTTTTTCATTTCATTGAGTGAATCTTGCAGTTCCATGAGTTCTGCTACATTCTTTTTTAAGGTATTCATCTGTTTGTAAACTTCCTCCATGTCCTGGATTTTTTTTCTCATTTCATTTTGTTGTCTGAGTCTTCTTGTATTTCAGTGAGTTTCCTTAAGATTGTTGCTTGAAATTCCTTTTCAGTCATTTCAAGGGTTTCCTGATCTATAGGTTCTGGTATTTGAGAATTACTGTATTCTTTGGTGGTGTCATATTTTCTTGGGTTTTCATATTTCTAGTGTGTCTACATTGATGTCTGGTCATTTGGTAAAGCAGTTGCTTCTTTTATTATTTGGGAGTGGGCTTTGATGAGAGAGATGTCCTCTTCTTTTTTTGGTCTCTGCTGGTGACTCCTTGTGTCAAAGTGGTCAAGTGTCTGGCAGGCTACTTGCACAGTGGCTGTGGCTACTGCTGTGGTGTTGAGCTTTTACAGTAACCATCGCTGTGGCGGGCCACCCACATGGAAGTGGTGTTTTCAGTGTGCTCCCTTGCCTGCTTCCAGGCAGGGAGTGCTGCCCTCAGATCCTGCCTAGGACCCTGGGCGTGCTCTTTGACAACCTGACATCTTTAGTCATTCATTCAACAGCTATTTATTATACTATGCATCTGCAGTTTTCTGAGTGCAGGGATAGAATAATAAGCAAAACAGCAAAACAAAAAAATGCTGCTGTAGAGGACTTTATATTTTAGGTGGGAAAGAGGTAACAAATAAACAAATAGTTAAACTCAAATATATAGTATGTTAGATGGCAATAGGTGCTAAGAAGAAAATTAAGGCCAAGATAGGCTATTATGAATGTGGGGATGTAGGCTGTAATTTTAGGAAAAGTGGTCAGAGATGGCCTCTGTGTGAAGGTGCATTGGAAAAAGACCTGAAGGATTGAGGGTGCAAACCACATGAATATTTGGAAAGAGAATTCCAGGCAGAAGGAACAACCAGTGCAAAGGTCTAGAGTCCTAGCATCTCTGGAGTGTTCAAAAAACAACAAGGAGGCAATGTGGTTGGAGCAGAATAAATGAGAGCAAGAATAGTAGAGATGATGCAGAGAGATAACAGGAGCTGGAGCATTCAGGGACTGATAGACCATTCTAAGGACTCTGAGTCTTACTCTAGTGAGATGGGAGTCTTTGTAGGGGAGAGGTTAAGCAGAGGACTGACATGATCTGACTTTGGCTCTAAAGATCCATTGGCTGCTATTTTGAGAATAGAAGGAAGGGAGAAAAGAGGTGGGGGTGGGGAAACAGGCAGGCCTGTTAGAAGGCAATTAAAACAATCTAGGCACAAGATGACAGTGGTTTATACCAGGACAATAGTAGCCGTAGAAGTGGGAGAAAAATGGTCAGGCTCTATACGTGAGAGTTGACCAAACTTGCTGCTGAATTGGAAGCAGGGTGTGAAAGAAAGAGAGGAATCAAGCAAGACTCTAAGTTTTTTAGTCTAAACAACTGCATTAATGAAGTTGCCATTTACTGAGATGGGAAAGACCATAGAAGGAGCTGATTTGAGTCGGAGGATTAGAAGTTTGTTTTGGATATGTGAAGTCTGACTTGCCTATTAAAACCAAGTGGATCTGTCTTGTCAGCTGTTGGACAGAAGAGTGCAGAGCTCAGGGGAATGATCCAGCCTGGAGATAAGCATTTGGTGGTTAGCAGCATATAGATGCTTTTTAAAGCCAAGAGACTGGATAAGATCAACAAATGAGTGATTGTAGCTAAAAAGAAGAGGTATTAGGACTAAGCCCTGGGATGCTCCAAAGTTAAGAGGTAGGGATGGGGATGAGGAGGAACACAAGAGACTTGGAAGGAGCAAACAGCCTAGCCAAAGTAAGAGGAAATCAGGTTGCGGTTTGTTGGAAGTCAAGTGAAGTAAGTGTTTCATGGAGGAAGAAGAGGTCAGCCATGTTGAATGCTGCTGATAGATCAAGTTAAACAAGTGCTGAAAAGTGGTCATTGGATTTAGCAAAGTGGAGGTCAAGGGCAGTCTTTCACAGGAGCAGGTTCATGGAATGGCCCAACTGCAATGGGTTTAAGAGAGAGTGGGAGGAGACTCTAGGACATATCTTGAGGCAGCTGCCATTGGTGGTTATCCAACAGACTTAATCCTCTTAACTGTTGACATGATCCCAATTCCCATGTACCTTAGAGAAGGATAACCCTCTCTAATTCAAGAGGTAAATCCTGATTGGTTTATTTTTTTTTTATTTTTTGTCTTTTTCGTGACTGGCACTCAGCCAGTGAGTGCACCGGCCAGTCCTACATAGGATCCGAACCCGCCGCGGGAGCGTCACTGGGCTCCCAGCGCTGCACTCTCCCAGTGCGCCACGGGCTCGGCCTTGATTGGTTTAAATTAGTAGTTCCCATTCAGGGGCGATTCTGTTCCATAGGGAACATTGGGCAATGTCTGAAGACATTTTTGGTTGTCACAACTGGGGTGTGCGTGTGTTTGATGTGCTATTGGCATCTAGTGGATAGAAATCAGGGATGCTGCTAAACATCTTACTATGAAAAAGACATCCCCCCACCACAAAGAATTATCTGGTCCAAAATGTCAATAATGCTGAGGCTAGAAACCCTGATCCACATTAGTCATTGTGGTTACATTTTTCTTGCTAGTGATTGATTTAAGTGTTTCTATGACACAATTTGGCCAATGAAATAATGAGAAGTTTGCTGAGTTTCTGGAAAACATTCTTTAGCTCTTAGAAAGAGATATATGGAAGAGATGGTGCGTCTTCTTTGGATGGACACTGCCAAACTGGATGTCATGCTTGAGCCTGCTACCTGCCTGAAGATGAAGCAACACCTGAAAATAGCAAAGTTAGGAGAATCACAGAGAAGTAGAACAGAGTTCCACCGCACTGGTCCAGAACCTGCTCACTTCTGTGCCTCTCAATTGGTGAGAATTTGGAGCAGGTGACAGTTGATGTGAGACAATAAATTTTTCTATTTCTTATGACAGTTGAGTTGGGGTTTCTGGTACTTTAAAGCCAAAGTATCTGGGTTGATATCACCTCCAAACTAGGAAGGCTGCTTCAGATAACTTAAGAAGGTTATTGGAGTCACATCAATTAGACAGGAATTTATTAGCCAGATTATCTATTTGAAATCTGCTATAAGGAAGGAAGTTATCTCACATTTTCGAAAATGTGTTAAGAATGACTTCCTAGTATATAAAAAGACTCAAGTCTCATGGTGCAACTGCCTACTTTAACATCACTACTGCGGTCCCCTCAAACTTGGAATTAACATTTAAAAAACTCCTCCAATATTACCTAGCACATATTTACTCATTAGAAGTTAGATAACTAATCTAAATTGGTTATTTAAAAAAACTGGTAACCACTAGTTGGGTGGAGCTAATCAATTATCTAAAGCTAGGGGGACAAAACAGGAAACGTAACAACTATAATAGAGATGGTATATAGTCAGGGTACTCAGTTGCAGACAACAGACTCTATTTCAACAGTAACAGGGGTTAATCACAGGCAGTAGTATTCTGGTAAATGTTTAACAATCAGCTCTAAAAAAAAAATCCTGACTTGTAGCATTTTCTTATTTTCACGGTGTTAATACTTCCCCCATGGTGGATTGATTTCAAGCTATCAGTGTTATGTCACTGAAGAAGAACTGGCAAGAGATGCACAAAATTTGTTATAAGCTTGTGTGAGTCAGTTCCAAAACACTGCTGCTTACAGGGGATTAGGTAGTTTACAGAATCTAGAGGACCAGGGAAACTTAAGCTACATAGTCAGGCGCAATACAAGAGGACAGAGACCACTGATCCAGGACTGTTCTGGCAGAAGCTGCTATCCTTTCATCACAGCCTGTTCATCAACACCCGTGTTGCCAAGCATCAAATGGAACAACCTCCTAGAAGTTGCCCAAGAAGGACCAAATGGTCTCACCAAACAATGCTATTTTCCTGCACATGTCAACCAAATTGTGTTTCTTTTTGCTACCTTCCAAATCTTGAACCAATTGATCTGTTTGGCAGAATCCTAGGTCCCATGAAAACCCAAGCTGCAAAGAAATGTGAAAACGTTTTCAGCTTTTCAGCCTCTATGTTACAGAAAGCCATGCTGAAAGTCAAATGGAATGAGTGTTGGAGAGAGTTTTTGGTACCTCCTCTAGGTGGTAAGGGATGGGAGGAGGCAAATCAGAATAATAAAGGGAAAGCTGATGTTAACAAGCTGAAAACTAGCCCAGTGTGTGTGTGTGCTGGGAGTGGGGGTGGGGGGCGGACAGCTAGGGAGTGGGGGAGGGGGATGTTTAAAATGTAAAGGCCACTTTAATACCAATTTAGTAATTGTCAGGTACACGTACTCATATATCTTGCAAAAGAGACACAGGGCGACAAGGAAAATTATTGACACTTTATACAAATAATTAAATGTGAACAGGAACAAACTATGACTTGTGAATTGGGGAAGGATGAGGAGAGTAGAAAGGGAGATTGGTCAATTCATCACAAATATGGCTCAGTTGGTCTAGTGACCAATTTGACTACTGTTGTCTCAATTGCTTCCAATGTTTATTTTCATTAATGTTTATTAATTATTGTAGGGAATGTGCATCATAGGGGTGGCTTCCTATCATCTTAAGAGCCTTTCTATACTTGGGGAAATCGATAGGTTATGAGTCCTCAATAGAGTGACCAAATGCCCTGGTTCGCTTGGAACTTAGGGGTTTCCTGGGATGTGGCACTTAAGTGCTAAAATGAAGAAAGTCCTGGCCAGATTGGAATGAGTTGGTCACCCTAGATTTTCCCTCCTAGATGTGGAATCAGAGCTCAAATTCCCATACTTTTGGGGGGCTAGGATGTGGCACATAACTGAGGCTCTGCGATTTAGAATCAAAAGGCCACCCCAGACCTCAATTCCGAGCTGAGCTAGGAAGGAAACAGACTGTGCAGTGTGCTTCCATCTTGCGGGCTGGGATAGCAGTCCAGCTAGATGCCTTTCAGGGGTGCGGGCTGTCGCTGCAAGTTAGCTTTCCTGATGCGGAAGAGCCGGGGGCTAGAAGCTCTATCATTTGCAATCAAGCTGAAGTCCTGGCACCCGGGGCTTGCTGGTGGCAGCAGCAAGGCGGGAGTGGCATCTTCCTTCCAAATGGGGCTAATTTGCAGCATGGCTTTGGCATTCTTCCTGGAAGCTATGCCTTGGATTTGTTTCTCCAGCCCTCCCAGTGATTCTGGAGCTACTGAATATCTTTCAATAAATCCCTTTCCTACTTAAACTTGCCAGAGAATGGATTTCACTGTTTGCCAGTCAGAATTCTGAACAATAAAATAAAATTTGAATATTTCATGTACGGGATGACAAATATAGCTTCTTTTATGTTTTTTTTTTTAACTGCCTTTTTCCATTAAAAAAATTTTTTTTGTAGTTATTTGGAGAGAGGTGAATCAAATTGCTTAAGGGAGATACTGTCTTAATTTCATATTCCTAACATATATTTATCAAATTTCTGTCACTGCAGTTATGATTCCTCATTTTTTTTTTGTTCTTTGTTGTTGTTGTTGTTGTTCTTGTTGTTTTTTTTGGCTTTTTGACACCATTGTGCTCCATTGGCAAATGGGTATATATGGTTATGGCAGGTGAAAAAATGTAGCAAACATGTGAGAAATGTGTTTATTTCCATTGCTTTTTTTCCCCACTTTTTATATATCTAGCTTTTAAAATAATACCATTCGAAAAGTTTTTTTCTCATTTTCTTAAATTGCAAGTCAAATTTTATGATTTAAAAAAAATTTTTTTTTAAATAAACTTTTTATTTTGGAATCATTTTTGATTTACAGAAAAGTTGCCAAGATAGTACAGAGTTCCTACATACCCTTCACCCAGCCTTTCCTAATGTTAACATCTTACATAATTATGGTATTGCTCTTAATTTTCCATGATGCCTAAATTATAAAGAACTGTTGAACCTTGGAATATTACATACTATCAGTGCCTGAAGAGCATCTTCTCATAAACAGGGGACATTTGAATTTTAACAGCTCTGGCTTTCTTCATTCTTTGCACCCAGTCTTGCTATTTATTTTGTTGTGGAAGCCTCTGCTGCCTGCAGCCTTTGCTTCATGTAAGCCTCATTCTGGCCTTGCTGTTTCTCATTAGCACCAATGTGCTTGGATGGTGTGTGATTATAGCTAGAATGTTAGAAGCCACCCAAAGTTAGTTTGTTGGAGGTAACCCCTAATGAACATAATCCCAGCATTTCAACATTTAGTTTACACAGACTGGGAAAAATCGGAGGATCTGGTGACAAAGGCTAGATGTTCAACCCACCCGGACTTACAGGACATCATAGCATGGAGATTCTCCACCGTTAATTGTGCATATGAAAGGCTTTTGTTCAAATGCAGATTCCGATTTGGCAGGTCTCAGGTGGAGCCTGAGCTTCTGCATTTCAAACAAGCTCCCATTGATGCTCACGCTACAGGTCTACAGACCACACTTTGAGTAGCAAGGCCATGAAGACTGTTTCATTGGTCATGACACAGCTGTCATAGATGGTACTAAAGGAGCCATCTTTGTTGCGGTTGGTGCTAGCCTTAAGGCCAAAATCAAGTGAAAATTCAAAGCGACACTATTTTTCTTGTAATATGAATTTGCATCACCGGCTTGTGTATTTCACTTCGTATTTAAACAGTCTCTGAAAACAGCTTAATATTTCAAAAAATGTAACACATATAGATGTCTAATTACAACCATTTATGTTCAGCCTCTAGGATCCTGGAGAGGAAGAACAAAAGGTAATTATGATTTGTAATGATGAGCATGCTAATAATATTGATTTGATCATCAGGTACTGTACACAAATACTGACAGTCAACCCTGTACCCTGTAAATATGTATAAATAAAAATAATAAAATTTTAAAAATTTTAAAAAATAAAAGAATATGAAAATTGGCAAAGATTTAAAATTCAGTAATAGAATAATTCTATTGGGAAAGTTATCTAAAGCTGGTGCCATCAAACTCAGCTAGTAGGAATGGATTTGCAATCATTATTAAAAATATGCAATGCAGGGGAAAAAAAAGCAAAAAGAAAACGAAAATTTATGGAGCACTTGCCATAGAATTTAGCACTGGGAAGATGTTGGAAACACTTATGGTTTTATTGAATTTCAGAGCTGAAAACACCCTCCACAGTCACATACCACATTAAGGATAACACATGGAATAGAATGAATTATTATGGATTAGGACCTAACTTGACATTTCATAGAAGACTTTCATGTAGTTTGATGATACACAGTGGCCAATTATTTAAGGAGTCCATGACCGTGTGACAGTAGAGCATATAAGAACAGAGTATTTTGGGATATTTATAAATTGAATCAGTTCTCAATGTAATTGAAAGAATTGATCTTACAGCTGCTTTAGAATTTTCAAGCCAGATTGATAATTTGGCTAAGAACAGCTCTTGAGACTTGCAATAGAAGCTGTGACCTATGATATAAAAATATAATTTAAGTTTAGAAATAAAATAACATTTCATATCAGAGCTACTATAAATTTTTTGTGTGTTTATTTGCAATTTAATCTAAAGGACCAAATTTTTAAAACTACATGCAACATATCTATATTCTGTAAACCATTAAATCCCAAACCAAGGAAAACAGAATTTGTGTAGAAAAATAACTCAAATGTCACAAAACATGCTGAAGCTTACAATTCTTCAGAACTCATACCTGCAGAGTCTCTCTACTATCTGGCGAAAGGAGAGTATTTTCAGACTATAAACTTTTCTTTTGCTGTCTCCCAAATAAAACACTGAAAAAATGACAATATCTATAAAGTTATAAGAAAACTTCAAAATCATAAAAAAAAAAAAATGTCAACTCCACTGCTTCCGTCACCTCAGTGATTGCAGGGGGATTGCTCTATTAGTGCCTGAAGAGTTTACCAAAATTATCATTAACTGTGACATAATATTTTTTCTACCAACTTCAATCAAGAACTCAGTGTAGGGCTGGCCCCGTGGCTCACTCGGGAAAGTATGGCGCTGGTGGCGCCGAGGCCGCGGGTTCGGATCCTGTATAGGGATGGCTCACTGGCTGAGCGTGGTTCAGACGACACCGAGCCAAGGGTCATGATCCCCTTACCGGTCAAAAAAAAAAAAAAAAGAACTCAGTGTATATGGTGGTGACTCTTGATACTTCTGCATCATCCTTGAAAATCTGTTCATTGGTGTGGCTTTTAGATGCTGCCGTGGCCAGGACATGAGAAGTTAGGCAGCCCAGAATATAGTCGTAGAGATTGTGCACTGTACAACCCTAGGGGTTCCATTTCCAATGGCCACACTGTCTGTCCCTCCCCCAATTCTCCCAAGTGTCAGTATTATTCCTAGTAAGAGTATTCTGCATATCAATGGGCTATTTCACACACAAATCCAACTGAGCTCTGGAACCACCCTTGGAACTATTCAGGGCAGGTATATTATCCTGACTCTACAAATAAGGAAACTGAGGCTGAGAGGGTTTATATAACTTGCCCAGTGTCTAACAGCATAAGGAGCAGGGCTAGGGCTAGAACCCAAGACCAGGGATTTTCCCAAAAAGTTTCACTTTACACTTACAGAGCTGTTTTTTTTGTTTGTTTGTTTTGTATTATTTTACCTGTCCTGCCCACAGCTCTTCTCCAAATAAATCAGTGTCCACACAGCCTGCAAAGGTGAGTCTCTCGATAGGTGTTAGAATTTCTCACCCCGTTAGAAATTTTTCAACCAATCCTAATCTATAACACAATGGTTGGGAAACTGCACTGTCCTGTTGGATGGAGTGAATCTGCTTTGTTCTGCATGCCCATTAAATGGCTACCCATTCACCTTTGAGTGTCTGGCTCATAGCAGGTGGGTGGACAATGATCTTTCTGGAATGGGCTTCCTTTTGCTACCCTTTCAAAAGGACACTGAGCTAAGAATTTGCCAGTTACCTGGCACCTGGAGCAGAATCCGTGTGTTTTCAGTTTGACAAACATTTATTGAACCCAATGTTCTAGTCACTGAGCTAAGGAAAAGCTAAGGCAATGAGGGCTTTCTTAGTCCTGTCATCAGGTGTATGACAGTGCTGTCCCCAGTCCTGTAATGATTCTGTGTTGGACACATGCTTAATTCTGTTAGTAGTGGCAGACTTCACTGTATCTTCAGGGAAGATATGTTTCTCTTTGGCTCTTGCCAGTTGAGTGTGGTTAGAAAATCAATCACGGGAATTTAAGAGAGTTCTCTTTGAAAAAACACATAAGGAGAAAAAATATTTGGTCAGCTTTACAAAGCGGAAATAACCATGGGGGAAAATGCTGCAGCAGGTATTTCCCTTGATTTTTTTTTTAAAGTTCATGCTGCATATGTTCTTTAGAAGTAGAACCAGAAAGGAAATGTGGACGGAAATTCTTCGTCTAGGGTTTATCACATGAATACAAAAAGAATGACAAAAATTGTCTATAGGCTGACTGCTGCTCTCCTGAAATACTTGCAGTTCTCATTTGATACCATTCTTAGCCAAAAGAATTTAATTGCATTTGATAGCTGGCAAGGTCTGCACTGGGTGTATTTATTTACCCATTGTCCTGATGGGGTCTATTACATTTTTGTTCAGCAGATATTCTCTCCCATTGCTCCCCACCCCCACCCTATCCAGCACCTCCATGGGAGCATATTTCTCTACCCCATCAGGCTTGGCCATGTGATCAGCACAGTCCAATGGACTGAGGGTAAGAGAGATGGTGTCTCAGTTCTGAGACTAAGCCTTGAGAACATCAGCCCTCTGGGAGCTTCTAACTTCTGCCATGAGAATTACATGCCCAGTGAGTTGCCGCTCTTCCAGCCTGAGTCCTCCAGTAAGAGGTAGGGAGCACACCTTCAACCTGCCATCTGAAGCAGAGCTCCCCAGCTGACCTGCAGAAGCCACAAGTGAGAAGAGCTGATTGTCGTCGTATGCCACTGAGATTTGGTGGCAGCATATCTCATAGCTAATGTAATACACCTGGGAATACAGGATCACAGAAGCTACAAGATAACTGTAGTTAATCTTCTCCAACACTTCTCAGTCTTGAGTTCCCATCAGAGTAACTTGGAGGATTTGTGAAAGACAGATTCCTAGACTCATTCCCAGAGAGTCTGAGTCAGTTGATCTGGGCTGGGCCCTGGATTTGTATGTGTAACAAGCTTCTTGGTGATGTTGGTGCTGCTGGTCCAAGAACCCACTTGAGAACCACCGATATAAACCAGTGACTACTAATTGGATTATCCATTTTCAGCAGGTCATGCTGCTCAGATAGAAATGGTCGAACTTTTCAGATGTAGCCATTTTTTGAAGTGATATAAGCTAGGAACAAGATCAACTACCCAGAGAAAGTAGACTGCAATGAAGAGAATACAAGCAGTATTGATGGTGGGGTGGTGCGAGGGGGAGTCTCATCATAAAAATGGATTTTGACCCCTCAAGGAATGGAATACAAGGGTCTCTAGGGGAGTAGCCCACACAGACCCAGGCAGTGAGAGGCCATATTGGGGGTTGTAGAACAACAACTGGCATTTTAGTCTCACTAATAAAGGTTTATGTACCTTCTATGCTAGTCTGGAGACATGGAAGATAGGTTTGGAAGACTTGGGTGTTTTGGACCACTTAAAAAATATACAATAAAGACCATGAACACAGCCATCTTTACATTAGGATGAAAAATGGACAACTTAAGGAATCATCTGGAAGTTTTCAAACATTTGCAGACTTGGCCTCATGTTGGTTTGCCTGAGCACAATAAGCATGTAATTTGGAAATGGAAAGAGACGATTCTAAAACATTAATTGTTGGATTGTTTTATGCATTCTGTTCTCAGTGTAGATGAGGTCCCAGTGGCCTGATGCTGATGTATTTATTGACACAATAAGAGGCAGGAAGCTGATCACAGCTTGGCCAGGCACAACTCCCAGGAAAAAGAGTAATGTAACCAGATCACTTATTTGTAAAATGCATGCAGCTTCGGATTACGTGGATCCCCCGAGAGCCCAGATTAGTTATATGATGTAGAACATTTTGTAGAAATCACTTGATAGGTAGACGGCCAAATTGAGCTCTGAATTAATATTAGCCTTATTTATATTTACTAATAACCTCTTTTGAAAATAGCTATCACTGATCTAACTCCAAACCTCACCACCTGAACTCTGAAACATTGCCTCTCAACCTTTGCAGCATATTAGAACCCGCCCCCCACCCCCGGGGAACTTTGCACATCCGGGTATCCAGGCTGCACCCCATACCAAGCTCGTCAGAATCTCTGGGGGTAGGACCCAGTCATCAGAATTTTTTACAACTCCCCAGGGAATTGCAAAAAGCAGCCTTGTTTGGCAGCCACTGCTCACCTTGCTATTTAGTGCTGCTTGTGGTACTGTGGTACTGGCATCTCCTGGGAATTTGTTGGAAATGCTCTCTCAAGCTCCACCCTGGACCTGCTGAATCAGAATGTACTTTTAACTAGATCCCAGGTGATTAAATTGCGCATTGAAGTGTGGATGGAAGTCACATGGGATAGCAGCAGGTTTCCATCTGCTGTGAGCCCCAGCTGTGCAGACCCTTTCCCAATTTCCAAGCAAAGGGAATCTTGCTGCCGCCTTGGCACCTGGTATCAAGCAGAGCACTCATTCCCTCACCTGTCTCTTTGTTTACTGAGAGGAGATTGGAACTTCTGAAAGGGAGGGAAAGAAAGAGGAGAGGAAGATGGAAGGGCAGAGAGAATGAGAGGTCACCAACACATATTTTATTTTAACTCGAAACCTTCCACATCAAGTACTGGCCGTCACAGATTAAAGGAAAACTCCAGTTCCTTTCCACCATTTCAAGGACCAGGAGACAAGTAACTTAGAGTATGCATCACACCAAGGTCTGAAGGATAGGGGTGATGTTTCTTCTATCCCAGGGGTCAGCAACCTTTTTTTCTATAAAGGGCCAGATAGTAAATATTTTTGTCTCTGTGGCCATATGGTCTCTGTTGCAACGACTCAACTCTGTCATTGTAGCATGAACGAGGCGATTGGCAATATGTAAACAAATGGGCATGCCTATGCTCCAGTAAAATTTATTTTCAAAAACAGGTAGCTATTCCACTCCTAGGCATATACCGAAAAAAAAAAAAACCCCAGACTGAAAACAGGTACTCAACCAAATTTTTGTACATAAATGTTCATAGCAGCACTATTCACAATAGCCAAAAGGTGGAGACCACCCAAATGTCCATTAATGGATGAATGAATAAACAAAATGCAGTCTATCCATACAATGGAATATTATTCAGCCATAAAAAAGAATGCAGTACTGATCCATGCTACAATGTGAATAAACCTCTAAATCATTATGCTGAGTTGAAGAAATCAGACATATGATTGTATGATTTCATTTATATAAAATAGCCAGAATAGGTAAATCCATAGAAACAGAAAGTAGATTGGTGGTTGCCAGGGGCTGGGGAGGGGTGGGTGGGGAGCGACAGCTTAATGGCTGTGGGGTTTTATTTGGGGGTGGTGAAAAAGTTTTGGAACTAAATAGAGGGGGTGATTGCACAACATCGTTAATGTACAAAATGCCACTGAATTGTTCACTTTAAAATGGTTCATTTTATGTGATGTGAATTATACCTCAATAAAAAAAAGTTAACAACAAAACAAAGCAAAACAAAAGCATGCAGCTGCTAGATTTGGCCCATGGGCCATCATTTGCTAACCCCAGCTCTACTCCATTCAGATCCTGTTTTGATAGTTGTTACACTCTCCAACTCTGCCAAGATCCTGTTTGCACGTCATCTCTGGCAGCAGACATCATAGCCACGTGGTGAAACTCTAGCCGGTCCCCCTCATTTTATCTCTACAGCTGCATGTACTCTCTTGGGTCCTGCCCCGGTCCAGGTTTCCCAAGTTGGAACAGTGGCTCCACCTCTACTCTAACATGCCTTCCATCGGGCTTTGTAGGCTTCAGAACTGACTTTGCAGAAGCCTCCTTTCTCACTATGGGTTCTTCATGCCTGAAGCACCTTTGCTAGCTAGTGTGAGACTTGGCTCCTCTCTTTGATGAAGCTCAGCATCTTCACCCAGCCAGCTTTTAGGCTTAATCTGCCAGCCTTGACGGCAGACTGACAGACAGACAGACACTCAGTACATCTCAATTCTCTTGGAGTCAGCGCTGTCACGGACTTCTTATTTTTCTTATTCCAAAGGGGCTATAACTAAGTTCCTGTTTCTTCTCCAAGGAACGTTAGTTCATAGGATGATGTTAATCTCTGTTGATGCCTGGCCTGCCCCAAGCACAGTGAATGACCAGAGATTTTCCTATTTAGGGGTGCTGAGTCTACTGAAATAAAGGATAAGAGATCCACACCTTAGTGTCAGCCCTGCCAATTCTACATTTATGGTTTTTGTGCATCATTTAATACTGAGCCTGATTTCTTTTTTTTTTGTCTTTAAAGAGCACCTGATCTTCTTATCTATTGTTCTTTTGGCACCTGAATTAAATGAGTTAATATATGTGTAATAATCATTGCACTAATATAAACATTATCAGCTAAGGGAGTCTTAAGGTCCCTGGAAAGCAATTTATGGTTGTATACTAAGATTATACTCTACATGTAGTAATAACACACATATTTTCCATACTTGACAGAACTGTCATTTCCCCTGTATTAGTTAGGATAACACTATAGGCTATGTTGTGATAACAAGTAAACATTGACATATTAGTGACTTAACACAATAATATTTTATTTCTCATTCACATCATAGACAGATATGGATTAGGACACTCTGTCAAATGATGACTCAGGGATCTGAGTTATTTCCATCTTGTTGCTCTATCACCCGGAACATCACCTAGTCTTAGATTGTTGCAGTAATAACCCTCCATGAATTATGCCTCCTTGTAAGCCCCCCCCACCTTTTCTAGTCCCCTCCACACTGACCTTTCCTGCTAGAATCTACTCCTCCCCCATATGAAGAAGCCCTGACTATCCCGCTGGAGGATGAGACCACGTGAGGCCGAGATGAGCAACCCCAGCTGAGGCCTCCTTGACCAACCAACCCTTCAGTCAATCCCACCGGAGTTCAGCCACAGGCGTGATCCCAAACACAGCAGAAGAACAAACAGAAGAACTGTAGGATCATGAGCAAATAAAATGGTTGTTTTTGTTTTAAGCCACTAGGTTTGGGGGTGGTTTATTATGCAACAAAGATGGACTGATAGATACATCCTCTAAGAATTTATATATTCCTAGCTAGGAAGAGATGGCTAAAGGGTTTTGTGAGATGTTTTTAAGGACTGGAAAGAAAATGGCCTATGTCACTTACTATCACATTCTCTGGCCAGAACTTAGTCATGTGCCCCATTTAACTGCAAGAGAGGCTGCGAAATATAGTCTTCCTATATACCCAGGAAGAGGATAAAGTGTGGCGAACGCAACATTTCTCTGCTGTATATCTACACTACCCACTACAGCTGTCCATATCTCCTCTTCTCCGTATCCACATCTTACAGATAACTCCCATGTATAAACAAGCAAAGGGAAGAGGCACAACACACTCGATTCATTTTAGGTTTATTTTTTGTTGTGAGGCTGATAACCTGATTATCATGAAAGTCAATGCTCTGAGAACAGGAGGAGTCATTTGATAAGAGGAGAAGAGAATACAGAGATGGAGAGGGGACTGTGACAATGTGCTCCCTAAACCATGTAATGCAACTCTTCTCCTTGAGGTGTACTGTCATAGTCAATTTAAAACAACAAATACTTATTGAACATTTATTAAGGGGATGATACAGTCTTTGACACAGCAGAACAAATAGAAATATGTGAGACAGGTCCTGTTCTCAAAGTTTCAGTCTAATAGTGGTGATAAGACATACATGTGAATAATTGTAACACAAGATGGAGTTTGAAAAATTGCATGAGACAAGCACATGGAACTGGAAAGGGGTGGAGCTCAAAAGAGGACTTTGGTGTATCTGGTTGGGTCAATCAGAAAAGGCTTAATGGTTTCACTTTCAGGTGAGTCCTGATGAAATTTGCTAAACATGGGCAGATAAGTTGCAATGTCTGCTTTAAGGTACTGGGAGACATTGTACAACCCCCTTCCCTTTAGGAGCTGGGGCCACTCTGGATTCCCTGGGAGAACATAGTATAGACAGGACATGGTCTGACTTGGAGGTTGTTAGATGTGCTGATCCAACAGTGTTCCTCAGCATCACGGAGGAGGTGATCCATATCTCCAGCCCAACTCTGAGGAGTAAATGATGACCAGCATGATATAGGTTCATCTCTATCTACCATATAACCCATTTTCATAACCCTCCCGAACTCCATCACTGTGACAACCCACATTCTGTCATAAGTTGAGGGGTTGCATCTACACAGATTGGCAGGGTAGGCTTGCAAATGATAATTTCACCTCCAGTTCAACAGTTCTTGAGGGTCTTCTTTGGGTCCTTGGAAATGAGGTATATGCAGTACCTTTCTCTTATTACAAAACAATCCCCCTAAAGGATCTTAACAATCCTACCAGCTTGTCTAGGAGGATAAAAGTTAGATCCATATGTTTCCTAGGTAATAACCACCAAGAAAATATACATTCTAAGAGTTCTACCTCAGATATTTAAAGAAGATGATGCTGAGCACAGGAAGTCAGTAAAGGCTCAAATATAATAGGATGCAGGATGCTTTGGAGAGCAAGTTGACCATCACAAGAGGACTGACCCAAAGAAGCAGAAGGGAAGAAGAGTATTAGTCAAGTAATTTTGAAATTTTCACTTTACTTTAAGCTGGTTGTCCCCAGTTCTAATTGATTGTCCTTTTTGCACCTCTCCAGTATTCCTCAACTCCTTAATCCCCTTTCTAGTGCTCAGGTCAGGGACTAGAGCAGAATTTTGGGAGTAACTAGCTACACCCTCAATGTTGCTGTGGTGGTCACATCACTGATCTTACCACTAAGAGAGTCTTGAAAGCTGAATCCAGTTTTCCCTTCATAAACCAGGAGAAGGTGTTAGTAGTGCCTTTCTGGGATTGCTGTCCACCTCTTCTTAGGCCTTGAGGATGTTAGCTTACATTAGTGTAGAAAAATGCTTTTTGGTTTGTTCATCAGTCACTCACCTGGACCATGGAGGAAAGGTCAGAGAACCAGAGAGGTGAAAAAGGACATTGCCCATACTCTTGGCTAAGTGACCCTTTCTTCAAAGGAAGTGTTACCCAGGTGGTTCTTATGGGCCAGAGAAGCAGCTCAGTTTGGAAAAGAGTAGCTAGTGGTAGGGAGACACCAGTCCATTTCTACCCTGCTGCATCCCCTGATGAGACACAGTGGAACACCATCTACCTCCTGACTCAATTGCCACCATCTTTGGAAGAGGAGGCTCTCAACTCCCCTCTGCCCACACATTGCCTAGGAATTTCCAAGAATCCCCAAAGGGGAGACTCACCTGCAACCACGAAGCATTCTGTTGGCTGCAGTCCCCACGGAGGTCTCCAAGTTGTCCTCTTTGGATCTGGATCCAGCTTACTCATCTACTGCTCACAAAGCCACACGGAGACAATTTTTTGGCTGCCACAACCCCATTTTTCAGAGGCCTGAGTCTACATCAAAGGTATGATCTCCAGGAATTTCCCAAGTTTCAAATTCTCTAGAGTTGGGTTTATTCAGAGGTGAAGAGAAGGGATAAAATTATAGACTGTTGAGAATAAAAGATTTAGGTCTATGAAATTTACTAAAATTCAATAATATGAACTACATGGGTGTTGGAAGAGATAAGCAGGAATAAGACCCTCAAGTTCCCCCCACATGAGTGTGCCTGCCCGAGGGCTTGCCTGGCCGACTGCCTGGAAATGGTGCTGCTGAGCTTTTCTTCTTGTTTTCCCTCTGGTGGAGGGAACATGATCTTGGTTCTTTTCCTGAAAGTGGCATGGTGCAACAGCACTGAGGAATCACAATCTCATTTCTTGACCAAGGCATCTTGCTTATATTAATTTCAAAACCTCATTAGGTTAGTGTTGAAAACTCCCCCCCCCCAAAAAAAAAAAATTGGAGTTAACCACAATTCAGATCTGGTATTTCCCAATATCGACACCAGGAAATACAAATAAAAACAAAGCTGTATGAAATTCCTCCTCACTAAAACCAAAGCTGCCATCTTAATGATTATTATACTGTTGTTTCCCCGTTAACTTCCTGTCCATCTTCCTGACAGCGCTGATAGTGTTTCTGAGTTCCTGTAGTAAGAGAACATTTAATTTCATTTGCAAAAATAACATATGCACACACATATTTACCATAAGCTATTTAAAAAACTTTTAAATTCAGACAAAGCAATGAACAGGAAGCACATACTCACTGAAGAGCTGAAGTCAACATATTGAAGAGAAACATTTTGAGAGAGGCTGGTTTAAGATTGAAATTGCAGGCCTGCTTCCTCTGGTTTGAAAGTTCCGTGGTGGGCCTCATACTTTGACATGTCATGATTTCTCCATAATTATTAAAATTAATTATTGCATTAAAAATAATAGTAAAAGTAAACCCTTTTTTCAGATATTGGAGGCCTACCCATCTTGTTGGGACAGCACAGTCACTGGTGCGAGGTTGAGAAGCTGTCACTTCAGGAAAACAAAGTCTATGGACACAAAGAAAATGGCTAACATTAGCATCTTTTCCAAACGGTTTGCTTCAAAGAACAACATCCATTGGGAAGAAAGAATGAAAGTGATTTCTACTGGAAGCCAATGTAATTTAATTAGTTTGTTTGTAATGGAGAGGTGTTATTGGAAAAAGGTAGTTTAAAGAAAAAGGTGGTAAAATTATAGAAAGACTAAGCTGAGAAGGAACCTGCTGAGGTTTGGCAAATGTCCTTAATTCAATCCACGCAGTTTGGTTCAATTCAACTGAATAAAATCAAAGAACACTCATCAAGCATTTACTATGTATCAGCCCTAGGGATGTAATGATAATACTATAATTACATCTATAATAATAATATCAATCATACAATAATAACAACAATAATAATAATCTATAATAATCATAATACCCAGTCTGCCTTCAATATCTCAGTCCTTGGGTGAAGAAACTTAGCCTGGAGATCTGAAGTGACTTATGTAAGTCCTACAATTAGTCAGTAGTGACAGCCAGACTAACACCCCAGCCTTATGACTCCTGGTTCACCAATCTGCTACCCAAACCATGTCTTCCTTATGCCAGATCAGAGATAAACACTGATGAAGTCATCCAAGTAGTCAGATGCTTCATCAATGTAATGCTCAAAGGAAAACAGCAAAATGCTCTTTGAGGTACTAAATATGAGAGGTGAGAATCTATGAGAGGGGAGAAGTGATGAAAGACAAAGGTGATAACAATACCTTAGAGAGTTTGGGGGATTTAGACATTGGTGTCAGTTGCATGTGATAATCACTGAATTTCCTGGCTTGGAGGAACCGTGGGACTCAGTAACAGTTATAGTAATGATAACAGTAACCATAATATGCATAGATAACACTTTTTGAGTGCTTTCTATGTACCAGTGACTGTTGTAAGAGGCATGCTTGAAACAACTCTGTTAAGTCTAAGAATAAAACTATGAGGTAAGTATTATAATTATCTCCATGTAACCATTAGCTCTTGCCACACTTAATGCTTTGTGACAAACTCAGTGGCTTATAACAACTGTTTATTATGGCTGTTGAGTGTATGTGTCAGCCGTTGGTTCTGTTGATCTTGGCTGGGCTTGCTCATGCATCTGCAGTCAGCTACCTGGGCAGTAGATCTAGGACGGCCTCAGCTGGGGTGACTCCACTACATGTTGGCCCTCCTCCTCATGTCTCTCACATCCCTCCAGCAGGCTGGCTCGGGTATGTTGCCATGGTAAGGGCAGTGGTGCAAGAGCAAGCAATAGGACAAGAAGAAATACACAAACACTTTCTAAGCCTGCATGCATCCTGCCTTCTTGAAGTCAGGGAAAAATTGGGACCAACATTATAATTATCTACCACAGAAGTTAAATAACTTGTTATTTTAGTCAGGATTCAGGTTAGCCTTTGTGTATTAGAGGTCCAGAATAACAGTGGATTATTACTACTCCATGGAGTAGTCCAAAGGTAGGCAGTCCAGGCTTGTATGTTTGCTGTGCTCAACCAGGCCTCCCGGTGCCTGGGCTCCTTTTATCTGGTTGCTCTGCCTAGTATACCCATCTGCATGGTCTAAGATTGGCTATCGCTTTGACCGTGATTCAAAGCAAAGACAGAGATCAGGGAGGAAAAAAAAGCATGCCCCACCCCCCTTCCTGCCTTTATGAACATGAGTAGAGATCTCAGAATTTCTACTTTTGGTAATAGGAACTACATAATGTGGATGAACCCTCCCACTAAATAGAATTTGAAGAGCTGTATGGGCTATTTTTAAAACTTTCTAAAAAGCATCAAAGAGCTAATAAGATACTGAGCAATTATTAGGCTGAAATCCTAGAGAGGCTGGTTACCCAGAAAAAATGAGCAAAGCACTTGGAGCTGTCTTTTCCCCAGGGGCATTTTCAGCTGAGATGCTTAGCTATCTTTTGGTGACCTCAAGGGATTAGGTAAACAAAGATCTGAATCCTTTTTAGGCTGGAACTCAAAGGATTGTGCCCTAGAAGTAAAGGTAAACTGAAAGTAAACTAACCCTTGCATTATCTGAAGCCCAGCTTTGTAAAAATTTGATTTTCCCTCAAGAAACCTCAAATCTAAGGCTTAGATCAAGATGGAACTAAACTGTAAGCACTAGCCCCAGGCACCTAGCAGAGGTAAACATAACTAAAAAAAAAAAAAGAAAAAATCACCCCAGTCTTCAAATTATTCCTACAAATAATATTTCCAGTATAATGTCCAGTACACAGTCAATGTTAACTAGGCACACAAGGAGACAAGAACCAGAAAAAACAGCAGACAACAGAAATAGACCTGCAAACTACAATGACTGGAATTGTTAGATACAGACTGTAAAACAACAAAGATTGCAATGCTGGAGAATATAAAAACAAATTTTGAGAAAATTGGCAGGGAGAAAATATAAAAATTGACACAGCAATTTTGTAAAAGGGTCAAATGGAAATTTCAGATCTGAAAAATATAACAATAGAAAATAACAAGATTAATGGCACATCGAGAATAAACTCAAACAGTTCAAAATGAAACATAGAAAGCCAAAGGATGAAAAATTTAGAAGAGAGAAATGATAGTGATAAAGTTTAATATATGTTTAACTGGAGTCTCAGAAACAAAGAAGAGAAAGAGAGAGATTGGGAGAGAAGTAATTTTGAAGAGATGAAGGCTGAGAAATTTTCAGAAATGATGAAAGACGTCAATACACAGAAGCCACTGAATCCCAAGCAGGATAAAAAAATTCACTTATACACACATCCTTTTAAACTTCAGGAAACAGAATTAATAAATCATACCACTTTTGTTCTCATTGACTAGATCTTGGTCATGTAGATACAACTGCCTGCAAGAGAAGTTGGCAACTGCAGTTTTTATTCTGTAATTATTCAGAGCTATGTGCCCCAACAAACAATGAAAATTTTGTTACCATTAGAGAGAAGTATTGACATTGACGTAATTCCAAGGTCACACAACTAGTAAGTGGCAGATTGGATATTTGATTCATTGTGGCCTGGCTCTACAGCTTGCGCTGATAGTCACTAGCTATACAAGTAGAAGACTACGGTCCAAGGTTTGGGTTTACAAACATTGACCACAAATTACTATAGTGTATTGATTCAGCAAAAAGCCTATCAAAAGCACGTTGGAGACAAGATAACCACACCAGAGTCATGCCAATAAAAAAACTAGCTCTTCTCAAACATTTCAATGTTGTTTGTGATCATGAAAAATATGCTGCTCATGACACAAGATCTGAAAATGAACAACAGGTTGGAAATATGACAACTTCAGGTTGGTAAAATTTGCATTCGCAACTTTAGACACCTGATTAATGCCTGTGTGTGCAAAGGACAAGGTTTCAGTCTCTTCACAAGTTAATTCTGGAGGTCTCAAAATGAGAGTCCCAAGAATACAAGTACTAGGAGAAAGGATGAAAAGTTGCTTTCTTGTCTTTCAACATCTAAAGCCAATTTTTTCAAATGTGACCTGAAGTGTACACCAAACAGAATTGTGTATTTTGTTAAGTAACTCTAAGCCAGGGTCCACGGCAAACTATGGTCCATGGGCCAAATCCCTAATGCTGCCTGTTTTTGTCAGTAAAGTTTTGTTGGTACACCACCACACCCGTTCATTTATGTATTGTCTATGTCTGCTTTTGCACTGCAGTGGCAGAACTGAGTAGCTGTGACCAAAACCAAATGACTTGCAAAGCCTAAAATATTTAGTATCTAGTCCTTCTGAGAAAAAGTTGGCCAATCCCTGCCCTAAGCTGATGACAATTTCATGATACTAGGCAAAGATAAATTCATCTTCAGATTCAGCCTCATTATAAAGGAATATCCGGGGTCTCTTATTTCCTCTTGGCCTTCCTTATTTTCATTAGGAGATTTTTGACTGTGTGAAACTTCCTCATGTTTAATGAACCCTAAGAGCTGAACTTGACAATTTTGGATGTGGTTGTTAATAAACAAGCATTTCGTAAATTCTGAATTTCTGGGGTTTTTTAAATGAATTAAATAATTTTCAAAATTGAATTTGTTCATATAGCTTGATAAGTATAGGCAAAATAAAACCTTCCTGTACAACAAGAACTCAGTCCCCTGAAAGGTCTGTTTGGTACAGGTTTCTCTAAAGAAGGGGTGTCATTTTCTCTACAACGGATGATTGAAAATAAAAGGTATGTTTTTCTAAGGCCAGGCCATAAGGAATCATAAAATCCATATTTCTAATATTTATGGATTTGCTCTCGTTAGTTTTTGGCAATATGTGACTTCTTGATTTTTGAAAGAGGTTTACAGAATGGTGTAGAAAGCTTTGGAGACATGAATAATGTATATATGCATTTTATAATTTTAGTGTAAACAAATTCCAAACATATGGATTACATTTCCTTTTAAAAATAAAGGGTTTTAGCATTTAATGGGGAAAGCGATTTGCAAAATATGCTTTGGATTTTGCCAAAACTGAATCACTCAAAATGTGCAATTAACTCTAAATGAAACCAAATTCAACCGTCCCTGCTTTAAATAACTAAAAAAGACATCTCCCATTGCTGTTCATGCCTTTCAGTCCCAGGTTGCAAAAGGGAAGTCAAATGTGCTGTGAAATGTACTGCTCTCCGTAAAGTCTTACAGCAAAATGTGGTTGAGCAGGAGAGTGTTTCCCAGGGGAATATGTATGACCTTCTCAAGTGTAAATCTATTTTGACTAGTTATGATGTTTAAGAGGAATTATAGAGAGGAACTGACGTGTTTCCTGGTATGGGATCAAGTTGTTAATTTCCACCAGCTATGAAATGCTTATTTTTGTCCTGAGAGCTAAATAATCTGACAGAAGTCTTCTACATTTTAATAACCTTTTATATTTGTAATGAGAGCAGTACAGTGGTGATAAACGCACCATTTAAAAAAACGTATTAGTTTTTTTAAGGTTTTTCTTTTAGATCACATTCATTTGCAGAAACAAACATTGCTGCTTTAAAATCGAGTGGGACTGCCTAACTAATTGTTAGGGTGATACACCAAGGAGTACTTTCATACTTGCAATTTCCAGTTATTCTCAGTTGTAGGAATCAAGTTGATTGTGGCATAGGCACAAACCCAGGCCCAAGGCTCCCAAGGACTCTTATATCTACGAATCTCTGCTCTGCTCTTAACATAATACTTGTGCTTCCTTTGAGGAAACATAAAATTATGAATTAGGAGTGTTTTGGAATTTGCAAGTAATTCTCATGAGAATTTAAATTTTAAATGGAAGTTATGGTAGGAGAAGGTCTACAAGCCATTTGCAAGTAATTGAAGATGGTAATAAAATCAAGGAGTACATTATAACAATGCTAAATAAATTCTTAGTTGTGTACAGAATGGGAAAAACAAAGGGGCATTATTTAAATATTGAAATCTAGGAGCATCATTAGAACAGATGCAAATCCACTATAAACATAGAAGTGTTTACACAGAAGAATAAACACTATAAATAAATACTCGTGTGAGAGAGAGGAAGAAAATGAGAGGAAAATAAAAGGAAGGAAATAAATGAACACCCTGCTTCCTTTCCAACTCTGTATAACATATAAAAGCATTCATTTTATTGTCCCATAAAGTCTTTCATTTTTCAAAGAACTATCCAGGAAAGAGGGGAATTTTATATTTTCATGTTTTTCCAACTCTTTGATGCCACAAAAAGGGCACAAAAGCAACAGAAAACATGTAAATCTGGCATCTCAAAGGTCAACTTCTTTCATGTTTTAATAACATATTCTTACTATATTGGCACCTTTAGAACTCAGTGTGACTAACAATTCTTTATGCTATATGTTGATTTTTAAATTGCACGTTTCTTACAAACATCACAGAGTCCATTAATATTTAGGTTTGATATTTTCAGTTCCCACCAAAACTGATCTAAAATGCAGAACCTACACTGTTGACAGAGCAACGAGGCTGCAAGGGGCAATAATCACCCTGTTCCTTGCAAATCAAAAGCTTTTTCAGTTCAAGGGATTGGTCCCAGCAGTCACATCATTATTTCTTGAGTTGCCCATTATGTGGTTAAAATTTACATAAATATTAAGCACACTCAGTCCCTTCCCTGTGGCTTTTCCAGAAGGACAACATTCCTGTATATTTATAAGCCACTTTCAAAGCTTCTTGTTGTTATAACTTGCAGAAAGGAGAAAGTCAGAAATATAAAGAAGTCTTGAATTTGTATAAATCAGTGCTGTGTTCACCGAATCTTAGGAAAATTTCATAAGTAAATGCATAACTGAACTGTAGAAGGCAGTTGGGGTGAGAGCAGCCTTCTCCGTCTTTCATTCTGGAAAATATTGTGGGTTATCCCTCTCTCTGCTCATTGTACACCTCTTCCTTTTTGCCTTTATTTTTAGGGGTTACGTTGCCTCCTGATATTACATGACACATGACCCTTTGCCACTTTCCATCAGTGCCCTCCGCTGCTCTATCTTTGCCTATTAAACATAAACCTTAAGCTTCCCTCTTGGTTTCCCCCATTTTCATTTTATCAGGACTCACTGCTTATTTCCTCTGCCTGGCTTACTCTTCCATTTCTGGTGTTTCTGGAGGCATCAACGCAAGGTTCATGAGATTGTTTCCATTTCCTTCTGGGCTCACAGAAAGACTTTTGCATGGAGCGGGCTGTGGGATGGTGTCTGTATGGTGGATTTGAGGCCATGGTGCTGTTCACCTCTTCTAGGTATGGACTCTTGAAAGTCCTACGGAATCTCCTGCATTTACCTTCTCTTCTTGTATTGGTCAATTAGAGAAGATTCAGCAATGTGGTTCAAGGCTCTCAAGGATTTTGAAGCTGTAGAGGTTGGTGGAATTACAAAATAGAAGGCTAGGCAAGGAGCCGAGGGCCAAAGCCCCCTCCACCCAGAAGCAGGCATGAGAGCATGCCTGGAGACCTGGGAAGGAGCTGAGGGCCAAAGGCCCCTCTGCCCAGAAGCTGACAAGAGAGCACACCGAAAACACTACTTCCATGTGGGTGGCCCATCACATCCACCACCACAGCCATGGCTGCTGAAAAAGCAGCATGATGCCACAGCAGCAGCCACAGCCACCATGCAGGTGGCCCACCAGACACTCAACTGCCTTGACGCAAGGAGGGTCACCAGCAGAGACCAGAAGAGGAAGAGGGTGTCTTTCTCCTCAAAGCCCACTCCAGAGTAATAGAAGAAGCAACTGCTCTACCAGATGACTAGACATCGATGTAGAGATACTAGAAATATGAAAACCCAAGAAAATATGACACTACCAAAAATACAGTAATTCTCAAATGCCAGACCCTTTTGAACAGAGATCCTTGAAATGACTGAAAAGGAATTCTGAACAATAGTCTTAAGGAAACTCACTGAAAGATGAGAACACTCATTTAGACAACATAATGAAATGAGAAAAAAAAAATCCAGAACATGAAGGAGGAAGTTTACAAAGAGATTAATATCTTAAAAAAGAATGTAGCAGAGTCCATGGAACTGAAAGATTCACTCAACGAAATGAAAAACACAACCGATAGCTTAAGCATCAGGCTAGGACAAGCACACAAAAGAATTTCTGATCTTGAAGACAATCTTTTCAAAATAACCCAAGTGGACAAAAAAAAAGGAAAAAAGAATTTTCAAAAATGAAGAATATCTAAGAGAGCTAGCAGACAACCTTAAGTGTGCAAACATTCAAATCATGGGAGTTCCAGAAGGGGGAGAGAAAGGAAAAGGCATGGAAAATCTACTCAATGAAATAATAATAGAAAACTTCTCAGGTGTAGAGAGAGACACAGACCTTCAGATCCAGGAGGCTCAGAGATCCCCAAACATATTCAACCCAAGAAGATCTTCTCCAAGACACATTATAGTCAAACTGGCAAAGCTTGAAGACAAAGAGGAAATCTTAAAAGAAGCAAGAGAAAAGCATGAAGTCACCTATAAGAGAGCTCCTATCAGACTAACAGCAGACTTCTCAACAGAAACTCTACATGCCAGAAGAAAATGGGATGAGATATTCAAAATACTAAAAGAAAAATCTGCCAGTCAATAACACTATACCCAGCAATACTATCCTTTGGAAATGATGGTAAAATAGTGTATTTTCCAGACAAACAAAAACTGTGGGAGCTCATCACCACACATCCAGCCCAACAAGAAATCCTCAAAGAAGTCCAGGATCTGGAATCTGAAAAACAATAATCACTACCACGAATACACAGGAAAGAACAAAATCCACCAGTAGAGGAAAAATGCAAATGAGAAAGAGAAAGAAACTAAATCTCACCACCATGAAAAGCCATAGTGACAATATAATAATGTCCCTACTCTATTTCTGATTTTAGTAATTTTGGTCTTTCTTTTTTCTTGGTCACTGTAGATAAAGGTTTGCAAATTTTGTTGATCTTTTTGAAGAATCAACTTTTGGTTTTGTTGATTTCCTCTATTGTTTCCAATTCCCAATTCATATCTTTCTGTTGTAATCTTTGTTATTTCCTACTTATACTTGCTTTTGGTTTAGTTTACTGTGCTTTTTCTATTTTCTTAAGGTAGAAGTTTACATTACCGATTTAAGATTTTTCTTATTTATAATATAGGTGTTTACAAGAATAAATTTTCCTCTAAGCGCTGCATGTGCCCTGCATCCTATAAATTTTGATATGTTATGCTTTGATCTTTATCTCTAAGTTCTCTCTAATTTTCCTTTTTACCCCTTGTTTATTTAGGAGAGTGTTGTTTAATTTCCACACATTTGTGAGTTTTCTAAATCTCCTTCTGTTATTGTGGTCAGAGAATATATTTTCTATCATCTTTGCATTTTAAAAAAAAGGAAAAATTTAAACAAAACAAAACAAAACAAAAGGTCATGGAAAGATTTCCATTATCTTTCAATTCTATTTTTCCACAAACTTTTTGAACTGCCCTTGTGTTTATATTCTATTTTATTTATTTTGGGGCTGGCCAGTTAGCTCAGTTAGTTAGACCACGGTGTTACAAGACATGTTTTAAGTATGCTCATGTCTTATAACTTAACTTCTCCATCTGTATTGTTTTTTTAAAAAACGTACTTAAAACACACTTATACCCCAAAAATTATTTGTTATTTGAAATTCAAAGTTAACTGGATATCCTGTTTTTCGTTATTGTCATTTTTTGGTGCGTTTTGTGATTGTTTGTTTCTTGGCTAAATCTGGCAAATCTATATTCTGTACATTCAGGGCAGCATCAGGTATGAGTCTCTGAGTTCCTTCTTCCCACATTTCTCTTCCCTGCCCCTGACTTCCCAACCCCTCCTTTTAAGAAGGGTGCAAACTCTCTCTTTGCAGCATTCTTGACCCCTGAGTAACCATGACATGTTTTAAAATCTGCCTTTTCACCAAAAATGGATGAGGGTAAGGGGTGGATGTGGGGCAGGCATCAGAGACCTCATTCTTTATATAGCAAACTTCCCTTGGACATTCAACATTGATTTAATTTACTGATTGAATTATACAATTTTTCAAAAGTATGGACTCAAAGGATGTGGGGGAAATAAGTATGAAAGAAAAGAGGGGAAAAATCTGGGACAAGTAAAAACTTTTGCAGCAAAAAAGAAGACTTGAGTTGTAAATGCCTCGAAGAAAGCTTGATACTTGAAAGGGATTATTTGTAAGAAGTATAAAATGAATTTAGAGGAATATGCAATGTTTTTCTTCCAAGGGAATTAAATAGATCATTGCATTCAATAAATGTTTGTTGAACTGAATTAGACTTAGTCCCCATTCTCAAGGAGCTTTCAAACATTTAAAAGAAAAAAAAAAAAAACAATACAGAAGGAGAAGTTAAATTATAAGACATGGATGACCCCTGTAATCATATAATAATGTCCTTACAAATGAACAGTAGTAGATATGATACCATCAGTATGGCAGGACATGGATGTGTCTTTTAATAAGTATAGACAATGAATAGTAGAAATTGAAAATAAAAAGAGATGACAAGGAGTTGGTGAGGAGGTGGGGAAGGGCTGGAGCTATCAAACATGACATCATGAAAGGGTTGGGAGGAGAGTTGAGCCTGGAAGGACGGATAAGGAGAAGGGAATTTAGGATGAGAAAGTCACACATGCAATGGGGCAAAGATGGAATTGTGCTATGCTGGTTAGACCAGGAAAATTGTGACAGGAGGTTTAGACAAGAGGACAAGCAGGTAAAATTCAAAGGTAAATAAGGGGCAGATTCTGAATGGACTAGATTCCAAAGCTAATACTTAAGGCTACAGACTATAGGTGTTGTCTATTTAAGAGCATTGTTATGCTTCTATCACTTAAACACAGATTCAGATGGCCAGGTTGGGATGTTTGACACTCATTAAAAAAATAATTTTTAAAAAACAGAAGAATTTCTCAAATCAGTCCCAGATAAGATGGTAGAGAAGATGATATGGACTTTGAGGAGACCTACATGAGGCAGAATTGGCTCGTTAATGGCAGCTGTTTCAACAATTAGGATTAAGTTCAGCACAATGATTCAATTTAGTTTAACTAAATCAGGTCTTACATTCCAGCTTTTTAATAGCTTTCACTCCTCCAGTGAGACAGGAGAGCTTGGTTTAGGTATAAGTCATTACTACTCTTGTTTAGTCAACGTTAAGACAACAAACCAGAACTGATAAAATAATCAAGGCACTAATTACTTTCCTAAACAACTGGAAGAAGGTGGGCACAGCTGACTCATCCATTGAAGTTAGTAAGTTTTATTGTTGGCTAAGTCTTATTTCCCAAATAGGTCAGCAACATTTTGAAATCTCATAAAAACAAACAAACAAAATCCCTCTTTCAGTCAACTTTGCCTATCTGAAAGTTTTGTTTTATAAAAAGGACACTTTATTATATAGATGCATTTTATTCTATAGATCCTTGTTACAGACCAGGTGAATCTCCCTCCCTCCATTGTCCATTAGAGACAAAAGATTGCTGCTAACACAGTGACCCATGGCACAGCAATGGATTACAGCCTGTGTTCTCTAGTCACAGGTGTGTTCATAGAGACAAGGTTTTTGGTTAAAAACATCTTTGTTCTCAGATTTACCTTCTGGGTTTTTTTTGAGAAAACCTTTTATGAAACAGAGGAAGAACAAAGGTAGAGCCAGATAAAGGTTTGATATCATCTCCAGCACCACGAAGTGACTAGAGTAGGAAAAATGGGATATATTATTCTGATTGTCACCAAAGGATTTGAGCTTTGGCTAAGAGTCCTTCATCTACCTTTGGGGGCAAATTGGGGAAACCAAAGTTGCCTGTTCTTATTTTTCCATTGCTATTGGAAATGTTTAGATGCAAAGAATCATTCTTTCAGATAAGTGATAAAATAGCCTTTAGATGGCCAAGACCCATGTGCTGAGCTGTAGGCCAGGGTGGGGCTAAGGAATCACTGACAAATGATTCTATACACAATAAAGTCCAAGCTAGTGTGCCATTCTTTTTGTGGCAGACTCAATTTAGAACTTTTTGTTTTGTTGCTGGTGGTGAGGATGGTGGTAGTGTTCCTGGGGGGAAATGAAATTTAGAGCTCTAAATTTGGATAAATGTTTTCAACTTGCTCAAAATGAATTAGGAAGATTTAGAGGAGCAATGCAATCTCTACATACATAAATCTACACATACAAAGAGTAATAAAAATGAAATCAGTCACCTTTACTGTGATATTTTGAAATATGTATTTGTTTTTTATCTCCATTTCCTAACATACAGCTCCTAAAACCCTTGGAATCTCCAAATTGATGAGTGTCTTTTTGGTTTTTTTTACTAAAGCTTTGTAATATATTTCGTTTATTTACTTATTTCTTATTGAATCATAATTGATTATACATATTTTTGGGATTCAATGTTGACATACGTAGATCAAATCAATATTACTAGTATATATATTCTTACAAATTGTACTTATTCTTTATGCCCCTCGTCCAATCTCTCCCTATCCCCCTCACCCTCCCCCCTCCCACCACTGATAACCTAGATTTCTTCTCCCTCTGAAAGAGTAATGGTTACTCTGTTGATTTGTTGTGTAGATGATCTGTCCAATGCTGAAAGGTGTGTTCAGATTCCCCAGTATTATGGAGCAAATGCTTCTTCTGTCACTCTGGAATGGGCTTTGTGGAGAGAGACATCCTTTTATTTTCTTTGGTCTCTGCTGGTGACTCTCCTTGTGTCAATGCACTCCAGTGGCTGGCGGACCATCTGCATGGTGGTCGTGATGTTTAACCACTTTCACAGCAGCCATAGTTATTGTGGTGAGGGCCAAGCCCGTGGCTCACTCGGGAGAGTGTGGCGCTGGGAGCGCCGAGGCTGCGGGTTCGGATCCCATATAGGGATGGCCGGTTTGCTCACTGGGTGAGCGTGGTGCTGACATAGTTATTGTGGTGGCTGTGGTGGGCCACCCAAATGGAGGTGATGTTTTTGGCATGCTCCTTGGTGCTGGCAGTGTACCCGCTTGGGGGCAAGAGGATCCGGTCCCCGGATCCATATCTCAGGTCCCCTGGCAGGCTCTGAGGAGCTGGCAGTATGTCTGGGCTGGAACTAATTTTTTTTCCTTTGCTTACTCCTAAAATGGGAGAACTTCCTGTGGGAACCAGTACTTGAGCTGTGTTGTTGAGCTAAACTGCTGTTTTGCTGCTGTTTCCCTAGGGAAGGCTTTTTGTGCAGCTCAGGGTTTAATGGTTGACCTTATAGGTACTTCTGGCTCTCCAGAGACCAGGTGCACCTGGGTTGTATAGAAACTCTGATCCGGGCCTGAATCTTTTCATCAAACTGCACCCCATGCAATTCTGCATTCCCAACCATTCTCCTCTGAGTGGTCCTGTGCTGATTGGGGGGTGGATTGGCTGTCTTTGCTGTGTCCCAGTGCTCTCCTGGTGGACCCATCTCCCCCACTACCCATTGCCCAAACACTTCCCATGGGACGGGCCCTGTGTCAGTCCATTGCGATGACTCACCGGCCTCTGAATGGCTCCCCTTCTTCAGCTGTTCTGGCTCCTTACTCCTGAGTGGGTCCATGGGAACCCTATTAGTGTTCTTGCTGTCCTGAGGGCCACCAAGGCCCTCTTCTCCCCTGCTGCCTCCAAGCAACTCCATCCAAAGGGCACAGCTGAGGCTTCTGCTGGCTCCTGCTACATGTGCTCAGCAGTTCCAGCCTTGAAGTGGCTGTGGCCCGAAATGCTCTGAGCAGTTTTTTCTCTCTTTCATTGTGGCTTCTCCCCCTTCATGAACTCTGTAAGTTTCTCTTCCTCTTTCCCTGAGCTCCAGCAGCCCCAGCTTGGCTGTTGTTACATTTTTATAGTTATAAATTGGTTGATTTGTGGGAGAGAGTGATGCTGGGGACTGTCTATTCTGCCATCTTGACTGTAACTCCAAAAGTGTCTTTCGAATGCTAATGAGATGGCTTGTGGCTGGAATCCCCTAAGTAGTATCAGGATGGGGACTGGTCACAGAAAGACCAATGCATAATTTAAGGATTGGAAATTTCAGCCCCACCCCCTAACCTCCAGGGAGGCAAGAAGGGCTGAAGTTGAGGTGATCACCAATGGCCAATGATTTAATCAATCATACCTATGCAATGAGTCCTCCATAAAACCCCAGAAGGACAGGGCTTGGATGAACTTCAGGGTGGGCGAACACATATGTGTGCTGGGAGGGTGGCATACCCCAACTCCATGGGGACAGAAGTTCTTGCACTCGGGACCCCTTCAGACCTCACTCTAAGTATGTCTTATCTGGCTCTTCATCTGTATCCTTTATTATATCCTTCATGAATAAACTGGTAAACATTAAACAAAGTGTTTCCCTGAGTTCTGTGAGTTGCTCTAACAAATTAATCAAACCCAAGGATGGGGTCATGGGAACCCTGATTTATAGCCAGTTGGTCAGAAGTACAGGCCACAACCTGTGACTACAATCTAAATCTAATTTTGGCATCTAAAATGGGAGGAAGTCTTGTGGGACTAAGTCTTAACCTGTGGGATAATGTCAGAATTAAATTGAATGAGAGGACATTCATTTCCATTGGAGATTCTGCCAGAGTATTGCTTGGTGTGTGGGAAAAAAACCCCATATATCTGGTGTCAGAAGTGTTGAATGGGGCTGGCCCCGTGGCTCACTCAGGAGAGTGCAGCGCTGGGAGTGCAGTGGCGCTCCTGCCGTGGGTTCGGATCCTATATAGGGATGGCTGGTGTGCTCACTGGCTGAGCGTGGTGTTGGCAACACTAAGCCAAGGGTTGCGATCCCCTTACCGGTCACGAAAAAGAAAAAAAAAAAGAAGTGTTGAATGACTGTGTGAGAATAGAGAGTAGAAAAAACACTTTGGTTTTTCCTTTATCACTACATTTACAAACTTAACTAATATTTCTTTTCAGAGTTGGATTCTATTTCTTTTCAATTGAAAAGAAAAAAAACCCCCACAATTTCTTGAAAAACAATTAGTTTTTTCCCCCAAAATACTGTAGAAGAAAGCAATAGCCAAAAGGAAACATTTCTACTGAATATGGTAGAATTGATATGCTGGAATTTCCAAGGCTGGGGCATAAGAAGCCTTGCCAGATTATCTTTGAACTCTTGCTCTGGGGGAAGAATGCCACCATGCTGTGAGGAAGCTCAAGCTAGCCACATGGAGAAGCTACATGGAGAGAGATGCCTGACCAACCCCAACAATTCCATCCATCTCAGGCACCATACTTGTGAAGACAAACGCTTCAAATGACCCTAGCCCCAACCCCCACCTGACAGCCACCACTTGAGACTCTGAGTAAGAACTATCAGCTGAGCCTAATCCACCCACAGAATGACAGCGATGATAATACATGCTTTTAAAGCTGCTAAGTGTTGGGGTGGTTTGTTGTGCAGCAATAGTTAATTGCAGCAGGCCCTGAGAGTAACTTCGACACAGAGGTGGCTGAGAGCCACAGCTTTGCTGCCAGGCTGCCTGGAGTTGACTCCATGGGTTGAAATCCTGGCCCGACCACCTTAGGTAATTACTTGCCCTCTCAAAACCTCACTAAATAAATTTCTTGTGTTTTTATTATTAACTAAACTGGTCCATAGAAGCTCAAAGGCCGTGAAGGGAAAATAACTTGTTTACTTACTTAGATATTTGGACAATTTATTCTGATGTTTTCGGTGGGTTCACAGACTTTATGGAAAAGAATCATCTGTAAGATGGTAAAGTGGAAAAGGTGCAGGCATATTCAAATATCATTTTTGAGAAATGATGTACTCTGTCTAATGTGGGTGAAAAGCATAATGTTTCTTCTAAAAACTGACCAACAGAGAAGCAAATACAGAAATAAGTCTGAAGGAGTCTGTGGCAAAGTTAACTCCACTGGATGCTGGGTAATGTATAGTGTACATTCCAAAAATGGCTCTGCCTTGGAAATTTATTATGTGTAACATTTAATAAAGGGAAGAGTCTGACAAAACACCCTGGAGATCTGCATTCTAACTGAGTATCTGCTTTGATGTCTGACTTAGGGCAAGTCACTGGAGCTCTGTCTCTTATTTCCAACTACTATAAAACAGGATTACGCACACATTTGGAGCCCCCCCAGACACTAAAAAATAAAGGGGAAGGGAGAAGAGCATCTAAAAACATGTATGCATGGAGGAGAATGGCCGGAAGCTATGCATGATAATACTGTTAGCATTGGGACAGCCTAGAGTCCCTCTGGGTTTCATTCAGGGGCAGATAGGGGGAAGGAACATGATGATGTCCTAGAGGCATGGAAACCTTTTATTATTTATTATTATTATTTCCACTTATTGACATCAGAATGTTCAGAGACTAGAGCAAACCACCCTCTTATTTGTGGAATGAAGTGGTATATGGCATATACCATATGGTCCGCATACCATATTGAGGTATATGAACACTGGGGTATCATTTAGAAAACACCAATTGAAATCATACCCACCCGGCTTTGATCAAATTCAAGCATTTCAAATCAGTGGAGACTGTGGTTGACACCTTCTATAGGTCTTTGAAAATTCACCCGATAAAAAATTGAGAGACTGTAGAATTTTCCAATGGCTAGTAAGAGCATTTCTTTTGGATATATAATAATGAAAGTGTGTCAACTTCAAAAAGCACTAGTCATGTTTCACTGGGAGGGACCCCTTCCACTCTGGGAGAACTGCCATTCCAAAGCAATTATCGAGAAATATTTGGCTTTTCTCTAGTATTTGTATTTGGATTCCCATTTCCTATCTCTTGGTTTGTTGCCGAAGTCACCTTTGTTAGCACCGTAATTCATTCCAAGTTTTGCACATTCTTTTGTAGACTTCTAAAAAGCACCCTTCTCCAAAAATCATATGTGAATTTAGAGAGACCCTAGATCAGCTGATGTGAAGCTGGAGTAAATGAAAGGTACTTCCACTTAAATATCTTGTGCAGAAGTTATTTGAAACCCCAAGAGGCCTCTCAGACTATTAAATAGATCCCCAAACTAGAAAGTCACTGCAGGCAGGTTCAGGTGCTTTCTCCTGTTAGCAGAAATTCCAGCACCTAAGACAGTGCACAGCATACAGTAGGTGCTCCATAAATATTTGTTGAAAAGGTGGTGGCTTGAAGCAGGTGTTGGGCCAGAGAAGCAGTTGTTTGGTGGCAGGTAGAGATGTGAAGGATGTGTGACTTTCAGAGGATCATGTTTCAGAAACAACAAAGGACCAAAAAAGACAACACAGGGGCTTCTGTAGGGTCTCTGCCTTGGGCTTTGGATTGGGGAAGGGAAACTCTAAGGCAGAGAAATTGTGTGGACGGACTCCCGGGGAACTGCCAGGTTAGGATTCTGGTGTTCCGAGGAGAGAGTTTCATCCTGAAATCAAGAAATAAAGGTATTGCTTCTTCTGGAACATGAGCAGCTCCCAGGGTAATCTTGTGTGTGGGAGTCCATGACTGCCAATGCCTTATGTATGTTACACTGAGCCCAATGGAGAAAATGAGATCCGTTCACATCTCCACACCACAGCAAAGGAGCCTTTGCTTCCTAAGTGGCTGACTTAGAATGGAAACTAAGAAGCAAAAGTACTAATAAGAAAAGACAGGCAGAGGAAGTCATTGTCAGGCCACCATCTCGGTTGGACCACCTTCTTGGTTGGGCCACCAAGATTCTCATAGTTCTTGAAGAAAAAATACATTATTTAGCTATGTCAATAACAGTAACAACAATAATAATAATCCCTTTGCTCTCTACTGGAGCTGAAGGGACTATTCTAGCAGATGATTGATCCCATATTTAACCACCTTTTTTCTTTTATTAGTCCTCTGAGTTTATTACCTTTCCTTTTGTCAAATCCTTTAAAAATCATAATGTTTGGGATTGCAGAACTTTACCACGCAATAAATGTGAGATTCTTTATGGATTTTAAAACACTTTCATGCCATCACCATATCAGATGCTCAACAGACTTGTATGACCATGTAACTGAGTTACTTAATGGTCTAGTTCAGGAGTTGGCAAACTTTTTCTGTAAAGGGCCAGATTGTAAATATTTTCAGCTTTGTGAGTTATATAGTCTCTGTTGTGGGTGATCAACTTTGCACTGCAGCATGAGAGCAGCCATTGACAATGCATAAAAGAATGAGCAAGTCTATATTCCAATAAAAACTTTATTTATAAAAACAGTCAGTGGGCCAGGTTTGGCCCATGGGCTGTAGTTTGCTGACTTTTGGTCTAGACTCTTGGTTTTCAAAGTGTGCTCCGCGGACCATTTTAATACCAACATAACCTGGGAGCTTCTTAGAAATGCATAATCCCAGTCTTGGACCTCCTGAATCTGAATCTGCATTTTGACAGGACCCGGGTGATGTATGGGCACATTCAAGTTTGAGTGGCAGCACTGTGCTGAATGGCATAGGGTTTCATAGGGAAACTATTCTATTTTCCTCCTGTCACCGTCCCTCAAATCCGCTGGGGTGGATCTCTCTTCCCTATCCCTGTCCCACCAGATCATAGGCGAACCCCTAGTTTTTTTGTTTGTTTGTTTCTTCTGGACATTAGAACAGTCTAATTTTTAGCTATTAAGAAGTCTGACCCAATCTAAATTGATGTTTTTTTTATCAAATGCATTTCAAAGGTTCCCAACTTTCCAGTTGCTCAGCTGCCTCCCTTGGAACCCTCAGGGAAGCAAAGGGGCAGGATCTGTTTTCCTCACTTTCGCCTTCAGTCTTCCCCTTCTCTGGCTGCCTGCAGCTTCTGCCTCCTCCACAGTGGCCAGCTGCAGGAGGGAGGAAAGATCAGGGAGCAACGTTTTCTATTTGTCTGATGCCCTTACAGTCTGGTGTGGGTGCTCCTTTGGGGCAGCCATCCAAAAGCTGGCTTCTTCTCATGGGGGAAATGGGGTACCCGACTCCTGTGGGACCTCAGACTCTTCCCAGTTTCAAGACTGTGGCCATGCTCTCTCTAGCTTACCTCTGACCATGGGCCCCTCACGGCCACTTTGTGTTGGAGTCATCTCGCTCTGGCAGGTATGTCCTCAGGAGGTCACACTAGGCCAGCTAGCTTTAGCATCACTCTCTTAGTCTCAGGCAAACTCACCCCTTTCCCCACCAAGCTCTGGGGGTGTAGGCTGTGCCAGCCCCAGCCTTTGTCTTCTCTTGGCCATTCTGGGCAGAGGTAGCCAGCACCTCATCTTCAAACTTGCCTAGGCAAGAGTCAGGCACCAGTCTCTGTGGTCCCAGTGCTGGGACACGGGGAAGACTAGAGGTCCCTGAGGCTGGCTCCTATCCTTGCAAGAGATAGAGAAAGCACTCAGTGCTCTCTGAAAGGGGAAGAGTGCAAGTTCATGACCCTCTCCTCTCTGTGCTGCCCTCTTCCCCCAGCACCCAGGCTCCCCGCACATATAAACAGGTAGTAAGTTATGAGTAAGGGTCACAGAGTGAGAGCCACTTGGCAAATCCTTCATGGAGAGTCTAACATCATCTATTGTCTTCAGCTTCCAGCTTCAGCCAGAGTTCTAGACAGGGACATTCCCCCATGACAGCTGGTTAAAGCGAGTTAATTCTAATCCCTTTGTATATGCAGGGGGACATCGGTGCGTAGTCAAATGACTGGTACAGGTTCATTCAACTAGCAAGGGGAGAGTCGAAGAGCTAAACCCCTAACTGCAAGGCTGGGCTCTTCCCTTCCCAAAGCTTATCTAAGGGAAAATTTCTTCCAGTCCTTCCAATTGCTTCACCAGAAGCAAATGAAGCCAGAGGTAAAATCGCAGTTGCTTGATCTCCAGCTAAGGAACGTTGCCATTACTACATCTTTCTACTTTTTGTGGAGCAGAAGATCCAACAGTGCTATAGCAATCAGATAGACAAGGTGACAATTTTTAAATCCAATCACTTAAGAAAATTCTGCCCTTTACCTATTGTTTGTGTTGAGAAACCAGGAATGAATTGACAGGGAAAAATGTTCACTCTATGAAAAAAGCAGGTCTCCAGATAGACTATATGAAATGATTCCACTTTTGTTTTAAAAATATACTCACGTGCATATTAAAGTGCCTGGAATACTCACGTGCATCATGTGTTACCACTTCTGTTGGTCTCGGGAGGTAGTTTATGTGCTCTTTTATATTTCTACCTCTTACATGCTCTTCATAGAGGTTTATTCAGATGCTCCTGTTATTTTTATAATACAGAGTAAGGCATATATTTATTTTGACAAAATATAGAAAGAAGGATTGTTTGTTTATTTTTAGCTTTTGTTACGATCAATTTTCCATCATCTGTAATTTCATTGTTAACCTGGAAAAGGAGAACGATCACCAGCCTTTAGAATTTTGGCAAGTTCTGGTACCTGGAATCTCATAATCTATACATATCATGTGAAAAAGACAACTTTGAATTTGATGAAGTATAATTTTCAGGGAAACGTATGATTTCAGGAAAAATTATTTACAAAAAAAAAAAAAGTCACTTCAGAGTGAAAAAGCCCCAAATATATTTAGGTGAATTTAGTGTTTGTGTTGATTCTGTGATTGGCAGGGCTTTAGGAATGGAATCTTCTGTGTATAAAATGAAGCGGGCAGGAGCGTGACCCGCCTTCACCTTTGATCTGCAGAGGTCGAGATTTAGACTGGGAAGTTTGTTGACTCTCCGGCAGCATTTATTTCCTGGTTTCCTGAAGGCCAGTTTGAAAATCACGAACTCAGCCCCAAACCCACAGACTCGATTCAAAAACCATACTAAATGCTTTTAGGTGACAACGCAATTTGTTCGTCATAAACTTGAGATGAGTGAATGCCTGCAATTCAGCTGAGGGGAAAACCCATCCATCTCATGAGCAAACCTGAGTGCTCTTCTGCTTATGTCCTCCACTCTCCCCACGTGCCCTTTACTTGATCTTCATCCTTGCTTGAGAAAATCCTACTCATCCTTCCAGCTAAAACATGCCTTCTCCGCAAAGCTGCTGCGACAACCCTACTCTCAATCTCTCATCTGAGTAGGACGCAATTCCTCTTTCCTTCACGTTCATTCACACTCGTGGCTGTTTATTTGCACGTCTTACCTCCCCTGTGATGTAAACTCCTTGAGTTTAGGAACGATGTATTATTAATCACTGGGTTGCCCAAATAGCTTAGCACAGGGTCTGGTACAAAATACACGCTCAGTAGCCTTTCTTTTCAACTGTAATTATTTTTTACTTCTGCCAGTTATGCAGGCACACGGTTTAAAAAGCCATGTATAGTTAGTTTCACAGGCTTGATTTGAAAAGTGGCACTACCCCACCTTTTATTTTCTACTTCCCACAGGCCACTACCTTAACTATTTTGAAATTTACCTTTACGCCTCTAGGTAACATGCTTATATCACAACTTATTTTTTCACTTTATGCATTATCCACTGGCTTCCCATTTTGGAGGCTGAGGATCCAGCTCTCTTTATGTCACTGCCTCACTGCCTGCACCACCCACATGCACGCCTCCTATCCTCCCATCCTCGCAATATAGTCATTCTGTTACTGTGGTCAGGTCGCAATTCAGACTTGGCATGATCGTGAGAAGGCAATGCCGTTGACCACCGAGTCCACCCAATGGTTTGTTCTCTCTGGAGACAGGAACGGTCTTTTTGTGTTTCTGGTTGGCTTAGTTTTCTATGCATATATCAGGTACATTCCCAAACATTACCCTGGTCTCTCTTCTCATTATATTCAAACACATCAGGAATTCTGTCCGGGAATGTCACTCCCAGACCTTCTGCCTGCTTTGTCTCTCCACCACCCTGATGTCTCCATTTGCCAATATCATTGAGATTCCCTTGGCCCCTTTCCCTGGATCTCTTGTTTCCTCTTTTTCTTTTGGATTTACTCCTTGTTGTGTGGAGTGCATCATCTCATTCATTCCTGGGAATGGGTACATGGGATGTAAATATTGTGAGACACTGCATGGCTGAAGTGTCTTTACCCTTTATTGGTAGCTTTGTTTTATTGTGGAATTCCATTGTGATGTCATTTCCCTCAGACATTTGAAGGCATTGCTTTAGTTTCTTTTAGCTCTGGTGTTGCTGTTGAGAAATCCAATGCCATTCTGATTCCTGATCATTTGCATAAAATTGTTCCTCCCCCCTCCCCCCTTATACTTTGATGATCTTCTCTTGGTGCTTAGTGGTCTTAACATTTCACGATGAGATGTCTTGATGTGCATCTGTTGTGAATCTGCACATGTGAATGCACTGTGGGGAACCTTCCAAACGGGAAAATCATGCCTTTCATTTCTGGGAGATTTTCTTGCATTATTTATCTGACAATTTCCAACTACCTGTTTTCATTGTTCTCTTCTTCGCAACCTCTATTTTTTGAATTTTGTGTCTCTGGTCTTTCCCCTCCACTGCCTTACAATTTTTTTCTTCTCCCATTTACCTTAACTTTGTCTTTTAAGGTTATTTCAGGGCAGATTTCTTCAACTTTACATCCAATACATCAAGTCTTTCACTTCTGCTATTATATTTTTAATTTCTAATCACTGTTATTTTTATTCTTCAAGTGTTCCTTTTTCATAGCACCTGTTCTTGTTTCATGCATGTGATATTATTTGTCCAAGGATACTAATATCTTTTGAACTTTTCTTCTCCTTGCATAGCCTCTTTTTGCTACAAATTGCTTTTTAAAAATTCTGTTTTTCATAGTCATGCTACCTCCCTCAAATGTTTGGCAACCCTTAATTGCCTGTGTGTAAGAATGGAGCACTGAGACTGATAGGAAGCTCTGAACACGTGGGTGGAGTTGTTTGCTGTGGGCTTTTCTCTAGAAAGACATAGCTGATGTCAGTCTCTTTAAATATCTTTCTCTTAAGCTGGTAAGATTTCTCTGAGAGGATTCCCACACTCCTACCTGGTAAGTGCATGCTGAGGTACCAGCATTGTGGGACTGAGTGTGGGAAGCTGGCGGAAGTTGTGAGTGTCGGTGTCTCAATATTTAGAAGATACATATTTATTAATTCCATTCTTTTCAATATGGAAAGCTTGCCCTGATCTAGAGTTTCTCAACCTTGGCACCAATGACATTTTGGGCAGAATGATTCTTTGTTGTAGGTGGATGTGCTGTGCATTGTAGGATCCCTGGCCTCTACCAGATGTCAGTAGCATCCATTTCCCCAGCTGTGACAACAAAAAATGTCTCCAAACATTGCCAAATATCCCCCGCAGGGCAAAATTTTCCTGGGTTGAAAAGCACTGCCCAAACTCTACCTGGTGTTTCCCAGGTCAGAGACTCTCTGTTTCTTTCCTAACAATAAACATCCATTTTTGTTCTGGGTTTACTGAACATTAGATCCTCAGTTGCTCGGAGGATCTGGTAATTTAATTATTTCTTAAATAAATATTCTACTAACCCTTTTATCATTAGCTCCACATTTGCACTTTTTTGCTGCAGCACCTGGGCCAATCAATTCCTGAGCCTTTGGGGGTTCCATAATACCGGGTTTCCTCTTGGCTTTCTGCATTGCTGATTTAGGTTCCCATTTTCTTGGGCCTGCTAAATCAATTAGCATATGCATCTGCTTGCCAGCTGCCAAAATTCTGTTCCTATTATCTCCTTTCTTTTTCTTTGTTGTCTGGGGTGTCTGCCTTTTGTTTTGCAAATATCTTTATAGTCATGGGAGTTAAGGAAGGGATTTCAGGAAGGGGAAGAGTACACATGTGTATTCTAATTCACTGTCTTTAATGGGAAGCTGAGTCAATTATTTTCAAGTTGTAGAAATGTAGTCTATAATATAATTTTTTAGAGGAGGAGGGGGCAGGGAAAAGAAGCTGTCCTATATGAGAATTGTTACAAAGAGCAGTGGCTAATATATGCATTCAACGTACCATGTTAAGTGCTAGTGCCCACTCAATCAATATATGTTAAATGAATGTCGGTTATTTTGCATACTACTTTTGTACTAGCTTGAGTAAAGTCAGCCTATTTAAGTCCTCCGAAGACCACCCAACATGTCATGTTTCCACCAAATTATGCTGTCAGCACACAAAGCACTTAAAAGGGGAGTAGGAGTGGGGAAGAAGCCTATTGGTTCCCACTTTGGCTTCATGATATGATTCTTTAATGGATGAGTTTTTCTCCCCTTGAGAATGTGGCTTGCAGTAGTGCGGTACTAACCCCCTCCTGTGTTGCATGTTGGGTTATGAGGGTCTGTCCTCATCTTCTCTGCTGAGGAAAGCACAGAAGGAGAATTAGGTCTCAAGGAAACATGTGAATATGGTGGATGTAACACATCAATTCCAGTGGCCTTGCCTTCAGAACTTTGCCTGCTCTTCATGCCCCACCCCCACCTCCTGTCTACTACAAGAAGGGTGGGTGATTCTTCACTGGCCCCTGCCTTCCAAACCTCCAGAGTCTGTCCTCTCATTGGTTGACTTTCCCCTCAGGCCAGTCAGAGGAATTGGGTGTGAAAGGACAAGTCTATTTACTATGGCTCAATTGCTTTATCTGACTCAGAGAAACAAATATGGCAAATCAGAGATTATATAATGGCTGGTACAAGGTTATCACTGATGTGGGATACATTTTACACCAAAATGTACTAACTGCCTGAATCCTAAATATGATTAGTTTGACTTCTTAACCTCTCTTGTTCCAAAAAAGAGAATCAAAATAATATTTTGTAGGAAAATTCCTGATACAAACTTTCCTTATCTTTTGAGATTAGATAATCCTAAAAAGAACTTTAAGTATCCTATTAATCTTTTTATAAAACATATCTCACATAATTTTAGCTTAAGTAATGCAAATACTATAGAGATTATTAGTGTCATCACAAATATTGTAATTTTCTTCTCTTTTCTGGCATTTTACTTCTCTTAACTGCTTTGAGGGTAGGTGTAGACAGATGACTTGCATTGGTTAAAGAAAAATTAGAGAAGATGCTTTAAGAGTCAGCATGTAACTTAGAATTTACTCTTGCCTGTCCTGTCCAAGTGGATTTTCCATCAGCCTGATTTCTTGAGTGAGTGCAATGAGAACAGATCCTTGCAAACTTATTTTGGACATATAATATGAGGGAGAATGAAATTTTTGTTGGGTGAAGTACTGAAATTTGGGGGCTATTTGTTACTGTAGCATAATCTAGCATCTACTGACAGATACAAACTTGATACTTGATAGAGTTAGTATAATTCAGAAATCTTCATAATATTTTCCAGTGACGTGTGTGTGCGTGTGCGTGTGTGCGTGTGTGCGTGTGTGTGTGTGTGTGTGTGTGTGTGTGTGTAAGGTGAATAGAAACAAAACTTTGTCTTAAATGGGATTGGGAATCTGGACACCCAGTTCAACATCTTCCCTCCTCGTGGACTTCTGAAACACCTTATCACAGTCTTATCAGAAGACAGTTTGAAAACCATTACCAGAGAGGCCCAAAGTAACATCAAGAAGTTTTTACAAATAAGACTATGATGCTTTGTTTTCATACAGCAGCAATGTGAAAAATCCATTCCAAAACCACTAAATAATAAGCTAAAACTAATTACAATCAGGCAAATGAAATAAAAACTAAAACAATGGGGGTCTTTTCCCAGTGAATATATTGTAATCACATACACATGGGTTCAGTATGAAGACAGGGTATGTGTTTGCATTTCCATATGCAGCAGAACTTTGAGAATGGGACTGAATATCACTATGGGAACCAGCAGATGCCATGTTAGCTTGTTTTACCCTGCGTCTGCTTTTGTCTTCTCTTCCCCACCTGATTCCTCATTTCTATGTCAGCCCTGATGTCAGCTTAGTTATTACATTTTAGTTAGAGTTAAGTGTCCCGATGCTTTCAAGCATCCTTAAATGCTATGGTGTCCTAGTCCTTTAAGAATCTGAATTAAACCATGGACTACCCCCCCCAAAAATCAGATCTACACTCTTAAAATATGCATTGAGATGCAGGGATTTCAAAGCCCACCTGTACCCCAGCTTGAGAAATCCTGATCAAATAGTTTTCCATATTTACCCAAAATGAATTTGGTCTCTTGCAATAGTGCAGATTTCCTCATTTGGTCAAGATGTGTGTGAAATAAGGACACTATATTTAATAGTGTCACATATTTGTTAATATTTCAAGAGTATTTCAAAATGTATAATTATTTAATTCCATTTTTATTGTGGTAAAATATGCATAACATAAATTTTACCACTGTAACCATTTTTAAGTGCACAGTTCAGTGACATTAAGTACATTCACATTTTTATGTAGCCATCACCATCATCCATCCACAGAACATTTTCGATCTTCCCAAACTGAAACTCTGTACCTATTAAATAATAACTCCCCATTCTTCCCTCCCCCAGCCCCTGTCAACCACCATTCTACTTACTGTCTCCATGAATTTGACTTCCTCTAGGTACCTTATATAAATGGAGTCACACAGTATTTGTCCTTCTGTGACCAGCTTATTTCACCTACCATGATGTCTTCAAGGTTTATCTCTGTTGTAGCATGTCAGAATTCCCTTCCTTTTTAAGGCTGAATAACATTCCATTGAGAATAGACCACATTTTGTTTATTCATTCATCTGGCAATAGATATGTGAGTTGCTTTCACCTTTTGGCTATTATAAGTAATGCTGCTATAAACGTGGTGTACAGATATTTGTTCAAGTTCGTACTTCAATTCTTTTGAGTATATACCCAGAAGTGGACTTGCTGGAACATACGGTAATTTTATTTTTAATTTTTTTAGGATCCATTATACTGCTGTCCATACAGGTTATACCATTTTACATTCCCATCTGCAGGGCACGAGTGTTCCAGTTTCTCCACATTCTTGATAATACTTGTTATTTCCTGTATTTCTTCTTTTTTTATGATAGTCATCATAATGTGTGTGAAGTGGTATCTCACTGTGGTTTTATTTTATTTTTTGGCAGCTGGCTGGTAAGGGGATCTGAACCCATGACCTTGGTGTTACAAGGCTGCACTCTAACCAACTGAGCTAACCAGCCAGCCTTCATTGTGGTTCTGATTTGCATTTTTTTCTGATAATTAGTGATGTTGAGCCTTTTTTCATGGGCTTATTGGCCATTTGTATATCTTCTTTGGAAAAATATCTATTCAATTCCTTTGCCCATTTTAAAGTAGGGTTGTTTGTTTTTAGTTGTTGAGTTATAGAAATTTTTTATACATTCTGAATATTAACCCCCTATCAGATATATGGTTTACAAATATTTTCTCCCATTCTGTGGGTTGCTTTTTCACTGTTGATAGTGCTCTTTAACGCACAAAATTTTAAAAATTTTGATGTAGTCCTAATTATCTATTTTTTATTTTGTTGTTTGTATCTTTGGTGCCATATCGAACAAATCATTGCCAAATTTACTGTCATGGAGTTTTCACCTGTGTTTTCTTTTAAGTACACAGTTTTAGCTTTTGTGTTTATAGATCTTTAATCCATTTTGAGTTAATTTTTGTATAGGGTGTAAGATAAGAGTCCAATTTAAATCTTTTGCATGTAGATATCCAGTTTTCCCAGCACCATTTGTTGAAAAGACTGTCCTTTCCCCATTAAATGGTCTTGTCACCCTTATCAGAAATTGTTTGACCATATGCAAGGGCTTATTTCTGGGATATCTATTCTATTCCCTTAGTCTATATATCTGTCTTTATGCTAGCACCACACTGTTTTTATTACTGTAGTTTTATAATAAATTTTGAAATCAGGGAGTGTGAGACCTCCAACTTTGTCCTAGGACTCCTACTACTATGTTAATTAGAAGTGGCAGAAGCAGGTATCCTTGCCTCATTTCTGATCTTAGACGAAAAGTTTTCAATCTTTCACCATTGATGTGATATTAGCCATCGGTTTTTCATATATGGACTCTATTATGTTGAAGTAGTTTCCTTCTATTCCTAGTTTGTTGAGCATATTTTATCATGAAAATGTGTTGAATTTTGTCAAATGCTTCTTCTGTATCAATTGAGATAATCATGTAGTTTTTTTCTTCATTATTTTAACATAGTATTCTATGTTGGTTCCATATCTTTTTAAAACATAAGATTAAAAATATTTCCAAATAAAATCTAGGCTAAAGGAAGCTTTGATGTGTTATCTCATTGTTACTATACACCTAGACGAGGCCTCTCCACTCTTCTTTCTAGAAGTCCCCTGGATTTTCTAGACTTCCACCTTTTGCTCCTCACTTTCCTTGTGGTCTCCTCATGAAAATATATTCTTCAAGTATAAAAATATTTACCTCTTGAAAAAGATACAAATCTACAACCCTAGAATCACAGATAGTTAGGACAGAAAATGGCTTCAGAGTTCATTTATCCATCTGTCACAAGAACAAAGAGTTTGCTTTGTTTAAAAAATGGGCTATTAAAGTATATTTCAACAGTCCAATTTTCATTTCTCATATGTATTTAAGGTTTGATACATATATACGAACAGTGAGAAAAATGTCACATATAGGCCCAGCTATAAGTAGATCCAAAACTATTTCATCTCAACTGAAATATGCCCTCATCCCAGTTTTACTCAAGTGAAAGCCATGTGACTAGTTTTATACATCAGTATGCTAAACACACACAACAAAGTGCAATTTACCAAAAATGTTTCACTTACATGATCTCATTGAGTCCTTCAAACAACCTAGTAAAGTAGATATTACAATTCCCAATGGACACATACAGGTCAAAAAGTGATTACAAAATGGTGGTCAAAAAGACACGTGGAGAATTCTAGAGAGAAGAGATGATGACAGTTTGGGAAAAGAATTAAAAGTTTAAGTTGTTATGTTGTACAGAAAATAAATATTAAAGATTTACATGCAAACAAAAATTTTAAAAGAGACTTATTAGTCTTGAAGTCATGACCTTAAATAGAAAAATCTTTCCAGCTCTGTCATGAAAGTGTCCTGGAAGCCAACTGCTATTACACATGTAGAAGTCTTTAATGTGCATCCCAGATGTCCAGATTTGTACATCTAATTCTATTGTCCACTAAAAGAGTATTTTTGTATCAGATTTTATATCTTGCTGAAAGGAAAAACAAGTATGAAACATTTGTTTTTACCAGGAACTTAACTCTATGGAAGACTATGAGTCCATGATGAGTACTAAAATGAACAATTAATATAAAGTGTGTAAAAGAGAGTCATGATAAAAAATAAGAATGACAAGAATAGGAAATGTACCATTCTATATTAATTTTATTATATAAGGGAGTACTGATTTAAAAGGATGTTTCGTACTTCCTATTAAGCATGTGCTTAGAAAACACACACCCTGTGGGGCCGCCACTGTGAGATCCAGCAGGTAGGCTTCACTGCCGCCACCCAGCTCCATTCCCAGCCCAGCCCAGTGCGCACAGAGCGGGGAGATGTCCGGCTAGGGAGGCGGAGACTCGGCAGAAAACACACACCCTGCGGGGGCTGCCACCGCGAGATCCAGCAGGTAGGCTTCACCGCAGGCCCCTGGCTCCATCCCCTGCCCCGCCTAGTGTGCTCGGAGAAGGGAGACATCCGGTAGGGGAGGCGGGAACTCCACGGGGACCACACTGCTGCTGAGCAAACCAGCAGCCCGCTCCAATGTGTACGGAGCACAGAGACGTCCAGCAAGGGAGATAGAAGCTCTGTAGAGCCCACACACCCAGTGGGGGAGCTGCCGCCACGTGATCTAGAAGCAGGTAAGCTTCACTGCTGCCACCCGGCTCCATCCCATGCCTGGCCTAGTGTGCAAAGAGCAGGGAGACATCCTGTAGGGGAAGGGGAAGTTCTGCAGAGACCACGTGCTCTGCGGTGCCTCGGTGCATCCCAGCAGCCTGGGCCAGAGCACATGGAACAGGGAGAAGTCCGGCACAGGAAGTGGAAGCTCAGCAGAGACCACACACCCTGCGATACTGCCCGGTGATCCAGCAGCCCAGTAGAGTCCAAGCTGACCAGAGTGGCAGCTCCCCGGAGAGGCCCAAGACCCGAGGCAACCACACACACAAGGCACTAGAGGCCAACTGAGCAGTCATAGAGGTAGCCATACCAAATTGGCAACCACAGCAACACCTTAGTTAGTCAATAGTGTCAAACCGGTGGACTGTTAAACCCCCTGCCACAATGAATAAACATCAAAAAAACGATACCAGAAATACAAAAAAATCAAGAAAGTACACCACCAAAAGTTAATAAATCTCGAACTCTAGATCCTATAGAAAAAGAAGCCCTTGAAATGACAGACAAGGAATTTCGAGTGATAATTCTAAGGAAACTGAATGAGATACAAGAAAACTCAGCTAAACATCATGATGAAACGAGGAAAAGTATACAGGACCTGAAAGAGGAAATGTACAAGGAAGTCAATGTCCTGAAAAAAAAACGTAGCAGAACCTGCAGAACTGAAGAAGTTATTCAGCAAAATAAAAAACACAATGGAGAGTTTAACCAACAGGCTTGCGGAAGTTGAAGAGAGAACCTCTGAACTTGAAGATGGGCTGTTTGAAATAACACAAGCAGACAAAAAAAAAAAAAGAAAAAAGAATCAAAGACATTGAAGAAAATCTGAGAGAGATATCAGACAACCTTAAGCGCTCAAATATCCGAGTCATGGGTATTCCAGAAGGGGAAGAAAAAGGAGATTGCATTGAAAACATATTCAACAAAACAGTGGCAGAAAAATTTCCAGGTATAGGAAAAATCACAGACCTTCAGATCCAGGAAGCTCAATGATCTCCAAACTTATTCAACCCAAAAAGGTCTTCTCCAAGACATGTTATAGTAAAACTGGCAAAAGTCAAAGACAAAGAGAGAATCTTAAAAGCTGCAAGAGAGAAGCGTCAAATCACCTGTAAGGGAGCCCCAATCAGGCTAACATCAGACTTTTCATCACAAACCCTAAAAGCTAGAAAGGAATGGGATGATATATTCAAAATACTAAAAGACAAAGATTGCCAGCCAAGAATACTCTACCCTGCAAGGCTATCCTTCCTAAATGAAGGGCAAATAGTATATTTCTCAGACAAACAAAAACTGCGGGAGTTCACTACCACACGACCATCCTTACAAGAAATTCTCAAGGGAATACTGGGTTTGGTTCCTGAAAAATAACTACCACTGCCATAAAAACCCAAGAAAAATCAAAACCCACTAGTATAATAAAGATGGCATTCATGAAGAGACAACAAACAAACAAAAACGCTATCTACAACCTAAGGAACAAACAAACACAGAAAACAAACAGTAAATCAGAAAGAAGGGAACACTGAAGACAACCAAACAACCAATAAAATGCTAGGAATAAATCAACACCTTTCAATAACAACTCTTAATGAAAAAGGCTTAAATTCCCCAATCAAAAGACACAGACTGGCTGACTGGATTATAAAGGAGGACCCAACTATATGCTGCCTACAAGAGACCCACCTCACCCATAAAGACTCACATAGACTAAGAGTGAAAGGATGGAAAAAGATTTACCATGCAAACAAAAAAGAAAAACGAGCTTGAGTAGCTATTCTTATATCTGACAAAATAGACTTTAAACTAAAAACCATAAAAAGAGACAATGAGGGACACTACGTAATGATAAAAGGACTGATCCATCAAGAAGACATAGCAATCATAAATATGTACGCACCCAATGTTGGAGCAGCCAGATTTATAAAACAAACTCTATTGGACCTAAAGAAGGAAATAGACACTAATACCATAATAGCAGGGGACCTGAACACCCCACTGTCAAAATTGGACAGATCATCTAGGCAAAGAATCAGCAGAGAAACACAAGATCTAAACAATACTCTAGACCAATTGGACCTGGCAGATATCTACGGAGCATTCCATCCAACAACCCCAGAATATTCATTCTTCTCATCAGCACATGGATCATTCTCCAGGATAGATCACATATTAGGTCACAAATCAAGTTTCAACAAATTCAAAAAAATTGGAATTATCCCATGTATTTTCTCAGACCACAATGGATTAAAACTAGAAACCAATAACAAATGAAACTCTTGAAACTATACAAACACATGGAAATTAAACAGCATTCTACTTAATGACATATGGGTCCAAGAAGAAATCAAGCAGGAAATCAAAAAATTTATTGAAACTAATGAAAATAATGATACATCATACCAAAACCTATGGGATACTGCAAAAGCAGTATTAAGGGGGAAATTTATTGCATTAAATGCTCACCTCAGAAGAATGGAAAAATGGCAAGTGAACAACCCAACACTTCACCTTAAAGAACTAAAAAAACAAGAACAATCCAAACCTAAAGTAAGCAGACTGAAAGAAATCATTAAGATCAGAGCAGAACTTAATGAAATTGAAACCCAAAAAACAATACAAAAGATCAATGAATCAAAAAGTTGGTTTTTTGAAAAGATAAATAAAATCGACAAACCATTAGCATGGCTAACAAAAAAAAGAAGAGAGAAGATTCAAATAACAAAAGTTAGAAATGAAAAAGGTGATATTACAACTGATCCATCTGAAATACAAGGAATCATTCGAGACTACTATAAACAACTATACGCCAACAAGTTTGAAAATCTGGAGGAAATGGATAAATTTCTGGACACACACAAGCTCCCAAAACTGAACCATGAAGACGTAGAAAATTTGATCAGACCAATAACAATAAAGGAGATTGAAGCTGTTATCAGAAGGCTCCCAACAAAGAAAAGCCCAGGACCACCTGGATTCACAGCAGAATTTTTCAAACATTCAAAGAGGAATTGTCACCAATTCTTTACAAACTATTCCAAAAGATTGAAACAGACGCAAATCTCCCAAATTCATTCTATGAAGCAAACATCATCCTGATACCAAAACCAGGTAAGGATATAACCAAAAAGAAAACTACAGGCCGATATCCTTGATGAATATAGATGCAAAAATCCTCACTAAAATACTAGCAAACAGAATACAGCAACACATACGTAAAATTATTCACCATGATCAAGTGGGATTCATCCCAGGGATGCAAGGTTGGTTCAACATATGCAAATCAATAAATGTGATACACCATATTAATAAAGTCAAACACAAGGACCATATGATCATCTCTATAGATGCTGAAAAAGCATTTGAACAGGAACCAGACAAGGATGCCCACTCTCATCACTCCTATTCAACATAGTGTTGGAAGTACTAGCCAGAGCAATCAGAGAAGAGAAGGAAATAAAGGGCATCCAGATTGGAAAAGAAGAAGTCAAACTGTCCCTGTTTGCAGATGACATGGAACAGCCTAAAGCCTCTACAAAAAAACTCTTGGAGTTGATAAATGATTTCAGCACAGTAGCAGGATACAAAATCAACACACAAAAATCAGTAGTATTTCTTTTCTCCAATAGTGAACATGCAGAACGAGAAATCAAGAAAGCCTGCCCATTTACAATAGCCACCAAAAAAATAAAATACTTAGGAATTGAGTTAACCAAGGAGGTGAAAAATCTCTATAATGAGAACTGCTGAGAGAAATTAGAGAGGATAAAAGAAGATGGAAAGATATCCCATGCTCTTGGATTGGAAGAATCAACATAGTGAAAATGTCCATACTACCCAAAGTGATGTACAAATTCAATGCAATCTCCATCAAAATTCCAAGGACATTTTTCTCAGAAATGAAAAGAACTATCCACACATTTATATGGAATAATAAAAGACCACGCATAGCCAAAGCAATTCTGAGCAAAAAAAATAAAGCTGGAGGCATAACACTACCTGACTTTAAGCTATACTACAAAGCTATAATAACCAAAACAGTATGGTACTGGCATAAAAACAGACACACTGACCAATGGAATAGAATAGAGAATCCAGAAATCAACCCACACACTTACTGCCAGCTGATCTTTGACAAAGGCACCAAGCCTATTCACTGGGGAAGGGACTGCCTCTTCAGCAAATGGTGCTGGGATAACTGGATATCCATATGCAGGAGAATGAAACTAGACCCATACCTCTCACCATATACTAAAATCAACTCAAAATGGATTAAGGATTTAAATACACACCCTGAAACAATAAAACTTCTTAAAGAAAACATAGGAAAAATACTTCAGGAAATAGGACTGGACACAGACTTCATGAATATGACCCCAAAAGCACGGGCAACCAAAGGAAAAATAAACAAATGGGATTATATCAAACTAAAAAGCTTCTGCACAGTAAAAGAAACAATTAACAGAGTTAAAAGACAACCAACAGAGTGGGAGAAAATATTTGCAAAATATACGTCTGACAAAGGATTAATATCCATAATATACAAGGAACTGAAACAACTTTACAAGAAAAAAACAAGCAACCCAATTAAAAAATGGGCAAAAGAGCTAAGTAGGCATTTCTCTAAGGAAGATATACAAATGGCCAACAGACATATGTAAAAATGCTCAACATCACTCAGCATCTGGGAAATGCAAATCAAAACTACACTGAGATACCACCTCACCCCAGTTAGGATGGCTGAAATCCAAAAGACTCTGAACGATAAATGCTGGCGAGGTTGCAGAGAAAAAGGAACTCTCATACATTGTTGTTGGGACTGAAAAATGTTGCAGTCTCTATGGAAAATGGTATTGAGGTTCCTCAAACAACTGCAGATAGATCTACCATATGACCCAGCTATCCCACTGCTGGGAATATACCCAGAGGAATGGAAATCATCAAGTCGAAGGTATACCTGTTCCCGAATGTTCATCGCAGCACTCTTTACAATAGCCAGGAGTTGGAACTAGCCCAAATGTCCATCATCAGATGAGTGGATATGGAAAATGTGGTACATCTACACAATGGAATACTACTCAGGTATAAAAACGAATGAAATACTGCCATTTGCAACAACATGGATGGACCTTGAGAGAATTATATTAAGTGAAATGAGTCAGGCACAGAAAGAGAAATACCACATGTTCTCACTTATTGGTGGGAGCTAAAAATAAATAAATAAATTCACACACAAAAAAACCCCGGGGGGGTGGGAGAAGACATAACAACTACAATTCCTTGAAGTTAATACGACAAGCAAACAGAAAGGACATTGTTGGGTGGGAGGGAGGAGAGGGAGGAGGGAGGGAGGTTTCGGTAATGGGCCACAATAATCAACCACATTGTATATCGACAAAATAAAAATTTAAAAAAAAAGAGCATGTGCTTATTTATATAGTAATATTTATATCTTTTCCCCATCCCTAGTAGAGAAAGCTAGATATAGGTAACTGTAAGTAAGCCAAATATTTCCAGAAAAAGTTAGAGCTAGACTCAGAGAGATGGACTGATTACCTCTGATGGCCACTCTCAATAATCACAAAGAAAGAAGATGTAAAAAAACAAAAACCAAGAAAAACAAAACATGCAAAAATTTAGGATCTAACACTGACCTCATGTTTATGGGATTAGTCTTGATAATATAAGATGATTTTTGAAGTATTCCAAACAGTAGGAAATAATGTATTTCGCATTTAAAGGCTATTATTATTACTTACTGGTAATTAAGAGACTCACAGATGGGCAGTCCCACTTGCTCGGCAAGAATTGGTGACTGGGATCAGCTGTTGTAGTTGGTGCAAAGAGGCTCCAGGACAGGAATGGCTTCATCCAGATGAAGAAATGTAAATCTCTGAAAGCAAAACTAACGAATATAAAAAATGGAGAAGATGGGTGAAACCAAAGAGATGGCTTGTAAATGAGCTGCCGATATGCTGAGGTATCCCCAACTCTCATCAAGAAAATGAAAATCAGCTGAGATTTTATTAATTGTGGCAGAACCAGAATGATGTTGCCAGAACAGAAAAGAGACGAGGTACATGGCAATTGTCTATTAAAATCGTAAGGATTTTGACCTCATGTCATCACTACTGTTGGGTTAAGATGATGTTCTTACATGGTATGTCCTGATTCAGGGAAGATCAAGACCTGGACCTTGGGGCAGGCATGCCAACAAGGTGTGCACACCTGGAAACTCGATCTCAACTGCAGGCTGGCCTCTCTTCCTAAGCCAAGGATTCCCACCTTTCTTTGGGGAATATCCATACTGCCCCCAACTTCAAAAGCAACAGAGACTTACTCTGGCAGTGGACTCCATTGAAAGTAGAGGAATCAAAATTTCCTGGGGACATATATACCATGTCAAAGCCCCCCAAATGATTCTGACCTCCCTCCTACTTGGGAGGGGCTAACTCTCCCTGCTATGTATCATACTTCTCACCAGCTTAATTGCAAGGGCTTTAACTTTTGCAACAGTAAAAGTAATACTCCATGAAACAGCACAAAGTCTCGGGTTACCAAAAGGAACTTTTCATATGAACTCAAAGTTAAAGAATTTAAAACAGGGACATTATGATTTAAATGACTAAAGTGGACTAATTAAATCACCTTACAGGCTACACTCCAAATTCCTAGTTTCTTGGTGTAGATAAAACAATTTCGCCAAATTCAGTTAAACTATTGAAGGACATTACTATTGCCAATGAAAGTAAAGAGAGATATTTTGCATATTCTTAGTCTAGTTTTAAGAAAAATATATGAAATGCCAGTGACTCAAAGCAGCAAACAATTTTTTTCCATAATGTGCCTAAGCTAGCAATGAAGAGTAAATTTTATGTCTTGCATCAAATACAATTGACTTCCATGAGAGTTGATTTCTGTGACAGTTGACTTGTGTGACTGTATTGGGCAGGAGGCTGACACACCCTCACCCAGGGGTAGAGGGCTATAATCAAAGTAAAGATGTCTGCCCTGGGCACCAGCACGAATTCCCACATCATGCTAGGGGCTTCTTTCTGTAAAGTGATCAGAGAGTACACTCTGTATGCTTGAATAGCTTCCAATCTGGTTTGGGAATTGAGATACAAAAAGGTGAGGAAATAGAACATTTCTCAGGCAGTATAGACACTTCCGTAAAGCTCTCCTGTGCCCCTGCTGTAGGACTAATTGCTCCTTCCTTGTTACAGCATTAGCGTTTTATGGGCACTGTTACAGACTACTGCTTTTATTGTTGTTCTTACATGATCAGTGCTCCCCCTTAGTTTGTCATGCCCTGGGGGCAGTGACTTGCTCCGCTGCTCTGGCTCCATCACCCTCAGAACCTTGGGTGCCCTTGTCTGTGGTTCCTGAGCTGAGGGCCCCTCACTGACAAGGGCCTGAGCATATGTAGAAGGTTAAAGGAACTCAGATAAACAGTGGGGGAGAGGGGGAAAAACAACAGGCTTTGCGCTCAGCTACCAGGCCCCCTTTTTCCCCACTGCCCCAACACCCCGGTTCTGGTCCTTATTTCTCCAGCCTTCCCATCGAGTTTATCAGCTCTACGTTTGACTTCCCAATAAATTCTGCTTCTCTTTACATTCCCCAGAGTTTAGTTTCACTTGCTTGAAACCAAGTACCCTGCCTGGGACATTCTTCCACAAACACCCGTGTTTTCTCGCCTTTTGCTCCCATCGCCCACGCTGTCTGCATGGGGCCTGGTGGGAGCTGCGTAACGTGAGAGCTGCTGGAAATTCCTAGAGCGTGGGATTTCCAGTCAGTTGACTCTGGGATCAAATTCCAGCTCTGCCACCTACTGTGTGACCTTGGGCAAGTGAGTTTGTCCTTCCAGGCATCCAGTTAGCCAGGATGGAGTGGACACAATGTCTGCCTCAGGAAGCAGCTATGAGGATCAGGGCAGATGACATATGCTAGGCACACAGCTCAGTTGATGCTGGTTCCCCAGCTTCCCTATTCCCCTTACACAGCAGCAACTGGATCACTGCCATGTGTTATCTTGTATATTGTGACCATTCAAATCCTTTATTACTTATTTTTTATATACTGATGCCTTATTTCACTGCAAGGAAAAAGCCTGAGACCCCCACCCCCAGCCCAGCCTCTGCAGGGTGTCCTGTTCACAGTAGGTGCTCAATGTATGTATATATGGCTGTGAATGTGCATCACAAGCTGTCCCTTAATCAACACACACACACACACGTGTGACAGCTTGTGATGCACATTCTCAGCCATAGGTGGGCTCCTCTTGCTGTACTTCCTTGGCATCATGCTGCCTGCTGTCTGTGGTCTTTCCAACTGGTCAGGTTTGCTGTCCGACTGCTGGAGGGGCTTCTTGGGGTACTCCTGGAAAGCTTAGGACTGATTTCAGGGCTTCCCTGGTGTGGATCCCTGCAGATTGACTTTGGACAGTGTCAACGTCCTCCAGCTGAAGACCCTAAGAACATATCAGTAGTTGAACAAGTTGGGTTTCTTACCTGTTTCTTACTTGCAGCGACAGAGAACACACACACTGGGGAGCAGTGAGGCATCTCAGGAAGAGTGTGCTGGAAAAGGCTTACTGTGCAGAGAAGAGCTAACACAGCAAGCCTGAGACTGCTATCCTTTCAAAGGCCTGCTTGCGAGGTTGGCTCTTGGCCTGTGTCTGGGAACTTGAATTTTGGGAATGTTCCCACCATTTTCTACCTGATAAGAGTGGCTTCTCCTGCCTAAAGTGTGCAAACAATGTGTTTTATGCTGAACACCTGCTTTCCTTCTGGAAGTCTGGAATTTTGATCTGTGCTAGGCAGATGGTGCCTATGTAATCAGCCCCCAATAAAACATTGGGCACTGAGTCTTTAACAAACTTCCCTGATAATATTTCACGCTGTTGTCACAACTTGATGCTGGAGGAATTAGGCACATCCGTATGTATTAGTCTGTTTCTGTTGCTTATATAGCAAAATACTTGAAACTGGGTGATTTATAAAGAAAACAAAATTTATTGCTTACAGTTTCTGAGGCTGGGAAGTCCAAATTCTATAAGGTGGTGGTGACAGTGGCTCAGGAGTCTCATACTGCAAGATGGTGGAAACAGAGAGGGCAGAGAGAGAAAGACAGACTCTCCTCTTCTTTTAAAGCCCTCAGAACCACAGCCCTGACCAGCATTTTAAATCCATTCACTACTGCACGGTCCTACTATCCAGTCACCTCTTCAAGGCTCTACTTTTCAATTACCGTAATAGGATTTCCCACTCTCTTAACAGTCACAGTCGGGGCTAAGTTTCTAATACATGAAACTTGGGGGACACAATTCAAGCTTCAGTGAGTTTTGGGGGGACATAATTCAATCCACTGCTTTCCAAATACAATGTGCTGGTGCCTGTGTGGGTTCGAATCCCATTCTTGTTACCAAAAATCTGTATTAGTCAGGGTTCTCCAGAGAAACAGAATAAATAGGATATGTTATAAATATATGAGAGGGAATATTAGGGGAATTAGCACTGGCAGAGGACTTTGGAAGCTTGGGCCTGGTTTCCTCTGAATGTCACCCTATGCACCTTTTGCCTTTGCTGATTTTGTTTTGTATCCTTTCACTGTAATAAATCACAGCTGTGAGTATGAATATGTGCTGAGTCTTTTGAGTCTTCCTAGCAAATCATTGAATTTGGGCGTGGTCTTGGGGACCCCTGATACACTTATTATAAGATTTGAACTTAGGTGACTTTGGGGAGGGAGTAAAGGAGCAAGACTTTGCTCTGAATCACATCATCTCAAGAAGCAGGGTTAATTCTGTGATTGAGCATCTCAATAAATCTTATCTAGGAGGAGGGAAGACCAGAACAAGGCTAGAGCTGTAATGGATAAAGCAGCAGCAGTCACTTATACTAGCTGGGATAGGGGAGTATTTTGTACTTTGTGGCTTGGATGATGTTCATGTTTTGTCTGTGTTCAGACATGATTATGGAGGAGTCTTGTTTGTGTCTTGCTCCACCACGGTCACAGAGTGGCCTTGTTTGATGTAGATGTTCAGTGAAATTGTTCATATTCAACAGGAAAACACCCAGACCCAGCTATGAGGGCTCATCAGTTTCAAGATGTCAGCAGCTGCTTTTCTCTTTCTCAACAGAAATGCAACCTTAAATTGTCTTGTTGTTAATGCCACAGCTTTCGCTTATATGGAACATTTTCTCCATAATGGTTTAGGTTTCTCAGGCCTTGATAATGATAGCAGACCTCCAATTTCCCATATCCATTGAGTGAAAATCCCTACTGATGGAGATGATGTTATTGGAGGAGTGTGCCCATAGGACACAGATCAAATGATTTTACTCTTCGTGATGACTGCTAACCAGCATACTTCTTTCCCTCGGACAATGGGCTCTCCAAGTATTCACTTCAATCTAATTTCATGACTTTCGTCACTTACAGTTATTTCAGCAGACTCCTGCTGACTGAGAAGACACAGTCATGCACACTTGGAGGCAGCACTGTCCAAGTTTGTTCACAGCTCTCCTTCCCCATAGCCCAAGGTTAAGTTTGTGGCTCTGGCGACCACGGCAGGCAGCTACTTGCAAGCACTTTCTGACTCCAGTCTGCACTTCCATGGGCATCCGTCCCTCCGGTAGGCCCACCTCTCTACCCTTCTTTCTGGGTCAGTTTGCATCCCTAATGCCAACTAATTCCTGGCAGCCCCAGCTCTGGGGCTGGCAGGCACAGGTGGGATTCATCTTCCAAACCCATCAGGAGCTGCCCCCTCTCTCTCTGTTCATCTGAATATTTCACCTCTCTCCAGGGCTTCTCTCTCCACTCCTGTAACCCGGGCGCAGGGCTGAAGGTCTAGCAGCTGAGAAAGTATCCCACCACAGAATAGAATGCTCAGCTCCCTCCTGCAGATAGCTCTGAGAGATTTTGCAGGGAGGACTCCCTCTTGGCTTTGAGAAGGAATCTGCTCTAGAGGTCCTACCCTTTCCTGGATGGCAAAGAGTATCTTGTTTTTAAACCCACATCCCTTATAATGGCCTCTTTGACATCCTCTGGGATAGGGGTTGTTACGCTCATTCTGCTAACAGGGCTCCTCTCTATGTGTCTCCCAGCGGGGTAGGTGGCTGTCAGCAGTCAGTGGTCCTCTGAGCTTAGGATATAGGAACCTTGTGCTTTTCCCTGCAGCGGGTCCTAACTTCCAATTCTGGAGAAGGATCTCACTCAGCACTTCGAACCAGTAATTCTAAGGTCATCAGTCAGCAACAGTGGAGGACAAAATCTTAATATTTGGGAACTGCTTATAATTGTAGCAAGGCTTCTAAATTTGCACTGTCCAAAACAGTAGCCACTAGCCCTTATGGTTATTGAGCCCTTGAAATATGACTAGTCTGCATTGAGACGTTCTGTACCTGTAAAATACACACTGGTTTCCAAAGACTTATTATAAATATAGAATGCAAAAACCTCCTTAATAATTTCTATATTGATTACATGTTCAAGTGCTAATATTTTTGATATATTGTGCTAAATAAAATATATTATGGAAATTAATTTTGTCTGTTTCTTTTTAATGTTTTTGAAGGTGGCTACTAGAAAATTTAACGTTAACTATGTGGCTCACATATTTCTATTGGGCAGGGCTGTTCTAGACCAGGAGTTGGCAAACCATGGCTAACTCGGGGCAATTCAGCTCACTGCTTGTTTGTGTAAATAAAGTTTTATCAGAACACAGCCACACTACCTGATTACATATTCTTTGGCAGCTTTTGTGCTGCAATGGCTGAATTGAGTAGAGACATACTGTATAACCTGTGAAGCTCAAAATATTTGCTACCTGGTCCTTTACAGACAAAGTTTGTCAACCTCTGTTCTAGACTATCAAATAAAATGTGTTTTTTTAATTTATAAAATTTATTGAATTTTTATTCAATATCAAATATATATTACAGTAATTTATTTAGCAGAAAATGGATGCGTTTAGGCTACTCCTATATTGAGCTGGGTAGTTTAATAATCATAACACTCCATGACCCAAATTAGTGGGTAGCAGAGAATTTCCGTATTAGTTTTATCATACCAGTATCCTTATGAGAGTTTGTGCTCACTTTCTCATTGATTATCCCCACCCACACAGTGAAACTGATATATGCCCATGGATTAGGGACCCCACCTGGAGAAAATCCAGATGACCACTTGCCTGTAAGTGTGAGTGACTAGCAAGGCTCCATATCAAGATGTGTCTGCTGTGTGTGAGCAATAGCCATGATGATTAAATGGAAATGCCTGTCTCAGTCTCAAATCACAGGCTTTGAGGTACACATCGAAATTAGTTACGCAAAAAGCAGTGTTCTTTCTGAAAGGAGGACGGAAATTTCCGTATCATCAGAGAATCCTATCCAACAACATGTGGTCTCCTTTCTTGAACTCAGGCGGCGGAGCCAATTGGCACAAATGATTATACTGTTCATTTCCCTACTGACCTTTCATCTTTTTTATTCTTGTCAATTTTCCTTGTGAAATGTTACCATTTTGGTGGGGGTGTGTATGTCACGAAAGCACGTTCTGCATCACACTGAAAATTATGGCTGCAAAGCCTCCTTAAATTACACTCTAATAGTATTTTCTTGGAAGTCATTATGAATTTTGGTTCTTCCTAACCCTTGCCACTGGGGATCAAATAGCACAGCTCAACGTTTCCGTTGCTGCATTTTATAATGGTGGTAATGTAAGAATTTACTGGGGACTTTATACACAGAGACAAAAGCATGCCACTTTACGAAGCTATTAAACACCATGGATTTTCCCACATGAGAGATCAAGCTTATTGTATTTCCCAAGTCTCCCAGCAGTTTGCCCCACAGCCCAGCTCCATTGTGTGAAATGATGTGGTTGGCCCAGCCGTTCTCTAACTGAAGGTCGTTAGCGTCTTGAATGCAACCCAACGACATCACCAAGGCATAGCTGCAGAGACACGCCGCTCTATCACCACGGCTTGTTACTGCAGGACACCTGGCCTCTAAGCGGGAGAGGTTATTATATTCCCTTTTGACAATGCAAGCTTTTCAAGGGCCAACAATGCAATTTTTTTTACAGTAGAGATTAAAGTTAAAAACATGACAAGCAGAGAGCAGTCTGCTTTTGTGTGCAGACATCCAGACATTTTCAGCCCAAGAAGGCAATAAGCCACACGATAAAAATTCTAGCTTGAAACTCCCAGGGTTCTCCAATTAGATGCTTATCTTTTCTTTTATGGGCGAGGCTTTGTTTAAAACAAAATTTCTAATGGGGAAAATATGGTTTCACTACCAAAATGCATTTGCTATGGAAATGGTAGGCTGCTGAAACATACAGGGAATATAATTAACATGAAAAATGATTAAATAATATACCTTTATGTTCATAAGATCTTAAGATCCAGAATGATACTCTTTCCATTTAGGGGGAGCTGTGGTACTCATTAAGGCTCTTTTAGGGGGTAATTTAGTTATTAAAATAAATTGTGTTTTATGGAAATGACCAAAACATTTCTTAGATTTGAAGGTTTGTGTTTTAAAAAAATTAAGAGTTCTCTGAATCTGGAGGTATTTACTGTGTGGTTTTAGACACTGATATAACTCCCAAAATATGTGAAGCTGTCTATGAGATATAAATCATCCGACCGCCAAATGTCCTAGTTTCTTCTTCAGTTGGAAGATGAGGTAGGTTTCTAATGGTGGGCTGGTGGGCATAGCAGTTGCTGTGGTGACATCAGGACATCGTGTGAAAACTGTAGCATGCAGTGGCAGCTAAATAAATATAAAAAGGAGTTTATTGGTTGTGTATGGTCAAATCGCAATTGGGCAAGGACTTCTGACCCATCGGATAGAGAGTTCACCAAGGGCGTGAAGATTTTGCTTCTAATTCTCTGAGATTTACAAAGCACAAGAGTCCATCCAGCAATCTCTGACACATCGTGTGCTTTTCATTACTTCCACGGTTCCCCGGAGACCTAGGCCCATTCCACGGTGAGCCCATAGGAAAAGCAATCACATACAGGGTGTACTCAACAGTTTGGATTTCGTAATCCTCATCCATATAAATTTTCCTTGGGACTTCGAGTTCACAGACAAGTCCAATGGGAATGTCTCTAAGCCAGGGAAAGTGAACACAGCCCCGCTGGCGCTCAGATCTGGATGGAGTCACAGGACCTGCTGGGTAGAAATGGCTTCTATTGACTTACATTTGCTGACAGGATGCTGTCAGGGGGAATCAAGGTGCTGTCGGAACGACAGATTTGGTGAACGGGAAATACAAGACATTTTAAGGTCCATCTCCTGAAAAAATAAACTTAAAAAAGAATGAAATGACGGAAGACTTGACCCAATCCTCCAGCACTATTCGGGCTGCACATATTTTCAGCATCTGTCATAAAAGCTCACAGTGCTATGAGGGACTCAAAGTTTAATGGTGTGTAAATTTTTTTTTTTAAACTCTCTTGTTGCCTCTTAGCTGCTGCTTGCAAATATGGAAAAGCTTTGTGTGTGTGTGTGTGTGTGTGTGCATTTAGTTTTAGAAGCACAGAGAGTAAAATACAAAGCACTGAGTGCCTTGAGTTAAATACACTTAGAATTTTGTGCTCAGGAGAACATCCAACTGCCAGCTCTATTTGACTTGTGGAAGTTTCCAGACTCCAGGTTCCCAGAGCCCTGGTATTAATTTTCTTTTAGCTATTCAGATCTCCCTACCTGCACTTACCTGTAGTTGTTTAGGACCCCACATTGCTGACTCTCTCCCCCTCATAGCTCTCCAGGTATCTGGTCACTGTTTGGCAGAGGAAATCAATTCTGAATCCAGTTTTCCCTTGCTCACTCAATCACTCAGCCATGCTTGGGAATGTGGGGAATTGCATTCAAGAAGAGATGAGTAGAAAATCATTTTTAATTTCAAAGAGAGTCCCAGGTATCTCTACACTGTGAATAGATGAATACTATACAATTTATGAGGTGCTGGCAAATATAGTACATTACACAGTACAATTTAATGCAATCCATGGAGCTCCAAATGCCCTTTAGAGTATTTGAAGCCAACATTTACAAATACAATTTTAAATAGAGGATAACTAAATGGGTGTTGTTATTCTGTTCTGAGCCTACTAACGAATTCTCAAGAACGTAGCATGAATTGGTTGTCAAGGTAATGTCTGGGAAGGTGGCAGAAACTGTCACTAAGCCAAGTGGAAAAATTAAACCCTCTCTTCGTCATATTCTAGGAATCCTCAAGCAAAAAAGAAATTCCTACACACATCTCAGAGCACTTTTGTATTCTCCTCTCTTTCATCCCTCAATCCTCTTTTCCATTTCCCCATAGATGACCAAAGAAAATAGAATGTTCCCCAAGAAAATTCATTTAAGGAAGTTGAATTCAGGGTCAATCTTTTTTTATTTTATTTTTTTTCCATCTATGAGTCTTTATTTTAGTTTATACCCTCTGGGCTGATTCGAATTAGAAGAGTATTTTGGACTCTCCAGAGGACACATGGCGGAGTAACGTAAATTGGAAATGCATGTTCCATGCTAGCAGACATTCCCACTCTTGCTGGGCATTTCCGATTGCTGTAAAGCACCTCTGTGACATGAACTAATCCATAGACCCTCTGGAGACTCAGCAGAGAAACTGAGGCCATGAAAGTGATTATAGGGCCATTAAGCATAAATGGTGGAAAAGAAATTACATTTGAATTTTTTTCATGTTCTGCTTTCATATAAATTACATAAGACAATGAAAAGAAAAGACCATCTGGGTTTGAATTTCATAAAACGAGACTCACATCTGCTTTGGTATGTCATGTAAATATTCCCTCATTAGAGAGTTCAGTCTATGAAACACTTTTGGTCAAAAAAGTATTAAGGAAAAAGGTGGAGAGATTGCTTTTCATGGACGCTGATTATTTTTAAATCCTCAGTTTTAGATATCAACTGGCAAACACCTCGGAGGATTGTACGTAACTTTATTTTTAGAAATTAAAATATCTTAGGCTGTCTACTTTGGCCAAGTAATGTACATTGCTTTTTTATTTGTTAGACAGGAGATTTGGTGCTTTTTTTCATCAAAAATAAGAGGCCTTTTATATTCAGCTCAGCTTTTAAGAAGGGCTGGGAATGGAAAGTTGCATGTTTGTAGATAAATCCTTTGTCCTCATCAACATGAGATGAATGTTTCCAGTCATATTGAATTATTTAGCTCTCCAGCAATCTCTTTTACTTCCTTTTTTTGTTGCTTGCTACCTCTTGGTTCCATCTACTTTGTGTTGGTTCTACCTCAAACTTCATGTAATAGCGAGATGGTGGCAGCAGGTCCAAACTTTGTACTCTCTTAGGTTCAAGGTCATGGGGAAGAGGAAGAGGTGTCTTACCAGAGTCTTGTTGATGCTTGGGTGGCATGCCTGTCCTGGAACTCACCCCCAATCACAAAGCCTGGGGAATGTGCTGTTCTGATTGGCTGAGGCCTAATCACGTGCCCTACTCCTGAATCAGTGGAGGCAGTCCCACCCAAAGCTATGGGCCAAGAGTGAAGGAAAGATGGTCCCCATAGTAGGCAGTTTCTAAGGTGGCTCCTAATCATTCATGCCTCCTGGTATTAACGCCTTTGTGTAATCCCCACCCCTTCAGTGTGGGCTGGACCAAGTGACTCACTTCTAACTAATAGAATACAGCAAAGATTCTGTGATGTCACTTCTGTGATTAGCTTGTATAAGATAGTGACTTCCATCTTGCTAGCAGACTCTCTCTATTGCCTTCTTTGCTGCCATGCTTTGATGAGAGGCCCACATGACAAGGAACTGAGAGTAACCTTCAGTCAGAAGCCATTGAGGAATGGAGAACCTTAGTTCAGCCACCCTCAAGGAACTGAATCCTGGGGATAATCATCTAGGTGAGCTCGGAAGCAGATCCTTCCACAGTCAAGACTTCAGATGAGACCCCAGCCTTGGCTGGTCACTTGGTTGCAGACTTATGACAGACCATAAACAGTGTATCCAGCTAAGCCATGCTCAGACTCCTGACTCAGAGAAACTGCAATAATAACTGTGTGTTGTTTTATGCTGTCAAGTTTGTGGTAGTTTGTCACATAGCAATAGACAACTAGTACACTGTTACATAAAAGTTGGGGTACAGGCACTGGAGTAGTGTGGGCAACAAAAATAATAGCTGTCCACAATAGAATGTTATAGCCATGAGCTCATTAATCTTCCCAACAACCTCATCAGGTGGGTGACAATTGCTCTCCCCCCATTTTCTTTTTAAGATGAGAATACCAAAGAAAAAGAGAAATTACATAACCAGCTCAAAATCACACAGTGAGTCCAAACTGCAGTATGAAAATGAGAAAGAGAGGTAGAATGTGCTATTGGTAGAGAAAATTCTAACCTTAAGTGGTATGAAATATGATTGCTTCCTAGTTTCTGCTTAGTTCAGGAAACACTCAGAGAAGTTGTTTCTGATTTTAGAGATTTTAAGTGCCATACTAAACAAGAACCTTCTCTATGCTAACTGCTAATCTTTCCAAGCAGCCACACAAGGGGCTTTCAGAATCAGCTAAACGTGTTGGCCCCAAACTGGCAGGAATAATAAGTCATTGTCACCAGTTGTCAGCCCTACCTCCTTCCCCAGTCTGTCCACTGGACTGCCACTATATGCCCTTTCCTGACAGGCTTCTGGACCAGTCCTGAGCAGCACCAAGACTATCTCATCAACCTCAAGTCTGCCAGTGATGGAATCTGGAACTGGTTTTGCTTTCCTTGACCCAGGTCCTGCATGCCAGGGATGGGCCATTAGCACGCAGCCTTCCATGCCCCCTCTTCTTGTGTGACGTTAGCACCGCATGCCTGCCTGCCAGTGCCTGGTTTCCCTGCCAAGAACCACATTTTCCTGGCTGAGTGGGGTCCCTGGAAGACAGTATGTCTGCAGAGAATTGAGAGCTCCCCCTTTCAGGAATGTTGTAAAGCAATCCAAGCATAGGGAATGGGTTGGACCAGATGGATTTTAAGGGCTCTTTCCATCTCACGAAGCTGTACCTCTGTTTGCTTGTCTTGCTCTGTTTTGTATTACAGTTGTTTTCACTCTTCTTTTATTTCTCCTATTAGGGTGTGATCTTTCTGAGTCTATGACTTTATGGATCTTGCACACAAATATTTTTAATTAAAAAATATATAAAGCTTACAGTCTCAATAGTTCTTACTGCAGAGATGGAAATGGATTTAGGAAAAAAGACATTCTGAAGGGAAGTAAGTAATCTCAGAAATAAAAATAGCTTTTTATTTTCAGAAAAATGTTTCCCTTTTATGTTACTCTTTTCCATTTATCTTTTATGATCAATTGAATAACCACAGAATAGTAATGACCAGTGCTGTAACTAATGATGATGAATGTTTTGTTTCAGTTAAAAACAAACCATCTCACACAATAAAGACAAAGGTGTCCATTAATATTGCTGCTTATTTATAGCACATTGTGAAGATCCTAGCCAAGATTAGAGACATATTGCTTAGTTTTACATTTAATATAATGACTGAAATTTTTCACACTGCTCAGCAGAATGGAATGAATCCAGTTACTATTTCTTAACACAGAACAGGGGTTGACAAACTACAGCCCTTAGGCCAAATCTGGCCCTCTGCTTGTATTTGTAAATAAAGTTTTATTGGAACACTGCCACATCCATTTGTTCACATATTGTCTTTGGTTGCTTTTGCACTACAGTAGCAGCATGGAATAGTTGTGACAGAGACTGTATGGCCAACAAAGCCAGAAATATTTCTCTTTGGTCCTTTACAGAAAGCTTTGCTGACTCTTGACATAGGGTGTAGACAGCATTCCTTAACTTGAAGGGCAGTTAATAATATCTAAGATTTTATTTTATTTTATTTTATTTCTTTTTATGGTCCTAATTTCCTTTTGAACAATGAGCAATTGGTGGTTGTCCAGTCCATTTATATGATACCTTCCTCTAAAGAATTTTAAGTCTGTTTGCTTATAGATTTGCACATCTGGTACAAGGCTCATAAGCTCTTTTTCCAAACTCAGAGAGGTTAATTGGCCTTCATAAAGCTGTGCACACAGATGGTAGTGGGAGCCCAGAGGAGACCTCAGGTTTACAATTACAAAGTCAGATCCCTTGTGACGACAACTTGTGTTTGCAGTTGTGACTTATATTGCACCAAAACCAATGTAAAGATTTAGTCAACAACCTGGTTGTCTGTGTACCAGTTAACCCAAATAATACTAATACCAAAACCTGCACTGATGCCAACTGTCACATTTCCAGACAAACATATCTTTCAAGATGCACAAGTGTCATCTAGTCCATGATGCCTCTTCTAAGTGGCCAAGTGACAATGATACTTCTGCTGTGTACCCCCAGCATATATCCTCTAGACCCAGGAGACCAGCCTTAGGCCTGAGCCTAAGGCTCCAGGAGTCCTTCTCTGTCTACACCTCCTCCCAAGCCCAGGATTCTGTTGAGCTAAGTGGATATGGAGGCCCCCGTCTGGAACATGCCCCATGTCCCCACAACCTACAAATTCCCTGCCCAAACCCACTTCTGAACCTACGTGGATTCTTCCCAATGTCCCTCATCTACCCAAGGGCAGGTGGCAGACACTGCTGCTGTGTGCACTTCCAGGCCTGAGAGTTGCCCAAGGAGGTGGTTGTTTGCAGAGATTTCAGGTGGTGCTTGGATATGCAAGCTGGGGTGTCCACTCTCATGTGACGGGCCTCTTGTGGTTTGTGATGGAGCTGGGGACAGAAAGAGAATGGGCTGTGCTTTGGACAGGCCTCTATTTGAACTCTTGCCTGGGCCCCGCAAACTCATTATGTTGCTTAAAACCCATTCTTGCTCTAACTAGTTTATAAGCAGTCTCTCCTGGCTAAGCCATGAATTCCTGGAATGCAAAAGCCACCTCTTCTGTCTTTTCACATCTATAGTACCCACATAGTGGCTTGGACGTTGTGGATGTTCAGTAGATATTTGGAGACTGAAAGAAAAACACCACTGTGTCACTAAATTGACAACCAAATGGAAAGTCAGCATTCCTGTTACTGTAGCTGCCTAACAAACCATCCAAACTTAGTGCTACAAAACAACTATTTTATTATGTTCACAGCTCTATGGGCCAGGAATTTGGAAAGGGCACAGAAGTATGGCTTGTCCCTGCTCCACAATACCTAGGGTCTCAGCTGGGAAGATTCAGATGCTGAAGATGACTTAACAGCTGGGGCTAGAGTCATCTGGATGCTCACTCACTGATACTTCCGGCCATTGATTCCAGCTGGGACCAAAATACTACATGTGCCCTCTCTTTATGGCTGCTTGGGTTTCCTCATAGCATGGTGTCTGGGCTCCAAGAGTGACCATCCCCAGAATAACCAGGCTTGTAAATCACTGCAGTCACAAGCTCACTGAGGTTCATGATGAAGGAACACCGACTCCCACCTTTTGATGGGAGAAGAGCCTAAGACACATTTTAAGAAGAGCATGTGCAATTGGAAATATAGTTGTGGTCGTCCTTAATAAAACAGAATCTGCCACAGTCAGGTAGATATTCTCTTAGAAAAATCAGCACGTCCACCCTGACCCTATGGGGAGGGAAAGCAAGCTTCTTCAAATAAAGCAAAACGGTGGGGGGAGGGGGGTCTACTTTCACCATTCTTCTGTTTAAAGATATTTTGAGGAACCCATTGTGGTAAAAAGTATGGACTGCCTGTCTGAGGTGAGAGGTCTGAAATGTGCTCCATTTAAAATAATGATTAGGGGCTTACAATGGTTTCTTTCCCACTGAGTGGCTGATCATTTCATTGCATTCGCTATGTCCCAGTGGTATAGAGTTACTTTTATATGAAGCACTAAAATAGCTTTTCAAAAATAAGACAGAAAGTTTCATGCTCTAATGAACTAATATAGTAAAATGTCAATATCATTAACTGGAAAAATAACAGACAAATGTTTGAATTCAACTCAGCTATGAAAGTTCTTTTCTTTGGGAAAGTACTTGTATTAAACAATGCTCAATTTGACATTATCAGGAAATATAGTCATCACCATTAGTACAGAAAAAACACAACAAACAAGGAAACGTGGTACGTAAAGATTCCATGAATTTGTTGTCCAAATGGTTTAATTTAAGTTTTGGGTACATAAACAAGATACAGTGATTACTGGAAGCCTTCAGAAATTTTAAATTGTATACGTTTTGAAAATAACAAAGTGAATTCAAAGAGAAGAACAGTCTGAATTGGTGGAAGCTACTCTGACACAGCACTATAAAAATCCAAATAGGGTGACCTCCCACAGTTTCTTAAAATTTCTAATTTAACTTGCTCTTTTAGGTTCTGAAGATGCCTCTCTTAAGAAACTGGGGACATGTGCTTCCAAGGCTGGGTCAGAATCAATTTTGAATGGTGTCTTCCAGGATCTCCCATAAAGCAATTTTCTATAGCTCATCGTTCCCCCAGCTCAGCCCACTTAGAGGTTAAGGAACAGGGGAGTCCCTGCCCTTACCTTATTTTGGGTCTCAGAAGGGGGACAGCTCTTAGCTGCAAAACATCCCATCTCTTCCAAGATACTCTTATACAAATGGAACTTCTAGGTCCTAGCTGACAAACACTGGCCTGCCAGGGTCTTTGGGGTAAATCAACAGACTAAATTTACCTTGGAGATTAAATGCACACAAAGATAAATGAAGAGTATCTTCCAGTTATATAGCCCAGAGGTTTTCAGATCTACCCAGCAGAACATCTTTAGTGCCCACTTGTGGGAAGTAAAGGGGACCATGGCAGATGGAGTTCTGTGCGCCCACCCAAGTTTTAATCAGACTGGTTTAACTGTTTTATGGATCAACCTCCCTCAGCAGCTTTCACCTGAAGCACTTTTGGAAGTCAGCGTAGCACTTCACTGTCTGTGGTTCATTTCCACATTCACCTTAGTTGATCTTCACAAATACTGCTGCTACAGAATAGCTTCTGGGCATCTTTAAATAATTTAGAGAAAGCTCGTTTTAGTTCTCCATCTCCCATCCATGGGTTAGCCTAGTTAAGCATTTTTTAACACCAAGAACTAAAAAAAAAAAATTAACAAAATAGGTCAATTGTTGTTGAAGTCACGGACAAAGTAACAGTGCTCCACATCTCCTGCCTTTGGTCCCAAAGTTGAGTCCCAAGATTTGAACATTCTTTTTGTTAAGTTGTTCAAAATTATTTGATTGTTTAATTATGAAAAATACATACACTAATTTGAATGCTCATATATCCCAAGTTAAAGATGCATTTTGACCATGACTTGGCTCCAACTGGAGTTTCCCTATTCTGCCTGCTTTATGAGGTCATTTGGGGTAAGGGACAGAGGAGAAGCATTGAGAAGGTCACATTGGATTGCAAAGTTTCAGCTGAAGAAGCTCTTGTTTATCTGAACAAGAAATACGTGCAGTGTGGCAGTCCCATCCTTTCACTGGACCCTGCTCTTTTATAGTACTCTCCCTAACACTTGTTCGAGGTAGTTCTTTGCTGATTCCTCTATGGAAAGGTGATTACTTCATCATAAAGGAGTGTGGGGAGAAATTTATATTTCATTATTGCAATATCTTAGTGTGACTGGCTGTCTCTAATATGGCCCCCAATGACCCTTGCCTTGTGATATTCATGCCCTTGTGTAATCCCCTCCTCTTGAGTGTGGGCTGCCCTAGTGACTTGCTTCTAACCAATACCATATGGCAAAGGCAATGGGAAGTCACTTCCTTAATTAAGTTACAAGAGATTGTAACCTTCAACTTGCTGGCCACATAAGGATGGCTGATAAATGTTTGTGTGTGTCTCAGTTAGTTTGGGCTGCTGCAACAGAATACCACAAACTGGGTGGCTTCAACAACAGGAACTTAATTCTCACAGTTCTGGAGGCTGAGAAGTCCAAGATCAGGTGCCAGCATGGTTAGGTTCTGGCGAATCCTCTTTCTGGTTCACAGATGACTGCCTTTTTGCTGTGCCCTCATGTGGCAGAGAGGAGAGACAGAGGAAGCAAGCCCTCTCCTGTGTCTTCTTAGAAGGGCATTTATTCCATTATTAGGGGTTCAACCTCATGACCTAATTACCTCCCAAAGGCCACATCTCCAAATACCACCACACTGGGAATTAAGTTTTCAACACATGAATTTGGGGGACACAAACATTCAGTACATAGAAGTGTGGCCCACCAGATCACCCTGGAATATGTTGTCTCATCTGGGATTTTTTTTTTTTTTTTTTGGCTGCTGGCTGGCACAGGGATCCGAACCCTTGACCTTGGTGTTATCAGCACTGCTGCTCTAACAACAGAACTGGCCAGCCCTTTCATCTGGTATTTAGGTTTGTATTAGTTTGGGTAGATTGACCGCTGAGACAAAAGGCACCACAATGTATATTGTCTCTCGTGCAATATTTCTTGATCATGAAACAGTGCTGGGCAAGGGAAAAGACTGGCAGTCCCCCCCCCCCAGTATAGTCATTTAGGAACCTGGGGTGACAGGAACTCTGTCATGTTAAACACAAAACTTCCAAGGTTGCTCTGGCATGGGGTGGAGGGGGTCTTCTTTATTCCGGCCAGCTGGAAGACTAAGATGGCATGGAGTCCCATGTAGAAGATATTTAGGTCATGCCTAGAAGTGGGGCGTGGCTCAGTGTTGAAACCAATTCAGTCAGGCTGTCCATCTTCCTAGGAAAAGGGGGGAATGAGATGTCCTCCTTGACTGTACATTGAGGGGATGTCTTTTCTTCACTGTCCCTCGGGGCCACCTGAAAATGGGACTGTAACACTCAGCAATCTGCATCTAGCCAGTCTGGCATATATCCCTCATAGACCTGCCTCTGAACTTTCCATCATCAGTCACTTCCTCATTCTTAAACCATTTCTTCCTTTGGTTTCCCTGGATACCACATTTTCCTCACTCTTCTATCCTCTCTCTTTAGATGATCAGTGATAAATTCCTCCTTACTAACTTATAACTTCCAATTTTCTATCTTCAGCCTTAATGTCTCCTTTCAGCTAAAAACTGGCCACTTGACATTTCCAGGTCCATGTCAATGGGCAGCCCAAATTGGACATGGGCTCTTTAGTGATGCCACTCTTGACTGCTAATTGACATTAGTCAACCTCTCTCACTCCTTGTTAAATATCCAGTTTCATTTTCTTTGTAATATTTATCACTAGCTGAAGTCACTCGCCCATTTATTTGCTTGGTTGTTGATCATCTATACTAGATATATACACTCCGTAGGTGATAAGACTTTGTCTACTTTGTGCAGAGTCTAGCACAGTGACTGAACAACAGGGAGTGCCCCATAGATATTTGTCAAATGAATACTAGAAGAATTCATCATAGGGAGCTCCCCTTAAAGTCATAGGTGTGGGTCGGGGGACACTAAGGTGGAAGGAGCAGACATATGAGCTAGATGAGTTGGGAATTCCTTTTCCACCAAGACCACCACTCACAACAGAGGAGAGTTAATTGCTCGTCAGGATCCTGGAGTTCTATCTGATGGGAACAGTGGTGAGGCAGGCAAAAACCAATAGATGTTCAGTAAAGTTTGTGATTATCCTATAGGAAAAAAACACAGTATTGAGTCCCTCAATCCCTAGATCGGTGTGGACAAACTTTTTGCTGTAAAAGGCAAGACAGTAAATATTTTAGGACTTGTGGGCCATATAGTCTCTGTTGCAGCCACCAAACGGCCCTTGTAGCAGAAGAGTAGCCATAGACAATACATAAGCAAATGGGTGTGGCCGTGTTCCAATAAAGCTTTCTTTATGGGAACCAAAATTTGAATTTTATATTATTTTCACTTGTAACCATATATTCTTCTTTTGATTTTTTCCAGCCATTTAAAATCATTCTGAGGTCACAGGCCATAGAAAAATAGGCAATGGGCAAATCTGGCCTGAGGGCTGTAGTTTGCTAACCCCTAACCTAGATTGTCAGACAGCTCAGACTTGTATATACTGGGATTTTTTTTTCCAGCTCTCATGGCCACTTTATAAATAATGTTTCACAAAACGTTTTTATGTAACCCTTGAACTTGAGTCTCTAGGAGTGTTCTCGGTTGAAGGGAGGCAGTAGGAAGAGAGTCCCCCAGCCCTGACTGGTTAACGTTTATATTGCTACATAAATTATTCTTTGCTCCAGATTGCCTGTGGTATCCATGTAGAATGATTAATGTCAAGATGATAAAATGATGCAGTCTCTTGAATTTGATTCCAGCTGTTCCCATCTTTGATATGATTTGCGAATGACGTTTGTATTTTTCACTGGTGATTAGTTAATGCTGGGAAGTTCGGCCAGATGATAGCTGTCTAGAATTCTAAAGCCAAAGATTTACTTGGCTGGAAAACTATTCAACAGAATATCGTTGCAACATTTACCACAGGTTCATTTAGCATTTGTCATTAGAAGGTGCTTAGCATCCAGAAAGCAACTTACAGCTTGAAGAATTTCTGAGCCCATTTGATTATACAGTATTATGATTATAGAACATTGGTAACCAAAAAGACTTCCATCTACATGATGCATTGCTCTTGTTTAGAACTCAAATGAACTCTTAAAGAAATGATTCCATCTTTTTTCTGAGCCCTTTATTGACTTGTTCATGGATAGAGGAAATCTCAGCTGTGCATCGCAGTTTGGGAGTCAGGTGTCAAAATTTACTGGGTTTAGCTAATGATGATAACAGTGACCATTCATTGAGTTACTTACAATGTGTCAGGTGCTAATCTATTTTACACTTATTTTGCCTTCACACCAGTGCTTTTAAACATTATGCTACATTGTCAGAATAGCTGTCCACCCACCAAGTCTTCTGAAGGTGGTCAGTCTGTGGCCTCTTGTTCTCTCTGCATCTGTGGCTGCTTAGATTGGGATTCTCTGTGGATAAGTATGAAGTCAGTTTAACTCAAACATCCTCAACTTCAGCACTGACATATGGGGCCAGATCATTCTTTGTTGTGGAGCTGCCCTGTGCATTGTAGGACATTTAGCAGCATATTTAGTGGCCTTTACTACTAGATCCCAGTAGCACCATTCACCCCATGGTATGATGACCAAAAATGTCTCCAGACACCACCAATATCCCCATAGGAGACAGAATCACCCCAAGTTGATAACACTGGTTTAACTCGATATGCCTGGTGTAGCATTTGAGTATATAAAACTGTCCTTGGGGCTCAGCCTGTATTTTCACTTTCTGGGTAAGACCATCTGGGAATGAATTTCTCTTTACTTCAGGAATTGTACTGTGAGCTGCATCTAATTTATCGTGAATTTTGCTTCATGGAAAACAGAGTTCATTATAATATTGGCAATGGTCACTGAACTCTGTACTCCGGATTCAAATTAGTATAAAGGAGGTATCAATTTTTTTGATGAGTGAAAAGAACAGATTACGTAGGACTCTCTCTTTTTCTCTCTCCATCTGTCTGGATTGACATCTTCATAGCCTCGAGGTAAATAAACCAGTGTTTTCTCTGCATGTGCAATCATGGGCATATTTTTTGTTTCCCTTTGTGCTATTCTTTATTTTCAAAACTTCTTGCGATAACCATATATAATTTTTCTTAATAAGATAAAAATTCCTTTAAAAATGGAGTCACTAATTTACACTTAGATTTCTAGCTGATGCTAACAATTTCTTTGGACAATGTGAGACAGGTTTCTGATCAGAACACTAATGCTATTTAACTCCAACAAGGAAACTTCTTAGGGAGGGGTTGATTGGTGGATATAGGAGAATAATATCTGTTATTTAAACATGAAAATAAAATTAGAGCAACGTCATGAAAATCTAAAATGCCAAGGACCTGGAAAAACAAACATCCCATTGCCAGTTTTGAGTTATTTAATATTTTCATTAAACAACAATGGAGGACAGAAACAGCAGTTGCTTTGAATTACATGCTATTTGGGATCAGCAACAGTCAATCAACAAGGTTTTACGAAGTTTCAGATGTTTGTCAATGATTGATTGTCGACTTTCATATGTACATATGCTTACCAGGCTCTGGGGGCACAAGGTCTTCGAAACAGAGGCCAGGTCTTTTATTGATTCTGCACAAAAGCAGACCACACTGGAGAGCCCTAATATGCTGGCAGAATATTTTGACCACTGATAACAACGCATGGACTATTTAGCTCAGAATCCCAAGGCCAAGGTGGAAACAGCCCGGGAACAATGCTTGTGAAGGATTTTTATGACTAAAAAGCCCCAAGCAAGCACATAGCTTTCCCAATCAGCAAAGGCACTTGGCTCCAGCCTGTCATTAAAAAATGGGCACGGACCCAGCCCTGGGTGCGGGAAAGCAGCCCCTCTCCCGGTGCACGAGCAGGAAGCCCTGGCTGCGGGTGCCCTGGAAGCCAAGAATGTCGCCTCCTGAGTGATCCCAATGCCAGCTCCTGCGTGCAGATGTGGGAGAAGTGACGGCTTTCAGGCTGAGATCTGCAGAAGCAGAATCCCCCAATTCCCAGCCAAAGAACATAATCCTGAAGTGGAAAAACAAACGAAATTCATACAAACCGAATCCAACAATTCCCTGTCCTCGTTGGAAAGGAAATGGTTGGGTGACAGTTTTGGATGAACACTACACAGGGCCACTGCTCCTTCCTTTTTCTTGCAGCAGAGGCTGAGGAAACTCCGCTCGGAGTAACGGGGTCAGGAGGGTCAGCCTGTCGGTCCCTCTGATTGGCAGCAACCTCCATGGGGCGCCCGATGCCATCAGGACAGATGGGGTTCCGTTCTTCATTTTTGTTTAACTTCTGGTCCTTGGACCGATAGAAGCAATCGGATTTCTTAACCAGAATTAAATTGTTAAGTCCCTTATTGCACAAGGGAGGAATCGTTCTCAAGTAATTTTCATTCAGATGAAATGGGGATAAACTGGTCTTGAAATAGTTAGAAGGAAAGAATTAAAATAGTAACTCTATTCCCAGGTACATTTTTCTCCCATAGGAAACAGTGGTTTGAAGTTTATGGAGCAGGTTAATGAATTAGAGAGCCTTGCCTTTTGGCCCATGTCCTAAAATAAGACTTTTAAACACACTTCAAAAATGTACAGCACTTCTCATTAATGGCAAGCAAAAAAATTAGGTCTTGAATCAGGATGTAAAGGCAGAATGATTCATATCGTATTATGTAGCAGAAATGGGGTTTTTCAGAAATGAAAAATTTCATTGAATTAGATAATTCCTGGAATACTATGGGCATTTGCTTTGCTTTGCTTTTTTCTTTGTGCTCTTTGATATTTTTCAAATTTTTCTTCAATAAATATATATACCTAGGCTGGATAAAATGGACTAAATTTGAGAGTTGAAAAATTGATCTGATACAAAGAAGACCTTTCAAGAAATAGAGAGTTGCCTTCAAAAGTCTGTAGAAAAGAAAAAAAAAAACTTTTTTTTTTTTTTTTTGGCTCTGCTTGAAGACAGTGGAATGGATCGGGGGATTTTTAAACCTGCTCTTTTATTCTAATTCTATTTATCTTTTACGGCTCCAAAACAGAAACCTTTGTTCTCTTTTCTTATATTAAGTTAAGGGGGGTGTTTATAACCTGAAAAGCTGAGAATCTTTTGACTCATGATTGTTGATTATTTTCTCCTGATGTCAGTTTTCATTCAACTGGTATCTCTTGGATGCCCTGAACTAGCATATCGATTTTTTTGGTTCTGCCTGAGATGCTGGACATGAGAAGAGCTACTCATCTCTGGGTTATGTGGCAACAAATGCAAGTGGGTTAGGCTAACTATCAGTTGTATAAATTCTTTAGCACTTGAAACGAATCTCAATAATGCAAAATACAAATGTAACATCCATGTCCTCCCTCCCTCCCTCCCTCCTTTCCTCCTGTTTTGTTCCCTCCTATTTTTCTCTCTGTCCCTCCTTCCCTTATTTTTTTTTCCCTCTCTCCCTCCCTCTCTCTCTCCCTTCCTTCCTTCCTTCCTTTCTTCCTTCCTTCCTTCCTTCTCTGGAAAACCTTCACTGATGACATACAACAAACTAGGGACTGTGTTAGGCACCAGAGATTTTAAAATGTAATAATTAAGCACAATTCCTACCCTCAGGGAACTTATGTACTAATGGAGGAAAAATCCGTCAGGAGAAGGCAACAGCTTGTAGATTCTTCTGTGCTATGGAAGGGAAGAAGATGGAAAGAAAAGAGAAGATACGAGAGCTACACTTTGGGGCTACCATATTCTTTCAAAATACAGCCCCCTACCCCCATGTTCTACAAGTAATATGTCTCCAGCCATTAGCAAAAACATGACTATTCTCTGAAGTTAGCCTTGGGAAGAGGCGCTTTCTAGCAATGACAATAGTAATATTAATAGTGCTGCTTTTAACAGCAGAGCAATAGTGGGGCAGAGGTGTGCATGACCAGAGGCAGTGTCTCACCTCCAGGTCTAATTTGAAAGGTGGGGACACCAGAATTTCCTGCACTTCAAGAAAATCCAAAAATAATCCATTTTTGCAGTGCAAAGAAATATTTTGAGAAATTAAGTAAGCTCCTTCTAAGTATTTTTAAAACACACATTGTAACCTCAGTCTCTTTTTTTGCATTAATAATTATTTAAAAGAATTATAGGCAATTATGCCAAAGACTCCTCTATCTAAATTTCACGTATGCCTAGAGGCAGACCTCTCGAGTATTTGCTTATTGGCCCCTCCAGATCCAGGGAGAAGCTGGAGGTGTTTATTCTTCCTACATCCCTGCCTCCCTCTTTTCTGACTTAAGTGATAGCACCCTGGGGATATCCAGGACATTAAACCAGTGAGATGGACAATGGCTACATCATCAACAGAGATACCCCACAAGTGACCCAGTGGCCTGGGAGTAGAGAGGAAGGGACAGAAAATTGGTGAGAAGGTGACATGAGCAGATTCTGTGGAGAGAAAGAATGTTGAATCATATTGATGTTAAGATTGACGTGTTCCTGTAGGTCAGTGGATGAACTCCCAAACAAGAGTGACTGTGCAGTGTCTGGAGACATGTTAGGTTGTCGCATTGGGATGGAAGTGCTACTGGCATCTAGTGGGTAGAACGCACAGGACAGGCTCCCACCACAGAGAATTATCCAATCCCCAAATGTCCATAGTGCCAAGGCAGAGAAGAGACAGCTAGAGAAAAGACTGAAAAACGATGGCAGCAGGGCCTCAGAAGACTTTGTCCACAGAACCAGTAAGGTGGGGAGGAAAAATAATTTAGGTAAAATATATTCAACATCTTTTCCTGTCCAGCGTGTCCATGAGGGTAGAAGATTGTACTTGGCAATCTCATTAGATCCAAAGCACATAAGCAAACAAAGGGTGTAATACCCTGCCGAAATTGGAAATGAAAACTTGACACCTAGACTGTAATTAGCAAGAATGAACCACTTCCTTATTTTCCCCCAATGCACCAGGGCATTTTAACACTTGGTCATCTCATTTCCTTCCAGAGCTGTAAAGGTGTCATGATTTCAGTCTCCCTGCAGTGGAATTTCTGCAACACAGAGTCTGGCCCTTCCACTTTGGGGAGGTTTTTGACGGCTGTGTCCGATGGCATTAAGGAAAATTGTTCACATTTGTATCTCGGATGCTGTCATGAACTATGTTGATTTTCCTCCAGCCAGACCTGTCCCCAAGGATTTCCTGTTTTTAAGGGCAAAACCCTCAGTAAGAATGAGCTGCTTTTGAAAGTCAACTCAGCCAGCATGTGCAGTAGCTCTCTGAAGTCATTCAGACAGAGGTTATTCCAGAAGGGTCTCTTCAGCCTGGTTCCCCACGGGAAACCGGCCAGTGGAGTTTCTCTCTGGGCTGTCCTCCATACCCAGGACATTTCCTACGCCACTACCTATCAAAGCAATTCTACTCTTATCCCTCCATCAGCAAATGATAGTGTTGCTTGATCAAGTCCACCAAGGAAAGATGAACTGACTTCGGAATTTAAAAAATAGATGTATTTCAGAGCCTGGAAATCGAGCCCAGGAGGGAGCAGGCAGCCTTCTGTTTGGGGCACCGAATCCAGCGGCCTTGCTTAATGAGAACTGCCTTTCCGATGGGATCAAGGGCTAGGGCTCTGCAGGCTGGTTGGCCCCTGTGAACTCTGGGGTTGAGGGTTCACGCCCTGGCACTTCTGCTTCCAGTCAATCATCTGAAGTTTTCAAATCCACACCCAACAGCAGCCTTCTCCATTTCAGGATGTCCTGAGTGCCAGGTCTGGAATGTGGGGAGGGAGCAAGAGGCCACGGAGAACAGATGCTGCGATTTGGCAGCTCTCCCTCCTTTCTCTGCCTGCACCAGGTCCCCTGGGGCCTAGGGTCAGAGCCGGGGCTCATCGTTCCAAGCTGACAGCTGGACGTTTATGCTTGTCTGTGTTTCTTGCTGCTTCTCAACCTGTCCTCACAAAGAGGGACTTAACCCAAGGCCTGACATGGGGGTTTAACCTGAGAATATTCATTTCTTCCATCATCTTCATGAACCTATTTAGTGGGTGCTGACTACAGACTCCAGAAGAGTCGGCCCAGTGAAAGGCTACACAGCCAACTTCATTTGGATAGGCCTGCTCCAAATTCTCCAACTCCAGACCCCGTTTTCCTCACCTGATCCTGTCTTCTCTTTCATTCTCATTCTTTTGGGGATGAAAGAAAATAGGAATAAGAGGGAATCATGTTTTATTCAGAAAGTAGATAAAACCTGATATGGTTTAGGTTCAATAGCAATAAAGTGAAAACTAAAACATGCCGAATCATTGCTTTATTTATTTATTTTTGACAGTTGGCCGGTACAGGGATGTGAATCCTTGACCTTGGTGTTAGCAGCACCATGTGCTACCAAGTGAGCTAACCAGCCAGCCCCCATTGTTTTATTTAAATAAATAAATAAATAAATAAATAAATAAATACATTTGTATTTAAATACGTTTGTTGTCTACATTTAGAAAAATTGCTCAGCAGGGTTTACATTTGACCATTCCAAGTGAAAGATGTAACAGAACCTGATTTTTTAGCAACAAAAATTTTATGAGGTTTTTTATTTGTTTAATTAAAAAAATTAAATACATGTTGATAGATTTCCTACTGCTGGAACATTCTTCCATGCCTGGAATAAACCCTACCTGGTAATGGTGCATTTATTTATTTATAAATAATGCTGGTCTCAATGTGTTAACCGTAGAATTGCTATAGAAATTTTTGGTTCTATCTTTATCAGGGTTTAGAATAAATCTTATGCCAGATTTTATATAGTTCACTGGGGGGTTTTGTATTCTGTATTATCTGAAACAATTTAAACACATAGCAAGCACCTATTTTTTAAATGTTTGGTGGAATCTAGCTGTAATACTATCATTATGGCCTGATATTGTGTAACTGCTAGATCATTGATTACTTTTCCAATATCATCTATAATTAACGTTTTACTTTTTTTCAGGTTGTCTACTCTTCCTCAAGCCAGTTTTGGTAATTCATATTTTACCAAGAAGTTATACTTTCCCTTTAAATAGTCTCATTTACTGTCACTGAGTTACACAATGTCCTCTTTATAATAAGATTTTTATAAAATGTCTTTCATTTCCCTAGCTACATCTCCATTGTCATTTCTGACCAAAAATACTGAATATTTTGCTTGAGAGGAACGCATCTATTTTATTTTATATTTTAAAAGTCAGGGTAGTTAAGGTATAACTTTATATACAGTAAAATTCACCTTTTTTAGAGAACAGTTCAATGAGTTTTGGCAAATGCATACAGTTGTGTAACTACCACCACAATGAAGATATAGAACATTTCTAGCACCCCAGAAAGTTGCCTTAGGCCCTTTTGTAGTGAGCCACTCTCCCCACTCAGAGCCCCTGACGACCACTGACCCGTTCTGTGTCTCCATGGTTTTGCCTTTTAAAGAAAGCCATAAAAATGGAATTATAGAGAACATAGATTTTACTTAGCATGATGTGTTTGAGTTCAGACACATATAAGAAGTACATTCCTTTTTATGGTTGACTAGTAGCCCATCGTGTGGATGTGTCAAAATTATTTGTTCATCCATTGGCCTTTTGTAGAACTTTTGGGCTGTTTCTATTTTGTGTGTGTGATTATGAATGAAACTGCTACAAACACCCACCTATAAGTTATTGAGTGAACATAGGTTTCTATTCTCTTGTGTCGATGTGAGATTGCTCAGTCTTGTGGCTTCTTTACTTCTTTATCAGATATAAGACTTTCATGTTATCTACTTATTTGCAGTTTGTATCTTTCAAGAAATTTGTCCATTTTACCCAAGTTGTCAAGTTTTTAATAGTGTCTTATTATCCTTTTAATGTCTGTAGTATTTATAGAGATGTCCTCTTTTTATTTTTGGTCTCATTAATTATTGTTTGGTTTCTTTTTTGCTGTTGTTAGTCTCTCTAGAAGTTTATCAAATACATTGATATTTTAAAAACTCAGATTCTGGTGATACTGATTTTCTCTGTGTTTTAAGAATTTCATTGATTTCTGCTCTTGTTAGTGTGTTCTTCCCTCTGCTTGCTTTGCTTTTAATTTGCTCTTCTTTTTCTACTCACTTATGGTGGAAGCTTAGAAAATCCAAACATTTCTTCTTCTCTAACATAAGTATTTAAGGCTATGAATTTCTCTAAGCACTAATTAAACTGTATCCTACACATTTTGATATGTTATACTTTTGTTTTCATTCAATTAAAAATGTTTTCTAATTTCTGTTTTGGCCTCTACTGTGACCTAAGGGTTATTTAGAAATGGTTTCAGATTTCCAAAATTTCCGTATATCTTTACACAATTGATTTCTTATTCTATTGTCATGAAGATGCATACTTCAAAGTTTTAAAATTTGTAGAGGTTTGTTCTATGGCTCAGAATGTAGTCTATCTTTCTGAATAGTCAACGACTACTTGAGAAGAATGTGTATGCTGCAGGTGTCCAGTGGAGTAATCTATAATGTTAATTAGGTCAGGTTGGTTGGAAATGTTGGTCACTTCCTGCTGATTTTTTGTCCACTTGCCGTATTGATTACTAAGTAAAGAATGTTAAAATTTCTAACCATGATAGTGGATTTGTCTATATCTCTTTTCAAATCAATCATTTTCTTGCTTTATGAATTCTGAAGATACCTTAGTCCATTTTTGCTGCTATAACAATTACCTGAGACTGGGTGATTTATAAAGAACAGAAATTTATTGGCTTGTACTTGTGGAGGCTGTGAAGTCCAGGATCTAGGGGCTGGCATCTGGTGGGGGGCATTCTTGCTATATCATCACACAGCAGAAGGCAAGAGAGTGAGACAGGGTGAGAGGGAGGGAAAAAAGGAAACCAAACTCACCCTTTTATAACAAAACCACTGTCACAATAATGGCATTAATCCATTCATGAGGACAGAGCCCACATGGCCTAATCATCTCTCATTAGGCCCCACTTCCCAAAACTGTTGCACTGGGGTCAAGTTTCCCGCACATGCTTTTTGGGGGACGCATTCAAACCACAGTAGAATGTCTGTTGTTAGATGCCTACACTTTAAGGTTGATAGGTTTTCTTGGTGAACTGACTCTTTTATTATGTGATGTTCATCTTTATATCTGGAAGAGTTCCTTGTTTGGAAGTCTACTTAGTTTGCTCTTAATGTAGCCACTCTAGCTTCCTTTTGATTAGTATTTATATGCTATATCTTTTGCTATCCTGTTACTTTTAAGCCATCTATGTCTTTATTATTCCAAGCGAGTTTCTTATAGATTGCGTATAGTGTAAGATAGGTAAGCCTGAAGTTGTTCTTGAGTTACTGAATCTTTCAGGAATGTGGATGTGACAAGTTCATATAAAGCGGCTAAAAAGTGGTAGATCTGGGAACATGGCAACAGGCTCTGAAGTGAAGGACACAAAAATTAGCCCATGCAAAAAGAAAAAAACAGGGCAAGAGCACCGAGATGGTGACCTGAGATGTTGGGCAAGCAGGCAACATAGGCATTGAGTGGAATTCCAAGTAGAGGGTCGCTGCTGCCTGAGAAGTCCAGAGTTCATGCTGGAGATCAAGTCAGAAGGAGTTCAAGGCCAGAGAAACCAGCTACTGAGGAGCACTGAAGAAGGAGGTTGGGACTCTGTGATACTGCAGTGCAGAACAGGGAGTCTGGTTTCTGGGAAACTGGGTGGGGCTACTGAGGAGGTGGAGCACCAACATCAGAGAGGACCTGTTCCAAGACAGAGGTAGACAGTGATACTCTAAAAGCCACTTTATTTGCACCTGGATCATCTTAGAGCATAGGATGAGCTGAGCCAGCAAGCGGGAATTACAGAAGTGCAACTCCAGACCTAAAATTCAGGAACAGAAACCTGGTAGGAGATAATAAAAGGCATTGATGGGCAGGTTTACTTGCCCACATTCAAGGTTTTATATTTGCCTGATTACTTGCAGTCACTATAAACAGAAAATGAAATTTGCTAGATGGTAGATGTTTTATTTTGATACTATTTTTTATTTTGTAGTATATGTAATTGCTATGAATATGAAGCATTTATTTTCTTGTAACACAAGTCTTCAAAAGAAAGAATGGTGGATGCTGTGAGTTTAAGAGAAAGTTACAAGTAAAACACATTCATAAGAAATTAAAATTCCACTCTAAGTAGTTATTGACCACTATACTATATGGCAAGCATTGGACTAAGCCAGACCTCATCTCAGACTTCAGGGATATTACAGTCTAGTGGGGTGATGGAGTTTGGACGTGTTATCCCCTCCAAAACTCATGTGGAAATTTGATCCCCAATGTGGCAGTGTTGGAAACTGATTGAGTCATGGGGGCAGATCCCTCATGAATGGATTAATGCTCTCCCTGGGGGAGGGGGATTAGTGAGTGAGTTCTCGCTCTATTAGTTCCTGCGAGAGCTTGAGAGCTCGTTGCTTAAAAAAGACCCTGGCACCTTCTCTCTCTCTCTTGCTTCCTCTCGCCATGTGATCTGCTTGTACCCGCCGGCTGCCTGCCACTTTCCACCATGAGTAGAAGCAGCCTGAGGCCCATGCCAGATGCAGCTGTCCCAGAGTCGTAAGCCAAATAAACTTCTGTTCTTTATAAATTACTCAGTCTCAGGTATTTCTGTCATAGCAACACAAAACGGACTAAAACATGGGGCAAATAAACAAAAATAGTAAACAAAATTTGTACAAACACATGCTAAATTGCAACTTTGGCAAACATGAAGGGAGGCACATATTGCTTTATGAATTGATATTAGGGGAGTTTGGCTCAGGCAGGGAGATCAGGGAAAGACCCCCCAGGAAATGATGGTTGAGAGGCCATCTGAAATATTTGTGGTAGTTAAGAAGACAAGGGAAGAGTGGTGCAAGTAGAGGACCAGAGCATGGTTACCACAACCAGTGTGGCCAGCGTGCAGGGAGTAAGGGGAATATGGTCCAAGATGGTGCTGAGGAGATGTGCAGGTGCAAGATCACAAAGGGGCTTATAGGTGCCATGGAAGAGTTTCATGGAAAGTAGGTGGGAAACTCTGAAGGTTTCTTAGTCAATGTATGGGGGTTGGGAGTGGGCATAAGAATGGAGGAAAGAGTGTGCGGGTGTGTGTGTGACATGATCTGATTTAGAGATTATCTTGGCTGCTCTGGGGGATGAATTGAAGGAGAAGGTACAGTGTAGATTGCAGGTAGACCAGTTAGCAGATTATTTCAGCTGTAAGAGATGTGAAAGCTTAGACTTGGAGGCTGTGTGCAGAGGTAGAGAAAAGTAGTTCAGTTAAAGAGACATTTAAGAGGTAAAGTCAACAGGACTTGGTGATGGATTGGACATGGAGGGTGAGGGAGACATTAAACGTGAGCCTTTGGTTTTGGGTTCGTTCAACTGGTTGGCTAGCACGAAGTTTTTGGGAGAGACCATGAGTACAGTTTCGAACATGGTGAACTTGAGTTGCCCTTTAGGCATCCAAAAATGATTATTGAAAAAACAGGTCAATATGTAGGGACTGAGCTCAGTGGAGAAATTAGACCCAGAGGTTTGAATTTGGGAGGCTTCTGCACAAAGTAGCAGTTGAGGTGATGGTGTGGACGGTGTTGCCTAAGGAGAGATTAGAAAATAACTAGGTGGTCAGCTGCTGTATGTCAAGGTGAGGCCAGTCAAACATCTATGAGAATGTGCATTGATATGGACACCATTTCTGATGTCAGCACTATTTGGTCGAGTGAAGACATTGAACTCTCAGTGTTGTGTGGGGAGGTCCAATGATGGGTGAAGAATCAGAAACAGCAGGTCTGACCAGCCCTTTGAGAAGCTTGACAGAGAAGAGGGGGTGAGGGAGGGCAGTAGTTGGAGGGAGAATAAGACTGGTGAAAGGGTAACATAAGCATGATTTTTCGAAATGCTTTACTGAAATCAAACAGCTTTTAACGACCATGATCAAAATTGGGCTTTGAGAATAAATAGACTGTGCAAAAGAACCAGTGTTCATTAAATCATTTTTCTGTGCTGCTCCTTAATTGGTAATTGGTTTTCGGCCATGACATATTTGCTCATTAATTGCTATGCTTCCTATTTAATCATGCTTTAATGATTCTCTTAGGAGACCATGGTTAAAAAAGACCTAAAGCAAGACTTGAATTCCTTTCCATAAATTGCCCATTCCTAAGACAGGACAACTACAAAAAAGGTTTTACTATAAGTCCTTGACCCCATTTTTATTTTACATTCTTGAATGTGCACCCCATAGTGAGAATGATACTTAAAGGAAAGGGATTTTGCAAGTTCCACACGTCTCTCGTTCTGTGCTTCTATTACAATCAGGAGCTACTATCTTCTTCAACATATTTTACTTGTACATTAAAAAAAAAAGGGGGGGGGGAGATATGGGCTATCCTGTGGAGTGTACGACACGCCTTCAAGTTGACTTTGAAAGGTGATTAATTATAGCAGTGTCTGTTCAGTTTCAAAAGTTCAAATCAAATATACTTCAAAACACTTATCAAAGGGAATATATTTTACACACCTGTCAACTGTGAGAAGGGCTGATTGAGTTGAAATTATGAAGGAGGTAAGCTAGTCATTAGAACGCTGGCACACCCTACTCTGGTCTGTTCAATGAATGAATCTTCTAGTACCCCTTGAGTGGCCCTGTCTTAGGCACCCCATAACTAATTCTCCACGAGTTCTGTGATTTCACAGAATTCATATAATTCATTGCTGGAAAGGACTTTTAGAGTTCATTGAGGTGCAGACATAAAGGGACATGGCTGAGTCCTAGTGAGTTGAGAGGATAGTTAGAGAATGCCCCAAAGGCTTCAGGCCACCAGTCCAGTACTATGTCCAGCAGGGGTCAGCAAACTACAGCCCCCAGGCCAAACCCAGCTCAATGTCTGTTTCTGTAAATAAAGTTTTATTGGAACACAACCACACCTATTCATTTATATATTTTCTATGGCTGCTTTCCCTCCACAGCCACAGTGAGCAGAGGCATACCTGGGAGATACTGTGGCTTGGCTTCTAGACCACTACAATAAAGTGACTATTGAAATAAAGCAAATCACAAGAATTTTTTTGGTTTCCCAGTGCATATAAAAGTTATGTTTAAACT